>NC_050575.1:307243321-307843321 GCF_011100635.1 Trichosurus vulpecula
CATGATGGGAATTTCATCTTAGTGTATGTCTGGAGGAATCTTGCCTTCGGTATTCATTCTGCAACCAAAGACAACTGTTGGAGCCACACCCTGGTCCCAATGCCATTCTCGGCATGCCCACCGGGCACCATCTGCAGGGGAAGCGCATGCCAAAGCATCGCCATTACCACCATTTCAACTGCAGAAACATTTATTTGATCTTCCGGCGCTGCTTTCAAGATGATTAATCTTTGCACGGCTGCTGTGTTTCTGCTCTCCATAAAGGCAGGTGCATGTGTTGGTGTGCGGCTGCTGTCAGGACTGCTAATGTAAGCGTCTGTTTTACAGCCCAATTGACAGCTGTATTGTACTGGCAGGGTTACAACTCTGACATGTGGAATCAATCTTTTTAACCTGTCAATTAATCAGCGGGCAGCTGTCAGCCCAGCTGAAAGGCCTGAAGGACAGCGCCCTTTCAATGGATTATACTGGGGGCCATGGTGAAGTAAAATTGAACACTTCAAGCTTCAGGGAACTCTTGTTGCATTCAAAGCCAGGCTTCACTCTCACTGAAGGGGACAGGCTGAGGCCTGGGCTCTGGCCCCACAGAAGAAGGCTTGATTAATATAGCGGGAGGAGGGGTATAGGGAAGGGCAGGAGAGCCCCCTCCGCTAGCCCCTTCTCTGGTATCCTGGAATCTTGGAAGTAAGTTTCATAGAATAAGTATATTTATGTGTGTATATGGGGGACGCGGAGGGATTGGACCACTTTGGGCAAATGACTTACTTCCCATTTCTCCCCGTTGTTCTCTACATTGAAACCAAAAATTGCTCTTACATAGCATTTTTATCTCCCACCACCAAGCTTTTGCACAGGCTGTGTCCCATACCTAGGTTCTTCCTAGTTCCTTCCACATCTTGGAGTCGTTATCCCTTTTCCAAACGCTATCTCTTACTTGAGGCCTTTCCCAATCCTCTCGTAGTAAGTGCTTAAGAAATGTGTTTTTATTCATTACTCCCAATTGTTAGCCCTCCCCCAAAATAATATTATATTTATATTGGACAGATTTTGTGTTTTCTTATCTGTGTCCATGTCATTTCCCCTTAACCCCAGTAGAAATGTAAGGTCCTTGAAGGCAGGACTGTTTTCATTTTTGATTTTGTTATCTCCAGTGCCTAGCACTGTGCCTAGTCCTTAGTAGATATTTAGTAAATGCATGTGAAATTGAAGTGAATTGGTCCTCATCGCTGCTAAGCCATGTTGGGCCAGCTGGTTTCTGGTGCCCTGGTTGAAGAAGAGCCAGATGAGCTTTTACCTCATTGTACTTAGCTTTATCCATCACCCGCTTGGTACAGGGCACTTCTTAAATTGCAGAGAGGGAAACAAAGAAGGATGATGTCTTTGCTCTCAAGGCGATTCTAGTCTAGTTCAGGAATCAAGAAATATAGACACACAAAAAAGATGACTAACCATCTGAGATGTTGTCTAGTTGGTATAGTATGGAGCAGTATAGACAATCAGAACCTATAGAGACTAAATTCTTTTTGGTTGTGTAAGGCAATGCCATATAACGCAAAGAGCATTGGGTTGAGTCAGGAAACCCCATATTAAATTTGAGCTTTGTCACTTCTCCAATCCAGGTCAAAATTTCCTCATTTTCATTGAGAGAATTGGGTTAAATAGCTAATATTTTAAGTTTTGAAATATAATATCATTTTATCCTTACAACAATCCTGGGAGATTGGTACATTTGTTATCCATATTTTGCTAATGAGGAAACTGAGGCACAGAGAGGTTAAGTGACTTACTTAAGATCAGACAGCTAGTAAGTATCTGAGGCTGGATTTGAACTCAGGTCTTCCTTACTCTAAGTCCAACATTTTATCTACTGGGCCACCCTGTTGCCTAGGATATGAGCTTTATGGTCCTACCCAGTTCATAATCCTTGGATCCTTTGGTTTGCAGAGGTCTCAGAGAGGAACTGGAATCTAAGTCCTTTGCTACACTGACTTCTGTTTTATTCTCTTTCATTCTTCCTTGAATAAGTTCAGTCAACTACTAAGCTCTGGCCTTTCCCTTTCCTCACTCCAGAGAGGCCTCAAAGCCTCCTTCCCCTCAAGGCCCTAGACTGTGTAGCTACCAACAAGGATGCATAGCATAGTGTTGGAAGTGTGCTTAGTTTTGGAACTCAATGACCTGGGTTCATATCTTAAAACTGCTACTTACTGCTTTGAGCAAGTCATAGAGCCTTTTGGGGACTCGGTTTCCTAATAGGTAAAGTGGGGATGATAATACTTCATTATCTACATCACCAGGTTACCATGGGGGAAATGCCTTGCAAATCTTAGACACTGTAAGGATGCACTTTGGTTTTTGTATCATTCAATCTCCTGTTGTCCTCAATGCTAGGCCACCCATTTTTCCACTCTTTTTGACCTCTGAATCACAAGTAGTTGTTGGATTTTGTGGGCATGTGTCATTATGAACTGTTGCATTGGTCTCCTTACTTAGACTATATGCTCCTTATCAGCATGGACCACATTATCTAATTTTAGCTGTTTCTCACAGAATTCAGCCTGGTACATGATGGATAGTTGACACTAAAAGAATGTTCATTTGACTGACTGCTGGAGTCTCAGTCCCCTGGGTTATGTCCTGTTTGGTCCATTACATTTGCATTCAAAGAATGGACATGGCAGATGGGGCCCTTCAGCTGGCCAAAGTGCTGCATAGAGAACAATACGTCAATCTTACAAAAGATCTGTGATTTCTTGAGTGTGGGAATTCTCTCCACCAACATTATTTCATCCTGTCTATAACTTCATAAATACATCTTAGGGGGCTACCTAAATATTAGAGAGTTTAATTGACTTATTCATGGTGGTCATATAGCTAATAATTATGAGGTAGCATTTGAACCCAGGTCTTCCTGAATCCAAGTTCAGCATTCTATCCACTATGCTACTTATACATAAGAGGGGCTGTCTCTTGGGGAAGATGAGCTGACTCTCCAAATACTTTCAGGATGGTGCATGTGTTTGGTCCCTTGAGAAAGGACACATGTTATCAATGGTTCTTGGCTGTTTCTCAACAAAGAAGCTGCTTGGAAGAAACTGGCAACCACCTTTCCTTGATACTTACTGTCCTCAAATTGCTCTTCCCAGCTCAGTCACCATTCTTGACATCCTTGCCAGTGTCAAGGGTATCAAGGAATCAATCAAGGGCCCAGTGCAGGGGTGGGGAACCTTCAGCCTTGAGGCCTCTAGGTCCTCAAGTGCGGCCCTTTGATTGAATCCAAATTTCACAGAACAAATCTCCTTAATAAAAGGATTGGTTCTGTAAAACTTGGACTTGGCTGAAAGGACCCCCATGTGGCCTTGAGGCCACAGGTTCCTCACCCCTGGCCCAGTGGCTAGACTGTTGGCCTTGGAGTCAAGAAGATCCGAAGTTCAAATCTCATCTTAGACACTGTGTGACTCTGGGGAAATCACACGACTTCTCTCAGCCTCAGTTTCCTCACCTGTAAAATGAGAATAGTAACATCACCTGTCTCGTAGAGTTATCGTGAAGATCAAACAGATGACATGCAAAGTGTTTTTCAAACCTTAAAATTCTCCATAAACGCTATTATTGTTATGGTTATTATTGTGGTTACCAAAGGTCCAGAGCTCCCATGGCCCACTGAAAGGGGCCAAGGCGAGGCCTACCCCATCTGATTCGTGGGATGGCCCCTACTACATATGCTAATGGAATCTATAATATGATAATATAATGTACGATAATATGTGATAATACAACCACTTACACTCCCATAGCAGTTAAAAGCTTCCAAATAGGTTTTTTTTTCAATCATAACAACCTGGTGAGACTGGTTTTACAAACAGTAGTATTCCCATTTTATAGGTAAAAAAACTGAGGCTCAGTGAGGTTATATTATTTTCTATCACAGTATCCAATGGCATAGAAGCCATTTTTTTCTCGTGAAGTGTTTAGATGGAGGAGTGGCCTGCCAGTGTGGGTTCAAGATGACTGAGGGGGGCTTCTAGGAGTGTGACTGGATCCCAAGGAATCAACAGCTCAGGCCCTCACTCTTTCTCTCCCCCTCTCTCTGCTACACAATTTATAACATCTGTTCCAAGCAAATGCACCCACGGGTGTCAGAACTGGCATCTGAAGGTTGTATTTTTGGTGATGCATGCATCTGCAGAGCCCATCCGGAATGGAGTCAGGAAGACTCTTCAATCTTATTTGTCAACTCTTAACCAACTCGTACATCCATGAGCACACTCTTGGTTTCTGAGATAGAGTGGAGGGGGAATCTAAAGAGGTGTCAAGAGGCTGGAGAAAAGAAGAATGTGATACAGTAGAGGAGAAGAAGAGGGAACTCTGAGCCCCTGGAGCTCCACAGTAAGGATGAATAGCGATGTTGATCAAGGTCACCAATGTGCATAATGATAAGTAGTGGATGCCAGAAACAAGCATTGCTGGTTCCCCATCTGCCAGAACATTGTGTGCTAAAATCCAACATGAAGGGCTGTGTGATTGGGCGGTGGGGGTAGGCGGGGGAAGCAATTTTGAAGCACCTTATTTCAAAATTACCGTAGGAGCTAAGAAGCACATTTAGAGCTGGGAGGAAAGCCATCTAACTCAACTCCATTATTTTACACATGAGGATACTGAGGCCCAGAGAAGATAAGTAATGTTATCAGGGTCCCAAAGTACATGGCAGGGCCTGGAATTTGAATTCAGATCCCTTGGATCCAAATTGAGCAATTTTGACAATACTCCATACTGCCTTAAAATATTTGAGAAAAACACATTATTTTTCAGCTCAGGATAGTTACTAGAAACATGAAATACTGATGAAACCATAAAATCAAGAGAAACTTCAAAATGTATAGCATGTTATTACATCACTGAATATCCACCAGCTCCTGATGAAAGGAATTGGTAGTGGGGGGCGAGGGGCAGGGGGTTGTTGTTGTTGTTCAGTCATTTCAGTAGCGTTCAACTCTTTATGGTCACATTTGGGGTTTTTGTGGCAAAGAGACTGGAGTATCTGGCCAGAGCCAGAGTCTCAACTGAGGCAAGCAGGGTCGCACAGCTACTAAGTGTCTGAGGCCAGATTTGAACTCAGGATAATGAGTCTTCCTCACTGTCGGCCCAACACCCTATTCACTGCGCCATCTAGCTCCTTGAAGAAAGTGTACCTCGTTATAATTTAGCTAGCTATCAGGTCCATCCTGAGTCATCTGCAAGGTAAACACTTCCTCACCTCTTCTCCCTCTATGCTACTTTGTGTGGTCACCTTACCAGCTGCTATGAATTTAATCATTTCTATGTCTTATAATTCTAGATTCACAAATCTACCTATCCAGCCATAACCTCTCTGCTGCCCTCCAGTCTCATATCTTCAGCTGCTTTTCAGACTTCTTGAACTGTATCTCTAGTAGTCATCTTAAACTCAACAGGTCCAAAATTAAATTTATCTTCCCCTCCCCCCACACCCTACCACCTTCCAAACTTCCCATTACTGGGGAGGGCGCCATGGTCCTTCTAGTCTCCCAGACTCCCAACCTAGGCACTGTCTTCAGGGCCCATCTCTCACCCTTCCTATCCAATCTGTTGCCAAGCCCTGCCAAGTTCACCTTTGCAGAATTTCTCGTACTTTTCCCTTTCTCTCCTCTGATTCTGCCAGCACTCTGGCGCAGGCCCTCATTACCTCATCCCTGGACTATTGCAATAGCCTGCTGGTAAATCTGATTGTCTCAAGTCTCTTTCTACTCCATTCAGCCACCAAGCACAGGTCAGACCACGTCACCCTCCGCTAAATAAACTCTAGTGGTCACTTATTACCTCCAGGCAGGTGGTATGGTGGATAGAGTTCCAGGCCCAGAGTCAGTAGGACTCATCTTCCCAAGTTCGAATCTGTCCTCAGACACTTACTAGCTGTATGACCCTGGGCAAGTCGTTTATCCCTGTTTGTCTCACTTTCCTTATCTGTAAAATGAGTTGAAGAAGGAAATGGCAAATCACTCCAGTGTCCTTGCCCAAGAAACCCCACATGGGGTCTTGAAGAGTTGGGCATGACTGAAAAACAACTGAAAATTAACTCCAGGATCAAATTCATTCATTTGGAATTTAAAGCTCTTTATAATAACCTACCCCTCTCCTACCTATCTCCAATCTTCTTATGTCTTACCCCCAAGACACACACTCCTCCATCCAGTGACACTGGCCTCCTTCTTAGTCCCAAACAAGACATTCCAACTCTTGGCAATGAGAATTTTCCTCTGTCTGTCCTCCATGCCTGGATTGCTCTCTCTCTCTCTCTCTCTCTCTCTCTCTCTCTCTCTGCCTCCTGGCTTTCTTGGTTGCCTTTAAGGCTAGAATCCCAACTAGAATCCCACCTTCCACAGAAAGTTTTTTTCCCAATTCTTCTTAATTCTATTGACTTCCCTTGTATTTATCCTGTGTATAGCTTATCATATTTCTTTGCTTGTTGCTCTCAGTAGATTGTGAACTTTTTGAGGGCAGAGACTGTTTTATGCTTTTCTATGTAGCCCCAGCACTTAGCACAATGCCTGGCATACAGTAGGCATTTAATAAATGCATATTGACCAACCTTCAGCAGATCCTCATATGGCACACTCCTAGAAACATCTAGTACTTTGTCATCTCTATACATTTGCTTTCCTGTTCCCTAAGCCTAATCACTGGATGGGCATCACCTCAGGCAAACAGATCTGGGAAAGACCTTAGCTTAAAATTGAAGATCTTCCTCTGCATCCGGAGCCATCTCCACTCATCCTGACCTATGTCTTGCCAGTGGACTCAGGTGGCTCTGGAGGAGAAAGTGAGGCTGGTGACTTTGCACAGCCACCTCACTTAAATCTAGTTCACTTGCAAGTCAAGACATCTCCTTCCTGATGTCACTGGTCCTCTGAGAAGGAAGGACAAACAATAGCCCTGCTTTGCCTTTTCAACTCCACCCTCATCCCCTTGTGGAATGTTTACTCAGCCTAGCTTGATGCTCAGCATACTATAAGGGCTGACTAAATTCTAACTTAATTGAATTGAACAGAAATGGAAAGTTCTTGACTGCAAAAACAATTAAGAGGGAAAGAGGTAAGAGGAATGAGGTGGTAGGAGGAGCCAAGGATGTAGGGACAGAAACAGGATTACTGTCTTTAAAGAGATAGCTTTGATGTGTTGAATGGCAGTGGGCACAACAGAGTATTGCATTTGGAAGGTGTTATCTCTGGTAAGATACTCAGCCTCTCCAAGCCTCAGTTTCTTCATCTGTAAAGTGGAAATCATAATATTTGCCTCACAGGGTTTTTGGGAGGACTGGTCCAAATAGTTGTGAGCCATTATTATATTACAGATGAAGGTCATATGAAAAGCACTATATAAAAATTGGTTGTCTTTTGTCACTGGCCTCCAGGCTTAACACATGAAGTCGTGGTGATGATGGTCAGCAACAGGAGCTATGAGAACAGCTCCTGTTGCTATCACAGCTGCTGCCTGGTCTCCCTGCTAAAAGTCTCTCACCACTCCAGTATAGCCTCCACTCAAGTCAAAGTGATATTCCTTAAACACAGGTCTGACCCTTACTCACTGAACACTCTGTCACCTCCAGGATCAAATGGAAGATTCTCTGGCAAAACCCTTCAAAACCTACTTCTTCCCACCTTTCTAGTCTCCACTTTATGCCACCCCCTTCCATATATTCTATAATCCAATGGCACTGGACTCCTTATTGTTCCTGGAACAAGACACTCCATCTCTAGGCTCTAGGCATTTCCTTTGTCTACCCCCAATGCCTACAAAGCTCTTCTTCCTCATCTCTACCTTTGGGCTTTCATGGCTTCCTTCAAGTCCTAGCTAAAATTCCACCTTCCATAGGAAAACCTTTCCCAATCTGTCTTACTTTTGGTGCCTTCCCTCTTTTGATTATTTACAATTTAACCTGTTCATCTTGTGTATGTATATAGTTGTTTTCATGTTGTCTCCCCAACTAGACTCCTTGAGGACAAGGCCTATCTTTTGCCTTTCTTTCTTTCCCCAGTGCTTAGAACAGCTCCTGGCACATAGTAAGTGCCTAATAAATGTCCATTGATTGACAGGAGCTGCTTTTAGTTGGTGTCCTCGTTCCACCCTCTAGTTTTGGGTTCAACTAGACGTAGGACCTTGAGTAAGGGTTTATTTGGAAATAAGACTCCAGGAAAGCTAGGTTGCTTTCTTCTCCCACACAAACACAATCGCTACTCTAAGAGAAGAAAAAAAATATGGAACATGTATTAGATTTGGAGTCAAAAGGTCCATATTTTAAATGCTGGCTTCTCAGCAGACCATCTGTGTCTCCTTGGATAAGTTGCTTTACCTCTCTGAGACTCAGTTTCCTTTTCTATAAAAAATGATGACCTTGTAGGCCCCCTCCAGTCCTAAAATACTGTGATTTACTGGGTTAGGTAATGAAGTCTCTCCAACCTTAGATCATTCTGGAAGACAGTATTAATTTAAAATCAAATCTTTAGATTCGCTCATCTGTCAGGTAAAAAAATATATATATTAAGGGAAAAATGGAAATCACCTTCTCGTGACAAGATAACAAGATATGCTGGTTTTAATTTATTAACTTTTCTCTTCTAATAAGTTGGGAAGATGTTATAACTTGTCAAAAGAATAACATTTTTATCTTTACTTTATTCTCCCCCTTCTCTTTCTTGGCTAGAGTCAGGAGGAAAATGGACTGAGACTTTCATAGCTTGTTCTGGATTATGTGCATTATTTGGGAATCCTACTTTCCTTCCTCATGCTACCATGGGTCTCTACTTCCCTGCCCTTCTGCCCCCCAACCCCAACCAGCTTTCCACTTAAACTTCTGGAATAGAGATAGAGTAGGAAGTAGAAATTCCCAGGTGAAGAAACTCCCTCTACCAATGGCAGTCAGCATTTCTCTGAAATATATAGTCTTTTAGGGAGTTGCCTGGGGCACCAAAAAGTAAGTGACTTATGTAGATTCATATAGCTTGTATGTGTCAGAGGTGAGATTTAAACTCAGGTCTCCCTGGCATTGAGGTCAACTCTATCTACTATGCAATACTGCCTCTGAGAATTCAACTTCATGCTACCATTTGTGGAAAAGATAAGTCAAATAATTGACTCTACAGCCTCACTCACTTTCTCTGTGATGCTTCTGACCATAACGCCCTTTGCTGGTCACCGCTCCTTTTTTGTTGTCTTTCCTGATTAAAGTGTGAGCTCCTGAGAAATGGAGCCAAAATGGTGGAGTTAAAGCAGGGACTTGCCTAAGTTCAATCAAATTCCTCTCCAAAAAACTTTTAAATAATGCCTCAAAACAAATTCTGGAGCAGCAGAAACAACAAAAGGACAGGGCAAAACAGTTTTCCAGCCTAAGAAAATTTAGGTCAACATGAAAGGTATGTCTTCCTGGGATGAGAGTGGAATATGGTATACCTAAACCAAGAAGAGCAAAAACAGAGAAAGAAAACTATAGATCAATTTCTCTAATGAATCGATGCAAAAATTTTAAGCAAAATATTAGGAAGGAGATTGAAGAAATATATCACAAAAGAAATACACTATGACCAGGTGAGATTTATACCACAAATGCGGGGCTAGTTCAATATTAGGAAAACTATCAACATAATTGACCATATCAATAACGAAACCAACAAATCATATGATTATCTCAATAGATACAAAAAAAGCTTTTGACAAAATGCAACGCTCATTCCTATTAGGAACACTAGAAAGCATAGAAATAATGGAGCTTTTCTTAAAATAACTAATATTTATCTAAAACCACCAGCAAGTATTATCTGTAATGAGGGTAAGCTAGAAGCCTTCCCAATAAAATCAGGGGTGAAGCAAAGATGTTCATTATCACTACTATTACTCAAAATTGTATTGGAAATGAACCCGTATCTTTCCAATACACCCTATGAGATAAAGCTGAAAGCTAAATTGAAGCCAAATTGTGAAGAATGTTTTGGGAGTTAATACTTTGGTAGGCAATAGCTATGTGTATTGAGTTGGGGTTAGGCTCACTAGGCTATGGCTGTCTATGTACCTTACTGTGTGCCTCACTGAGCTATGGCTGTCTATATACCTTACTGTGTACCTCACTGAGCCATGGCTGTCTATGAAAAGCACATTGTGTTTTAGTGGAAAAAGTGCTGAGTTTGGAGTCAAAGGACCTGGTTCTGAAAACTGGCTTTGCTATTTATTACATGTGTGACCTTCATAACCTCGGTTGTACCTTCTGTAAAATAAAGGGTCTAAATTTGGAACTATGCCCAAAGGGCTATAAAACTGTGCATAGCCTTTGACCCAGCAATACCACTCCTAGCTTTGTATCCCAAAGAGATCAAAAAAAAGGGAAAAAGACCTATTTCTACAAAAATATATAAGTTCTTTTTGTAATTGGCAAAGAATTGGAAATAGAGGGGATGCTTATCAATTAGGGAATGGCCGAACAAGCTGTTGTATATGATTGTGGTGGAATACTATTGGGCTGAAAAAATGACAAGCAGAATGGTTTCAGAAAAAAAACCCAGGAAGACTTTTATGAACTGATGCAAAATGAAGTGAGCAGAATCAGGAGACCATTGTACACAGTAGCAGCAATATTATAACCATGATCAACTGGGAAAGACTTAGCTACTTTGATCAAGACAATAACCCAAGACAATTCCAAAGGACACATGATAAAAAATGCTATCTACCTCCAGAGAGAGAACTGATGAACTTTTAGTGCAGAATGAAGCATATTTTTTTCACTTTCTTTCTTTTTATTTTGCGTGTTTTCTTTTGCAATATTGTTAATATGGAAATATGTTTTGCATGACTTTGCATGTATAATTGATATCATATTACTAGCCTTCTGAAGGGATGGTGGAAGGGTGAGAGGGAGGGAGAAAATTTGTAGCTCAAAATTTAAAAAAAGTGAATGTTAGATTTTTATTACTTGTAATTAGGAAATATTTAATGAATAAATAAAATATATTTAAAAAATTAAATGACAGGTTTAGACCGAATGCTCTCTGAGGTCCTTTCCAGTTCTAAATTCCATGATCCTTAAGTCAATATGCCACCATATAAAGTGTATTCATCCTACAGTCAGAAGACCTAAATTTGAGTATTGGTTATGATGAATATATTTATTTGGCCATGCCTCACTTTCCTCTTCAGTGAATGGGAATAATGGAGTTATCACTGTGAGAAATGGAGGGAGGAGTTTTGTTTCCACAGAGTTGAAAGTATCTCCCCCCCCACCTTTAGCAGAATGTAAGTCATGTGACTGATTAGAACAAGTTCTAATCAGAGCTGTGATCTAGCAAGAGACCAGGCCTCTGGTCAAGGTTAGAGGCTTATATGCACGCTTAAATGAGCCATCATGACATAGGCAGTCGGAAGGTTGCATCTGGCCAATGAAGAGCCTGGCAAGAGATTCAAACTGGGAGTCAATAAAAGGACTGGTGTTAGTCTGAGTCCTTCTACTCCCTTGTATTCTGTTCAGGGGATGTACCCATTTATTCAGAACAAATGTAAAATATAATTAAAACCTTCCTGGCTTCCCAATGAGTATTGTTTATTCCTAGACTAGTATATTTATAACATCACAGATTTGAAAACATCTTATAAATGCATCATCATCATTTGTCAATGTGATTAACAGTTATTGCCATCATCTTCACCAACATCATCATTCCTCCCAGTCCAGAAACAGTGGAATAAACTTGGGCCTCACTCCCCCTCCATCTCTGGGTTATTCTATGTTCTACGTTCTCTCTTTCAAAGGCAAGATTAACCATGATGTCAGTGGTTCCAGAGATTCCCTGCTTGGGTCCTCCGCACCTCCTTTGCAGACTGTTTGCAAACCCATTTCTGTGAGGCTGTAAGTTCTTTGTAGGTATTTATGTCATGTTTGTTCTCTCCTTTATCACTACAAGGAAAAGGGGGAGTAAAAACTTCAGAGCTTACTAGTTCTTGGCAGCCCACTGCATACCAGCAGTCTCAAAATATTTGCAAATATCTTTTCTTAGATAAGGACAGACTTAGTAATGGACTCCTCTTGGCAAATGCCTTCTTACTGTTTGGGTTTGTGGGTCTGGGATAAAATGATGCTGGGGTGGATGTTACTGCAAAGGCAGGGAAGGCTTTGTAAAGCAGAACAGCTGAGCTCAGAGAGCCTTGCATTCTGATGGTTGCTGTGATCACGCTGAGCAGAAGAATGGGCCTGGGACATATGGGTGACAAATTCAGCTTTCAAGTCTACTAGGAAACCGTAGGGATAGAACAAGGACCTGATGTCTGCATCAACTCCACAAATCTTTATGCCCATTTGGTGGACAGTGGAGAGATTTATGTGATACCCAGTGTCTACCTTCAAGGAAAACAAGGGTGAAATAAAAAAACATATTCTTAGAAACCTCTTCATAGAACCCAGAAGAGAAACAAAAATGTAAATCAACATATGTACATGTGTTTTAAAATTTTATTACCAAAAACAGTATTTTCCACATTAATCATCAACTTTAATTCATCCTATTTGGCTCCATGCATGTTTAGATTGCTTCCAAAAATTAAACACCTTCAAAGGGTGAAAATTTGCCAACAGTGAGGATATTCCAAATTATATGAGTACTATGGCAACTAGAAACTGTTTGACCCTGGGAATGTGTTATGCACAAACACACACACACACACACAACATTTATAGTTTCATTTCATATATAGGGCAAAGACTTGTGAAAATCAAATGAGTTAATATCTATAAATCATTTAATTCAATGCAAATTCAATACATTTATTAAGTACCTATAATGTGCAGGACTGGAATAAAAAGGTGAAAATAAAGCAGTTCCTGCACACAAGAAGCTTAAATTCTACTGGTTGTGGGTGGGATGGGGGTCGGGGCGGGGGGAGTAAACAACATAATACAAGGTAATTGTATTGAAGCAAAGAGTGTAAACAATTTTGTGGGAGTGTGTGAGTGGAGATCAGAAAAGATATATGCAGGAAGCAGTACCTGAACTACACTTTGAAGGAAGTTAGGGATGTAAGAAGGGAAGGCATCACTAAGATGCAGGACTATTTGTGCAAAGGCAGAAGAGAGGGCAGTTTCATGGAATGGAGAGGTCATGAAAGGGAGTAATGAAATAAAACTGAAAACAGAAGCAGGAGAATAGATTGGGGAAGGCTTTAAAACAATAGGTTGAAACATTTGCATTTTATCTTAGAGGCAATAGGGAGCCATTGAAGATTTATAAAGTGGTGGTTACTTGGTCAGACACTTGCTTTAGGAATATCAGTTTGGCAGCTACTTGAAGAATGGATTGGTTAAAGAGGTTAGAGCCAGGGAAATCAATTAGGAGCTACTGTAATAGCTCAGGTGAGAGACGATGAGGGTCTGAACTAGATCTCCATTACCTGAATCAATTAGGAGCTACTGTAATAGCTCAGGTGAGAGATGATGAGGGTCTGAACTAGATCTCTATTACCTGAATCAATTAGGAGCTACTGTAATAGCTCAGGTGAGAGATGATGAGGGTCTGAACTAGATCTCTATTACCTGAATCAATTAGGAGCTACTGTAATAGCTCAGGTGAGAGATGATGAGGGTCTGAACTAGATCTCCATTACCTGAATCAATTAGGAGCTACTGTAATAGCTCAGGTGAGAGATGATGAGGGTCTGAACTAGATCTCCATTACCTGAATCAATTAGGAGCTACTGTAATAGCTCAGGTGAGAGATGATGAGGGTCTGAACTAGATCTCCATTACCTGAATCAATTAGGAGCTACTGTAATAGCTCAGGTGAGAGATGATGAGGGTCTGAACTAGATCTCCATTACCTGAATCAATTAGGAGCTACTGTAATAGCTCAGGTGAGAGATGATGAGGGTCTGAACTAGATCTCCATTACCTGAATCAATTAGGAGCTACTGTAATACCCCAGGTGAGAGATGATAAGGGTCTAAACTAGATCTCCATTACCTGAACTAGAGTGTTGTGTTCATCTCTTCGTGATCCCACTTGGGGTCTTATCTGGTCATACCATTTTCCTGTTTGCAGAGAAGCTAGAATTTCAGGGATCTCAAGTGCCGTAACTTGTAGGTCATTTATTAAGTTAAAATTGTGCAAGGTTTCTGTTTCTCGTTTGATACAATTTTAATTTTAATTGCATTGACTTCTTGTGATCATAGAAATAACCAGAGGTTGTCTGTATCCTTCTTTGGGAGTTCTTTCTTACATCTTACTTATTTCTCAAGGTTCTATAGCAAAGTTTCTGGTTGAATTTGAATTATTCATTCAGTAGGCAGCCAGGTGGAGGAAATAATAGTGTAGGACTTGGAGTAAGGAAGACCTGAGTTCAAATCCACCCTCAGACACTATCTAATCTTGGGCAAGTCACTTAATTGCTTTATACCTCAATTCCCTCATCTGTAAAATGGGGATAATAATAGCATCTACCTCCCAGGGTTGTTTGTGGAGATTAAATGAGATAATATTTGTAAGCTGCTTTACAAATTTTAAAGTGCTGCACAAATGCTAGCTATTATTTTGTTGTTATCTCATTCTTATCCTTTTTATATGAAGTTCTTGCAATTAGGGATAGGAATAGGTGAGGGATCTATGATTTCGTTGGTATAGGAACTCCCAGGTGAGGAAACTCCATCTCCCCATTCCGGTCAGCACCTTATCTGCAACTTACCAACTAAAAAGCTACCTAGAGCACTGAAAAGTGAAGCCCCTTCTTAGGTTCACACAGTCAGTGTGTGTCAGAGGCAGAGCTCAAACCCAGGTTGTTTTGGTTTTAAGGCCACCTTTTATCCATTACCCCCTGCTTCCTTTCACCCTGACATTATGCTTTCTATGAGTTGTTGAATAAGTAGAATGATTCCTTTTTTGTAGTTGAATAAAAGCAGTGGTGTAATTATCATTCTACTGCTGCTGACATTTATATAGTGTTTTATAATTTACGAAGCACTTTTATGAGAAGGAAGCAGTACCAGAATTATTATACTCGTCTTAGAGATCAGGAGATTTTG
Organism: Trichosurus vulpecula; assembly: GCF_011100635.1. Classification (NCBI taxonomy): domain Eukaryota; kingdom Metazoa; phylum Chordata; class Mammalia; order Diprotodontia; family Phalangeridae; genus Trichosurus; species Trichosurus vulpecula. The sequence continues at coordinate 307,258,385 of NC_050575.1, forward strand.
TTTAATGGTCAAGTCAAATGGTGCAGGTCAGTTCAATGGTCAAGTCAAGACTCAAGTTGAGGTGTTCTAACTCTGAGCTGCCATGAATCCAAGCTGAACTTTTTTCCACCCTGCCCCAGTAAGATGAATCAAGGAAGCCTCCCTGAGAAGGATGGGTTTGGTGTCTAGTCCTAAAAGAGAAGACGTAGCTGGGGAATTAGGGGCCAAGGCCCAAATGGTGGGGGCCTTAATGTCCAGAAATGAGAATTCAGCTGATTAAGCCAGAAGGCGCCAACATACTTTTTGAAGGCATCAATTTCAAATGCATAGTACCTATTTTTGTAGAGTGGAAGAGCTGCATGGTGGGACTTTCTTCGATGGGGAACATTCATTCATTCTGCAATATCGCTTGAATGCCTAATATGCTCAAAGCAAGGGAAAGCCTTCTTGGTGTAATATAGCTATATTCAAGGCATTAGAGTAGATATTGGGCATATAAAGAGGAAATAGTCATAGAGTTTGCAGTCTTCTGTTTTAATGATCTGTAATGTCATTAAAAGATAGAAGCAAATGCATGAAAAGAAAATTACCTGACAAGAATTCTTGAGATGAAGTCAGAATTTCAGCAGTGTTTTCAGGAAGCATTTTTATGCTTTGTCACTTTTGCATCTGCCTATGGATTTATTTTCTCCAGTTTCAAGTATTACTTGAAGTTTTTCCTTGTATGATTGTTATTCATTTGCAAACTTTGATGAGAGGAGGGGTATGATTATTTAGACTTAGGTTTATATGGTTCAGGATGTCAACAAGTCAGTGTACAACAGTGATTTTTTAAGTACTTACTATGTGCCAAGCATTGTGTAAAGTGCTGTCGATACAAAGAAAGCCAAAAAGTCCCTCCATTCAAGCAGCTCACGTTCTAAGGGGGAGATAACAAATAAATAATAACTAGGTCCATACAAGATACGTAAATAGCAGACAGAAGGGAAGCTGTTCAGAGGGTAAGGCACTCACCTTCCAGGTACTAAGAAAGGCCTCCTGAAGAAAGTGAGTTTTGAGCAGAATATTTTTTTTAATACTTTATTTTAAACTTAAATACAAAATAAGAAAAGAAAAAAAGAAACAAACTTAAAAACTAAAACTAAAATAATTCAAAATAAGAAAAGGAAAAAAAAAGCATTTCCATGTACACAGCAAAATGTAAGAGAGGATTCAAAATATACAGCAATAAATTTCCATTTCAAGAAAGCCTATATAATAAATACTTGAGCAGAATCTTAGAGGAAGTCAGAGAGGCTATGAGGTAGAGGTGAAAGGGCAGGGAATTCCAGGTATGGGGGGCAGAAGAGGCAAAGCCAGGGAGTTGAAAGATAGAATGTTGTGTGTGAAGAGCTTCCAAGTAGGCCAGTGTAGCTGGATTGTAGAGTAAGCGGATATACCAAAGAGGGAAATTTATATTTGATCTTGCAGGTAACTGGGAGCCATTGGAGCTCATTAAGCAAGGGGAAAAAATCATATTGGTAGCTGAATGGAGGATGGGTCAGAATAGAGGTGAGAGGTGATGAGATGCCTGAACTAGGGTGGCTGCTGTGTGAATAGGGATGTGTATAAGAGATGTTGTGAAGGTAGAAACAACAAGATTTTGCAACAGATTGGATATGTAGGATGAGTGACAGTGAGGAGTCAAGGATGATTTCAAAGCTGTGAACCTAGTTGCGCAGTGGTTAATGTTGTCCTTGGCAATAATAGTGAAGTTCAGAAGAGGAGAGGGTGTGTGGAGTATGTTCGGGATGTTTGAGATATCTAAAAGGCAATTGGTGATATGGGACCATAGCTATGGAAGAGAGTAGGGCTAGATGTAAGCATTTGGGAATTACAGTCAGTCTTCAACATTCTTTAGCAACTTCAAGAATTGGAGTGATTTTATTAGCAGCTTCATTTTCATGTCTGCATTGGCAGCTGTGCAGGTATATGCAGTAGAGAAAAAAAGAGAGGTGGGCTAGCAAGAGGATGTGAACATCTTGCATCCCCCACTGCTTCTGTCACTGGGCTCAGCATCTCAGTGGGCTTGGGTATGGAGCAGCAGAACAGCACAGCCACCGCTGCCTAGTCTGGCCTGCTGAGAACCCTGCAGGGCTGGGACAGGCTGAATCTGTCCCAGGCGGAACTTCTGAACTATGACCACGTGGGGAACTCACCCTGAGGCATGCATGTACTTTTTACCCGAGAATAGTTCAACCATGGAGTTGAAAGGAAGATTAGAGATGTCAGGTTTCCCTTTTCCCTTTTTTACCTTGGGTTCTTCTGTCATCCCCAGTCCTGTTCCTCCACATTGCCCATCCTCTCCCCTGCATCTTATCAGATCATTTCATGGTTACTGTGTCAGGAAAAGTGCCTATTATTAGAATTAATGTTTTGTTATAAAGAATTGTATGCAGAAAAGTGTATCTTTAGCAATCTGTAGTGAAAGATAAGATTTTTGTGTGATTGTAGAAATCTGATCCTCTATTTCTATAGCTTTAATGTATTAATATTTGCATTTTTAACTTTCTCACAGTTTTCTAGGAAGTTATCCCTGCAAAAGTTAAGGATTGACTATCCTTGCTTAGAGATGTTATATAGGAGCTTATGAAGTCGTCAAGTGAGAGAATAAATAGAAGGAAAAATGAAGAGACCCCCAGATAGAGCTTTGAGGGATATTTGTAATAAGTTACTATGACCTGGAAGAAGAACGAGCAAAAGGATACCAAGAAGAATCAGCCAGACAGACAAGACGAAAACCATGAGAAAACTCGTAATAAAGACATGAAGAGAGAAAATCCAAGAAGAGAGAATCATTAGTGTGAAATACTACAGAGAGCTCAAGAAGGATGAGGATCAAGAAAAAGCCACTGTATTGGGCAGATAACATCAATGGTAACTTGGAAGAAAACATTTTCAGGTAAATGGAGAGGTTGGAAGCCAGATTGTGGAACACTTAGAAGAGGGTGAGAGGAAAGGAAATGGAGGCACCAAGTATAGCTAGCTTCTCAAGTAGTTAAGTCATAAAGAGCAGATGGATGGTACACTAGGCCTAGAGTCACCAAGATCCTGAGTTCAGATTCAATCCGAAGAGATTCAATCAATATGTTCTAGCTGTGTGACTTTGGGTGAGTCACTTAGCTTCTCTTTGCCTCAGTTTCCTCAACTATAAAATGGGTACAATAATAGCACTTTACCTCTGAGAGTTGTGATGATCAAATGCAATAATATTTGTAAAGTGCCTAGCATATGATAAGTGCTATATAAATCCTAACTATTGTTATTATTATGAAGAGGAAGAAGAGAAAGAAGAAAGATGATAAGTTAGCAGGCATGCCTATGATCAAGTGATTTTTTTTAAGGCTGGTAAGAGACAGAGACAGAGATGATGATGATGATGATGATGATGATGATGATGATGATGATGATGATGATGATGATGGCAATCTGCTGGAGAAGATGGGGGAGAATAGGATCATTCTGTCAAATGTACATGTAGAGGGGTTGGCTTTAGCAAGAATAAAGGTTACTTTATTATTTGAGACAGGAGTGAGGGAGGAGTTAGGGGAGGAAGATATCTGAGTGATAAGAAATGAAGAAGAGAGAAGGGGAAGTTCTTGGTAAATGGCTAAATGGCTTTTCAAATTGTCAACTCAGCTGGCATTTGCTGAGAAACTTCTATGTGCCAGGTGCTGTGCTAAGCATTGTGGATAGAAAGAAAAGCAAAAACAACAGTGAAGTGTGAGGTGAGGTCCTCGACTAAGAAGGTGGGGAAGAAGATGCTTTGGGGGATTAAAGAGAATGCTTAGAAGAACCTCTTACTGTGGAAAGTGGGATAGTGAATCAAGTAAGGGGGAATAAAATGTTGACCTTGTAGTAGTGAGTGCCCAGTTGGGATTAGATAATACATTTGTAGTGGATCCAGGCAACATAGTTTAGTGAAAGCAGATGGTGGATACAATCCAGGGTTTGGGTTTGTCAAGATATTATTGGTAATATGAGAAAGGGGCAAGTGATTCTGGAGTTGAGGGTAGTATAGAATTAAGTCAGTTCAACCAGTGGTCAAGATAGGTAAGAATGCAGTCAGTGAATGGGCGATGACTGAGAAAAGAACTGAGGGATGGAGGGAGTGGAGGTCATGGTGAAGATTAAGAACAAGCTTGGGGAGGGAAAGACAAAATAATAGAATATCATGATAAGATAAAGTGGAATACTTGTTGCAAGATCAAGGGCATAACCATCTCTTTGTGGAGCTTAGGGGGAGTGGAGAATTTAGTCATGGGAATTGACTAGATAGAATGAAGACCTAGGAGGTTAGGGCACTTGAGGGAGCTTCAGTATGTATGTTGAAGTCTCTAAGTATGGGAACAGGAGAAAAGGAGACAAATGTTGTTAGCTTGGCACTGAAGTCTTTGAAGAAGAAAGAGGAATGTCCTAAGGGTCAATAGATAATATTAACCCTCAATTGGATTGGGTGATAGATAGTGTGAACTTCAAAGGAGATACCCAGAGATGAACACAATACTGAGGCCTTGGTCTGACCAGGGATGAATACAACAGGGCTATCAATCACCTCATTCATTCTGCACATTAAACTTCTATTAACAGACTTTCATTTTATGTTCTGTCATGTCACATTGTTGACTCATGTTAAGCTTGAATTTATTTTAATCAGTCATATTTTAAATGTATTTGTGATCTAGCTATTTAAAGGAACCCTGTGGTGCCTCTGTCTGTCTTTTTTTAAAAAGTAAATAATCAGCCTTCATTTATCTCTTTTGTAAATTTATTTTAATATGTTTCACATTTGCTTAAAGTAAAGCACATCTTGCATTTGTTCAGAGAGTGAATTGTCTGTACCACATGGTCTAGTATTTTATCACTCACTGTTATGTAACACATTGAAATTTGCAAAGCCTTTTCCTCATAACAGCCCCATAAGGCAGGTGCAGTAGGTGGGAAAGAAAGAAATAAGCATTTATTAAGCACCCAAAATGATTTACTTTCTTTTGATCTTCACAGCAACCTTGTAAAGCAGGTGCAATCATTATCTCCATTTTACAGTTATGAAAATTGAGCCAGACAGAGGTGAAGTGACTTGCCCAAGGCATCACAGTAAGCATCAAAGTCTAGATTGGAACTCAGGTCTTCCTGACTTCAGGCCCAGCAGTCTAGCCACTGTGCCACCTAGGGAGTAGAAATATTTCTTACCCCACTTAAAGGATAAAGGAAGTAGGGCTCATAATGGCTTATTAAGGCTTGTTAAGCTTAAGGGATTTATATTGTTAAGAGCTGGGTCTTAATTCTAGTGCCTCCCCTCTGTTAATCATTTCCTTTCTGTCCTGTATATATTTTGTACATGTTTGCTTATTCTCTCCTCCTCCACCAGTTTGGGAGTCCCTTACTGACAGGGACTATCTTTTGCCTCTTTTTGTACCTCCAGCACTTAGCACAGTGAATTGTACATAGCAGGTACTTAAATGCTTATTAACTGACTGAATTGGCATGCTATGGCCAGTTCACTTCATTGCATTTGCTGCTCTTCCCTGGGTTCAACTCCATGGACATGATGTCTCTCCTGGGATTAGCTCAAAACTTTTAATCTCACCACTGTGCCTCTAACTCAAGCTTTCACTGATACCACCTCCTTCAGCCTCCTCTCCCCTGTGATTCCTCCCAATGCTTTTCTTTAGAGAGGGCAGAAACTGGATTCTCAGTTCCTCCCACTTTGCATCAACTGCCCTGCATGGTTTGAACTCCTTAGAACAAGACACTCCCTGGTATACAGGCCCTTCCTTCCTCCTTTTGTGTGTTGTCTTCCCCTTTAGATTTTAAGCTCCTTGAGGGCAGAGATTGTCTTTCTTTTTATTAATCATATCCCCAGTGCTTAGCATACTGCATATTTTTGTTGTCGTTGTTCAGTTGTATCTAATTCTTTGTGACTCTGTGGACCATAGCACACCAATACTGTCCATGTGTTTTTCTTGGCAAAGATACTGCAATGATTTGCCATTTCCTTCTCCAGTGGATTAAGGCAAATAGAGGGGCACATAGCTAATAAGTGTCTGAGGCTGGATTTGAACTCAGGACTTCCTGATATCAGGCCCAGCACTTTATCTACTGAGCCATCTAACTGCCTAGAGTGTACATAGCAGGCACTAATAAATATTTATTACTTTGGATTGGCCCAAAGGCCAAATCTGACCCATTATTTGTATTTGTGTGGTCTGAGAGCTAAGAATGATTCATTATTAATAAAACAGGCTGTGATTTGCAGACTTGGGTCTAAAGTAGTTAAATACTCTCATTGGCAGATGAGGAAACCGAAGCCCAGAGAATAGTGGCTTGCCTTGAGTCATACAGCTAGTAAGTGGGAAAACTTGGAAGTGAACCCAGGCCTTTTCACTCTAAGACCAAGATTCCTCCCATTAAATTTTTGTTTTCAGTTGAAAACAGGTTCTTATTTTCCCCCTTCCCAAATCCAGCTTGTATAAAACCCAAATGTAGTCTTAATTGATATCATTGTTTGGTGTATGCCTACACATATACTTTATTTTTCCTTTCAGAGTAGCTTGATTTTATGGGTATAACCAAGACTGGAGAACATATTTTCCATCTGGCGAAGAATGGAAGAAGGCCACAAGGTGATCTCAGAAGACTTGAGCCTTGACTTTCCAAATAACATTTCCCTATGAGACCTATCGCATATGAAAATATAGGCCTCCTCAGTTCTGCTTTAATGAGAACTAAAGACCACATCCTAAATTTTCTAAATTCTAACTTCTGTTGCATCTGAAACTCAGTGGAGGTGTATCCCTTTTACCAAGAGAAGAGTCAGTTTTTAATCAGATTCTTTTGTTCTATATAATAAAAAAATTAGATTTAGTACTTTAAGGTTGGCAAAGTGCTTACCATATATTATCCCATTTGATTCTTACAGTAGCCCTATGAGAATAATAGTCCCAGGCGTTATTATCCTTTTACAGATGAAGAAACTGAGGCTGAGGAGTAATATGACTTGCCTAGTGTTGCTCAGCTAGTAAATGTCTGAGGCAGAATTCAAACTCAGGTCTTCCTGATTCCATGACCAGTGCTCTATCCATTATGTCAACTGAAAACAGAAAGCTATCCCCTCAACCCAGTGGACATCAGCTAACTAAATCGATTAATTGCATTTAATAAACACTTACTATGTGCTAGGCAATGAGGTTTACAAAGTTAAAAAAATGAAACTATCCCTACTCCTGAGGAGTTTATTGTAATGGGGAGGCCACAAGTGCCTACATAAATATTTTCTGAATAAACATAAAAGGGTCAAATATAAATAAATTTTGGCAATTTGGTGCAACAACATGCCATTCTGGATGGATTGGGTAAAGGGGATTTATCCTGCTACACATTCCAAATAGCTAGAAGATTACTTGGTTTCCTGTTGTGATTCTAATATTGACAAGAATGGATAAAGCAGGGGACTCCTAGCATGTCTCCCACAATCACATTTTACAGATGAAGACTTTGAGTTCCAGAGAAAAAAAGTAGATTGCCCAAGATGACACAGTGTGTGACTATCAGCGATAGGACCCAAACCCACCTCCTCCAACTCCAGCACCAGAATTCTTTCTGCTCTGCCATGCACGCTGCTTTGAACATTATGAGGAAACCTGCCTTGCTTGCCTGTCTTCATTTCTGTGAACAAAGTTTCTCCCCCTTCCTCTGCCTCCCAGAAGCATATTTTGTTTTTGTTTCCTTAAAAAGATGGAAGTATCAACCAGGGTCTTCTATGCAGAAACACTAAGGTTCTCAGCAGCAGCAGCAACAAATAGATTGTATAAGAGAAGAAAGAGGAGGAGGAAGAGCAAAATGGGGAAGAGGAGGAAGAGAATGGGAAGGAAGAAGATGGGGAGGAGGAGGAAGAGGAGAAGAAGGAAGAAGAGGATGAAGAGGAGGATGATAGGAAGAAGGAAGATGAGGAGGAGGAGAAAGAGGAGGCAAAAGAGGAAGAAGAGGATTGAGAGAAGGGTGAGGATGAGGATGGGAAGGAGGAAGATGGAGAGGAGGAGGAGGAGGAGGAGGAAGGAGACATCAGAAGACAAAGGAAGAGACACCAGTTTGAGAAACTTAACATTGGAAATAGATGTATTTTCCTGGTCTCTGCAGTCTCATGCACTGTATTTGTAGTTGAATGCCCACTAATTTGATTCATATGAGAGATTTGACCCTATTCCACCAAGTGTTTTCCATCCTGAATTTCTCTAACTGCATGTTTACAGAGAGTATATGGAGCTTTTTATGTTTTTTCAGCTGTTTAGTTACTCAGATTTTTTCCCCATTTTTTGGTCCCTGGAGGTCAGAATACAGACCACAAAGGTTTCCCCACCACCACACTGCCACCTCTCTTAGTGTGCTAGTGCTGGCAGGGGACAGAGGGCCAGGGGTCATTCATTTGATTGCTGTATCATTTATTATGGGGATGCGACTTCCAATGCTATTATCTTTGTTTGGCAGAAACAGAGAGAAGTTAATGCTGCTGGTAATCTATCTTAGAATCAAAAAGCTATGGAGACAGAGACAGACTCCTCTCCCAGCCTTTATCTCTCACCACCATCATTTTCTCAGCAGGGAGCAGGCAGCGACCCTGGTTCCAATATGCTGCTCAATGATTTTAGATGATTGATCTTTCTAAAGTGCTTTTCCGTTTCTTACCACACAGACGGGGATAGATTAAGCAATTATGGATTATTTCAACGTCAGATGCCCTGAGATAATTAGTCATAGGAGATGTGTAGAAATCACTCCACCCCTATCTTTCAATAAAGGGGAGTCCTTGGGGGAGATGACAGTGGGTGGGGCAGAGGTGCAGATTGGGGTGCAAAATGAGGGATGGGGAGCTAAACAGTGAGGAGGAGACAAAGTTAGGAGAGGCTGGATGTGTCAGAGGAAGGAAACATCCTGTATTGATGGTTTATAGACCCTGAGAGTTGAACAGAACTTGGATCTTAGCATCATAGACTCAGAGCTTCAGGGCAGGATCACAGAACTAGGCCTGGAAGGGGCTTCAGAGATCATACAGTGCCTTTGTTTCACAGAGAAGGAAGCTGAGGCCTAGAATGGGCAAATTTACTGTCTCTGGAATAAGACTCTATGGAGTCAAATCCTACATCTCACTAGTTAATAAAAATTTATCAAACAACCCACTATGTGCCAAGTACTGTGTGCTAAGCTCTGGGGATACAAAGAAAAGCAAAAGACAGTCCCTCCTTCAAGGAGCTCAGAATCTAATGGGGGAAGACCTAAAAAGAACCTGAAAAAGGAGAAGGGGAGAATGATGAAGACCTTCAGCTTGATGGGAAATGATGACATATCTACAGTGGGCCAGCTGGCTCCTCAAGTGGAAGATCTGGGAAGAACTCTCCAACGTTCACCCTACATTCTCTCACCAGAGGATGGGAGGGAGGAGTCCCAGGGCCAGTTAGTACTGAGATGTGAGTTTCAGAATTGATGTCAGTCTTACAAGAAGATGAGTTACTAGAGATAATGATGAAGTCAGGAGATCAGCAGGATGGGAGATGACATTTGACAGTTGCTCCCTATGTGTCCTTGGGTTAAGTCACTCAATCTCCATGGGATTCATCAATAAAACTAGAGATTGGACTAGAGGGCCTTCCTTCTAGCTAACGACCTATGGTCTTAAGTTGCTCTCTGAAGGTTCCATGGGTGGTGCATAGGACAGCTGAGATTTGAATCCAGGTCTTCTAACATGAAATTCAGCTCTCTGTCTCTTACCCTGGTGTCATAGACATTTAGTTCAACCCACTCACTTTACAGATGAAGATGCCAAATCCTATAAAAGTTAAGTGATTTGGTCAAGGTTGTATACCTAGTAAATGAAAGAAATAAGACTTGAACCCAGGTCTTCTGATTCCAAAGTTAGTGCATTTACCACAGTTTTCTGCTTTGTGCCCTTCTCTGCCTTCTCCTCCTGACACAAAGGCAGAACTGTAGCTATCTGAATCAAACTAACACTCCCTACTGTGATTCTTGTAAGGAAGATTAGATTGCTGGTCCTTTTTGGAGAGAAAGTTGGGAGAGACAGAGGCAGAGATAGATAGAAAGACCAAGAAATAGACAGGTAGACAGAGATATACACATAGACAGAGATTGAGATAGATTGAAAGAGATAGAAAGACAGAGACATATAGAGACAGAGATAGAAATAGAGATAGAAAGTCCAAGAAATAGAGAGACACAGAGATAGAGACAGAAAGACCAAGAGATAGAAAGACAGACACAGAAACAGAGACAGAAAGACCAACATATAGATAGACACAGAGGCAGAGATAGATAGAAAGACCAAGAGATAGAGAGAGACAGAGACAGAAACAAAATAGAGATAGCTAGAAAGACCAAGAGATAGAGAGAGAGGAGAGAGGAAAGAGACAGACACATACAGAGAGATACTCTGGGTAGTGCATGTAATAAAAGACAATAGATTAGATAGTCTCTGACTGAATGTAGCCCCTAAATCACTCCCTGGGCCCTGCTGCCAAGATGCAGACTTCCTGAGCGAGGCCCTCATGCTTTATGGTGTCGTCAGCGCTTCTGGGAGTGAGTTACAACCTTGCAGTCAGTAGGTGGCTATCTGTTATGCTACATGTAAACAGGTATTCAAATCCTAGCTCCAGAGCCTTCACTTTGGCATTTAATCATGCTGGTAATCTAACCCCCATCCCTGCCAAGGTCACTACCATTTGGATTGTGTGACTTTCAGATTCTTCTCTGGCACTGAAGGCTAGAGCAGCTGGGCTAATAGTCACCCAACCCCTCAAGCCTACTAATGGGATCAAAAATTAACTTTGATATCTTATGTGAAATAATTTATGGCAATTGGACCAGAAGATGTCCTGTAACTTAAATTCAATTTCTATCCTGGTAAAACTATGATAGAACTTGTTGTCAGAAAGCCAAAGAGCACCTAAGAATATTGCACACACACACATGTGTGTATATATATATATATACACGTATATGTGCATATATATGCACATATATGTATATGTGTGTGCACGTATATGCATGCTGTTGTGGTGAGTGTTCATGTGTTTAAACATCTATCATTTATATTAATCTGGGTATAATTGTCCCACCAATTCTAAGTTATTCAAGGGATAGTTATTCACGGTCCTGTACTCCTTCCTCTCACTGCTAGAGTTGAGCCTTCTTCCTCCTCCTAGTGGAGGGAAGGAGGAAGAGCTGAGGAGATGTTAAAAGGATGACCTGTGGTGCTGTAGAAAGATGCAGTTGGGTTCAAATGCCAGCCATGGTACTTGCTACTCATGTGATGTTGGGCAAATCATCTAACCTCTCCAGGCCTTAGTTACCCCATATATAAGGTGGGAGATTTGGACCTGATGGATTCTAAGGTCCTTTTCATCTCTAAATCTGTGATCCTATGACCTTGGAGGTGGGAAGGGTGTGAGCACAAAGGAAATATGGGCCAACTTGGAGATCCCCCAATTTGGAGATGTTTTGTGAGTTTTGTTTTTGATTGAATAAAAAGTATTTGTGAAGGGATTATTGTATGCCAGACACTGTTCTAAGCACTGAGGATACAAATAGAAGGAAATAAAAATCTGCCCTCAAAAGGGATCACATTCTAATGAGGAAAGGAACACATACAGGGGAATAGTGGTGACCAAAGAGAAGAGTTTTCACAGGGTTGATTAGATTTTTCAGAGCCAGAGAGCAGGGAGAGGAGAGGTTGTGCATGAATATGGTATCCTGGCATGAAGATGACTGGGAGAGGTATGGTGGATCTGATTCCAGTCTATATGTGCTCACCAGTAAGAAGCCCAGGGCCTAGGGTGGGTACTTGGAGTACCCGAACAGCAGCAGAGTGTAGAACAGAGGAACGTGGGAAGGTTAAAATTATTGTGTGCTCCTTATGTTTTCTTATTAGCCAGAATATAGTATTTATGACTACAAGATTCTCTCTAGAATAGATCCTTGTCACTTTAAGAAGACTTTCCAATCTCTCACTGATCTTAGCTTTGGGATAGACATAAATCCCTGGAGAAGAGTACTTACTGATAGTCTTCTGCTGATCTCAGTCTCCTGGGCAAACATGGATCCCTAGAGACTGGCCCTTATTGAAAGATAGAAAATAGTGTAGCTAGGCTTTTGAGAGCCTAAACATTGAACATTTCTCTGTTACATAAAACTGAACTGTGTGGAGTATAGCTACTGTTCTGTTGTGATGTTCTTGGGGTTAACTGCCCCCTGGTAGGTGAGTCTGTTTTGTTCAATCTCCTTTTGATACTTCTACAATCTCACCCTCCTTGGAGATAGTTTAAGAAAGGTCTGGCAAATGTACTTCTGCTTTATGTAGCAAGCAACTCTACTAGAGCCTCTCCCATTCGTAGCAGATTTCCAGTTGAAGGGGACCATAGAAATCAGCTAATCCTCTCTTCTTATTTTTCAGATGAGGAAACAGACCTAGTGAAGTGACTTGTTGATCACACGGTGTCACAGAACTTTGGAGTTACTTGGCACCTCAGAAGTGAACTAGTTGAACCTTTTCCTGACTGCAAGATCCCCTACACAACATTCCCAGGGTATGCTCATCCAGCCTTTGCTTAAAGATCTCAGGTGAGAGAGAATCTGTTGCCTTTCCTGTAGCAGAGCTAGAATTCAAATTCAGGTCAATTAAATTTCTGCCTAATCCTTTGAGACTCAACTCAGAATGGGCAAGGTGTTACATCCCTATAAACCAAGTTGCCCAGGAGGCTGAGTCTGGTGGATCTCTTGAACTCAGGAGCTCTGAGCTGCAGAGAGCTGAGGTGACTGAGTGTCCACTAAGTCTGGTATCAATACTTTGAGCCCCTCAGATTGGGGGAGAGGGACACCAGACTGCCTATGGAGGAGCAAACCAGCCCAGGTTAGAAATGGAGAAGGTCATAGTGGTGATCAATAATGGGACTGGACTTATGAGTTGCCCATACATTTCCATGTTAAGTGAGAAAGGGATACTTGGTCTAGAAAAAAGGTAGCTCATATTACACTATATCTTTTTAAATAGTAAAAACAGCAATAGCGAACATTTTTATAACTCTTTAAGGTTTGCGAAGCACTTTACGTGTATAATGTAATTTGGTCCTCACAATAAATCTGGGAGATAGGTGTTATTATCCCTATTTTACAAATGAGGAAACTGAGGCAGACTGAAGTTAGGCAACTTTCCCAGGTTCCCACAGCTAGTGACTGAATCAGAATGAGAACTTAGGTCTTCCTAGCACCATGCCCAGTGTTCTATTCATTATGCCATTTGGCTGCCTCCATGTGCTTGTAGTAACACTGACGGCAACTACAGTAATAATAATAACTAGTATTTTCATGACACTTTAAAGTTTTCAAAGATATTTATGCATGTCAACTCATGAGCATTCTGGTAATCCTATAATGTAGGCACTACAAGCATTATTAACCTCATTTTACAGACGAGGAAACTGAGGCTTAGAAATTAAATGGTTTGTCATGGTTATATAGCTAGAAAATATCAAAGCCAGGATCTGTATCTAGGTCCTCTTGATTCCAAGTCATGAAATTATGATAATATCTTATCCTCTTCATAGACTATAAGATCTTTGAGGACAGGACCCGGGTCTTACATAAGGTTTCTATCTCTCCTAGCAAAATGCATAATTTGCTATGCAGAAAAGATTCTTGACAAAAGTTTATTGTATTTTATAGGATTTTCCAGTGTTCTTTTACAACACTATATTGCCTACCAAGACTTTGTTTGTGGGTGGAAGATTTTTATTCCTGATGGTGGGGATATGGGGTAGGAGGAAGAGGGAGACAGAGGGGAGGGATAGTACCATGACAAGTCTCTGGAAACTTACAGTCAATGGTAAAACTGGAATTTTAAAATAGAAACCAAATGGAATATTAGCTGTTCTATAGATGGCTAAGCTTCTGTTTGTACAGAGGACCATTGAGAAGTCTTGGTCTCTAACATAACATTAGAATCTCTCTAAATGTAAGTTATAGCAGGTTTACATAGCTTTCTGGCCATCTTTGGGTTTTGTTAAGGATCAATTCATTAATTCACAAAGTCGTGGTCATTAGTTACCATCTCTCTTTTGGGTAAGACCTGGAAGTCAAAGCCTTTTAGACAGACCTTAGAGAAACTGAAAACTACGGAGAATGGAGTAGAATGAATGCTCATTAGTTAGCTAAGGCTTGGTAGAAAGCCTAGGCCTCCCTTTACCTGGCAACTCTTCCCAGGAAATACCCTACATTTAAATATGGACTTGTCTACTCCTGGTAGGGGCAGATATATATTTTTCCTTTTAATAGAAATACCACATCTATGTTATTTTCATTTAAAGGAAAGCTCAGGGATTCTCTGTATCATATATAAAATAATCCTCGGTTCATTCCTGGCTCTAAGCAAGTTCAGTATACATCACCTCGTTTAATTCAGCAATATCATCAATGTCAGTGCGTATCCACCGGCTGTTGGCTATTGGTCATCCGGACTTGACACAAACTCAATAAATACTCCATAACCCCTGACAGCCGCTAGCAGATTAGCCTGAAATGAGCGATTGCCCAGCCAACACCTGCTGAACCAAATCAGCTCGGTGACGGATGGTCCTGTACTGAGCTCTGACCACAAGTGAGATCAGTGGAAGAAAGATTTTATACTTTAAGAAAAGAATTAGAGATGGTGTTCGCTGGAGTGATTGGAAAGCTTTCAGAGGAGGCTGTTTTTCTTCTTTCTTCTTCTCCCTCAGCAATTCTCCAATGTTCCCCCTACATTCCCCCTTTCTTCATCTTCTCTCCCTTAGCTTCTATTGTTCTCATCATAATTAAGACTCCTGGACTGAGGAAGAGTACTAAGATAGACTAGTCCAGTGTGACCCCTGGGGTGGTGGAGCTAAGGCCTGGTGAAGGAAGCACACAGTAGGATCTCTAAACAGCCTACTAGACTTGGAGTGAGGCATGACTTGGGTTTGAATCATGTCCCTGCCACTCATTTGTGGACAAGTGACCTTGGGCAAGTTGCTTAACTTTCCAGAGTCTCAGTTTCTTCATCTGTAGAATGGAAATAATGATGCCTATAGTACTTAGGTCATGGTTGGTGTGAGACACAAATGAAATGACATATACAGAGTTAGTCAACTAGCATTTATTAAGTACTATTTAAACCTTAAATTGCTATATAAATGCCAATTACCACCACCACCACCACCACCACAACAACAACAACAACTCCTCCTTCTCCTCCTTTGCCTCCTACAACTATTGCTACACATATTCTTGACTTAGAGTCAGGAAGACTTGAGTTCAAATCTAGCTTTAGACACTGGTTATGGGACTCTGGGCAAGTCATTTGACCTTATCTGCCAAAGTTTCCTCATTTGTAATAGGAGCTATTATTGTAATAATAGCTCCTACCTCCCAGGCTTATTTTGAGGACATGTGTAAAGTGACTCAAAGCCTTAAAGCACTATATAAATACTATTATTATTAATTATAATAAAATGATAAAAATGAAGTAGTCTTTGCCCTCAAGGAGCTTATGTTCATTAGAAGAAGGCTATCCCAGCAGAACCTGAGCTCTGGAAGCTCCTGGCAAACTAGAAAAGTTTGAGTGTGGGAATAGCAATGAATAGTGTAACATTTAAAGATTAGCCTAACTAAATTCTGAGATGCTTATCACCATGTTCTTGGCCATCAATGATTTCTGTTTCTAGCCACAGCAACTCATGAAAATGTCTGCTAAGGTGTGAAGAGGTTGTAATTTTCAGGTGAATGAATACCCCTATGGATAAAATCCCAGGTCCTTGAAACACTCAGCTAGGCACGGGGTAATGGTGGAGAGGGTGATATTTCAATTCTTCAGTGGACCTGAGATCTTATCAATGTAGGTACTCCTTCCATGAGCATATAGTGGAGCCTATCCATGCCCACTCATCTTGTACAAGTCTTATCTGTTTCCTTCCACAAATCCTCTGCAGAGGAGCTATCCAACGTCCTGGACTTTTCTCTGGGTCTTTTTCATATTTCATGGCTACCAGTGCAATCCTAGGGATTTCTTTGTTACCTCTCACTTCTATTTTATGGCCACCTCACTTCCTTTTT
Organism: Trichosurus vulpecula; assembly: GCF_011100635.1. Lineage (NCBI taxonomy): Eukaryota > Metazoa > Chordata > Mammalia > Diprotodontia > Phalangeridae > Trichosurus > Trichosurus vulpecula. The sequence continues at coordinate 307,274,531 of NC_050575.1, forward strand.
TCAGTCCTAGGCACCCCGATGCTGTATTTTAAAGCACTTCTTTATGGATTATATGATGATGTGCAGTTTAAATCAAGACCCAGCCTTGTTCCAGACTTGTTCACATTCACAATCTAGTAAGGAGATTCTGGTGGGTCATGGAAAAATCACCTGACAGCTTGGCAGTGTGTGTGTGTGTGTGTGTGTGTGTGTGTGTGTGTTTATATGAAAATATGTTATTACTATTCCTAAATTCAAACTCTTTCCTTGTGAAGGGAAATTCACTTTCTCTGGGGTATCTGACATAATGTCAATTCTCTAGAATTGGCCCTGGAACATTTCCTTGTGGCTTAGGGTCATGGGGGAGAGTAGTTCAGTTATAAAACAAACAAATAAACAAACCTTAACTTTGGAGGGGTAGGGTGCTGTGTGCCTGGAGGAATAACACATTTCACTCTTCTGTCTTGAGGATTTCTTCTTGTTTGGTGAAAATAAAAGGCCAGAAGGTTAACGTTAAATCTCTTCTAGTCCTGCTTTTTCCACCAAATACTTCCACTCCTTCTAACCATCTATTGTCCTCATCTTCCCCAGGATCACGAACTCTGCTAAACTATCAGGGTTGCTGAATATTCCAGACTTTTTCCTCTCTGTTTCTCCTCACAGATAATAGAGGAATATAGAATGGTATAATGGAAAGAATGTTTTCTATGAAGTCAGAGGACCTGGTTACAAATTCCATATTTGCCACTTACAGCCTTGGATATGTCACTTAATCAAAGATTGGGTCTCAATTCCCAAATGCGTAAATTGATCACCTCTAAAGTCACTTTCCAGCTCTAACTCTATGATCCTATCTTGTGTCTCATTCTTTAAGGGCCCAGCTAATTTGATTAAAGTGATTATGTATTTATGTTACTTCCTTCTTCATCTCAGATAACACATTTTCATGGCAGTCTTTGGTGACTGAATTGTAATGAAACATGTGGGTATTTAAGGTTCATTGTTAGGGGCTGTTGGGGGGGTAATAATTTCAAGTCAAGTAGTCTTTTCTAGGACTCCTTGAACCACACTCTTTTATTCCTGCTGTCCATCTGTGTGCATAGGAGGACAGCTTAGCTAGGAATGGAGACCTCAGGATCAGCTCATGGCCAGTGTGTTCAGGCTTCTCTGAGACTTCAGGAAAAGAGAATGGGAATTGTTTCTCATTTCTTATACTCATAGGATTTAAAGTAGGAAGGAACATTGAAAAGACTCTGTTACAACCCCTTTTTACACATGAAGAAACTAAAACTTAAAGAGAAGGGATAGGACTATTTTAAGTTTACAAAGATAGTGAGTGTGTCTCTGAACTAGAATTTAAAGCTAGATCTTCTGAGCACTCTTTCCATGGTGCCAGTTAGACTCCTGGTGCAGATGAGCAGAGAGAGGAGTTTGGAGAGAGGTTTCTTTGATGGGAGGAATCTTTAGGCCTTCTGGCTGCTAACAGTACTCCAAGGCACAGGGACAAAACTAGCCTCAGGTGTTCTTTGCGTTAGCATCTGAAACAACTGGGGAAGAGATTGTTTCATTCTTGGTACTTGTAGTCCTAATGTCCAGCACAGTGCCTGGTACATAGGCACTAAATAAACGCTTGTTGATCGACTAAGTGGTTGGTTGAAAGGGCATCAAGGTGGGGACTAGGCTCAGCCTTTAAGATTTTTGCCTAAGAGGCCCTGATCAAGAGGTGCTCAAAGGAAGGGCTATCTCCTGCTATTCTAGGCTCTGTATGGAGCAGCGGGGGCCACCAGGACCACTTCAAGAACTGTATAAGGAATCAAAAGCATTTAGTACTGCTGAAAAGTTTATCAGGTCCATGTGGTGTATTGGATAGAAACAAGACTGGATCTGGAGACAGGAGACCTGGGTTCGAAGCCTGGCTGCGTGTGGCCTTACTACCTATTTGATCAAAGCTTACCAAGTTACCTTGCTGATAAAGAGAGCAAGTTGGACTAGCTACTTGGGGAAGCTAGATGGTCCAGTGGTTATAGTGCAGGTCTTGGAGTCAGGAAGACTCATCTTCCTGAGTTCAAATCTGGCCTCAGACACTTAAAAGCTGTGTGACCCTGGGCAAGTCAATTAATCATGTTTGGCTCAGTTTCCTTATTTGTAAAATGAGCTGGAGAAGGAAATGGTAAACCACTCCAGTATCCTTGCCAAGAAAACCCTAAATGGGGTCATGACGAGTCTGTAAAGATTGAACAAAAGCAACCTCTAAATTCTCTTCTAATTCTGAACCCTGTGATACTTCCTTAGCCTATGGAAATGGGGCCCTTTCAAGTGGTTTTGTTTAAACCAGGTTTATATGCATCCCTGAAGAAGGAGGCCAAATGTGAATTCAATAAACACTCACTACGTGCCTTCTGTGAGAAGAAATGTGAGTCACACCTCTATGTATGTGCTGTGACTACATGTCTTCCTTATGTGTATATATTCCACACATGATCCTTCTCCATGTTCAATTTTCCTACTGACAATATGTGGATTTGAGGGAAAGTGAGCTCCAGGCTTATGAGGGGAAATTTCACTTTTGCTTTTATTACTATGCTATTTAATTAAATTCCTTTGTTTAAAAATAAAAGATATCTACTGTGAGTTTTCCAGATAACTGAAGCTTGCCCTCCCAAGTACCAAAGTCATATTTATTTTCACCATTCTGAATGGTCATCATTCTAACATTTCTTTTTTACTTTGGATCTTAAACCTAATTCCATCTTTTCTTGATGACCCAGGGTCATTGTAATGACTATGCATGTTGTACAATTGCAAGCCTTAGAATAGTACAACACACAGTTCTGTATCTGTTTTTGAGTTTTTCTGTCTCCTGCTTCCCTTTTCATTCACTGCTTCTAGTCAGTGGTCAACTGGGAATCCAGATAAGCTAAACTTAAGATTTTTGTGCTCAAAAAGGATAAAATGATTCTGAATAGTGGAATACAGGTTTCATCTAAAGAATAAAGCTATAGTATTGGGGGCTACGTGAGAGCCATCTTAGGTGCTCAGATGTATTTTGGACCGCCTTCTGGCTATGTTCTAGAATTTAGTGATTGCTGCAAGTTGGACTCACAGATAAATAGAGTGTTACAGCACCTAATTTGAAGAATACTATAAGAATCTTTTTGTGGGGGAAGAGGGGAAGGCAAAGCAATTGGGGTTAAGTGACTTGCCCAGGGCCACATAGCTAGTAAGTGTCAAGTCCTCCTGACTCCAGGGCCAGTACTCTATTCACTGTGCCACCTAGCTGCCCCTATAAGAATCTTCTTGGACATTTCTTAATTAAGGGTGTCATATGTCATTAATGTCCAAGGACCTAGGTTTTTGAATCCTAGATCTGTGATGTATGAAATGCTCATCATTGTGTGAGCCATTTTTAGGAGCCTCAGGCTCCCCCTCTGTACAATGAGGAGGTTGGAGAAGATCTCTGAGTCCTTTTAGCTCTTAATTCTGTGATCCTGTGTGTCTCATCTAACTAGCTGGATCCTTGAATTGGATCTGTCACTGTTTTCACTTGCCAGACGACCTGTCACTAGGTTTCCTGCCTGCCAACTTCTTATGTCTGGACTTTGTCCGAGGCAGGATCCTCCCACAGAGAATGCAATATAGATTGAAAACGCCTACAGGAATATGCCTGGCTCCTCCAGCTCAGAGGGATGGCCCCAGGTTGGAAGAGCTGTTGGGTTCAGACAGATACCGAGGCATTTGGAAAGTAATTTGACTTGCTAGAGGCTGCAGATAGCTGCTGGTCAGCAGAAATCTCTCCCCCGCTCCTTCTGTCAACTCTAATCAACATCTAGCCACCTAACCCCAGGGAGCAGGGTCTCCCCCTCCTGAGTTTTGGCCTCATATTGAGTTACATCAGTTATGCTGGCAGCCTGGGAGCATTACAGGCAGGCAGGGAGACATGCAAAGTTCCTCAGTGGCATCTGCTGGGCTTCCCCAAGGGAAAGGTCCATGGGTTCAGCAAAATCCAGCTCTCACATTTTGTTATTTGCAACCAGGGAACTCCTTCTCACCCTCATGAAAATCAGGGTATTTTCTCATGAGCCACAGCCCTCTGGGCTATTAGATTTGTTCTTAGCAACATGTCACCCTTTCAGGCCCCTCCATCCCCTCTTCAGGCCCTTTGTTTGAAAGCCTGGGAGAGTTACAGCAGGATAGATAACCAGTAAACTCTACGAAAGCTGTCCTTACTAATAGGGAGAAGCAGTGACTATAATTTCAGGTAATAGGAAGGTAGGAGAATCCAATTCTCTGCTCCTGATGACTGAAATTCTATATTTAGAGATTCATTGCTTTAGCTTTAGACAACTAGCTTCTAGCACAGCATAGTTGGGTATTTAATAAATGTAAGATGAATGGCATAAGAACAATATATACAGTGACTACAGTCATATGTTTTTAAGGGAACACAATTTTTTAAGTTCATAGGCAGATTTAGAATGTGACAAGACAGATTATTTTTGCCATTTCTCTTTCAAAATTTGCACCATTATTTTTCCAATCAAAAGGTAAGCAGTTTGGATTTTATCTGGAGAGTTATTACATTTATTGTTTATATATATGTATATACAATATATACACACACATACACACATACATATAATTTTATTTTGCTGAATTCCCTAATTTAAGAGCTGGAAGGGATGGCATAGGCCACCTGTTCCAATCTATAGGAGATGAGAATGTCACGTTGGAGGAACTACAAGTGGGCTAGTGTCCCCACATTGGAGTGCACATGGAGAGAAGTAAAGTGTAGGCAGGCTGGAAGGGTAGGAAGGGGCCAAATGTTGAACTTCTTTAAATAACAAAGCGAGGGCTTTTTATTGGATCCTGGAGTTGATAGGGAGCTGCTAGAGCTCCTTGGGCAGGAGAGAAAGGAGGATTGATATAAGTAGACCCATCCTTTGGCAGCTTAATGGAGAATGGATTAGCTTGGGAGGAAAATGTGATTCAAGGAGATGAGTTAGAAGGTGATCGTAGTAGTTCAAGATAGAAATGATAAAGGCCTGAACTAAGGCCCTCAAAATTGTGTCTTTTGAAAATTCTGTGAATACTTAGATGGCCTAATTACATTGACTAAAAACAATAGTGAACAGAATATGTCTAGGAACAAATCCTTGGAGGTATTTCACCAGAGTTCTCTATTCAATTTGACATGGATCCATTTACCATTACTCTTTGGGTATAGTTGCTCATTCAGTTCCAAATCCACTTAGCCATCCTAACATAAGAGCACATTTCTCCAAGGAAAGCATAATATAGTGGAAAGAACTCTAGAAATGAAGAAATGTGCACTCAGATCCTGACTCTGCCACTTAACTCTGTGCAATTCCGAGTAGGTCAACGAGCCAGGCAATGAGCATTTATTAAGCACCTACTACATGCCAAATATTATACTAAGTGCTAGAGATACAAAGCAAGGCAAAAATGGTTTAAAGACTTCATTGGAGCACATATAATCTGACTTGTTCATTCACTCAACCAGCATTGGTTAATAATTTACTATTTTTACTGATATCATTTATGTGGTATTTTAAGTTTGTAGAGTGCTTTGTGTATGTTATCTCATATGATCTTCATAACAATCCTTTGAAGGAAATACTACAGTTGTTATTTCCCATTTTACAGATGAGGAAAATGAGATGGAAAGATTAAGTGACTTGCCCATTGTCACAGAAAGCTAGGACTATAAATGTCTGAGACAGGATTCCAATCCAAGTCTTCTTGACTTCGAATCCAGCATATGTTATGACAATGGCACCGAATGCTAAGGGACACAAATTACTCTGTTGTTTTGGATCTTGCGATAGGTGGGGTGGGGTGGGGAGGGGAGACTCCCCCGGTCCCATATTCATAGAGCCAAACAAGTTTTGACGTATGCTTGCTGAAGTTACTTGTCACTGTTATGGAGGATGTCCGGTGCTGAGTCCAAATGGAAGAAAGATTCCCGATAACTGGATGGATCCTCTAGATTCTGGTTGGTGTTATATTGGTTACATTAAGCCTAAGAAAACTGCAGGGCCTCCCCAGTGAGCTGCGCTTGTTGCTGTTGAGTTGTTTCAGTCACCTCTGACTCTTTGTGACCCCGTTAGGAGTTTTCTTGGTAAAGATGTTGGAGTGGTTTGCCATTTCCTCCTTCAGCTCATTTTGCAGATGAGAAGCTGAGGCAAACAGGGTGAAGTGACTTGCTCGGGTTACAGAGCTACTAAGTGTCTGAGGCTGCATTTGAACTCACAAAGATGAGTCTTTCTGATTTCCAAGCCCAGTGCTCTATGCACTGTCTCCCCTAACTGCTTAAGTAAGCTCTATTATTATTATTATTATTATTCAAAAAAGCTCATCCAAGTTATTCATCCAGGAAAAAAATAAGTGGATAAAGAATGCCTATAATTCAGACTATAGTCTGCATTTGTATGCATAATCCAAAAAGCTCGTTCATCAATTCAGGTATCTTGAACAGACACTGCAGATGGGCAATGAACCGGGTCTAGAACTGAGCAGGAGAAAAATGTTGACTGAACTGAATTTGGAGAATTTCACAACAAATTCAATGACCCTAAGTTTCATCCAGAAACAAAATGCCATCTTTTAAATATGAATATTCTTCCAGTGGTGCCTTCACATAAGGATGTGAAAAATGGGACAATTCAATCTGGGAAGAATCAGAAGCATCAGTCACCCAAAGAAGAGAGACGTTGTATGTATACATAGGCTGCAGCATTAAAAATAATAATGATAATAAAAGATAAGTTCCAAGAAATGCATGCCTGGAAAAGGAGATGGGAAAGACCTAAAGCTAGAGCAAAGGGTAACAGATGGCAAGCCCACATGATGATGTCAAGAGATTTAGAAGAAGGCTTCTAGTCTGTTAATGGATCTCTTGTGGAAGATTTTTAGGAAGACCTAGAGGCACAAAAGATGAAGCAACGTGAGTGGGTTGCAAATTGCATTGTTGGAGGGGATCCCCAGACCGATGTGTGAGAAAGGGCTGAGGAGGGACAGCTCTTCTTTTCCTAGCCTTTCAAGGAAGCAAGGGCATATAAAGCCCTTGATATTCCAGAAAATTCTTTTGAGGCTCTATTCTGTTAGCCATGGCTTCCCATTGCCTTCAGAATAATGCCAAAATTTCTTAAATTGCTATTCAAGGAAGTCTCCATTCTGGCCCCAGTCTAGGATTCCACAGTTCCTACTGTCCTACCCAACTATTCTCCTATCCCAACCTTCCTCTGGAACCAAGCAGTTCTACTCAGTGCAACACAGCCATTCCTACCTTTTGCTCCTGCTCTTCCTCTCCCATACAACATCTCTCCATTTGTCTGCCCATTGTTCAACATTCAGTGTAAGACCCACTTACACTGTGTAACCTATGCCCGGGGCTCAGGGTGTTTGGTGCTATATATTATATCAAAACATTTATTGTTTGTAGCTTTCACTTACTACTTACCATTTGATAATAATACAGACTAGCATACAATTTGTTTGGGGCGGGGAGGAGAGGAACAAGCATTTTAAAATTTCAACATTTTATTTTCCTTCCAATTACATGTGAAACAATTATAACATACATTGTTTTTTTTTAAGTTTTGTGTTTTGAATCCTATCCCTCTTCTCTCTGCCTTCCTCCCCTCCTTTAGATGGTAAGCAATCTAATATAGGTTATATGTGAGCAATCATGTAAAATATTTCCGTTAGTCATTTTGTGTAAGAAAACCTGAAAAAGGAAAGAAACAAAGAAAGAAAGAAAGAAAGAAAGAAAGAAAGAAAGAAGGAAAGGAAGGAAGGAAGAAAGAAAGAAAGAGAAAAAGAAAGAAAGAAAGAAAGAAAGAAAGAAAGAAAGAAAGAAAGAAAGAAAGAAAGAAAGAAAGAAGGAAGGAAAGGAAGGAAGAAAGAAAGAAAGAAAGAAAGAAAGAAAGAAAGAAAGAAAGAAAGAAAGAAAGAAAGAAGGAAGGAAGGAAGGAAAGAAAGAAAGAAAGAAAGGAAGGAAGGAAGGAAGAAAGAAAGGAAGAAAGAAAGAAAGAAAAAGAAAAAGATATGTTTCAATCCATATTCAAACTACATTAGTTCTTTCTCTGGAGGTGGATAGCATTTTTCATCATGAGTCCTTTGGGATTGTCTTGGATCATTGTATTGCTGAGAATAGCTAAGTCAATTCACATTTGTTCATCATACAATATTGCTGTTACTGTGTACAATGTTCTCCTGCTTCTGTTCGTTTCACTCTGCATCAGTTCACAGAAGTCTTTCCAGGTTTTTCTGAAATTATCCTCTTCATCATTTCTTATAGCACAATAATATTCCATTACAATCATATGCCACAACTTGTTTAGCCATTCCCCAATTGATGGGCATCCCCTCAATGCTCAATTCTTAGCCACCACAAAAAGAGCTGTTATAAATTTTTTGTACACATAAGTTCTCCCCACCTTTTAAAATCTCTTTGGTATACAGACCTAGTAGTGGATATGCACAGTTTGATAGCCCTTTGGGTATACCTCCAAATTGCTCTCCAGAATGGTCGGATCAGTTCACAACTTCACCAACAACACATTAGTATCCCAGTTTTGCCACACCCACTCCAACATTTATCATTTTCCTTTTCTGTCATATTAGCCAATCTGATAGGTGAGGAACAAGCATTTTAAAGCATCTTCTGTATGATAGACACTGTGCTAATTGAGTTACAAATGTTATACCACTTTATAATTTGATTGGATCCATATCTGTTATTTCATTAATGTAAGGAACTCTCAGTGCAGAAACTCTTCCCAGTGCTGTAATATTTGCAACTCATCTATATTTCTTAGTTTCATAGAGTTTTCTGGGGGCACTGAAAGATTAAGTGGTATGTCCCTTTCATTCAGTCAGTAAATAAGTATTTATTGAGCCCCCTACTATGTGTCAAGCACTATGCTAAGCACTGGGAATACAAAAGAGGGCCTTTAAGGACCTACATCTTGCCCCCAAGGCTAGCCCTCTGCCCACTATTGCCACATTAACTCAACATTTGATGAGTTTTTATAATAATATTAGCTCACACGTCTATAGTGCTTTAAAGTTTGTATTTTCTCCACTGAAACTCTGAGGTCAAGAGTGTTAACTAGACAATGAGCTTCAGAGTGGGAGGTGAGAAATCCTTGCCAATGATCATTCAGTAAATAATTGATCTAGGGTCCACTTTTTGAGAGCATGAGATTCCAAGTCCAATACTCCTTCCAAAGGTGGGAGTGGTCTCTGCCTAATTAGTCTCTCTTGCCTCCTATAAAGACATAAAACTGTCTTCCAAAGAGCCACCAGATACAACTGAATGAAAAGGATAACATGCGAACAATAGCACACTAGATTGAAATCCCCTGGAGGGCACGTCCTATATCCCATAATTTATTGTATCTTCAGGCCCCAGCAGAATGACTTGAACATCATAGGTACTCAATATTTGGCTGTCAATGGTGATGAAGATGACGTTAATAAGAATAATCATATTAGTATGATAATGATGTTGAAGCTCTCCCCCGTGGTCACCCAACTCCATGGCAAAGCTTTCCTTAGTATGTGGAGTCTTTGCCAAGCCCCTCCCCACAGAGCACAATCAGCAAGCCTACGGGGGCCTTAACAAAAGAGGATTCAGGCCTAACAAATGTGCACTTCTGCTCTGACTTAATTTGTTCCTCACTGCTCTATAGAGCCTGCTGCCAATTAACCAATTAGTAGCTAATTTAATTTTCTCCATTAGGGTCACAGCAGAAGGTTTCCTGTTATGAGTGTGAAGCATGCCAGGGCAGACATGGGTATGCTATTTGCCTGTTCATGATGAAGACTGGACATGGCATTGTGGATCACAGTGAGGGATGTCTAGGTTTTAGTCCCAGCTTTTTCTCTAGCTTCCCATATGACCCTAGACAAGTAACTTAACCTATCTGGTTGTCAATTCTTCATCAGTAAAATAAGGAAGTTGAATTAGATTATTTCTAGGGTCCCTTTTGGCCCTAGGCTCCCATGACTCTGCAAATTAGCAAAAGTATATTGCCTTCATGGTTCAAAATCTTACCCATTGTATCAAATAAGGTACACTGCATTCTGTTATGGGATTCTCTGAAGAATAATACAATCCTGGGCAAGTCTAAGTTGTCAGTCCTACTATCATATTTTATTTCAGCTTTGCATTTGAGAGGTGGCCGAACAGATACCATCAAGGCCATGTTTGATAGGAAAAAGAGGTAACTCCATCATATAGTGAATATAGGAGTAGACACTCATAGCTGTGAATATCAAAAGAACCAGAGGCATATATCCCGGGTGTTGTCTGGATCTTCTATGAAGAATTTGTGGAAAGGCATAGCTAAAGATTGTACAGGATGAATCTGTATGGGGAAATGGGACATTCATATCAGAAATGTGGACACATCAGAGGGTCGATAATGAGGTGGTTGGCTTAGATCAGGGCTGTCCAAAAGTGCGATTTATGCGGCCCGCCTACAAGCATAGAAATTTACATAAATGCTTTAGTAAATGAAGCCGAGCTACCACAGAGCTCTCACTAAAATGGCAAATCAAAATATATTGTCTATTATTTCAATAAAAACCTAAGCTTGGACAGCCCTGGCTTTGATGAGATCCAAAAGCCCTCTTACCTCTAACACTGTATGATTGTAACCCTTCCCTGTGGTTAATGACACCCATACCTCTGACACTTGTGTGTGTCAGCCTGCTTCTGTTTTCTTTGTATATGCGCTAATTATGACTAGATGTTTTTTGTTATATGCATTTAAGTCAGTTTAAAAAAAAAACATTTAATAGGCACCTACTATATGCCAGGCACACTACCAAGTGCTGTGGTTAAAGAACATTGTTGATATAGTTCTTACTCCCAAGGAGCTTACAATTTAACAGAGTAGAAACAAAATGCATTCAGATAAGTAAATGCAAAGTATTTGGCAGCTAGAGGAGGTGAGAGAACCAATAATTATAGGAATTAGAAAAGAATTAGGTGTCACTTAGGAGGCAGCATTTAAAGTGAGTCTTGAAGACTCATATGTCTGCCAAAGCAGATGAAAGAGGGAAAGTATTCCAGGCATAGGAGATGGCCTATGCAAAGTCATGGTACAAGAAATGGAATGTTGTACATGATGCTGCATGGAATGTATGTAAATGCGAATACAGGAGAGGGAAAATGACTGTTTCCAACTGATTTGGTTGGCAAAGCCCACCAGAAGTGTTGATGTCACATCCGTCCTGCCATTATCCTGTTGCTGTTCCCCCATATCTGTTTGATCAGTTTGGCACTCTTGAAATCCGGCCTTGCCAGAGAAAGCCCCATTTGCTAGTGGCTCTTTTCTAAAGTTCTTATCTTGTTCTAATATTTTATGGTACCCCAAGTCTAAGTATTATAAGTAGTATAAGGGTTATTTTTCTTAAATGGTGTGTAAGTCAGTGCAAAACCAATTGAATTAGTTTTTGTGGGTTTTGGCATCTAGAGAAAAGTTATTTTATTTTGCAAAGAAAAATAAAGGGAGAATGTTGAAAGAGGGGAGAGAGAGAGGGAGAGGGAGAGGGAGAGAGAGAGAGAGAGAGAGAGAGAGAGAGAGAGAGAGAGAGAGAGAGAGAGAGAGAGAGAGAGAGAGGTGTGGAGAGGGGGGAGAGAGAGACAGACAGAGACAGACAGACAGAGAGAGCAGGAATACTGACTGATTTCAAAGGAGATTGATTCAGGCTGTGTGGTTTTTAGGAGGAAAGGAGCCTGAGCTGATGGAGGAGATAGGACACAACTCAGTGACAGTCTGATTTAAAAGAGGAACCTGGGTCAGGGGACTCAGAGTATTTCTAGGTTGAAGGTTAGTGAAAATAAATAGCAGTGAAGGATTTGACATGTTAATGAAAAGCAGTTCTCAACATTTTCCTGAGACCTCATTTCCCAAGAAGATTCCAACTTATTTTCCTCAATACTGACCACTCAACCAACCTCCCTCCCATATGAAGAATGAAGACTGGGTTTTTCCAGACTACTTTGTTTTTCAGTGAATAACTCAGGATCTGGGTATAGAGAAACATCTCTCTGGAAAACTCAGAGACATCTAGTCAGCCTTCAGTTGCCTGGAGGACAAATATTCCTAGGACTTTAGAAGGTACCCTTAGAGCTCATATCTATCTAAATCTAACCACCTCATTTTACAAATAAAGAAACTAAAATCCAGAGTTCAGAGATCCTGCCTCTCTGAGAGCTTATGAATATGGGTTATTCCTCATTCATCTCCCTAATACACTCTGGACTTTCTCTGTTGTATTCTGGAGGCCTCTTCATTACGATTCACTTCAGTCCTAGACTTCAAACATTGGAAGCCCCCTCCACCCCTGCAGCCTCTCCCTCTGGTTGGATGGCTTCCCCTAGAACCTCCATTTCAGGAGGACACTCAGGACAGCCTTGTCTCATCTGTGTCTAGGCTGAACTATAGACTTTCTCTACCATGCCCCCATGTCTGGTACCTTTGTGCACAATGTTGTATACTTTCTTTTTTCAGCTTCCTTTTATATTTTGTCTTCCCTGATTAGAATGTAAGCTCCTCCAAGGGCAGAGACTGTTTTTCTTTTTGCTTAGTACAGTGACTGGCACGTATATGGTGGGGCATGGTTACACACAGTAAGTGATTAATAAATGCTTGTTGACTGACAGGCAGACACACTGAAAACCTGATGAGAATTCAACAAGTTGTATGTTTCAGCAGGCAGAAGCTTGGGATAAATGTTTTCAGTGGTAAGGGAAGGGAGTTTGGAGAATAGTTTGCAGTCATTTTTCCAATTTCTTCAACTTCTTTTAGCCCATTGTGCTTATCACAGTGACCTTGTAGACTGGAAGCTCCTTGAAGGCAGGAACTATGTGGCTCTTGTATCCCTTCTCCCTTAATACACCCTCATTCCCTGTATCTAATACAAGACCTTGAATGTAGTAGGTGGTTAATGAATGGTTTTTAATTAAATTGGATGTAGAAGGGAAATACCCACTATTATACTCTTATTGCCAGGCTTTTAGTGATTTTCCCATTCACTAGTTCTATCCCGGGGTGGGTAGATGTTGTAAAGAGGCATGAATCAAACACCTTTCCCCTGATTAGCAATCTGATGAGCAAAAGGGGGCAGGAGACTGGCATGAAGGGTTTCTGGATCACCTGTGCATCTCCTTGGCTTCAGAGAAATAATGTTAATATCCTGGTTCTCCTCTCTGACTCTTTCAATTCAATTCATTCATTAATTTATTAAGCTTCTACTATGTATTAGGCACTAGCTCAATAAACATTTATTAAGTGACTACTATATACAAGTCACTGTGCTAGTTGAGACATATAAAGAGGGGAAAAAATGCCTGCCCCCATGGAGCTGACATTCTTCTGGGGAGGGAATGAAGTGTGGGGGTTACATGTACTATGTAGCAAACGGATTACTGGATTGTGAGTCAGAGGATCCAGTTTTGCCATTTCCTACCTATGGGATCTTGAATAAATCATCTTACCTTTGTAGGATTCAGTTTCCCTATCTGGAAAAGGAAGGGAGTAGATTGGGATTTGGGAGACCTGTGTTTTAGATCTGACCCTCCATAAAAGAAATTATATAAGCATCACAGAAACACAGGATTTCTCAGTGTGAAAGAACCTCAGAGGCCAGCTGGTCCACGCCAAATATTTGAACAAGAGAGGAAGTCACCTAACCCTAGCTAGAAGAACTCATTGAAGGGGAACCTACTACTCCCCAAGGCAGCTCAATTTTGAGTCTCTCCATCATCCTGGTTGCCTTTCTGGCCTGTCTCCAAGGCAGTCCATTTCACTTTTAGGATTTTTTTCCTTACATTTAGCCTAAAATAGTCTCTTTGAAACTTTGATCCAATGTTCTTAAGTTCTGCTCCCTAAAACCAAGTAGAACAAGTCTATTTCCCAACTCTTCCACATGGGAGCCCTTCAAATACTTGAAGGCAGCTATCATGTTCCTCATGGATTAAGAGAATAGTCCTGTGGGAGTAAGGCTGCTGGTGATGAGATGGAGCCATCTACAGAATGAGTTGAGCTTTGAGAAAAGTGAACATGGCTGGGGTCTCTTGTGAGATTGCAATCCTAGCCTGGGACTCACCAATAAAGAGAGCAGACTCCAAGACAGAGGCATTTTAAGATGAGCCACGTTGCCAGTTATGGGATAAAGTAAATACATTCTATTATCTCTTGCAGTTTTGCCCCATCCCTGGCCAGAACGCTAAATTTGCTCTATGTTCAGCCAAAGTCCATTTCCAAGCACCATCATTTTATTTTTTAAAATAAGTTAATTTATTTTTAGTTTTCAACATTCACTTTATAAGTTTAAAATTTTCTCTCCCTCCCTCCCCTCCCCCTGCCCAAGATAGCATGCAATCCAGTATAGGCTTTACATATACATTCCTCTTAAGCATATATTCACATTAGTCATGTCATATAGAAGAAATAGAATGAATGGGAGTAACCATGAGAAAGAAAAACATAAAATGAAACAAAGCAAAAAAAGAAAATAGCCTGCTTCGATCTGCATTCAGACTCCATATTTCTTTTTCTGGATGTAGATGGCATTTTCCATTATGAGTGTTTTGGAATTGTTTTAGGTCCTTGCATTGCTAAAAAGAGCTAAGTCTATCCAAGTCAGTCATCACACACCGTGGCTGTTACTATGAATAGTATTCTCCTGGTTCTGCTTACTTCACTCAGCATCAATTCATGTAAGTCTTTCCAGGTTTTTCTGAAGTCTACCTGTTCATCATTTCCCTTTTTTAAATGTTTTTTTTTATTTTTTAATTTATTTTTTTGCAGGGGGGAAGGCAGGGCAATTGGGGTTAAGTGAGTTGCCCAAGGTCACACAGCTAGTAAGTATGTCAAGTGTCTGAGGCTAGATTTGAACTCAGGTCCTCCTGACTCCAGGGCCGGTGTTCTACTCACTGTACCACCTAGCTGCCCCTGTTCATCATTTTTCATAGCACAATATTATTCCATTGCATTCATATACCACAACTTGTTCAGTCATTCCTGAGATACCATCTTTTTTCAACAGATGTTCATTTCTCAGTGACATGGTCTGCCTTGAGAGGCAGTTAGTTTGAAATCACTAGAGGTCTTAAAACTGTGGCTGAATAATAACTCGTTAGGAAAGCCACCTAGCATTTTCGGAACTATTTTGTCATCTGTAGGGTGAAGGAAGTAGATAGAACTCAAGTTCTGTTCCACCTTTAAAGTTCAATTATCCTATTCCTCCATGCAAAGTTTGAGGACAGGAAGATAGCTTGGGTATGGCTTCTATAGTTGGGGGATACAGAAGTATCCATTCATGATCCCCATGTATAATCTAATATCTGGCATCGGCAGTAGCAACAGTAGAGGAAGACTCAGGGTAAATATGTAAAATTTTAGACCAGGAAAAGTTTGTCTTTGATATCTAAAACTCAGAATCTTAAGAGTTGGAAGAAGTATTCTATCAGAAATATGAATCTCTTCTATACAGAGATATAGCTAGGGTTGGGGTGAGTGAAGCTGAGACCCAGGCTGATGATTAAGAGACTTATGGAAGTACATGTAGTTTTTCACCTTTTTGGGATGAGCTTTTCTCCCTCTCGGAGTCATAGCTTTCCTGCAATGGCTTTAGGAAGTGTCCCAGGGTATCTGTCTTTCTGGAAAGGGGCAATACCTGCCCACCTCCCACATCCCTTAACCACTGGTAAGGTGTTTTTATTTGATCCTAGGTTCAGCTTCTTCTTGAATATCTCTTAGTGATTCGTTTTGCTTCTGCCTTAGGTCCTAAGGTACTGAGGCTGTGTGGGGTTAATAATTTTAAGTGGATATGTAGCCCTAAACTGTAGAGACCCAGAATGGGGATAGACAATGGATTTGGGAAGAATCTTCTCTAATCCAGTTATCAGGAAGGAAATGTAGCACTTCTGATTTGACAAACTGTTTATTCCCACAGTAACTGTGGTTATGATTGACCTGGGTGGGTCCCCTGGCGGAGGGACCTGGAAGGCCACATCTGGATATCCTGGTCGAATGTTTGTATATGCTCACTGAGCATTTTGTAAAACATTGTTGTTTTTTAATCTGCCTGATTGATTCAATCTCTCCAAATCATAAACTTGCACTTGAGACCCAAGACAGCCTCTAATAATGGGGAACTCACTACTTACTGAGTCAATTCAGCCCACTTTGGGGCAGCTCTAATTATCAGAAAAAAATTCCCCCTTTTATATTCAAATTAAATCTAGCTCCCTTTAGCTTTAATCTGCTGCTTTTAGTTGACCCTCCTGGGACAAGAAGAACAAGTCTAATCCTTTTTCCACATAAGAAACCTTTGAAGAATTGAAGATAGACAGCCCCCCTCCAATCCTCCAATTTTTCTCTCTTCTAGGTTAAATTGTGTCAGTTCCTTGTATGGCACAATTTTAAGTCTCTTCATCATCGTGGTTACCTTCCACTGGTCTGCCTCATCAGTGTGTTTCCTAAAATAATACACCTTCCCTTCCTTGGATTGCCTTAACAGTCTCTTTTTCTCCGTTTTCTTAACTAGCTATCATTCTTGGAAAGTTAATCCCCCACTAAGGTGTTAACCACTGACAAAGTCTAGAGGTATTTCCCCATAAGGGTATGTGCATTTTAGTAAGGGATTCTTGAAGAAGAAAGATCTTTAGGAACCAGAGTAAATGAATTTTCTAATAGGAGAATTTCAGGTACTATGAAAAGTTTTGAGTATTGAGAGACTTTTGGTGATGGGGACTTCCTGGTACTGTTTAAGTTGAATTACTGAGACAGCACTGGGTCCCTTTGGATGATGATGCCCTAGGCCTCTGATAAAGCATAAAATTCCTCTTGTTTGACAATACTAACCCTCTACATAATTTCCTGCCCCCCATATACCTGTGTACATGAATATACACATACATGCACACCTTCCTTCTAGCTATTGTAGTTACAGAGGAAAAGGACATAGTAGAAACTATACTGGTGTCTCCAGCTACTCCTTTCCATGTATAATGAATACATATGTGTTTTGTAAGCTTTGATGGGGGTGAGGGGAATCTGTGTCAAAATCAATCATTTAGATTTGAAGGGGATAGAAACTGTCCTATTTGTCTATTTGTGTTTTCTTGGGTAGGTTTAGTGACTAAAAGTTAGAAAGTATTTATAAATACATAGATCATAAAATCATCAATACAGTGCTGGGAGAGGCTTCAAAGACAAGGTTCCCCACCCCCACCCCAACCTCGGCCCTTTTATAGATAAGGAAACCAAGGAGAAGAAAAGTTAAGTGACTTGCCTAGGTCACATAGATTGTCAGAGGTGAGATCTGATTGGTTGGGTTCCGAAGGCTCAGAGTGAGTGTACATAGCAACTGTTTCTGTTTCAGCCAGAAACTCTGAGGGTCTTCCCCTCCTAGATCGATATTTTTTTGACTAGGTAAAAGAGGCCATTTTTGTTTTTTGCCTCATTCATTTCTCATCTAGCTGTAATCACTGTATAGGAATTACCTTAGACAAGGGAGACCAGGGAAAGACCTTCACTTAAAAAGGCCAAGGTCTCCCATTGCATCCAGGGCCATCTCTAGTTGTTCTGATCCATATCTTGTCATGGGACCCAGATGGCTCAGGAGGAGACAATGAGGATGGTGACTTCGCACAGCCTTGCCTCCCTTAAATCCAAATCAATTGCAAGTCAAGACATCACCTTTCTGATGTCATTGGTCCTCTTTGAGAATGAAGGACAAACAACAACAGTGGGAAGTGTGCTGACTTCAGAGTCCCAGATATTCTGTTGCTTTCCTTGTCAACAGACTCAAGCAGGAAGTAGCATTAACACAGTAAAATATCTAATTGAGACAGAAATCAGTAGTAAAGCAACAGGAAATAATATCAACACATATTCCTGAACATATGCAATCTCCTCTCCCTCACCTGGAGTAGTTTGGGAAATTAGTTCTCCATACTCACTGTTCTGATAAGAAAATGTGAATATGTTAAAGGTCTCTTCCTGCAACTGGAGTAAGGAGGTTAGAGGCTTCAGTGTGGGCAGCCTCAGCTTCCTTGCTTGAAAATTGGACCTGATTGGTGGTTTACCTGACCACTCCTAGTCTCCATGCAGCTTCCAGCTTGGTTTACTAATCTGTTTAGCCCCATGGAATCTCCAATCTCTGTCTCATGGCTCCTCTCCTCAATCCTTTCAACGTAATCAAACTGTTCAGCTGGCACACACTGAGTATTAGAAGTTTTTTTTTTAATTTATTTCAATGAACATCCATGCTCTGGGCACAGGCTTCTGGGGAACACAGTTATTCTCCACTTCAGCTCCTGCCTGCTACACTTAATTTTTCTGTGGTGGGAAGAGCGTAAATTAGATTTTCTAGTTAGCTAAGTCATCTGTGGGTGGAGTACCAAAACTCCTGCACATTATCAAGAAGCTTCCTGGTTGACTTGAGACTGAACCTTGGAATGGAAGAAGAGACCAGTGAGCTCAGACTGGTGCATTCAGAATTGGTTTAGGAATGATTTGGGGTGTGTAGTGAAAGGAAGATAGGAGAACGAAGGCAAGGCCAGATTCAGTGTGGGGAGTAAGATGGCAAGCCTAGGTGGGGGATTTTAGACACAGCATAGATTAGAATAGTTAAGACCACTTAGTCTGAGTCATTTTCTTTGATTTGTGCTTCAAATGACTTGTCATGGTGTGTTATTTCAGAATTTCTATGGATTGTTTTCTTTTTTAGTGAATCATAGAAAACATATTCTGGTGTTCTCAAGTGTATGGAGGCAGGGGATAGAAGGACAAGGACAGGTGGAGAACAGCAAATGGCATCCACAGATGATGGAAACAGCAGAAAAATGAGGACTGCTCCAGTGCAGTTCTCTGAAGCCAGGGATTTTTAGTTGGCTGGCTCAGTGGTCATGGCCTATGTCCTCTTTGAGTTATAATGGCACATAAATACAGGAAGCTTGATATGAATGAAAGGGACCCAGGATCATCCCTGAGAGGAGGAACTGATGCCCCGGAAAGCTGAGGGCAGTGAAACCCAAGGATCCCTTTGAATCTTTGACATCGTGGACTCCCCATTCAACCTTATAACATCCCCTTTACATGATGCATTCATTGTAAGATAGTCTGCAAGTACTGAAACATAACCATAAATAGTATTTATATGGTGTTTTAAGGTTTGCAAAGCACTTTACAAAGACCGTAGCATCTTATCCTCACAACAACCCTGGAAGATGGACGCTATAGTTATCCTTATTTTACAGATGAGTAAACTGAGCCAGACAAAGGTTAAGTGACTTGTGCAGGGTCACAGAGCTAGGAAGTCTATGAGACGGGCTGGAGCTCAAGTCTCTCCCAACGCCAGAGCTCTCTCCACCATGAGACCTAGCTTCTTACTATGTTCCAGACACTGGAGATACAAAAAATGGACAAAAGCAGACTGAGGCCCTCAGGGAGTTAACATTCTAATATGGGAGACAACATGCCGGCAACTATAGACCAAGGAGATATACGGTGTACCATGGAAGGCAATCTCAGAGGGAAGGCAGAGGACTCTTATAGAAAATAGGGTTTGATTTTTATGGGAAGAATGCTGGATTTGCAGTCCAAAGCCTTGGTTTTCTAATCCCAGCCCTACCACTGACAATCTGTATGACCTTGGGCCAATCTCATAGCTTCATCTTTCTCATCAGTAAGAAGAGGGAATTGAATTAGATGATGCTGAAAGTTCCTTCCTCTGACCTGTAGCATTAAGCTTCCAATGCAGCCCTCATGCCACTAGAGAGGAGACCTTGAAGGAAAAAGAAAAGGGCCTCTAGGCCTTGCTATTTTGTGTGGAGAAAAGGGAGCAGAAAGTCCTGAGACGTAATATGATTTTTTTAAAAGTTACTTTTGCTGACTGCTGTGTTGGTGACATTTCCTTCAAACTGCAATAACTAACCTGTCATAGCCCTACAAATGCTGACAATACAGCACCATGTGGGGTTGACTTAATAAACCTCATTTACATTCATTTTGATTCACTCAGGCGTTGAAAAACATTTCACAGGAAAAACTAGGAACCTCTCCAAGACGACATGATGTTTGCTGATACGATATGAACAGATTTAATAGGCAGCATATATGAAAACATGAATTTCTTAGGTTATTAGCAAACTTTCTCTTTGAAATTGTTTATGATTATTTTAAAATTATTCCTTTAAGTGCTGAATTTCCAAGCTGGTGAGAGACAGCGAATAGATGGCCTGCCTTAGTGGCTTAGAGTTCCCTTTCTATTGAAACCTTTGCTGAGTGGATAAGAGAATAGTAGACACCCTATTTATCTCATATCATAGTCTTATCTGATAGGCTGGTGGATGCCATTGATCCATCACCTTTGCTTATTCTTGGGCTGGGGAGGTGATTTGCTGTGGGCTTTCAGTTGAATCTCTTTTGTCCAAAGTAGAAGACTTCCAAGTTACACCTGAGGTCTGTGAACTAAAAGTAATAATCATAATAATTTTAAAAATGGATGATTCAATATGATTGGTTTCTTTTGGAATTGAATGTATTTTGTTTTATGCATTTAAATAAATTATTCCAATAAGTGAACCATAGGTTTCACCAGACTGACAAAGAAGTCCCTGACTCAAGATGAGGTTAAAAATCCCTGCTATAAACCAATGGAACTATATCTATGATAATTTCCCTGGTCTGATAGATTTCATATATAGTTCACAGAGCTAGGCATTGAAGGGAACTTGGTGGTCACCTAGTTTAACATCCTTATTTTATTTATGAGGAAACTGAGACCCAGAATTTCTTCTCTTCCTTCCAGATGCTGCTCAAACACTATTTTCTAAATGTAGTCTTTCTTGATGCCCCAAATGACCCTCCCTCCAAACTCCCTTGAATTTACTTGTAAAGGTTTATTTTGTTCCTTTGTGTTTGGTTTGCATTTACTTGTATGCATGCTCTCTATTAGAAAGTACCTTGTTGATTTGTAGAGATTGTTTCATTATTTGCATTTTTGTCTCCAATACCTAGAATAGTGCCTGGAACAGTGTAGGTGCTTAATATATCTTTATTGATTCATTTAGTGACTTGTTTATAATTAGTGAGTATCAAGGTGCATGTATAAATCTTTGGCTTATCCTATCTCTTCTAAGAAAACCTTGCTGGGGAACTAATAAAAAAGATTTTTTTCAAGTAAATCTCTGATAAAGGCCGCATTTCACAAATATGTAAGGAACTTGAGCCAAATTTATAAAAATAAGAGTCATTCCCCACTTAATAAATGGTCAAAGGACATGAACAGGTAGTTTTCAGGAGAAGAAATTAAAACTATTATTAATTGTATTGAAAAATGTTCTAAATCATTAATAATTAGAGAAATGCAAATTAAAACTTCTCTGAGATACCACCGCACACCTCTTCGATTGGCCAACATGACAGAAAAGAAAAATGATAAATAGTGGAGGGAATATTGAGAACAATTTGGGGAAAATAGGGACTCCACTGTTGGTGGAGTTGTGTACTGGTCCAACCATTCTGGAGAATAATTTGGAACTCTGACCACAGAGTTATCAAATTGTTCATACCCTTTGACCAAGCAATATTGCTACTAGGTCTGTATCCCAAAGACATCAAAGAAAAAGACAAAAGACTCTTATGTACAAAAAATTTATAGCAGTTCTTTTTGTGATGGCAAAGAATTGGAAATTGAGGGGATACCCATTAACAGCCCCTTCCCTCAAGAAAATTGCATTCAAATAGGGGAGTTGATATGTAAATAATTAGGTATACTAATTAGATGAATGCAGAGTAAATGGAAGGCAACCTTAAAGGAGAATTCTCTAACATCTGGGAGTGCAAAAAAAGGCTCTTATAGAAGGTGATGTTTAAATTGAGTCTCGAATGGATCTAGGAAATCTAAAAAGTAAAAGTGAGGAAAGAGAGCATTCCAGGCATATGGAACAGCCAGTCCAAAGACACAGAGATGGGAGATGACTATCGTGTTCGGGGGCAAGCATTGAAGCCAGTATGGCTATATTATAGATTGTGTAGAGGGGAATAAAGTGTAAGAAGATTGGGAAGGCAGGAAGGCGCAAGTTTGTTAATGTCCACCAAGGACTTATATATATATTCCTTGAGGTAATAGAGAGTTCATTGAGTAAAGAGCTGACATGGTCAGACCTGTACTTTAAGAAAATCACTTTGGCAGCTGTGTGGACAATGGATTGGAGTGGGGAGAGAGACATAAAGGAGGGAGACCAGTGAAAGTTATTGCAATAATCCAGGTAAGAGGTGATGAGGGCCAGAACTAGGGTAATGGTTGTGTGAGTGGAGAGAAGCATATGTATAAGAGAGATATTGTGAATATAAAAATAATATTTGGCAACAGACACTATATAGGGGGTAAGTGAAAGTGAGGAGTCCAGGCTTACGAAGTTGTAAGCATGGATGACTGGGAGAATAGTGATGCCCTTGAAAGTAATAAAGAAGTCTGGAAGTGGTGAAGGGTGTTTTTTTTGGTGGGAGGTGTTCATGGTAGAATATAATGAGTTCTGTGTTGGACATGTTGAATTACAGATGCCTATGAGTCTTTCAATTAGAAATAATTAATAGGCAGGTGATACCAGGCTGAAGTTCAGGAGAGAGACTAGGGCTAGATATCTAGATCTAAGGGAAGAGATGATAAAGAACACATCAGAGCAGATTAGTTCACAAAGAAAGATGGTATATAGAGAAAAGAATCAAAGGTCCAGGATAGAGTCTTGAGGGAGACCCACAGCTAGTGAGTGTGATGAATCAAGATCCAGAAAAGGAAATAAGAAAGGGGAAGTTGGGTAGAAGGAAAACCCCAAGAGAAAGAAATAGAATAAAAACCTAGAGAAGAGACAGTATCTAGGAGAAGATTTGTGGTAGCATCCGTGTTGCAGAGAAGCCAAGAAGGAGGAGGACTGCAAAAATGTCATTAGATTTGACAATCAAAATATCCCTGGTAATTCTGGAGAGAGCAGTTTCAGTTGAATGATGAGGTTGGAAGCAAGAATACAGAGGCAGTTTAAGTCAAGAATTCTAGATGGTAAGGCAAGATTAGTACAACAGGCCAGAACAATAGTGGTAGTTATGAATTGTGGATGGGGTTATGTCTACATGGGCCTGATCAGGTAATACTAAAGGAAAAAAAGAAAAAAAATGGAAAATGACAGGTTGTCTTATGTAACAATTTTGTTCCAGAGAGAAATTTTTTGAAAAAAAAATATGGCAGTGCATATGTAGCCCCTATCCTTACTCAGATACATCAGATAAATACATCGGCCAGCAAGGAACTGGAGGCATATTGCTATTGTCCTTGGAGCCTGATTCAGAAGGAAGATCAAGGGCAGTGAAAAAAAAGAATAGTAAAACCTGGAAACTCAAGAACATGCCTTTGGGCTTAGGCTCAGCTAATAACAGCTCTCAGGCTTTCTTAGGAGAGATAGACTGTAGTCTACCTACGAAAGGGCAGTTAGGTGGCATAGAAGTCAGGAAGACTCATCTTCATGAGTTCAAATTTGGCCTCAGACACTAACAAAGCATGTGAACCTGAGCCGGCTATTTAATTCTGTTTGATTCAGTTTTCTCATATGAAGGAAGGAAATGGTAAACCACTCCAGTATCCTTGCCAAATAAGGTCATGAAGGGTCAGACATGAAATGACTGAACAATAATAGACTGTCATACAATCACAGGATCTGGCTCTGTAGAGCTATGATGTCCATGTTCGGTCATGGTTGGATTACTCCACAGGGTATTTGGAGTTTGGAGAACAGGGAAAAGTAGAAATAGATAGAAATCAAGTTCTACCCTGTTTGTAACTTAGTAGCTTGAGATGGCAACCACATATTCAGCACAGGTCCTCACAACTAATACTATTATCCTTTCCAGTCTTCCCAGCATCCCTCCCAATGTAAATCAATGGATGAAATCAATATAGTATGTGGTCACAGGTGGCAGTAGCACCAGCTGGGTCCGGTGAACCAAAGGGTAGAAATGGGGATACTACGGGTTATTAGCTAATTTACAGCCTAGGCTGGGGGAAAGTAAAACTTTTTAAGATGATTCTTTTTTGGGGGGGGGGAGGAACCAAATAAATATCTCAAGTCAGCCAGTAGCATTCTTTTATTTAAATACTGCTTTCCTCTTTTCAATATGCTTTCAAATGGCCTTGCCTTTGGCGTAGTTGCATACTAACTAGTGGCATGATATGATTCTCTAGAAGAGACACACTAAAAAAATTCTAAGTCCAAAGCTACCTTAGATATTCTTATTACATCCCTTAGCTCCAATTTTCTTTATTTTATAGGAGGTATTGCACCATTCATATGTGGTTAGTTTGGTTGTTGAAAGCAGAAGAAAATAAATTTTGGGGGGTCATAAAGCAAGCTGTTATATAAAGAAAAAGCATTAATAAACTTGTGAAAGATGTAATTGACTGTCCCTTTCAAATGTGAACAGTTTGGTTTGCAGAAAGGGGCAGAGAAAGAACTTTTGTGTATGAGAAGCTGTATATGTGAAGAAACCCATTAAATATGAAGATAGACACAGGTTTCTAAGGGCCAGATTGAGAACTTGCAGGACCTGCTTGGGGGAAGAGGAATAATTGAAGCCCCAGGGCGTTGCTGTTCCTCAGCTTATTTACATGCAACTATTTTTAGAATTTGAGAGGATTAAAACTCACAAAGTAGAGTCTAGGAAGATTAAACAAGGGCTATTGGTTTCATAGTTAGTAGAAAGTGGATTTCATGAGTTTTACCTGATAAGGGGAAGGTGAACTGTATGCCAGGAGGCCCTTATTTATGCCATTGAGAGTGATAAAGAAGTTAGAAAGATAGAGAGAGCTGAGTTAAAAAGACAGCAGGAAACAATTAAGAATACAGCAGTAGAAGCTATAAATATTTTTGTACATACAGATCCCTTTCCCATTTGTGTGATCTCTTTGGGATATAGCCCTAGGAATGATATTACTGGCTTAAAGGGTATGCACATTTTTATAGCACTTTGGGCATAGCTCCAAATTGCTCTCCAAAATGGCTGGATCTGTTCACAACTCCACCAACAAATGTATTAATGTTCCAATTTTCCCACATCCTCTCCAGCATTTATCATTTCCCTGTTTTGTCATGTTAGCTGATCTGACAGGAGAGATGTGGTACCTAAGAGTTGTTTTGATTTGCATTTCTCTAATCAATAGTGATTTAGAGCATTTTTTCATATGCCTATAGATATCTTCATATCTGCTCTTTTTTGTGGTGGCAAAGAATTGGAAATCGAGGGCATACCTATCAATTGGGGAACGGCTGAACAAGTTGTGCTATATGAATGTAATGGAATATTATTGTTCTATAAGAAATGGGGAAGATACAGACTTCATAATCACCTGGAAAGACCTACATGATCTGATGCTGAGTGAGAGGAGCAGAACCAGGAGAACATTACACACAACCTCAGACATATTGATTCTGTGATGACCAACTTTGATAGACTTGGCTCTCCTCAGCAATAAAAGGCTCAAAGACAGCTCCAAAGGACTCATGATGGAAAAATGTGGCTACATCCAGGGAAAGAACTGTGGAGTCTGAAGGCAGATTGAGGCAAACTATTTGCTGTCTTTTTTTTCCTCTTTTTTTTTGGTTTTGTTTCTTCTCTCTCATGATTCCTTCTGTTGGTCATAATTC
Organism: Trichosurus vulpecula; assembly: GCF_011100635.1. NCBI lineage: Eukaryota > Metazoa > Chordata > Mammalia > Diprotodontia > Phalangeridae > Trichosurus > Trichosurus vulpecula. The sequence continues at coordinate 307,300,254 of NC_050575.1, forward strand.
TTCTTTGCAACTTGACTATTGTGTAAATAAGTTTAATGTGAAGGTTTATGGAGAATCTATATCGGACTGCATGCCATCTTGGGGGGGGAGGGGGGAAAGGAGGGAAGGGAAGAAAATTTGAAACTCAAGAACATGTAAAACTAAGTGTTATAAACTAAAAATAAAAAAATCTAATTAAAAAAAAGAATACAGCAAGAGAGTCAGCTTAAAGGAAATGTTCAGTTGCTGAATTGATTGTTGCTGATTGGCAAGAGGTATCTTGGAGATACCTATGTTGTCCAATAATTGAACACTGGGCCTGCAGTCAGGCAGGTATGAGTTCAAAAAGAGTATCAGACACTTACTTGCTATGTGACTTTGTTCAAATCACTTAACCTCTGCCTCAGTTTCCTCAACTGTAAAATGGGGAAAATAATAGCATCTACCATCCAGAGTTGTTGTGAGGATTAAATGAGATATTTATAAAGCATTTAGCACAACGCCTGGCACTTAGTTGATGTAATATAAGTATAAATGCTGCTATCATTGATATTATTATCTACAACTTGAGAGAGATGAAGCCTCTCAGAGGTGCTTATTGTTGGTTTGAAAGCAAGCATTAGAGGGGCAAAAGACAGGTTTTGCAGCTGCTCTGCTTTATAAGCTAAGTTGACAGCTGATTGGTCAGCAGAGTATCCTGTTGAGTGAAGAGCTGACTGGGCTTGTCTGAATTGGCCAGAAAGCCAACCTGAGGAAACTGCAGTTCACTATAATATTGTACAGTGCCCTTTTAAAGATGATTGTGAGTTAAAAGAGGTTCTCGCTATTTTATCAGCTATAGAGTAGAATAGGGAAGAGCAGATCTGCCTAGCAGGACAGTGATAAGGACTAAAAGTGAAGCAGTTATCAGAGAAGCAGTTTCATTAAATTCAGAATATTCATGAAAGAACCAACAACATCAGGATCCAAAGTGCAGAAATGTGAGCTGCCCCAAGCACAGAGGTTGTTCACACTCATTTGTCTTCCTGCTAGGTTTCCAAAAGTATGTACCCACTCTCTTCCACAGATACTGTGTGCATTGATGGAAGAATAAATATAACTCAGGTTTATGTATGGACTGGGATATATTTACTATTTTTGTATTTAGTTTATATTGAGTAACATAGATTTGTAGCATTCCTTTTGGTAAAGCTTAAACTGGATGACTTTCGAGGGGGTCCTAAGTTCATTTGTTTGGTTGCTAAAGACCCTGGGGATTATGTTTTCTTCATAGCTCAGGAAGAGAGAAAAGCTAGCTTGAGATAAGGATTAGAGGGCAGCATTTTTCCTCCATAGCAGGAATTTTAAGGATTTCTCTTGAGAAAGGTGAGAAAACACATGAAGATAAGTGAAGAGACCTTCAGACATATGGAACAGTAGCAGGGCTGTAATAGTTCTGACATTAGTAGTGGCTTCAGGGACATTAATAGTTCAGGTCCTTAGAACCAAGTTTCCAAGGGAGACTCCAAGAGATGAAAACCAAAGGAATAAGCAGCAGGGTATAAACTGTGTTTTGTATTATTTCTTTTTATCATGGGACCCTCACTCAGGTGAATCAAGTGCTGGGGAAAAATTAATGTGACTAAGATTCATACTCATCTCTAAGCATGTCATTTTATTAAAGACTGAATCTGACTGATGTAATCATATTTCTCATAGATAATTGTGTTTGACCCTCTCCTCATTTTTTTTTAAATGTCCCTTTGTAGGATGAGGGCACGGACAACTATGGGAGCTACATACACAGAAAAGAGGACCTTTAGTAGTTCAGAACTGAGATACCAACTTCCAGCCCATTGTAAAAGGGTTTTTACTCCATAATTAGGGCCCTAATAGTGAGCCATTTACATTTTTCATAATTATACAAGGGGAAAAATACTATGATTTTTGGGCTTTCAAATCTGCCTCATTATACATTGAACTTAAACCTGTTGCAATGCCTAGTGGTTACACATTGGTTATTTTTGCTTTTGCTTTATTTTTAAATTAATGTTTTAGGTTTAAGAGTTAATGGTATCATTATTGTGAATGACTGATTTCATGTAGAGAGTAAACACACCACTGGGGGTTCATAAGTTATATATTATTGTATATTTCCCACAGAAGGGTTATCACTAACATCCCGAGAAAGTCAAATTGTAACTGAATGTTGGTGTTTTTCTTTGGGAACTTAGACCTGTCTGTATAAGAATAGGTTGGCTGAGAGAGCCACTACAGAGAGAGGGGGTTTACACACATGGAGGAAATGGTTGCATTGATTAGGATGGTGCCCCCATATAGCTATTCCATTTAGTTATGAAAAACTTAAGACCTTGGGAGAGGAAGTGATTTACTCAAGGTCACCCAGGTCTTCTGGTCCTCAATTTAGTGCACTTTTCCATTGCTACATGCTGTCTTCCTTTAACAAATTAGAAACTAAAACAAAGAAGAAATGTCATTTTAAAACACAGGACCCTCTTGATTTTGAAACTATCTTTCTCATGCTTTAAATCTGTTGATAATGGCTATAATGGGAACATCTAAGATGGCTTTAGGCTTATAAATTCATAGGCTGTCTGTTCTCGAGAGTCACATAAAACCTTGTCTAGTTGGCATGCTTGCCAGAAGAAAACCTATCCTTCGGGAGAATGATATGGAACAATCACCCTCTGGGATTCTTTCTTCAATATTTTTATCCAGGGAAAATCAGGTTAAGAACGTCAAGGGCAACCCTGAAGGAGAATTAAGCCGCAGAAGGCCAGGCAGACAAACACATGTAAATATAAAGAGTCACTCCATCCAGTTTCACCTTAATAGGATTAAATGTAAAGTTCCAAACCTGAGTTCCAAAAATCAACCTCATAAGTACAGCATGGGAGAAGCATGTCACATGATGTTACTGTGACAAAGAGTGGGTCACCTCTGTCAATGATATGCTAAAGCAACCAAGAACCGATGCCACCTTAGGCAGTACAGACAGGCATGGTGTTTAAACAAAGGACACCAAGGGATGTCCCCAGCCTTGGTCAGACCACATCTGGAGCACTGTGTTCAGTGAAGGACACAACATTTCAAGGACAAACTCTAGAGCATCCAGAGGGGTGTGACCAGTCTCCATATCCAAGCTTCATCTCTCTCCTGAGCTCCATTCTACATCATTGACTACTTGGTAGACATCTCCATGTGGATGTCCTATAAGCGTCTCAAACTCATCATGTCTAAAACAGAATTCAATTTATTTCTCCCTAAACCACCCTCTGCCAACATTCCTAATTCCGTTAATGCCATTGCCATCTTTCCATTTCCCCCTGAGGCTATCTCAGGGGAGTCTTCCACTCTTGTTGCCTTTGGAAACAAGATCTTGCAAGCTACATTTGCATCTACCACTTTCTGGTTGTGATGGGAGTTTTCCAGCTTTTTATCTTTCATTTGGGTGCTAGGTTTCCTGGCAGCCAAAATTTTCCCTGATGATCTCACCTACTAGTATCTTTCTTCTCGAGCTGCCTTTTATTTTACTGCTTCTTATTTATCTGTACTTATTCTCTTTCTACTTATTTGGTATAAATATATATATATATACACTATATATATATATATATCTGTACATGTATACGTATATGTACATATGTGTATGTATACATACGTCAAAAACAAATCAACAAGCATTTATTAAGAGTTAACTGTGATCTAGGTACTGTACTAAATACTAGGAATACAAATAAAGCAAAAAAAATTCCTTTTTTCAGGAAGATGACACTATAATGAGGGGAAACACAATATGCAAATAACCAAAACTAAAAAAACCCCAACCCCCCCAAAAATAACAATAAAAATAACCAAAAGAAGTCCCAAGAATATTATAGCTCAAATCCAGAGTCTCTACATCAAAGAAAAATGCCCCAAGTTGTTAGAAACAGTTCAAGTACTAAGGAAACATAATCAGGATCACACAAGACCTGGTAGCTTTGCCTATAAATGAGAGGAGACTTGCCAAGCATGGCAAGCATGGTGGTGTGTACCTGAAACCTTGCTACTGGGGAGTCTGAGCCTGGTGGATCTCTTTGGCTCAGGAGTTCTGATTCGCACTGCTTAGTATCAGCATTGTCAGAGGTAGGGTTGGGAATTGGGGTGGGGCAGCCACTTCAGACTGGCTAATGTCGGTAAAAAGGCCCAGGTCAGTAAAAGAGCAGGTCAAAATTCCTCAGCGGGTCCAAAGTGGACAAGTCCTATGAGTGACCCCTGTACTTTCAATCTGGATGAGAACAAAAGACCCAGCCTAGAAACAAACAAACAAAAAATAAACAAATAAATGAATAAACAAATAAAATAGCTGAGAGGAAATCTTGAAACAAAATATTTCAAAAGACATAAGATACACGCTTATAGGCACTAAGAATTTTTCCTTCAAAACTGAGTATAATTCTTTAGGGGAAAAATGGAGTTTTAATGGACTAGAGGTCTTCAGTAGAGGTCTATTCCTGAGGAAAGGACCAGAGTTGAGTAGGGACTTGGTAATGCAAACACAAGAATCAAGAGAAACCTAGAAAGGCAAATTTATTTGAGAATTTAGAAAGGGATAGAAGGAAAGAGTCAGATCGTAGGATCAGAGTAATTCAGGATTTGCAATTTATGCAGCATTCTGTAAGTATATTCACAGGCATATATGATAGAATAATACTGTTTCACTTTTATCTTTGCAAACCCAGAACCCAGCAGAGAGCTTGGCACAAATACAAACAACCGAATAAATAAATAAACTTAAAATGTTTCTTACCTAATTGATCTCATTTGATCACAACATGCCTGGAAGGAGGTTTCACAGATTTTACAGATGAAGAAAAGGAGGCTCAGAGAGATAAAACAACTACCTCAATGTCACTTATCTAGTTGGCAGTAGAAACAAGAGCAGAACCCAGGCTTTTTGGCCTCTCATGCAATGTTCTTATCCTGCCTTGCTGCCTCCCCCAAGATCTTATGAGTAGACAGATTCAAGCAGAAATTAATGAAGTTAGAGGTAAGCTGAGGGCTTTGGTTTAGAAATGGGCAAATGAAACCAATTCTACTAAAGAAGGGCATGATACCATATAGGAACTTTACTAAGAAGTGAATGGAAGGTCACTATCCTATGGAAGAAGAAAATATGAACACAACCTACCCAGTGTATCCAAAAACATTATGCTTTCAGGGACAGATTAATGTCCCCACTGGGCTCTTTGGTATATACATCTTAATAAGTGATCAACATTATGTGTGTGTGTCTGTATCTCTCTGTGTGTATGTGTATGTGTATATATGCATACATATATTTAAGAAGAGATCTTTGTTAGTTTTTAACCATATAATTTTTTAAAAGGTCAAATTTTTTTTCATAAGTTCCTTTTCTAAAGACCTTTGCATAGAGATAATGTAGATAAAGTGCTTTGCAAACTTTGAAATGTCAGTTATTATTAGCATGAATAGTAGATTAATAGTAGATCTTCCTAAGTCCCAGTGCCTTGGATAATAAGGTGCTTCGTGGTGCTTCTGTGATGTTTGAAAACATGCCAAATTTTCTATCATTACCTGTAATTATATTTAACTGGATTGTAAATGGATCTTGACATCGCCCTTATACTCATTAGACAGGGGAAAGAAAATTTTCTACCTCCTTTCAGAAATAGGATGAAATATGGGATGTATGTGTATGTGTATATGTGTATACATATATATTTATACATATATAAATATATCTGTAAGTATATATTTATACATATATATATACACATATATGATGGAATGACTTATGGGGGAAAACTGGCAATAGTAATAGTAACAGTAAAAAGAACAGTAATACTTAGGAATATGATTTGGGAAGCTGATATTTCTTACAACATGTTCCAGTTGAAAGATAGCTGGATGTAAATAGCAAATGTTACCCTAGTTGAGTCACTTTGAACTCTACGAACCTCAATTTTTTCTCATCTTTAAAAGTGGGAACAATAATAATAATGCTTTTACTTCTTGTCTCTCAGTGCCTTGTGTTGTTTCTAGGATCAAATGAACTGACATCTGCAACGTGTTTGGTAACTATTACTCCTTGGCAGGCGCTCCATATTCCTGTCAAACTGACCTGTTTGCTGTTGCCCCTATGTGAGATTCCATCTCCCAAGACTGTCTGTCCCTTATGTCCATAATATACTGCCTCAAGTGCCATCTCCTGACACTGCCCCCCCCTGGAATTGTTTGGATTGTGTTCTGTATTATACTTATACATGTATGCATCGTTTCCTTATAGTAACATCGTGTAAAGCCATGTTACTGAAGGAACAGAGGGTACTATTGCTGCTACTACCAGCAACTGAGAAAATAAAGTTTTTTAAAGTTTGCAAAACTTTGATCTACATTATCTTTGTGGAAAGACTTGCGGCCAAAAATTTTGACTGTTAAAAATCACATGTATAATGAATGATGATAGTACCATTATGGCCATGGACATTTTCCTTTTTTGTCCCCCCTTTGCATTCCCAGCCCCTCCCCATGCAAAATCTAGCACACACTCAGCATTTAACATAGGCTTGTTGTTATCATAAGGTATCATCATCATTCTACACTCAAGCCCTACCCCAATGCCTCACTTGTTCTGACTCAGACATGACTCAGCTTAGACTCTTAGACCCATGAGAAGATGGATGATATTTTATTTAAACTCTTAAAAATAAATTTACCCAGTTCCTAGTACAGTTGTTTGTATGTAGTCAGTGCTTAACAGATGCTTATTAAATTGTCTTTAAATTGGCCCTGGGGTCTCCTAGGCAATACCAGCAGAGTATAAAAGAAAAAAATCTTGTAGGTGCTATTATGGGGATGATAATAAACCTGAGTCCAATGATGGCTTGTTACCCAAGGACTGGCCTAACTTTCCAAGGGAATGCCACTTCCCAGAAGGTTGAAGTTAGTAATCAATCCTTTTGAACATAACTCTTAAGGTACTACTAAGGCATAAGTCATTGTGATATGGGTAAGGGGAGGGATGATCCATAGAGAAGCAGTTTTAGTTTTTTTAAAGTATTAAAATTAGACATTCCTGAAATATTGGGTGGAAATCAAATCTCTGCACTAGGGAAGTTAACTGTTTCAATAAAGAGCAGGTAACAGTTTAAGATGATTCATGGTATGGAAATGGGGAAATTTGTAAGACTCATCCTGGTGAAAATGGCCAAGGAGGAACTACTGATTAGTTTCAAAGTGGCAAGGAGTTCTGGGCTGAGGTTTCCACCAAAACACTTCTCTGATGTCAAAGAGAAGGCTTTCCTCCCAGCTTGTCTGTGGGATTTTGAAGATTACTGCTCTCTATGTCCTTAGGAGGTGAGTTAGACTGAGGAAAAAGCACCCTGTGGGTACCCCTCAAATAAGTCCCCAAGAAATCAACCTTGGCTCACCCTTCCGTCACTCTCTTGGTAGCTACAAGGGGTAGGACCTCCTTTACTTACTGTTAAATCCTTCTCTCTACCAGAAAGGTTCTAGTTTTGCAGTCCTCGTTTAGCTCTCAATCAATACTCCAGAGCAGCTTATAGTCCTTATCCAGAGTTTTTTGACCCTCTGATCAGACCAAATTGAAATATTGTGCTCAGTTCAGGACACTACATTTTAGGAAGGGTTTTGATAAGCTGGAGGTAGTTTAGTAGAGAATGGTTAGTATAGTGAAGGAACTAAAAACCATGGCATTGGAGGATCTTTGGAAGGAACTGGAGATTTGGAGAAGAAAAAACACATGAGAATTGTCTTCAGGTATTTGAGGGGCTGTCATACAGAATAAGAATTTGTCCTGTTTTAATCTTGCTCCAGGGTCGTCCTAGGAACAGTGGGTAGAAGTTGCCAAGAGACAAATTTCAACTTTCTTTAAGAACAAATTTCCTAACAGAGTTAACTCCAAGTGGAATTGGATGCCTCAGGAGGGGATAGGGGCATCATAATAGGCTTCCTTTTAAAGGAGTTTTTCAAGGCAAGGCTGTTGAGCATTTGGAGGGCGATGATACTAGTTAATCTCTTCCAATTCTGAGATTCTATGATCTGCCTTCTATATTTGAGACATTGGGGTTGAATAAGTCATGGTCACTACCTTCAAGGAGCTTGTAATCTATCTCTATTTCTATCTGATGTATATCTGCATGTCTATATCTATATAGATATATCTATATCCAATACTCCTGCAAATTCTCTACCAATTCTAACCTCTGGTTGAAATTTTTTTTTTTGCAATTTGGGATGTCTTATTGATATGTAGCCATATGGATATAGGCATATAGGTATATGTATGTGATGTATGCGCATTCTCTCTCTCATACATGTGTGTGTATATATATGTATATATATATATATATATGTCATATCATCAGTTAGAATATGATTTAGAGTATAGAAACTATTACTGTGGCCTGAGGGATTAAAGGCAGAAATGATTACTCTGAGGGCATCAGGGAAGGCTCATGGAGAAGGTAACACCTAAGCTAGCTGTGGTGGTAGTGGTGGTGGTAAGGAGTTCATTTTTACATTGGTGCAAAAGTAGAGAGGCAGGAAGGGCAGAATGAAATCAGGGTAAAATAAGAACTTGGGTTTGTCTGAAGTTTAGAGTGTATGAACAGGGTATGAAATAAGATTGGCAAGGACAGTTGAAGTTAGATTGTTGAAGATCTTGGATGCCAGGCAAAAAATTAGATATTTTAATGGGGAGACACAGATGATTTTTTTAATAGGAGATTGATGTGATAAGACAGTTTATTAGGAAGACTACTTGCTCAGGGCTGGGAAAGACGGATTGGAGAGGGGGAGAAACTGGTTAATATTATTGGCTTCCTACGTTTCAGTAAGCAGTCAACTTGTTCTAAGGACTTAGCCCTTCTCTGTGGTTTGGAATGGTGAAAACCCGATCCACTTATTCTGAACAGGCAGTCCAGCCCTTTGCAACTATGGTCCGGTATCAGAGCACTGGACTATTGTTGGACCCCTGGATTCTCCCCCAGCTTGATTTCTGTCTTTTTGCTCTCCGCAAAACATGTACCTGTCTACATGTGCAAATCAGCTAACTATACTCCACAAGGCAGAATGGAATAATTACTATTGGTATCATCAATAAATGATTATTATATGCCTAATCCTTCACAAGAGCCTCCTCCAATGTCTTATTATAGTGCAGAAATCATGCTAGGTTATGGAGACCATACCAGCATAGCATAAACTCTGTCAGCTTCAACTAAGAAAGAAAACCACAGACACAGCCTGATGATGTAGTGTATGTCTATTATTCAAGGACTAACCCAGTAAAATGTGGGGAGGCTTGTTACCAGGGACATGGGCACAGCCACTCACTAAACCATCTGCTAAGGTGAAAAGTGTCTGCAGTCTGGCATAATAACAACAACAAAAGCTGGTATTTAAATAGCACTTTGGGGTTTACAAGGCATTTTACAAATATCCCATTTTATCCTCACAAAAACCTCAAGAGCTGCTATTATTCCCTCCATTTTACCATGGAGGAAACTGAGGCAGACAGCAGATAAGTGACTTGACCAAGGTCATTCTGTCAGTAAGTGTTTTATGAAGAATTTGAACTCAGATCTTCTTAATTCCAGCACTCTATCTGCTGGGCCACCTAGCCGTTTTAATGGAGTATTTCCATGGGTGAAATCCCATATCCATGAAGATTGAAGTACAAGATCTCTGACAGGTTTATATTTAGCAGGCAAGACCACTAATAATACAAGATGAAATATACTACTAATACTTGTAGAGACCTTGGAAAGACTTAATGCATTTCTCTTATCATCCATTAACATCATTATATCTCTTCCTTATGTTGTGAGTTTGAGATTCGGGCCTTTTGCTCAGGTAGACGTGGCAGGCAGTAATTACAGAATCTCTGAGTTGGGCATCATTGGAGATTACCAGTCCAACCCTCCTGCAAATTCTCTACCAGTTCTAGGCACTGCTTGAAATGTTTTCTGAGTTTTGGGATGGTCCTTCTTTAGGTATGGGTTGGATTATTACCCTTTCAATTCTGAGATGCTGTGATTCTATGATATGGGTACCCGCTTGCCAACATTTCTGCTTCATAAAAGATCAGAAACCTTGGTAGGACATCAGACTGAAAGTAATTTAGTGAAGACCTTGACTGTGGCCACTACAACATGAAACAGCTGCGGGTTACCAAATTGCTGCCGGTTGAGAGGCTCTTCTGTATTCCCATTTAAAGTCAGTCCCCAGGAGAAGGACTTTGCTAATGCGTCCTCCCTCTCCCTGGCTCTTCCTTCTCAGGCAGCCTCAGCGTTGATCTGCGGTCTCCTTGTGGCTGTTTTTGTTGCTCTCTGAGATGTTTTCAGTCAAACACTTGAGTTTCTCTCTTACTCTCCCCCTACCCTTTTTCTCTTCCTTCCCCCACCTCAGAAAAACCAAAGGAAATTGACAAGTGGCAGGACAGGGGAAATTGAGCTATATTATTCCCCCTTTGGGAGCCTCACGGCACTGCCTTTATCTGAAAGCTATCATTTCTACATCTCCTGGCAAGGGTTCTTATTGACTGGTGACCCCTAAATGCCTATGCTGATCAATAGCCCCCGGTATTTTATTGACATGCTCATTGACAGCTCTCACTGTGCACAGGAGTCAGAGACGGCAGCCAATTGCCATCTGTTAAGGCTGTTTGAGAAGCAAGAGAGACACTACTTTGATATTGATGCTGTAAGTGGAGGCAGTTTACTTAGCACTCAGGGAAGATGCATTTGTTAAGGATCCTGATGGATGTCATTGCTATTTAAGGATTTGGGCTGGACTTCAAAAGAGGATACCAGGGAGGCCAGGAGGAAAGGCAGCTTCTTAGTGTGGGATGGGGACCTTCCTGGTCCTCTAGCCCAAACACTGATCCCAGGTAGGAATCTATTCTACAGAGCCCCCACCAGGTGGCTGAGAAAATTCAAACACCAATAACTTGAATTTCTCTAGTGCTTTAAGGTTTATCAAAGCTCTTTCCTCACAGATCCTGTGAAGTTGGTAATATCTGTTATTATCCCCATCTTACATGTAAGGAAACTGAAGTCTAGAGAGATGAAATATCTTGCTCAATGGCACTGTAAGTGTAAGAGCCACGATCTGAACCCTGGTGCCCTAACTTTCAGACCAGATTTCTTTCAAATTATCTTTGCTGTTCTTTTTTAGTCATGTGTGACTCTGTGACCTCATTTGGAGTTTTCTTGGCAAAGATAGTGGAGTGGTTTGTCATTTCCTTTTCCAGCTCATTTTACAGTTGAGGAGACTGAGGCAAATAGGATTGAGTGACTTGTCCAGGGTCATACAGCTACTAAGTATCTGAGGCCAGATTTGAACTCACAAAGATGAGCCTTCCTATTTCCAGGCCTGGTGCCCTGTCCACTGTACCACCTAGCTACTCTTTTCAAAAGATTGGGTAGCCCCTATTAGAATTCAGAAATTTCTGGTATCCTTTATGTCCTGTCTCCTAAGTAATGCCAAATTGAATCTTTCAGTGCCTCTCAAAGAGGTATCGAGATGAAAAACAGTGGCATGCAGGCCTTAGGATGGCCTTCTATGCTTAATGCAGACTTAGAAAGTATTAAAAATGCTGCATAGGTACCATTACCCAATTCTTCTAGTCATTGCCTCAAGTTGTCAGTCACCAATGAGGCATAATATTATTGACCTAAATTGAAACTTTAGTGCTTCTGATTAGGGAATGGTGGTATTTAATTCTGGTCTGTACTGTAACTAACATATTGTCTCTAATTTTTAGATGAGAAGTATCTGGTGATAAAGGTATGTGTAGTTTCCAAGAGAGTTATTTTTGTAAATGAGCACCTTTGTCACCATCCAACCACCTCCTAGGATTAACTGCAAATCAGCTTTGATATCAGCCAGAACTAAAGACTGTAAGACAGACAGGACTTGCTCCACATGCTTAGGGTGACTGTGTCCTTGCTTCTGCAGGAGCAACTTTGGGCAAGTCAAGAGTTCCATTTGGGAGGACAGGAGTGATCCCAAAGCATTTTCTTCCCAGAGAGTTCTTGGGCTATATCAGGGCCAGACGCAGTGACTGCTTCATCACCAAGGGTCAGATTCTGATGGCAGATAACAGCAGGTCTGTTGTCTTAGGTGTGTGGCTGCCATATATGAGGACCATAAAGATTTAGAGCTGTGAGAGATATATGTTCAAAATTACAGTTGCGGGGTCTATCCAATACAGACTTTCCCCAGCATCCTAATAAAACACACAGACACACAGACACAGACACAGACACAGACAGAGACACAGACAGAGACACAGACACAGACACACACAGACACACACACACACACACACACAGCTATGTGTTTAGGCTTTGTTTCTCGACTAAAGTCTTTATAAACCAAGACCCTTACATGCCGTCTTTACACAAAGACTCCATTTCTAATCATGCTGTTAGAATCAGATCCCTCTGGTTCAGACATCTCCCTGCTTGCTCTGGGCAAACAATGTTTTCTCTCTCTTTCCCTTCCTACACCCCCAATCCCCACCCCTGGCCACAATCTAGGACTAGGACCATTTTTCAGCAGTCAGCATAGTTGCAAGGGCTGCTGAGGGTAATGGTCTCCATTCCAGCATGCCATCTCGCCATCCCTCACCAGCTACCACTAATTCAGCTTACTGGGGGGGGGTGGGATTTAAGGGGGTAGGGAAGAAACAAATGCATGAAAGGGAATATTGAACTTCTAATGCACTGTAATTACCAAATGATCCTATCTTGCAAGTGATGGGGCCCAGTGGGATTTATTGCCGAATTAACAGCGGTTTCCCCATTACATTACTTAATGAATAATGTCTGAGCTAATAACCCACCAAAGCACACGCAAACGTACACACACACACACACACACACACACACGCTCACAAACTCCTTCCACTGTAATTTTTATTTTTGCCTAATGTGGGTGGTTCTTACATAAATACTGATATCTCTTTACTAGGTTCTTGTATAACTGCTTTTGAAAAAAAATGGACCCTATTAAATTTCCATCAGGACTACCAAACTGTATGTTATTCTCGTATTTATTTATTTCCCTTGGATGGGCTTGGATTTTCATAAAGGCAAAGGGGCCCTCCTTTATCTGAGCCTCTGCTCACAATACCATGCCAGCACCCCACCCTAGCCTACCCAGCTCCCTCCCAAACTCTACCTGGAATTGATGGCATTTAGAGAAGCAGGAAGAAGGCCTCAGCTGTGCAAACACAGCGCCTCTGTTTATTTTGGTAGCCTCCGAAATATTTGTTGAGAGTTATTCGAGCAGAAAGGCTGAATGGAGATCATTGCAATGTGTCAAATTAAGGAGTGCTTAATGCCTGCCTAATCTCTTGGTAATTACTGTTGTGGCAGGGGAAGGCTTCAGAGCCTGGTAAGAAAGCTAATGATAGTGAGAGACAGGGAGGCTGCCCGGCTTCCGTGGCATGGCATCATTGCTCTCGTGCAATTAAGGCCCCACTTTGATCAGACAGACGGAACTGTTTGATCCTTTGTCACTTGAAAACATCAAGGATTGGCCTCTGGAGGGAATGGAGTCAGACAGGAACCTCAACTCTGGGTCAGTGGAGAGTGGACTCCTTTGGTTGGGTATCACTCCACTGGAGACATTCTTAGAATGTGACAGCCATGAGATGTCTCCGTGAGCCTGGGCAACATGTGGGAGACGGAGAGGACCTCAGGGTGGAAGACTGGCAAGGCCACAGCAAGGGGTTTTCGCTTTCCCTCTCTCTCTCTCTCTCTCTCTGTTTCTCTCTCTGTCTTTCTGTCTCTCTCTCTCTTTCTCTCTTCCTCCTCCTCCTTTCCTTCCTCCCTTCTCCTTTCAATGAATATCAGCACCACCCCTGCAATTTATAGTCTTAGAGAATTTCCTGAGACACTGAGATATTAAGTGATTTCTGTGTCCAGGGTCACACTGACAGTATGCCTCAGAGAGAGGACGTGTACCTAGGTACTTTCTGCCTCTAAGAGCAGGCTCGTATCCACTCTTCCATGCTTCCTCTCTCCTTTTCTTCCCATTTTCTTACAAGCTTCATATCTTCTCCTCATGTTCTCCCTGCTACTTTAGTTAACAACCAGTTAATTTTAGCCAGTTATGCTAGTACGTTATAAAACTTTGTAGAAGAAAGCAGGAAAGAAGTACCCAAAGAGGAAAAAGGTATATCCCCTTAATAACGTCTAAGAACTCAACTTGAATGACCTGAGATGGGGAGGGAGTGGGTGAGTGGGAATTTAAGTCATCAAGTTGAATACTTTTCTGTTATAATACTTTTTTCTATTTCTTTTCTCCTGGGCTACCATGGACAGATTCATCCCCTGGTGGCCATCCTTCTGGTGAGCTTCTCCTTCCTTAGCTAAGTTTGTCCTCTGTTGCCATACATACAATCCATCTCTGGGCTTGGGTTGGAAGTCTCTCCAATTTGGTAGAATCTATCAGGCTTTGGCCCTCTGCTGTCAATGCCCTGGAGAACTTAAGGACACCTCTATTCCATAATGAGGCATCAGTGTAGTACATTTATTGGAGGAAGACTTTTAAAAGGATAAAAATAAAAAGAAAAGATTCAACCTTACAGAAAAGTACTGTAGTGAAGAAAAAAATGGGGGCTAGTCACAGACATCCCTGTCCCCCCCAAAGAGCTGGTACCCATTGAAGTGTTTTCTCATCCATCTGTATCTACCAGTCTAATATTGAAGTATTTTAATTAGAATCCCAATGGAGAATTTTGTACCTAGGCTGGGGCTCAGCTGATGTTTACTATTAATGTGCTAAAAGAACATCAAATTATGAGTCAGGAGGCCTGACACCTTAGCTGAAAATGACTCTGTGACTAGAAACAAATTATTCTAACCTCTCCAAGCCTCAGTTTCCTCATTTGTAAAATGGAAATAACAGTGTTTATCTGACAATGTAGGGGGAGGGCCTAATAAGCTAATATATGGAAGATGTTATGAAAATGATGAAATGGTATACAGGAAAGGAGGGTGTTAAAGTTGGGTATCTGGCTCTAGAACACTTAAGATCAGATGCAACTGGGTGGCACAGTGGATAAAGCACTGAGCCTGAAGTCAGGAAGACCTGAGTTCAAATCTGGCCTCAAACACTTACTTACTAGCTGTGTGACCCTGGGTAAATCACCTAACCTTGTTTGTCTCAGTTTCCTCATCTGTAAAATGAGCTGGAGAAGGAAATGGCAAATCACTCCAGTATCTTTGCAAAGAAAATTCCAAATGGGGTCAGGAAGAGTTGGATATGACTGAAATGGTTCAACAACAAATACTTATTTGCTTTCTTCCTTTCCGATACCTCCAGGAGGGTGGCTATTAGGGGTAAAGTGGTGCTGAATGATCACTAAACTCAGAAATGGCAGCATAGATGGAGCTCTGCTACCTTTCAGGTCCAGTGAGAAGGTAAGGCCAGAGGGTCTTTCTGCAAAGTCATCCATCAAAGAAACACTGTGGGAGGGGAGTGTTGTGTTCACTTCTGGATACCACATTTCATGAAGTGAACTGATAAGCTGAAGCTTGACCAGAAGAGGGCAACCAGGATGAAGAAGGGACTGAAACCTCAGCTGTCTAAGAACTCTTTTTAAATGACCATGCCACCTCAGTATTCAATGAACTCCAGTGGTTCCCTATTACCTCCAGGACCAAATACAAAATCCTATTCACCTTTTAAACTTTTCCCAGCTTGTCCCATCTTTTCATTCTTACATCATAATGCCCTCCACCTAGTCTGTGATCCAGCAACACCAGCCTCCATGCACTGGCTGCTCCTTGCACAAGACACCTCATCTTCTAAGGCTAGATCACATCACTGACTGTTTCCTCCGCCTAGAATACTTCCCCACCACCCTCTGCCCCCTCCCTTCCCTAGCTTTCTTCAGATCTTAGCTAAAACCCTATCCTTCAAGACTTTCCTAGTATCTTTTCTTCTGGGATTAACTCCCATTTACACTGCATAAATTTTATTTGTACATTTTGTTGTGGTTCAATAGTTGTTCAGTAATGCCTGACTCTTCATGACCCCATTTTGGGCAATGATGCTGGAACGGTTTGCCATTTCCTTTTCCAGCTCATTTTGTAGAGGCGAAGAGGATTAAGTGACTTGCCCAGGGTCATATAGCTAGTGTCTGTTTGAACTCAGGAAGATGAGTTTTGCAGAGAGGGAGTTGCATAGAAGGCTACATAAGGAAAGACTTGCTATTGATGAACAAATGTCTGTTAAGTGCCTACTATTTTCCAGGCACCATGTTAAATACTAGTGATTTTAGAGTAAAAAATTAAGCAATCTCTACCCTTAAGGAGCTTAAATTTTGTCAGGGGAAACAATTGGATTTGTAGTCAGTGCTGGGTTCAGATCTCTGATCTTCTACTTCCTCTTTGTATGACCTTGGGAAAATCATTAATCTATCTTGGCCTTAGATCCTCATTTATAAAAATGTTGGGGTTGGGCTTGATGACCTCCAAGGTCATGTGCAGCTTTGAATTTATGAGCCTATGAACTTTGGGGGTTCCTTCCATCTCTGAGATTCTGGTGTTTGGGGAAATACTCTGCTCTTTCCATGGGAGCTGAGTGGTGCTGTGGACAGGGTACTGGACTTGGAATCAGAAGAACCTGGGTTCAAATCCTGCCTAATATACTTACTAGCTGTATGACCCTAGGTAAGTCACTTCAATTCTCTGTGTCTCAGTTTCCTCACCTGAAAAGTATGTGTGTGTGTGTGTGTGTGTATGTGTGTGTGAACTTGATGGCCTCTTAGATTCTCTTCCAGCACCAAATCTATGATCATAAGTATTGGCAAAATTAGGTTTCTACCACAGTGCTGCATATTTTAAAATGGAGTCACATGAGCTGAAAAAACCTTCCAGGTCATCTGTCCAGCCTCCTGGCTTTAGGCATATAACCTCTGAAACTATTCCTAGAATATCTATCCTATTTAGGGTGGGTGGGGGTGGGTGGGAAGGATTTCATAGGATAAAGTTTCCTTCAACTCACTTCTTTGCTTAGCCTGTTCCTAACGTCTGGTCACCCTTAGAGTCAGGAAGCACTTTGTGTCTAATTGAATTCCCTCCTTCTGCAGTTGTAAGCCTCTTTTCTTCTTATCTGATTTTCTTAGAGTCCAAAGAAAGAGAGATAATCCTCCAGATGTGGGCTGACTAGCATGTGCTCAATTTTAATCACCATGTTTTAGAAGGACCTAGAGAAGTTGGAGTGCATCCAGGGGAAGGTGACCAGGCTGGTGAGGAGACTGGAAACAATGCCCTATGAGGATTGTTTGAAGGAAATGGAAATATCTATCCCAAAGAGAGAAGATTGAGGAGGACAGGAGAGCTGTCTTTGAGTGTTTGAAGAGCTTTTGGGGACAAGGGAGATTAGATTTGTTCTGTTTAGCCCTCGAGGGCAGAACTACCATCATGCCAGGAAGTTGCAGATTTCAGGAAGAAACTTCCTAACAGTTGGGAGTTGTCCAAAAGCAGAATGGATGACCTTGAGAGGTCAGTAAATCAAGTGAACAAGTATTTACTAAGTACTTACTATATGCCAGGCATTGTGCTAAATTCTGGGGATACAAAGAAAGGCAAAAGCAGTCCCTGCTCTCACAGAGTTCATGTTCTAATGGGGAAGGCAACTATGAATACAGAAGATATATGGAGGGCAAATTGGAAATAAATCCAGAGGGAAGGGACTGCCATTAAGGGCAAGAGGGGAGGCTTTTTGTAGAAAATAGGATTTTAGCTGAGACCTGTCACAAGACAGGGAAACAAGAAGGCAGGGGTGAGGGGGGAGAGCACTGCAGGTATGGGGGACAGCCAGTGAAAAGGTGCAGAGTTGGAAGATAGAATGTCTTATGTGAGGAACAACAAGGAGGTCAGTGTTCCTGGGTTGTAAGTTATGTGGAAAGGAATAAGCTGTAAGAAAACTGGGAAAGGATAAATTAGGAAGGGCTTTAGAAGTCAAAAACAAGATTTTATATTTGGACCTGGAGATAATAAGGAACAGCTGGAATTTATTGATTAGAGGGTGACATAATCAGACTTGTGCTTTAGGATGATCAATTTGACAGCTGAGTGGAGGATGGACTATAGCAGAGATACTTATGGCAGGGAGACCAACCAGAAGGCTATTAAAATAGTCCAGGAATGAAGTAATGAGAACCTGGACCAGGGTGGCTGCAGTGTCAGAGAAAAGATGTTATGAAGGTAAATTCTACTAGAACTTGGCAAGAGATTGGACATGATTGGGGGGAAGGGAAAAGAGAGGAGAGAGAGAGAGAGAGAGAGACAGAGACAGACAGAGAGAGAGAGAGAGAGAGAGAGAGAGAGAGAGAGAGAGAGAGAGAGAGAAAGAGAGAAAGTAGTGAGCTTCCTATCCCTAGAGGTCTTTGAGGAGAAGATGGATGATTACTTATAGGGATATTGTAGATAGCATTTCTGTTTAAAGATAGGTTAGATCACATGGCCTATTAAGTCCCTTCCTTCTCTTGGATTTTGTGCTTCTGAGATCTCTGAAGACAGTGAGCAGGAATCTTATAATCTCAGACCATCAGATTCCAGATAGGTGGCATCTCTACTTTAAGAAATGTCACAGAAACTCCCTGGTTAACCACTGGTGAGAGGAGAGAGGTACAGCTTGGTCTGGGAAACATTATGGACTTCAAATTGCTTCTTCTGTGTAGAATGTCAGTCCTTCCTCATGGGAAGCTTGAGGAGGGTCTCTAGAGCCCACAGGGTAACACACCTAAAAACTGATACAGACCTTCAATGCTTATCAAAGGAGGGGATACAACCAAGTTTTAAAATCCATGATAAATAAGGAGAGGAGTGGGAGACCAAAGGGCAGCTATGTGCATGGATTTGTCAGGGAGATAATTATGAGGTGGGGGAGGGGAGAGGAGCTAAAAGGAGATGGAAAGAAGGAGGAAAAGGCAGAACTGCTGAGACTGTGACATTGAGGGGAGAAAAATATCCAAGTCATTTGGCTAGAAGTGCAACTTACATCTGATACACAAAGTCAGGCTGAGTAGCCCAAGAAGACAACATGTGCGATTAATATGACAGAAGTAAGAGGCAAAAGGCCAGAGAGAACCAGAGCCCTGCGGGTCAGGTGAAATGCATAAGGCCTCATTCAGCATTCTTGGCCTCAGGTTTAATTTTATTTCAGTGAATTGGTGGGCTCAGTGTAAGCTGAAGGGAGAATGCTTAGTTTGCCTCAGGGCACTGACCACAGAGCTGACTGGCATTGGTTTCTGACAGTTATCTGGCCAAGTAAAATTGAAAGTATGTGGTGCTGGGTAGCAGGTTGGAGGATGACTTTTTCTCTAGAGAGCCCAAATTTTGAGGGCATTGAAAGCACTTAGATTCCTTCTGCTGTATAGAAACAATTGAGATTATCCTCTACTTAGCAATAATTCGTTAAAATAAGCTACCAGGTAGCAGGCTGCTTCCCCAGTGGTCATATTATAAATGATCACTACCTTTGACTGCCCTGCAGTGGCCTTCCCAGCACTGGCCTTGCCTACCCTAGGGTCAACTCAACCAAATGGCCTTGGACATCAAAACTAACAATCAAAATTGTTAGTTATGGCTCTGGTGGGACGATATGGGTGAGCAGTAAACAGATGGGGTCTCCCTGGTGTCATTCCAAGGTGACATTGTTGAGTTCCATCCATGATGTTATAGGTAGGTGGATTATTGAGATATTTACAAGGGTTATGTTAATGCCCTTAGGGTGTTTATGGTCATAGGCTTTGGAGCTAGAAGGGGGCTTAAATGTCATTTGTTCACCTCCTTTATTTTTTAGGGGAAGAAACTGAGGCCCATAGAAGAACAGTAGCTTTCCCGTGGCTATGCAGGTAATAAAGAGCAGAACCAGGATCCAATCCCAATTCTTCTGACTTCAAATCAAGTGCTGTCAGAGGTAGCAAGCAGAATGGTTAGACCAGAAACATCTTCATCAGCCAAAGGTTTTTCAGGTTTCCAGGCACATAATTCTGTACTTGAAGAATTCATTCAGGGGAGCAGGAGCTGTATGGAATAGGTCAAATACATAGGAGATAATAAATAAGCAAAGCAAGAGAAGAAACACATCCTCCAAATACTAAAATTTAGCTATTTCTGAAATAGAGGCTGTCTTGATGAAAATTCCCAAGTTCCCAGTGGTTCATCAAGTGTTTTTGCCATCTTAATTGTAAATTGTTTGAAGCACAATCTATCTGATTCCTAGGCTAAAATCAAATTCGAGATGATAGTAGTTAGTTTATATCTGGGTAGATATAAATTGGCATTTTATAGTTAGTTTGTATCTGTGCAGTTAGTTTGTATCTGGGTAGATATAAATTGGCATTTGACTAGGTGCAAGATAGGGCCTAAAGTATCAGGTATTTGGAAATTCAGTCTTCATGAGATAAGAAGGCCCATGGGCTGTTTGGAGCCTTTCTTATGTCTGTCTCATGTGGAATATTTGCTGGTCTTGCCTGTGCTCTATCTTAATGGGAACTTCATGCCAATAACTTGATGTTTAATTAAAGATGGTAAAAGACCCCTCTCCCCCCATTCCCAATGAGAAAAACAATTCTGTCATCAGGGGATGAAGGAGAGAGACAGGGAAAGATAGAGATACAGAGAGATGGAGAGACAGAAGAGGATGAAAAGAGAAAGGAGGAGAGAGACCACATGTTCTGTAAGAGGGAAGGCAGAGTGGCTATAGGAGTCAGCATGATGTTAGTACGTGGCCCAGAGGGAAAGGAAAGGAAGGAATGGGTCAGTGGCAGCAGTAAGGAGGGGGAGCATGGACTGAACCGGTCTGCTCCAGTTATAGAGCTCAGTGAGCAAGAGGTTCATCATTAACTGTCAAACGGCGGTTTTAATCAGCTCTGCTCCTCAGTGGAAGATAGATTTAATATCAAGGCACATTTTCAGAGCCATTAGTTTAATTATGACAGGTGTCTGCAAACTGGACGGCTCTGCTTTCATCCCTGAATGACAGCGTTTAATTCTCTGGGCCCATGGGGACCACTGGGGTACTTTACCAAAATGAGCTTCCATTAAAAGCCTAAGTGTTTTGTTCCTGCCCCACCCCTCTATTCCTGCCCCCTCTTTCTTCCTGTACTCCTCCTCCTCCTCTGCTCTGTTGTACACATCAGAAAAAAAAAGAGGAAAGGGATTAGAGCATTTTACATCGGATCGAGGTAGAAGAGTTTGCCTTGCCTAGTTTCCAGCAGCTGAGCACCTGGTCAAGCTGAGGCCTCTCCCCTGGATCTCTTAACCTTCCCATGAGCCCTTCATCTGTTCAGTGTCTTTGGTAATTACAAGTGTCAGTTGGTTATTCTAATGCCTTTTGGCAGAAGACCACTAAACTCCCTACTGACCGAAGGGATGGCAAATATGACTACAGCCATTACACGGATGGGTAAGTGAAGGGAGAACCCAGAGAGTTGGAAACTGCTCTTGGGTACATGATGGCTGTAGGGCATACCCAGAGAAATCTAGAAGAGTCAGAAAGGCTCTTAGATGCCACCAAGTTCCACTTGTACTCTGCTATTTACCTACCTCAAATTTGTTTTGTATTTATTCAGTATATATTGTATATGTATATGTTGTTCCCAACACACCCCTCCTCTCCTGCTTTCTTCAACGGCAGAGACTGTTTCCATTTTTGACTTCGTGTCCCCAGTGCCTAGCATGGTGCCTAGCACTTAGTGCAAGCTTAATAAATGCTGGTTAAATGATTAAATGTTTCATAGAATCCTTGAAGTATAGCACCTAAAGCTGTAACTGGGGTAGGATAACTAGAACTTTGCCCTGAAAATTAGAGGGCACCAAAAGCACCATATTGAGGTATATTTCCTTCTCTCATGGCCCTAGACCCTCTCCTCTATCCCAAGATGGCTTCTTGTTCCCTCCCTCCTTATTTTTACATAGGATCTTTATACTAAGGGTGTCACTTTCCTTCTGTTGGCCTCAGTTTCCTCATCTGTTAAATGAGGAGTTAGACTTCTAAAGGTCTATGAGTTTATGAAACTATAACTCCAGGTATGATACTATAACCACTGTAATAGTCAACCAAAACTACATGCCGGATTTTCCTTTAGTGACTAAATAGGGCTGGATGTGGTGGGGCACATAAGAGCAGATGAAGAAGTTCCAGAAATGGGCCCCCTGCCTGCTTGGTTGCTGCTGCTGCTGAATTTCATTACCCACTGGCTGATTCCTCTCCTTCTCCGGCCTTTGAAGCCCAAGGTTAGCCACAGTAATAGAGGTTTTTCTTTCTTGGAGGCTCTTTCAGTCAGGGAGGCCTGCCACCTTTCTTTACATCTTACTTGCTGGGGTTGTCATCTCATTTCCCCTAAGAGTGTTGCTTTGAAAAGGGGTGGGAGAGAAATTGGGTTTGGGGTTGGGGAGGGAGTAGAGGAGGGGAGAATTTAGCGTGAGAGTTGACACTATGTCAGGTACAGAGAAAGCTGACCAGGCAGGTGCTCGGCAGCCAGCATCCCTAGTCCTTGGTTCTGTTTCTGCCGTGGCTTCTCTGCTGGTATACAGTGACCCCTGCTGCAAAGGAAAACAGCTTGGAGAGAGATAGCGAGAGTGAAAGATCCAAGCCACACCAGTGCGGCCTGATTTTACCAGAGACCTGGGTGGAAGTCCTGAAGCCATCCAAGGCATACCAAGGCTCTGTGATACAGCAGAGCCAAGTACCAGCTGATGGGGAGAGACCAGATTCTCTGATTCTCTGGATGCCTTTTGGTAGCCCCATTTATAAGAGGAATCAATCACGGCCCCTGCGCTTGTTCTGGGAATCCTTGTATCCTAAAGAAGATGGATGTGGAGTTAGTTGGTCAACTCTTTAGTGCATCTTCTGTAAAAAGGGGCTTTTGGGGGGATGGATGTAGTATTATTTAGCTTCCTTTTTGTTGTTACCATTTAAAAATTCTGTTTCCCTAAAAAGCTGCTGGATAAAAAGGTTTGAGAAATAATAATGGCTTTTGAGAACCAACCTCGGAGCCAAGAAAGATTGGGACCAAAGACACATTTGACCCATACTGTCTGTGGAACCCTGGGCAAATCACTTTACCTTTTAATACTCTAAGACTGTCATCTGGAAAGAAGGTACCAACCTGCATTGGGAGAGGGAGTTTCCTTATCTGGGATAGATACACACATACACACGTACACACACATGCACATACATGTATCTATACATGTTGTTGAGTCATTTTTCACTTGTGTCTGACTCTCTATGACCCCATTTGGAGTTTTCTTGGCCAAGATACTGGAGTGACTTGCAATTTGCTTCTCCAGTTCATTTTACAGATGAGAAAACTGAGGCAGAGTGAAGTGACTTGCCCAGGGTCACACAGCTAGTAAGTGTCTGAGGCCAGATTTGAACTCATAAAGAGGAGTCTTCAGGACTCCAGGTCTGGCACTTTGTCCACTGTGCCTACACACATACACATACACACACACACACACACACACACACACACACGGTTATAGTATATGTAAGTGTGTATGTATGTATATATGTGTATATATATATATCCCATCTGTTCCCCACAACACCCTCTTAAGGTAGATGGTGTGATTGTTGTGATCTCCACTTTATAGGTGAGAAAACTGAGGTTTAGAGAAGTTAGGTCAATTGTCCAAGTTCACGTTGTCAATAAATTGCCAGATCTGGGTTTTAGACCCAAGTCTATCAGCCACAAGTCCATTATTCATTCCACTAAAAAAAAATGGTCTGTGTGATGCTGTATGGTAAAGCACAATCTAAGCCTGCTAAGCAGGGTCTCTGAGAAATAATGGAGCATCTTGTTGGGGTACAATGACCCCCAGAGGGCAAGTGCACCTCATCCTATGGGTTAAAGACTTTTACTTCTTGCCCAAACCAGAAAAAAAAACAAAAATCTAAGCAGGTGTGAAGATTATGCAGCCAGCAGTAGCCTTAAAGACCAGGGAAGATGTGTAACTGCTCCTACCTGTGACCTAGGTGGGGGGCAGGAGTAGGGATGGTTTCTTGATTTACATGTGCTTACCCCATGGAGGTAATGGTGAGAATGTATGAATGTAATGCTGAGAATGAATGTATAAGCTATGTTTCAGGTAAAGTATTCCTGTGTTACAGCACAGTGATGATTTTCAGACAGTCAGCAATATTTCTGCACAAGCATGTGGGGAAAAAAAAATGTATTTTCCTTAAGCATGCTGGAGAAGCAAATCCCAGATATCAGTACTGACAAATCGGAAATTGGCTGTACTCAGGTAGAGAAGGTGGGAATTGGTGACAGTTCTGAACATAGTATAATGGATTTTGCCACACCTCTCTAGAAATAGTCTGAGAGCAGACTCCAGATATGTGAGCACATCAGCCCTATTTCTACTGGTTTGTTAATACTGCCTTTGAAATTTTCTTTTCTCTTGTTTCTGTCTAACTCAATCTTACCCATCTTTTAAGCCTGAGTCCAGAGTACTGAGACTGGAGTCAGGAAGACAAGTTCAAATCTGACCGCACTTCCTGATTGTGTGACTCTTGGCAAATCGCTTAACCTTTGTCTAACTCGGTTTCCTCAATTGTGAAATTGGGATCATAATAGCACCTACCTCCTAGGGTTATTGTGACGATTAAATGAGATAATATTTATAAAGTGCTTAGCACAGTGCCCGACACATAGTAAGTGCTTAATAAATGTTTGTTTCCTCCTTTCCTCCCTCCCTCCTTTCTTCCCTCTCTCCCTTCCTCCCTTCCTTCCTCCCTTTCTCTCTCCCTCACTTCCTTCCATCTTTCTTCCTTTTCTCCCTTCCTTCCTTCCTCTCTTCCTCCCTCCCTTTCTCCCTTCTTGCCTTCCTCCCTTCCTCCTTTCCTCCCTTCATCCCTTCCTCCTTTCTTCCTTTGTTGGCTACTGTAACCACTTTAATGTCTTTTGCTTCTGAATTCCTTCAGCACTAAGTCATGTCTATACTGTACAATCTATTATATTCTGCTTTATAGCGTTCCATGTATTACAGAATCACAAAACATCAGAGCTATTCCAGCCCTCCATCCTGCCTTGCTGAGAAGGGCTTGTCCAGCCTTTGCTCAAAGACCTCCACGGAAGTGGAGCTCACTACTTCCTGAGACAGCCCACTCCACTTTTGGATAGCTCTAATTGTTAGAAAGCTTTTCTTTACATCAAGTATAAACCTACCTCTCTGTAACTGAGATCCATTGCTCCTAGTTCCATCCTTTGGGGTCCCCCCAGAAAGCTGGATAATTCTTCACATGGTAGCCCTTCCAATACTCAGTGATTGCAATAATGCAAATAAATCACAAGTCTTTAATGAGACTGCACTCTCCTGTAGACCATTCATTGCAGCTCTCCATTTCTCTTGTGCCCCTCTTAGCACACACAAAAGGGCAAGGTATGGGGCAGCTGCTTGGCAATAACGAGAGCTAGCATTGACATAGTGCTTTAAAGTGTGCATAGTGCTTCACCTCATTGGATCTTCACAACAACCCCATGAGGTAGTTGCTATTATGGGGACCCTGAGGCTTTACTTGCTGTCATAGCTAGTATCTATGGAAAAATTTGAACTCAGATCTTCCTGACTTCATATACAAATGCTATCCACCATGTCATTTAGCTGCATCAATACATTCGTTTGTTGAGACGGATCAACTCTCCTGAGAAGACAGAAAGGCTACAACTGATTTAATAAATGAACTTCCAACTATAATTTCCAAAATCTGTTTAATTTCCATTTTACAAAATCTAGCCTGAGTTCAGAATCACTCAGTCATGGCAAAATCATAACCTCACTTTAATTCGACTTAGTTCAGTTGTGGAAATGGAGTATATGCCATGAATGGATGTACAAAGCACAGCTCACAGCCAGAATGATTTAGCAATCTCTTGGTCTGGGATCCCCAAATGAAGAATTTTCATTTCTCTTCCACCCAGATAGGAAGCACTCAGGAAACCTGTGCTGAGAAGAGTTTCCTACTTCATACATAAATCTTTCAGACACTATGGAAGAAGCCTCACATTTTCAAAGTCTCTGTTGAATATTAAAAAAAAGCCAGCAGATTCCAGCTTGGCAGCCCTCTCACGTTCTCCTGGGGTGGAGAACCAAGACATCCTGTGTACATCCTCAATTCATTTTAGGCCTTCCTTCCTGGCAGGAACCAAGGGAACCGCTTTGTTGTCCTGTTGTTGTTGTCCGTGTTATTTTGGTTGACACAATCAGAGGGTTGTGACAGTGAGTTCTGGAGCCCCTGGCAAGTGAGAGAAAGCACCAAGAATCTGGACACCAAATTACATGTCAAAGTATTCAACCCCATGAGTATCAACGCTTGGCAGGGAAAGAGGGTGTATATGTTACCACAGCAGCCATTACTCAAGGTACAACAAATTATATAGGTTTTAAATGTCTATTTAGTCTAGTATTTAACAAAAAAATCGTAGTATGGGAGTAGCAGCATCAAGTCATCTTCCATGCCCTCCAAGATACTTTCTACCTTTTAACCTGAAATAGGTACAGCATGGAATTGGATTTATACTTTTGTTTATTTTAAAGTAAAGAAGATCTCCAAATTGCATAGCAGAAAGATTCTGAAAAACAAAATGTACACAGTAATTAGCTTGGGTGCATAGTTTAGTAGAAAGCCTATTAGACTTATCATCAATTCTAATCTAATCATCTAATATTCACTTTGCTATTTATTAGCAATACGGTTTAAAGCTCTTCCCTTCACCTCTTTGGGCTTCAGCTTTCTTTTCTGTAAAATGAGGGACTTGAATTTGACAAACCGAGGGCCAAAGGGATTGATGAAGCCTTCTTGCCACGGTGTTGGCTGTTTCTTATGTCAGATGGTAACGGGACTTATGTCTTCACTTGGTAATATCCCATGCCCTTTAAATCCACCAATCAGATCCAACTCAACACCAACATGGCTTAACCAATTAACTTGACCTTGCAACTAGAATAATCTTTTGATCTATGACCTCTGACACCTTGGAAGTGCTTTATTAGAAGAATCATTTCTTAGTGTTTCTAAAATTTTTCCAGGGGATGGTCTCTTTGCCTTTCTCTTTAATATCATACATATTGCCACATATTGCCCAGAAGCATCTGGACTTCCTAAAATTGTGATTGAGAATTCTAGACAGTCTAACACTCCTTTACAGGAACCAAAGGCTTGATTTATATATTGTTATCAATGAGTACTTGTCTCTCTCATCATCCCTATGAGCCTGTGAATTCCCAGGGAGCAGGGATGTGTTTTATGTTTGCCATCTCCTTTAAAGGACTTACTGTGGGTGCTGTGTACCATGTAGTCTTGCAGTAAATATTTATTGACAGACTGACTTGTATAAACTACTTCAGAATCCAGGAAAGTATAGTACCAGATCTTCTCAGTTCCACCAATATGACAAATAGCAAACACCACTTACTAGCCTTAGTTATCCCTGGGTGAAAAAGACATTTCTATGTAGCTTATATGGCTTCTTTCTGAATTGGCCCGTCTTATAAGGCAACATGGTGAAATGCAAAGAATCAACCAACTCATTCAGAAAGAAATATTTGTTAGGTACCTTATGTTTCATCCACATGGCACCTGTTCTTTGGCCTCATTGAAACCTCCATTTCTTGGTACTTTCTCAGGCTATCTACCCTGCTCTGATTTCTCTTTCCCCTCTCTCCAACTCAACCTAATAGTTAGACATTTTGACTCTACACTGTCCTTTGCTCTTAAATCTCTTGTTCCGTTGTCTTTGTGGGGATCTTTTTGTGTCAGGCTTCGGACCTTGATTATTCTATCAGCTTTCTCTACTTCTACATGTGAGTTTCGGAACAGAGCTGAGAGATATCTCACAACCCTGATGACTGGGTACATTGCAATGTTATTCAAACTCAATTGGGTTTTCACTGCAACATCAGTCCTTTTATTCCTTTTTCATTGACTCCTTATCTAACTCCCTGAAGAAGCTATTTAGAACCTCATTTCCCCTCCTCATGTTCCCCAATCTGTTCATCACCTCTATTCCCCTCAGATGAGAACCTTGACATCTCTTATTTTACTGAAAAAATAGAGGCCATTTGATGGGATCTCCTTTTTCTTCCATTCTCTTCACCCTGTAACCCTTTGATATCGTCTAAGATTCTCTTCTCTTTTCCTCAAGACTCTGACAGCAAGGTTACCTTTTTATTTATCGAAGTCAATCCCTCTACATGTGCACTCAGTTCCATTCTCTCCCATCTTCTCCTGCAGATTACGTACTCCATCACCCCCGTCTTCCCCTGCAGCTGGTCCTTATCAACTGGTTCCTTTCCCCACTGCCTTCAGATACCCCCAAATCTTCTTTAATATTCTTAAAAGAGCCTTCATTAAACCATGCCATCCCCTCAGACTATCATTCTGCATCTGTTTTCTCTTTGTTCCATCAAACTCCTTGAAAAACATTGTCTGCCCTCAGTGCCTCCACTTTCCGTTTTCTTAATTTGTAGCCATTTGCAACCTGGTTTTCAATCTCATCACTCATCTGAAACTACTTTCCTAAAGTTACCAATGACCCCTTAATTGCCAAATAGGATGATCTTTTCCCAGGCCTACTCCTTCTTTGAGCTATTTACTGCGTTTGGCACCCTGAATGTTGACCACCCTCTCCTCCTGTATACTTTTTTCCTCTGTGTTTTCATGACAATATTCTCTTCTGGTTCTCCTCTGACTTATCTTACTGGATCTTCTTCTTCTTCTCTTTTGTTGACTCATATCCACATCACAACCCTTTAACTGACCATTCCCAAAGGTTCTGTCCTGGCACCTCTTTTCTTCTCCCTCTATGTTCTATCTTTGTAACCTCATCAGCTCTCATTGATTTAGCTCTCATTTCTGTTTAAATGACCATTAGATCTACATATTCACCTCTATTCTATACCCCCCCATTTCAATCCCTTATCACCAACTACCGTTTCATCTGATATATACCAGAAATATTTTAAACTCAACATGTCTAAAATAGGATTCATTATCTTTCCCACTAAATGCGGAATTCCTTCTTTCAAACTTCCCTATTTCTATCAAAGTTCTGACCAACCTTCTAGTGTCTTAGGTTCATAATTTCAACATTATCCTCAATTCCTCACTTTTTCTCACCTGGCCTATCAATCAGTTGCCAAATCTTGCCATTGCTACCTTTACAACATGTCTTGCATCAAACCCCTTCTCTTCACTCTTGTAGATATCAATTTACTTCAGACTCTCATTGCCTTGCCTAAATTATTGCAACAGCTTCCTAATTGTTCTCTCTGTTTCAAATATTTTATGTTTGGTCCATTCTACACATTGCTTCCAAAGTAATTTTCCTTAAGCACAGATCTGATCATATGACTCCACTGGTCATCCAATTTCAGGCTTACAATTGCCTCTAGTGTAAAATGTAAACTCTAGTTTTTAAAGCTCTATACAACGTGGCTGCAACCTACCTTTTTCACTTCATTGAACGTCACTCTCTCTACCATACTACACGATCCAGCCAAACTTTTCTTTTCTTTGTTCCTCACTCTTGACACTCCAGTTCCCTTTTGGCTGCCTTTGTACTAGATGCCTCCCAAGAATGTACTCTCTCCTCCACCTCCACCTCATATCATCTTCTTCTTTTAAAATATAGCTTGGGCACCATTTTCTGCATGAAGACTTTCTTGATCCACACCCTCTCCCTTTCCCCTAATTGCTAGTGCTTTTTTCAAGCTAACTTGTATTTTATTATTGGGGAGTGTGTGTGTGTGTGTGTGTGTGTGTCACAGCTGGGATATATATGCATGCTTTACATTTATGCTATCTATGTTTTTATATGTGTGTATATGTAGTATACATGTATGCAGTTTATATGTGTATATGTATATGTGTAGTATATATGCATGCAATATGTATATATATATACATATATATATATATATATATATATATATATATATATGTGTGTGTGTGTGTGTGTGTGTGTGTGTGTGTGTGTGTGTGTGTCCCAATTCCGGGATTTGTTAGCCTGGTAATCTTAGGTAAGTGATATGATTTCTTTGAGCCTCAGTTCTTTAATTTGTAAAGCGTAGATCAATCAATATAGCAACATTTATGAAGCATTTACTGTATGCCTGTTGCCAAAGAAAATGAAATAGTCTCTGCCTTCAAAGAACTTCTATTCTACTGGAGGGAAACATTATAACCATATATAAGTATATATAAAATTTATAAAATAAAAGGTAATTTCAGCAGAGAGACACCAGCCCCTTGGGGGTTCACTAACAGCTTCATGTGTTCCTGGATTTGAGCTTTGTAGCCTCTACTATAAGAGATAGAAGAACTGGAGTTTATTGACCAGGAGAGTCAAATCAAAGAATTTCTAAAGTACCTACTATGTGCTAGACACTGTGCTAATGATTAGATTATTGGATACAGTTTGAACTAAATGCCTGCAGGGTCCCTTCTAACTCTCAGATTCTGTTTCTGCTGTTCTTCTAATTGAAGAGGAACTGCCTTACAGGCATGAAGGACGGTGTGTGCTAAGGCAGAGATAAGAGATAGAATGTCCTACATGAAGAATGGTAAGAAGACCAGTGTGGCTGAATTGTAGAGTGCACAAAGGGGGAGTAATGTGTAATAAATCTAGAAGGGTAGGTTGAAGCCAGGTTAAAAGGGCTTTAAATGCCAAAGGAGTTTGTATTTGATCCTAGAGGCAATAGGAAGCCAATAAAATTTATTGAGCAAGTGATTAAAATAGTTAGACCTGTGTGAATAATGCTTGTACTAAGTGATTACCTGGGCTATTTTGGGGGAAAGCATTCTAAAAACCTTAAAGCACAACAGAAATGTGAATTACTATTATTGTGTACTTTTTACCAGAAGGATTTTCTACTTCTGCACACATTATATAAGGAAGACCTTATGTAGAGAGACAGTACATTCTGGGCTAGGAGAAATGCAAAACTAAAGCCCCAGAGATTTTGTTGGGGAAAAAGCACACAATAAAAGCAGATTGACTGTGCACCAATCCTTGTCTGTTTTACCTAGCTTTTTTATTCTTGCTCTTAAATCCATTTATATTCTAATCAGGGAAGGAATTACAAAACATGAAGCTTAGATCCCACATAGCTCGTTTCACTGCATGAGTTTGTTCAAGTCTTTGAAACGATCTTTTTCATAATTTCTTGCAGCACAGTAATATTCCCTTACATTTATGCACCATAATTTGTTGGTCATCATTCCCTTGGTTTCCAAGTTTTTGCCATGTTGAAAAGAGCTGCTACAAATTTGTGTGTGTGTGTGTGTGTGTGTGTGTGTGTGTGTGTGCAGGTATGCCCTTTCCCCTTCTCTTTAATCTCTCTTGGTTATTGGCCTAGTAGTGATATCACTGGGTGAAAGGGTATTAATAACTTTTTGAGCATAGTTCCCAATACCCTAATAGAGCACCTGTATCAATTCACAGCTTCAACAGTGCTTGATGTGCCTGTTATCCTGAGACCTCTCCAATATTTGTCATTTTCCTTTTTTGTCAACTTTGCCAAAGCGATGGGTATAAGGCAAAACTTCAGTTACTTTAATTTCCTTTTCTCTAATTATTAGTGGTTTGAAGCTTTTGTTTCAGAAAAACATATGACTAGGATTTCCTTTTAAAACTACTAGTTCATATCTATTCATGTTAATTGGGGAATGGCACTTATTCTTATAAGTTTGAAGCAAATTCTTAGAAATGAGGCCTTTATAAGAGAGACTTGCTGCAAAGGTTTTAGGTTTTTCCCACTCACCTGACCTAATTTTAACTATAATTTTTTTTTAAATTTTGTATAATTTTGGGGTTCTCACTATCCCTTGTTTGGTCATAAACTTTTCCCTATTCAACAATCTAAAAACTTATTTCTACTCTACTCTTCTATTTTTTTATGATGTCATCCTTTATGTTTGTCGTGTACTCATTTGGAGCTTATATTGGTATGTGGTGTGAGGTTTTGTCCTATACCTATTTTCTGCCAGACTATTTTTCAGGTTTTCCAATAGCTTCCTCCCTTCAAGTAATGAGTTCTTATCCCAGAATTCTTTAACTGGTATTATCTTCCACTTCTGTTTTATGAGGAAATGCTGCTTTTAATCTTCTAACATCTTTTCCTCTAAGATTTTAGATATGACTTCACATTTTAAGCTGGTGTTACCCTTGGTGGTCATTTGTCTCTGCTCAGCAAATAAAGTGTTTGCTGAACAAAGTGCTTATTAGACTTTTTTTGGTCTCTGTTATGGCATGTGATATACATCAGCTGAAAATATAAATGAAATTATTGTCATTGATGTTTGTGTCATTTCTCCTATTCACACCTAATTTTTCATTAAATAGGTCATGTTGGGGTTGCTTTAGTTCCATGCCATATTCTTTTCTCATTTTTCTTCTATTTTTGATTAATTTTGATCTTCACTCTAACAAGTCAGTGGTCTTCTGTACACAAAGTGTGAATACAGGAATGATTACCAAACTAATAAGGGGTATGTGTGTGTGTGTGTGTGTGTGTGTGTGTGTGTGTGTGTTGATATGTAATTGATTTAATTTGATTTTGATGCTTACCATTCCTAGCTCCTTTCAGTTTAAAAAAGGAATTTATTATGCACCGTTGTGAAGTTTCTGTGTTTTCAACATATCTTTGGCCTATTCCAACATTTTTTTCTATGTTTACATTACCACCTTTATGTTGAAGTCAGTAAGCATCATAATATAAGTTCATTTAATTTTGAGGGATTTATTGAGTGTTTCATGAATTATTCTACCTTTATATTGTCTACAACAGATATTGGTACATCATCTAGAATTGTTTTCATGGTAGTCTTTTTGCAAATAGTTAGTGTTCTGGGGTAGGCCTGACTCTGGCCAGTGACTTGGTTGGTTAGGTTAAATATTGGAACAAAATGAGACACATGTAAATCATTCCTCAAGTAACAAAAGGAGATTTATTTAGGCATCGCAGGAAAAGGATAAGCAACAAGGGTAGGCACTGAGGACACCTTGAGCTGATTCAGCTGAGTAGAATCCATTACCTGAGTTGCTTTTTGTGATCTAGCAGTCAAGAATCAGGGAGGGCTATCCTAGAACATTTTATTACTGTTTTATACTTAGGCAACCAGGAAGTGATGTCAATAGCTCAAGCTGTTAATTCCTTCACATAGCCAAGACTTGAGGATGGTCTCAATACCTTTTAAGGAAAAACTAGCCTGACTTGCATGGTGCAGGGGTTAGGATATTGCTCCTACAATACTTTTGAGCACTGTAATATGAGGTGGTAAAATATCTCATGAAATACATGCATACATACATATATATATACATATATATATATGTATATATTGGTTGTTGTTGTCTTTGGACACATGATAAACCAGTTCCACCCACTTTTTTATTTGCTTCCCCATGGAGAACATGTGCGTGACATCCTAGCATTTAATTGCAATTTCCTTCTGTCTAGTTTTATTTATAGAAAAATGTCAAGATTGATATGATTGAGGTTCCCCAGTAGTATATTATGTCCATTTGTTGGTCATTTAACAAGGATCTCAGAGGTAAAGTACTAATAACTAAGTCAAAAGTTTCAGGCATTCTAAAAACTAAGTAATTCTTGGCACCATTTGGAAACTCTTCTACCACTGGAAACTTCACTGCAAAAAAGGAAGGAATCTGCATGAGAATGAAGGCCAAATAGCCTTTGTTCGTTGGCTAGTAGCCACTGACAAATATTTTTTCACCCATGATTCTACCCTATTGGTGAAGACCTTCTAAGCACTTGACCAGACTAGTCCCCAGAAAATCAGCTCAGTCTATTGCTGAGACCATCCTTAAATCCTTTCCATCATAGTAAACCCTACTTAAATATCTGCCTTTGAGAGCACACAGTCAGTTCCACATCACGGTACGGCAACAAAAAAGGACTTTGTAAGCGTTGGCTTTGCAGGTGGCTGGTGAAAGTCCATGTGGACCCATGGACTATAGTTTGAGGAGCACCTGGGGGAGCTTTTCTGGAGGCTTGAGTGTGAGAGGAGCCCCAGATTGAAGGTTACACTTAGAAAGGTGGTTCATGGAAGGGAGAGAATTTGGAACTTGAAGTTTTAAAAACGAATGTTAAAAACTGTTTTATGTGTAACTGGGGAAAAATAAAATACTAAATAAAAAAAAATTTAAAAAAGAAAGGTGGTTCACCTTCTCTAGGATTAGGCTGAAGCCCTGGGTCCATACCTTTGTTTTTTGGGCTCTATCCCTTTCTCTGCCATTCTCAGCCCTGAAGCCAGAACATTCTGTAATCCTGTAAATAGGGCATTTATGCTAGCTGTGTAGGCACCACTGGCTGCATGTACAAGCACACCTTTGGAAAGGAGTGGGCCAAAGGTGCCTGGGAAGAAGAGCAGGGCACTAATTCTGGAAGCATCTGGGACCCTTCACAAAACAGGCAATGTTTCTATTTTGATGAACTGATTCTTATTGCATTTCACATGTTCTTGTTATTCCTGTTTAATATAAGAATACAGTGAAGCAGTTTTCTTTTATTATAATGACTACCTTGGGGGTTCCTAATTACACAAAGAATTTGTCTTGGTGTAATCTGCTGCCAGCAGCGTTTATTTATTTATTTTAAAGGCATAACATCAGGCCCTTCTCCAATTACCCATCCAAAAGCCAATCATTTTACTTTAAATATGTAGCTTTTTTTCCTTCAAAATCAATCCCTCTGACCTTTACATGATACTTCAAGAATACAGTGGCACAAAGCACAGAAAGGCAGGGAGAACATAGCTTTGTAGACACAGCTAGGATCCCTGGGATTAAAGTAAAGGGGCCAGAGGCCTTCGGAGCAGGAAGAAGATTTGTTGAACATTAGATAAGGCAGATTGGAACTGAAGGTTCAGGCTGAAGGGTGGTGAGGGGCCCTGTGGTTTAGTAACCCAAATGTTTGATGTGCTGTACTACATATAGCATTAATACAGGAACAAGTAGCTTGCTGAACTATCACCAGTAAGAGGTCCTCCTCCCTCCCCCACCCCCACCCCGCCAAAGCTGTGCTGAATATAGCGCGAAGTGCTTTGGGCTAGGAATCAAGAAATTTGGTTTCTAGTCCTTGTTTCACCACTGGCTAGATTTGTGATTTTAGACCTACAAGGGCCCTTGGCACTCATCTAGCTCAGCCTCCTGAGAAGGAGACTGAAGCCCTAAAAGATGAAGTGATTTAAAATTTTATATGGTTTGATCAACCCATCAACAGTAATTAATTAACCACCTACCAAGCATTATGCTAAGTGATAGGGCTACAGTGACAAAAATGAAAAGTCTCTGCCCTTAAGGAGCTCATAGTTTATCAGAAGAGATAACATATACATAAGTAAATATACACAAATGAATAGAAAGTAGATTTTTTTTGGAGGAGGGCCACTGATACCTGGGAAAACCAGGGAAAGATTCTATAATAGATGTCACTTAAGTAGAGTTTTGAAAGAAACAGTGTTCTAAGAAGTAGGGGTGAGGTAGGAACATATTTTAGTCATAAGGGAGAAGCTATGTAAAGACTGAGACATTGGTGATATGGAACATTCTTTGCATGCAACAGCCAGTGAGTCAGTTGTTCATAAAGTACTTAAATTGTTTTCAAATTATAGCATATAGACCTTTTCTGATTATTTGGAGGGGAGGTGATATTTCCATATACCATAAACTACTGTTATGGTAAAATCTTGTGGTCCTCAGGACCCAGAGGTAAGGGTCCTGGCTTGTCAAAGACACATTACCCTGAAGTGGGAAAGTGGTTGAACCCCTTCACTGAAGAAATAATAAATTTCTGGTTAATACTGTCTCTATGACATCTAACAGCTTACTTCTGTCAATAGTGGGGAGTTAGAGTCATGGACTCTTAGGTGTTCAAGTTGAGGACCAGAGAGCAACTTTGCCTGGAAGGAGTATGCTTTGAGGATAAGAGAAAGAAGGGTCTAGGAGAGGTCTTTTGGCTCTAATCATGAGGTCTGGGATTTCCTGGAAAAGGGGTGGAAGAAGCAAGGGCAGAACTGGCCAAAAACATGGAGCTAGTGGAACATGCTTCAGTGGACTCCTCTCTCCACCGTCCCCAAAGATGGAGGGTGAGAGTGTAAATGATTTCCAAAGGTCTGAGAACATGGATGTCTTGAGATCAGGGTGTAAGAGACACCTAAAAGGCAGTGAGGTCCAGATAGGAAAATAATCCTTTCTTTGGGGTCGAGGGAGGCTCTAGGGTCTTTCTAGGCCACAATTGAATCTGAGCTGTCTCCAGGAGACCACGTTGGGTGGCTATTGGGAGGAAAGTACTGGCCTAAGACCCAGAGTCCTCTCCCCCATGAAAGTAAGCTAGAGAAGCAGGTTCCATAAGTGTGAGAGTTATAGCCCCAGCCAAACAAATCTATAGTAAAGAGATGAGTTAAAATCAATGTGGAGACCCAGAAAAAAAAAACAAAACCATCAAACAGGAGAAAACTAAAGAAAACAGGCCAGGATGAACAATCACAGTCTTTGTAACTTGTGACACTTAACATTTAGCATAACTCCTCTCTTTCTTGGCCCCATCCCCACTCCATTGCATGTTTCTCTGTGCTGCTTCATAGTATAGCAGGAGTTTGGTGGGCTGCTATTTTGGGGTGAGGAGAGGAAGTACAAAAGGAAGGAAGGATGCAAGTAAAGAAGTAAAGAGAGAAGGAAAGAAGGTGAAAAGGAGTGGGGAAGGAAGGCTATAGCCTTCTCTGAGGTCTAAGACCTACCTGCTTCAACATGGGATGGTAAGGAATTGGTATCCTGTGATATATGTTCTGGCTTTTACCACAAGGAGAAAAAAGAAAGTGTCAATTGCTCACCTAACACCAGATAGAAGTTAGACTTTTTGGACATAACTCTACAGACTTCTAGAATTGAGGTCCCAGTATGCAACTTCTCATTGTTTCATCCTCCTCAGGACTGGAAACGTTGCTGGGCTCCAGTAGATCCCCATAACCTCTAGCACTGAAACAAGGTGCTCATAAAATACTAGAGGTGGTGCCTGTTGAGAATAGTCTTCCAGGCATCTAGTCATCTAGTAAGTACTTGACCAATGCCCTATCTATATACCTATCCCACACCCATCTTTCTGTCTCTTTCTGTATGTCTCTGTCTATTTGTCTCTTTCTCTCATCAACTTAATATCCACAGAAGCAAGGAGCCAAGCTCAGTCTTATGCACCATTCTGTGTTCCCAGGTCCTCCTTCCTCCCCTCCTGAAGCTCCTGCTCATCCTGGGAGTCACTTCACTGATATTTTTCTGCCTTTCCTGCAGGGCTATGAATCTCAGGAGGTAAAGTGGGCAGTTGACCTTGTCTGAATGTAGGTGAACTGGCAGCTCCACTATTTAGGGATAAGCCAGGGGAGGAAAATCATCTAGGTTGAATTCTCCCTTTAAGCAGGGATTCTTAACCTTTTATGTGTTATGGACTCTTTCGGCAGCCTAATGAAGCCCATGGACCCCTTTTCAGAAAAATATTTTTAAATGCATAAAATCAAACACATAGGATTACATCAGAAACTAAATATATTGAAATACAGTAATCAACGCATTAAAAAAATATATCTAACAAACATCTTTAGAGCCCCTGCTCTCAAACCTCAGATGTGGCTGAGATAGAAGGAAAAGTAGGCTTAAGATTTAAGGGCTAGGCAAAGCCCACATATCTTTCAGTTAATTAGTGTTGTGCAGGGCCCAGTGTGGCATGCTGAAGTCAGCTATTGTATGTGGTTGTCTCTCAGCCTCACTAGTTCACCTTGGCTCCCTAGAGTGGAAAATTGGGCCTTGCTTGCCAGGATTAGTTTCACTAGGAAACAGAATCTCCCAAAGGGAGTTTCTTACATTGTGGTGAAATAGCCAGACCATCAGGAGGCTCACCCTAGTTGGGTCTGGAAGCTATCCCTGGCTTCACCCACCTTGCCTCAGGTTTCCTTTTGCTAATTCAAGGCCGCAAAGACCTGCAACAGACTAGAGCTGACTTGGACCAAAAAAAAATCTATTCAAGCTAAAAATGCAGGGGCATTAGCTGCTCGGCGCTGTCACTGAAGAGAGATAAAATACGTCTGCTCTCTTAAGACCTGGTTGATGCTAGCAGTGTGATTATTTTTTTGGCTGGGAAAGCTGCTTAGCCGACAGAAAAAGGAACGTACCTGAACATTTATGAGTCGGCTTTTCAAAGACAGCGACCCTTCTTCCTCTTCACCACCCTCTCTCCCCATCCCCCATTACCCCTCCTCTTCCATTCTTCTGGAAGGAAACACTTAGCAAAACTAAATAAATTATCAGCCCAGCCATGAAGAACTGCTCTCTCAGGGTAATGCAGGGGAATCTTGCAGTCATAAAGATGAGTCCATAGTGCTCAAGTCGTACAGGGGAGTGGTGGGGGCGCTGCCTGGGCTTCCAGGGGAAAATGAGCTAAGAGATGAAATTATGCCACATTACCCTCTTTACCTTCATAACTTTGTGGGTGGAAATGTCTGCACCTGGGGCTATTTCTCTGACTCTCAAAGAAGGTGGATGGGTGGCTATGGTTTGACTTTATTAATGTCAGTGCTCAAAGAATCTGAAGTTTTGTCAGTGTGGCTACTTTGGCTATTGACCCAGATCCTAATCTCTGCCTAAATAGGCAGATAATATCCATAGCCAACAACAACAACCACAACCACCACCACAACAACAACGATGATGATGATGATGATGATGATGATGATGATGATGATGATGATAATGATATCATCACCATCCTGTAGTCAACTTGGTAATGAGTCTTCTGAGGTTATCTAGGCTTATCCTCTGGCAATAGACAAAATCCTTCCCTGAGCCTCAGTTTCTTCACCTGTAAGACTAGGATATTGAACTGGAAGGCCTCTAAAGATGCCTTCTGGCTCTAGATTGTTTTTCCTATGAATTTAGGGACCTCAGAATGTTCCTTGGGTCATAGGATTTAGATGGGTCCTCAAGGGCCACCTAATCAACCCACTTCATTTTAGAGAAGGAAACAGAAATCACATGAATTATTGGTTCTATAGTCAGTGTTGGAGCTGGTGCTAGAACTCAGATTCCCCATTCATTCCTTTTTTCCCCTAGTAGGAATGTGGTATCTGTCAGAAAGAATAATGCACTTGGAATCAGGAGAGACCTGGTTTAGGATCCTGCTTCTGATGCTAAATAGTTTACACGATCATTGGCAAGTCATTTAAGCATTAAGTAAGCCCTTACTTTGTGCCAACCACTGTGGATAAAACTACAAGCAAAAAAGGAAGACTGCTCCTGTCCTCAAGGTGCTTATATCCTCACAAAGAAAGACAGTACATAAAAGGGAAGCTGAAAAGCAAACATGGAATGACATAGAAAAGAGGGTATTCAAGGTGAGGGAATGGTGGCTAGTCTAGAGAATGAAAGATGGCTGGCTGGGCCCTTTTCCAAAATGGAGGTTGTTGGAAGAACTCACTAATGGGAGAAGGGCTCCAAAGGATCAGAGTCAGGAAGCATCTGAGGCATAGTGGCCAAGGCTGGAGATCCAGAGAGGCCACTTAGCATTATAGATAGAAAACTGGCTTAGGAGTCAGGGATATTGAGATCCATTGTCTTACCATAGACTTGTATGACCCTGAGATGGTCATTTATCTTCTTTGTGTCCTCTTGGCAAATTCTATAAGACTGCAAATTGCCTTGAGTATGATGATCTGTACTGATAGGTGAACTTCCTCACCAGGTACTTCCTACACTATAGAAACATGGGTTAAAATTTTTTTTTAAATCTTCCCATGAAGTAGGTATTATAGGTATGAGGAAACTGAAGGTCAGAGTTTAAGGAATTTCCTTTGGGTCACATAGTAACTACTAGAAGCAGGTTTTGAATTCAGATCTCTCCTTATCAGTTAATTTTCCACTTTTGTATTCATCTCATTACTTCCCCATCAATTTTCTCATAGTGATCGCTTCATTCTTTTCTTTTTACTTAAAGTACTCATTCCTAGTCATTAACAGGACCTCTATATTCCTGAGATGATTGTGGCCATCAGAATTGACTTCCTTCAACATCTTTCCTCTACCCTTTAAAAGTTCTCATCTTCCTCCCATTCATTCTTCCTTCCTTCATGTCTCAGAGAAAGACACGGTCTTCTTCCTTGCCAGGTTAAGCTTTACCTGTGACCTTGATCTTTCTTTCTTTCAAATGAAATTTTCACCTTCAATTATCCTAAAAATGTATATTCTCATTATCTTACCCTCTTATTATAAATATGCTCCTGTCTACCCTACCAGAAAAATCCTAGCCTACCCCAGGTTATTACCTTTGGCTCTTGTCCTATCTATCCTCTCTTTTTTAATGACCAAACCTGTAGAAAGGATATTCAACAAGCAAAGACTTCACTTTCTTATTGCTAATTCATTCCTCAACCTTGTGCAGTCTGACTTTTTACCTAGACAACTCTACTTAAATTATCTTCTCCAAGATCACCAAAGGTCTCCTAAGTGCCACATTTAGTGGCCCTTTCTCAGTCTTCCTCTGTCTCCAAACTCTTTTTCCTTAGTAATCTTATCAATATATCCATGGCTTCAAACAAAACTTCTGCTTAGATGATTACCACATTTATATCTACAATCCATCATTTAGCAAAGTGACTGGCACATAGTAGGTACTTAAATGTTTATTGACTATATTGACTAATACCAACTTCTCATTTAGTAAATTATTACTGTTATAATTTTTTTCATTTTGATATTTGATGGAGTTCATATAGAAACAATCTTAGGACAATTCACTACTCTAACATTAAATGTTTGGTGAACAATTGTAGAGGTGGATAAAATGATTAACAGTATTGGGATACAGGCTCATCTTCTATAAGCTCACTGAAAGTATCTTTAGGACAACTCTAGCCACAACCAGGGTAATAAGAGTGAAGGATTCTTTCCTGTTTCCACATGGTTTTTATTTCTTCCACTAGATCTCTATATTTTTTTTTAATGCAATTTATTTATTTAACATATTTGGTTTTCAGCATTGATTTTCACAACATTTTGAATTACAAATTTTCTCCCCATTTCTACCCTCCCCCCACTCCAAGATGGCTTATATTCTGGTTGCCCTGTTCCCCAGTCAGCCCTCCCCTCTATCACCCCCCTCCCCTCTCATCCCCTTTTCCCTTCCTTTCTTGTAGGGCAAGATAAATTTCTACTCCCCATTGCCTGTGTATCTTATTTTTTAGTTGCATACAAAAACTTTTTTTGTTTTTGAACATCTGATTTTAAAACTTTGAGTTCCAAATTCTCTTCCCTCTTCCCTTCCCACCCACCCTCCCTAAGAAGTTGAGCAATTCAACCTAGGCCACACATGTATTATTATGTATAACCCTTCCACAATACTCATGTTGTGAAAGGCTAACTACATTTTGCTCCTTCCCAACCCATCCCGCTTTATTGAATTTTCTCCCTTGACCCTGTCCCCTTTCCAAAGTGTTTGTTTTGATTACCTCCACCCCCATCTGCCCTCCCCTCCATCATACCCCCCTTTTATTTATTTTTTATCTTCCTCCCTCTTCTTTCCTGTGGGGTAAGATACCCAACTGAGTATGTATGGTATTCCCCCTCAGGCCAAATCTGATGAGAGCAAGGTTCACTCATTCCCCCCTCACCTGCCCTCTCCCCTCCTCCCATGGAACTGCTTCCTCTTGCCACCTTTATGCGAGATAATCCACCCCATTCTATCTCTCCCTATCTCCCTCTCTCAGTATGTTACTCTCTCATCCCTTAATTTCATTTTATTTCTTTTAGCTATCTTCCCTTCATCCTCAACTCACCCTGTGTCTGCTCTCTCTCTTTTACATATATATATATATATATATATATATATATATATATATATATATATAAACACATACATATATATACACATACATACACATACATACATATACACATAGATATATACATACATACACATTCACTTATATATATACATAAACATATACATATATATATATACATATATATATATGCATATTCCCTTCAACTACCCTAATACTGAGGTCTCATGAATCATACTCATCATCTTATCATGTAGGAATGTAAACAAAACAGTTCAACTTTAGTAAGTCCCTTGCAATTTCCGTTTCTTGATTGCCTTTTCATGCTTCTCTTGATTCTTGTGTTTGAAAGTCAAATTTTCTATTCAGTTCTGGTCTTTTCACTGAGAAAGCTTGAAAGTCCTCTATTTTATTGAAACTCCATATTTTGCCTTGGAACATGATACTCAGTTTTGCTGGGTAGGTGATTCTAGGTTTTAATCCTAGCTCCATTGACCTCCGGAATATCGCATTCCAAGCCCTTCGATCACTTAATGTAGAAGCTGCCAGATCTTGGGTTATTCTGATTGAGTTTCCACAATACTCAAATTGTTTCTTTCTGGCTGCTTGCAGTATTTTCTCCTTGATCTGGGAGCTCTGGAATTTGGCAACAATATTCCTGGGAGATTTCTTTTTGGGATCTATTTGCGGAGGTGATCGATGGATTCTTTCAATTTCTATTTTGCCCTGTGGCTCTAGAATATCAGGGCAGTTCTCCTTGATAATTTCCTGAAAGATGGTATCTAGGCTCTTTTTTTGATCATGGCTTTCATGTAGTCCAATAATTTTTAAATTATCTCTCCTGGATCTATTTTCCAGGTCAATGGTTTTTCCAAGGAGATATTTCACATTGTCTTCCATTTTTTCATTCCTCTGTTTCTGTTTTATAATATCCTGATTTCTCATAAAGTCACTAGCTTCCACTTGCTCCAATCTAATTTTTAAAGTAGTATTTTCTTCAGTGGTCTTTTGGACCTCCTTTTCCATTTGGCTAATTCTGCCTTTCAAGGCATTCTTCTCCTCATTGCCTTTTTGGAGCTCTTTTGCCATTTGAGTTAGTCTGTTTTTTAAGATGTTGTTTTCTTCAGTGTATTTTTCAGTATTTTTTTGGGTCTCCTTTAGCAAGTCATTGACTTGTTTTTCATGGTTTTCTCGCATCCTTCTCATTTCTCTTCCCAATTTTTCCTCTACCTCTCTAACTTGCTTTTCCAAATCCTTTTTGAGTTCTTCTATGGCCTGGGGCTAGTTCATGTTTTTCTTGGAGGCTTTGGTTGTAGGCTCTATGACTTTGTTGTCTTCTTTAGGCTGTATGTTTTGGTCTTCTTTGTCAGCAAAGAAAGAATCCAAAGTGTGAGACTGAATCTGGGCGCGTTTTCGCTGCCTGGCCATATTCCCAACCAACTAACTTGACCCTTGAGTTTTTCAGTGGGGTATGACTGCTTGTAGAATAACGAGTTCTATGTTCTACGTTTGGGGGGGAGGTGCCAGCTCTGTCAGAGCCGCACTCCTCCTTCCCCAAGAACCACCAGTCCAGGCTGGGCTTAGAT
The DNA here is from genome assembly GCF_011100635.1 of Trichosurus vulpecula. Classification (NCBI taxonomy): domain Eukaryota; kingdom Metazoa; phylum Chordata; class Mammalia; order Diprotodontia; family Phalangeridae; genus Trichosurus; species Trichosurus vulpecula. The sequence goes on from NC_050575.1 coordinate 307,343,732, forward strand.
CTTCAGCAGGCTGTTGCACTCCTGCTCTGATCCGCCACTTAATTCCTCCCACCAGGTGGGCCTGGAGCCGGAAGTAACAACAGCTGTAGCTGCCCCACCTCCGCTGCCCCGGGGCTGGAAGCCGAACCGCGAACTCCTTCCACTCCCGCAGCTTTTCCCACTAACCTTCTCCGCAGTCTTTGGTGTTTGTGGGTCGAGGGGTCTGGTAACTGCCGCAGCTCACATATTCAGGGCGCTAGGGCCCCCTCCGCCCGGCTTCTGGTCTGGATCGTCCACGCCGCTCAGGCTGGGCTCTGCTCCACTCCGTTCCCAGCTCCCAGCTCCCAGCTCCGTGTGGAATAGACCTCACCCAGAGACCATCCAGGTTGTCCTGGGCTGGAGCCCTGCTTCCCTCTGCTGTTCTGTGTGTTCTGCCGTTCTAGAATTGGTTCAGAGCCATTTTTATAGGTTTTTGGAGGGACTCGGGTACGGAGCTCACTCTAGTCCGTGCTTACCAGCTGCCATCTTGGCTCCGCCCCCTAGATCTCTATATTTTGAGAGCTTTTTGTTATCCATAATTTGGAAATTAGTGTTCAGAATGTCAACATCTATTAAAGCATTGTTCTGAAAATTTTATGAGTCATTATCATGTCCAAGTAATTATGGGCAATAATTTCACCCATAATATTGCTCTAGGTCTAATATATTTCATTTACTGAATTTTCAAGGTTATTTTGAAGTTTGCATTTTTCAGTATGAGGATTTGTTACATGTTAATTTATGAAGAATAGCTAGCTTCTGGTATATAGCTCTGGCTACTTAATCATATCTTCATAGATATTCTGTAGAATACCTTCTACCTTTTTAACAACCTGCAGGGATGTTGTATAGTTTCTTCAGTTTATTTTAAAAGTTTGCACTTTTCAATTATTCTAGGACCCTTAGAATGAGTTTCATGTTGTTTTTGGAAACTATTATGCATGCCACCATTTCTATAAATATTCACTTGATTCAGCCCCTTGTTTGACAACTATCAATATATTACTGCCTGAATGTGTGTAGATGTCACAACTGGAGACACTTCTGGTTTCCTTCTTGGATCTTAGTTAGTTCTCTCGCTATTGTTGTATCTCCTTGTCATCTTTTCATGGAATTCAGATAGAATTGAAATAGGGGCAAGTCAATATCCTGTTATATGTTTAGTGTTCTATGGACTATTGTGCAGGTGGATAAAATGACTGATTTTTATTTTTTTGTAATTGAATAAGAATATTCTGTTGTTGTAAGCTTGTTTCCCACCAACTCACAGAAAGTGTCTTCAGGAGGGGGAGGGAGTAAGTATTTATATAATTCCTACTTTATACCAAGCACTGTGCTAAGTACTTTTACAAATATGTCTCATTCGATCCTCACAACAATCCTACAAGGGAGGTGCTGTTATTCTCATTTCATAGTGAAGGAAACTGAGGCAAATAACGGTTGTGACTGAATGAGAATCACACGTTAGTGTCTGAGGCCATATTGAAACTTAGGTCTCCCTGGCTCTATCCACTACACCATCTACCTGTCTCAAGATAACTCTTATAGTAGACAGGAAGACAAAGATAAACATGTAGTTCATCCTATTCCCCCACTGTTTTAATTTCTTCCCCTAAGTTTCTATATTCTAAAAGTTTTTCATTCCATGTTGTTTGGAAATTATAAGTATTTGATATGACAATATCTGTTAAAATATTGTTTTTCAATTTTTATGATTCATTGTTATGCCTGGACAATGGTGAGCAATAAGTATGTCTGTAATAATGTTCTATTTCCTGTACAGATTATTGATGCAATTCTCAAGGATATTTTGTATTTGTAGTACAAGAATTTGTTATCTCTTAGTTTATAAATAAGAGGGAGCTTCTGGTGTATAATTCTAGCCATCTGATTGTGTCTGGGTATTTGGCAGATGCTAAATTTTCACACCCTACAGTTTTAGGTTGAACAGCTTCTATCATTCAGTTAATTATTCTTCATCAATCAATATATTAGTCTGGGCTTTTTAAAGATAACCTTTCTGTAATTTTTGGTGTCAATGATGTCATCCTGAATCACCATCTTAAACCTCATTTAGTTTCTTTAAAAGTATCTGCATGACTCAGTCACTTGTTACTGCTTTGTTGATGTTGCTAGTTGACTTCATGTTGCTGGGCATACAGTGGATAGAACGCTGGGGCTAGTGTCAAGAAGACAACACTTACTAGTTGTGTGACTCTGGGCAAGTCACTTCTCCTCTGACTCAATTTCCTCAACTATAAAACTGAAATAATAATAGTGCCTACCTCACAGGGTTGTTACTCATATCAAATGTGATAAATGTGATTAAATGTTTGCAAAGCACAGTGCCTGGCACATAGTAGGCTTTACATAAATGCTTATTCCCTTCTCCTTCCATTTATGTGGATATTGTCCATGGAACACCTTTTGATTCCACTTTTGCCTCTTAACCACTTCATTAGCTCCCTCTGGATACAGACCAATTTTGTTTACATTTGACAAGTTTAATAGTAAAAACAAAACAAAAAAAACTTGTCAGACTTTGCTTTTGCTTTGTGAAATTTGGTCTATTTGTTCTATACAAACATTTCTTTAAAGTTTTATGCGTTTGCTATGTGCTTTGAGACCACCTATTAATTTCCTCTTTTTTAATGGTGTTATGCTCATTTTTCTCTACCTGCCTTGGGGTGAGGTGTCTTGTGTTTTGTTGTTAACGTTGCTCAGATTTTTGTCTGGATACCTTCTGGAGCACTTGTTTTCTGTTTTACTGTGCCAAAAATATTCATTGAAACTGATGTTGTGTAGGTGCTAAATGCTCTACCTATGTTCTTCCCATTAAGGGAAGCTAGGAAGACTCACATTCATAACCTCAACTTTCTCCTTGATGTATCTTGCCTGAGAAGGCCAAGATACTTGTAGGTATCACCTTCATCCTCTGATTCAATTTGTCCCTCAGATCTTAACTCAAAGGTTTCAGTTTTCATTTTTCCTTGACACACATTAAGAATTATTATTATTATTAAGTCCAAATTATATTTTAGTATGATCAGAAAGATTATCCAATATATGTCATAGCTATTTAATATGTTTGTCAGGGGAGCCATCCAACTTAACACCATTCATGTACATCCATGTCTCCTCCTTTGACTTTATAGCCATACTCATTTCTATTCAGAAGTGTTGGTAATGGATCTCAAGCTAGGCCATATTATCTCCAGGCAGAAAAATAGCAGCCTTATTTTACCTCCTGGGCAAATGTCACATTGAATTTATTGTGTTGGTGGCATGTTTTAAATAGAGAACAATTTTCCCTATGTGCACTAAATTCTCCATAATTCTAACTATGTTTTAATTATTTTTACATATTTGCGGTAGAAGAGTATGAGTCATGAGTTCAGAACTGAGTCAAAAGTTGTGTGATGATCAAAAATATCAGTATAGACATTTTGGCACTTTGGGGTGGCTTGTTCAATAAGCCAAACTGACAATCTTTACCCCCCTTGGGTGTTTTGGCATACTGTTTTTGTTCCTCAGCTAGTATAATGTTTTCTTGTATTTGTTTATAAATTGTTTGGTGAGAAACAAGCCATGAATGCTTTGCTTAAAATACATAATCAGATAATTGGCCTACATTTAGAGAAATCAATGATATTCTCATCTTTGGTACTATATGATACCTTCTGTTGAGAAAGATGGGATCTAATTGCATCATAGAAAAAGTGGAAGAAGTACTTTACTAGCAACATATGTTCCACTGTGAAACATTTGAGTTAACATTATGAGTCTTTTCTAGTCCTTCTCTCCCCAACCCCCATACATTTTCATTTTTGGGGAAGCTAGAGTTTCAGTCACTTTCCTTGACATAACTTTTCTATTATTCATTATATTAATATCATATAAACCTTTTACTTCACATTATGTTTTTTTTTTGTGTTGGACTTCTTTTAACCAAATATTGACCAGAATATCTTTCTTTGGAGATTCCCTTTTCTCTAATTTCTTTTCTTCTGAAATATCTATAGTATAAATTTTTATTAATATCAAAAATTATTTATTAAGGGGAAGGTACTGCTTTGATTCCTTTTCTGTCTTAGACTCTTGGATTTTTCTTTCAATTGCTGATTAAGGTCATTAAGAATTTCTGATATATTTTTTCGCTTCCAGATCTTATTCTTTGTGTTTCTTTTCCATTGCTTTTAATTGAAGCAATACAAGGTTTATCTTTTTATTGCACATAATGGCTAGATTTTGACATAATGTTCTAATAGCTTTCTATAGATCTTCAAAAGTTTTCTTTAGTTATGCCTGCTGTGGTGCTACTAGACATATGTCTTTAGGAGTAGTCCTAGATCACTTTATCTTTCTCCCTGTGGTCCTTAATGAAGCAGCAATCACAGTATTTTTTGTGTGTGCAGGTTTTGAAATATTTTTGTATAATCTGTTAAATATTGTAAGAGAATAAATTTGTTCATGATGATTATAGAATAAACCAGATTTTTGGAATTGCCATTTTCTTATAATTGGTCTAATAGTTGGATGCATACATGCCATCAAACTCAAAAAAAGATTTTTGAAATTCCATTCTAAGTATACTCATCTCCTTTTCCAAATCATTCATGACTTTAATTGTTTATTTTTTGCCATCTATTTTGTTGTTAGGTAGCACTTACAGAGTTTGTATTAAGTAGAGATTATCAATACACTAATTTTTTAACTTTTTCTCTTATATATTTAAACAATGCTTCAATTTTCTCTTTTGTTCATTCAATCTGGGTTTAGGAATAAAGTTATTTCTTATGCTTCCTAAGAATATCATGAGAAAAACTAATATTAATTCCTCAGCTATTATTGTTAAGGTTAGTTTCTATTGTTGCCGTGATGGAGCACTGGTGTCCATTTCATGCTCTCTCAAGTTTTGGCTGCCTTAGTGCTCAGTGCCATCTGCACCAAACTATGTCCAGAAGGTGAGATATTGGCATTTCTCATGTGTTTCACTGTACCTTGCCTTTTTTGGGGGTAATGGAATACAAAGGAAATACAATTGCTCTGCTGTCTTCCGTGGCCAGCTGCCACTGCTCTTCATGTTAATTCTGAATAGGATCAGCCTATAATGCCCCATTTAATTATTCTGGATTCATAGAAGCATTTATATCACATTGACTGGGATGAAAACTTGATTAATCGGATGAGCAAAGCCCTATTGGCCAATATTTTAGTGTTTTTCCTGGACCTTCACAGTTACTGTAATGGTACTAGGGTACATTAATTCTCAGCACATAGCACTCTGACTTACATTACCTTACCTTGTGGCTGCCCCTACCTCACATCATAGAATATAGGTTAGGCTTTGAAAAAGCTATTAATTATCAATATCAGTCATTACTATTCATGTTTTCTGTTGTCTTCATGAGAGAAAGGGAGAAGAACTGGAATAGAAATTTCATTTGTAAATATAAGTCCTTGAATGAGAGAACTACCTCTACCAATGTGGGCCAGTACCCCCTTAGCAACTTAGAATTTTAGGAAAAAATGCCTAGAGCACTGACATGTGAAGTGATTCATCTCTGTTCAGTCACATAGCTGTATGTGTCAGAGGTTGGACTTGAATATAGATCTTACTAATTCTAAACCTGCTTCTTTATCCATTACCCCATGCTATTTCTTTTTATCACAATGAAATCTTTCCTACAAATCAATCTCAGGATATAGACTCTGTGTAGTTAAATTATAAGTAATAAATTTGATTTATTTAAAGTTATTGAAGATGTGTAGAAAGCTATTGGAACATTATATCAAAATTTAGGCATTATGTGCAATAGAAAGGTAAATAAGTTGATAACTTTAAATAAATTAAATATAATATAAGCATTAAATTAGTACTTTAAGATTTGTAAAGTACTTTACAAATACTATCTCATTTTATCCTCACAACAACCCTGGAAGATAGATGCTATTATTATCCTTATTTTACAAATGAGGAGACTGAGGCAGACAGGTTAAGTGACTTGCCCATGGTTGTATACTATGTGCCTATGTCTAAGGTCAAATTTGAACTCAGGTCTTTCTAATGGTAGATTCAATGTTTCAGTGCTCTATCCAATGAGCCACCTAGCATTACTCCTTGAGGGTTTTCTTGACAAAGATACTGGAGTGGTTTGCCATTTCCTTCTCGAACTCATTTTACAGATGAGGAAACTGAGGCAAACAGGGTTAAGTGATTTGACCAGGGTCACACAGTTAGTAGAAGTCTGAGGCCAGATTGAAACTCAGGTCTCCTTGACTCCAGGTCTAGCATTATGCTACCTGCTTTTTGATTGGCATAGTACTGCTGCTACTACTAGTCCTTCCACTACTACTACCACCACCACCACCAATAATAATAATAATAACTCACAGTTTATATCACCTTATAGTTTTCAAAACATTTCCCTAAAAATAGTTGCTTGAAGTAATGAATGTGACATTATTATTTTCATCTTATAAATGAGGAGACTGTGAGGTATGAAATGACTTGTACATAGCCACACCATTAATGAGGGGTATGTGGAGGAAATAACCCAGATCTTCTGACTCCAACTCTGCTATTCTCATTTTATGTATGAAGACACTGGATGCAGCAAGATGAAGTGTTTGTCTATAGCAGCAAAGCTAGTCAAAAGGCAGAAGTGAGTCAAGTCCTTAAGTCAGATCTAGTCAAGTCCATAAGCATTTAAATATTGGTTGTGTTTAAAACCAGTGTTTACTCAATTAGCCTGACGCAGATCTAAAACACTAAGTCATCCCTTTTATTTCTCTCTCATTTCACACCTAGACCCTCCTTTATCCATGAATTTAAGGTCACTCTCCTTTTTTTGATTGTCCATCTTGGGGGTTTGTTGAAATTTCTTTCTATTAGTGTCCTTTGTCCATGGAGAAATGTAGGTCTTTTCTGAGACTACTCCTTTTGATCCTAGATAGAAATTGCTCTTCTAATCACTTTTATCATTTCTCCCTCTCATGTATCATCTATTAAATCATCACATATCCCAAGGGGTCTGCCCTTTGGAATACTATGACTAGACTTCCATTCAGTTCTAGAACTTGGTCTCTTAGTTCCACTGATACAAGCCTCTTACCTTAATCAGTGTTTCTTAGTTTCTTTGTTTACCCTTATACCTTGTTTCTTTTCTTTACAGCTCCACTCACCCTATTCTTCTCTTCTTTCACTAAACATGGAATACCATCCCCACTTCCCTCACGAAGAGTCTAATTGGCACATAACTCACCTTCATCAGTACAGGACCAGCAAATTAAAGAAATTTGCATTTAGCTTTAGCTCTATAGTCATGGACATAAGTGCTTACTATGAGCTAGAGATTGTGTTAAGGCCTAGAAATATAAGTATAAACAAACAAGACAGTCTCTGTCTTCAAGGAGCTTGTAGTCTGGCAGGGGATGACAATATGTGATGGTGGAGGGGAAGACAAGAAGAAGGGCATAAGATTCGGGGAAGTGGAGGTGTATAGCCAGACAAAGAACACTGAACTTGGGAGTCAAGGGACAAGACTTGAGCTCAAATCCTAGGTCTGTCATTTACTACTGGTATGATCTTGAGTAGTCTATCTCTCTGGGCCTTAGTTTTCTCATCTCTAAAGTTAAGCAGTTGGAGTAGATGACCTCTAAAATTTCTTCCAGTTCTGAGTCTTTCCTCCTCTTTGGGTGTCATATTTTTTGTTTGTTTTTGTTTTACCTTTTGCAAAATGACAGGATCTTGGTGGTTTCCAAGTTTCCTTCTAGATCTCAGATCAAACAATCATGACCTTGAGTAAAGTAGCATTTCTGCTGGGTCATAGAATAGTTTAATATCAGAGATGGAAGGGACCTCAGAGCTTGTCTAGTGCAACACATAAAAGACCCGTGAAATGCTTCTGCTGCATTCCTGACAAATGGCCATCTAGTCTCCTCTTGAAGACATAAAACCCTCTCTTTCTGAAGGAAGTATCTCCACTCCACTTTGGGGGTAGCTCTAATTGCTTTTGCTTTATTTCAAAGGCAAATCTGCCACCCTGAGTTTCTCCAAGTTCTGGGCTCTGGGGCCCAACAGAACAAGTCCACTCCTCCCCCATGTTACTGTCAGATACTTGAGTACATCAGTGGTGTTTCCCTTTAAGACTTTTCTCAAAATGAAACGTTCTCAGTTCCTTGAGCAGATTACATGTGGTTTTGGGGACCTTTACCATCATGGTTGCCCTTCTCTGGGACTCAAAGGAATGTATTTTAATAGTGGCATCATACCTAACCTAAAATAGTCAGGGAGATAGTTTGGGGTCAAGTGGGATCTTTTGGTGACTCAAATTGCACCAAAACCTTTATTTTTTTAAAAGGCCAGCTCTACCTCTTGGCTCTGCTATTTCCATGAAAGAAGATGCATCCTTTCTTATCACTTTCCTTCATTGTCATTCTGGCTGGCACCTATCATCAAAAGTGTTGCCCTTTGCCTTCCTTGAAACCTACAGAGCCTGGAGTCATAGATGATGACCAGGATCAAGGAACTGCCCTACCCCCAAAATAGTGGTTTGGCTCAGAGACTACATGTGAGAGCTCTAATCTATATGACCCTAAAAATATGAGAACTGGTCAATAGAGAATTCTTTTTTGAGTGCTGGCCATCATTCTGGCCACTGGGAAGAGTTTCCCCACTCCAACCAGACTGTGAAAGGCCTCATTTTTATGAAGTATTCTATTTGACCTGGACTTGACTTCTGATAAGGTTCAATGGTGTGTCCCAGGAGTCTTCTATGGCACTGATGGAGTGTGATCCTATAGGCCAGGGTCAGCTTAAACTTATGGACACATGCTGAAACAGTCTGTAAAAGGCCAGAGACAAAAGGACCGTGTATTTAGAGTTAAAAAGGACATTAAAATACAACTAGTCTAACCTCCTCACTTTATGGATCAGGAACTGAGGCCCAAAAAAGTTAAAATACTAGCCCAAAGTCACACATGGAGTAGCAGAGATGTGATTCAAACTCAAGTTGTAGGATCATAGCTCTAGAGCTGGAAGGAACTTCAGAGACCATCTAGTCTTACCTCCTCATCTTACAGATGAGGAAACTGAGGCCCACAGAAATTAAGTCACACAGGTAATGTCACAGAAGTGATCTGAACCTACATCTTGTTACAGGAGAACCAGTGATTTTTCCACTATTTATAAAATGTAGAAGTAATTACTACCAGGTTTTCAACAGAATAGGAAAGAACCAGGGGAACATGAGACATCCACATCCTGCACTGCAGTGAACAATGGGGCTCCAATGGCAGGGAGAGATTCAACAATCCAGGGTCAAAGCAAAGATTGGCAAGACTAGTATAGCAGAGAAGCTCAAAGGAGGAAGTGACACTTTTACCGAAGAGTTTGCCCAGTTCTTTCATGTTCAAAGAGCTTGGGAGCTCCAGTGGACTTTGGAGCTTAGTCCTTTTGGTGTGCTCTTCCAAGGTACTGTCTCTAATGGGCTCTCAGGAAGTAGGCTAAAGCTCACCTCTGCAATCCTTTTGATAAGAAGTAGCCAGGAAGAGACCAGTGGCCTCTGGCTAATGCTTATTTGCCAAAGTTGCAAAATTGATAAACTCATTAATCATTAGAGCAGGAAGCGAGGTTGTGTATACTCACTCTTCATTTTCTAGGTTTGGCACGGACTAGGTTTACAACAGCATGAGGGAAGGGAAATACCTGGTATTGCAGAACTCTCATACCAAGCATACCCATTTGGTTTTGACATATTATTCCTTGTAACACCAATTTTATCATTTGTGTTTGATGGTTGGGGGAGGAAAAGAAAACAGCCCGTAGAACACAAACATGTCTTTTCATGAGTTTCCTTTTAGGAGGGGACCCTCCCCCCCTCACTACAAAACCTGTCACAGTAAGATTTCATAGGCCATGCTAATTATTTTTCAGGGCAAGCATAATAAAACCCAGGTGACTTACCTTTAATAGTTTCTCCTTATCTTCATACAAGTCAGGATCATTTACCCACATGGTGAGCAATTACCATGAGCCCTGCCGTTCTTACCAGACATTCTTTGTTGGAATCCTGCTAGGTTACCCTAAGGTTAATATGCTTTTGCACTCCAAAATCTGGGCATTATCTTGTGTATTGTAAGACACGCCTGTGACACATTGAATTCAGACAATTTACAAGATCAGCAGAAATGAAGGGTTTCCCCATTGGGAGCTTTTTTCCCACTAATGATTTCCTCATCAGAATGTAACTCAGTGGAGGCTGGTGATTTGCAAGGCTTCTTGCTAGGAACAATGTTTGGCCTTTCCAGACCATTTTCTTTACCCGTTGTGGGCAGAGGGGTTTTAGGGTGTTATGGTCCAAATACCTGAATAATAAGTCAAGTTGGCAGACATGGAGTTCCCTCCTAAGAAATGGGTAGGTTGGCTTATTATTAGTATTTTGCTTTTTAGTATTTTTTAAAAGTAAATTTGTTTTGGTATCTCTTTGTTTTTAACATTAGGTACATTTCCTAATACATCCCCTCTTCCTTAAAACAAAGACAGTACTCTTATTTGTAATAAAAATATAAGGATATGCTTCATCATATCAAAACATAAATCAATCTGTAAACATTTATCAAGGACCTACTGTGCTCCAGACAGGCAGCTAGGTGGTGCAGTGGATAGAGCTCTGGGCCTGGAATCAAGGAAGATCTGATTTCAAATCTGACCTCAGGTACCTAATAACTTTGTGACCGTAGACAAGTCACTTAATCCTGTTTACCTCAATTTCTTCTTCTGTAAAATGATCTGGAGAAGGAAATGACAAACCACTCCAGTATCACTGCCAAGAGAATCCTAAGTATGGTCACGAGGAGTTGGACGCAACCGAACAACAAATGTGTCAGGCACTGTCCTAAGCTATTAGGTTACAAAAAGAGGCAAGAGACAATATCTGCCCTCAAGAAGCTGAATAACAGAAGAGAAAACCTGCAAACACATACATACATGCATACATATGTACATTTTATATGTATACATACATACACACATACATGCATACATATATACCTTTTATATGTATACATACATACATACACACGCATACACACACACAAATAGGTATATCAAGCTTGTACAGGCTAAATAGAAAATAATTAATAGAGAGAAGTTACTAGAATTACGAGGGGATAAGGAAGGCTTCCAGTAAAAGAAAGAATTTTAGTTTGGGACTTAAAGGAAGGCAGGGAAGCCAGTAGTCAGAGCAGAGGAGAGAGACCACCCCAGGCATGGGGAATAGCCAGAGAAGATTCCTGGGGATGAGAGAAGGATTGTCTTGTTCATGGATGAGCCAGGAAGCCAGTGTCACTGCATCAGTGAGTATGTGTTGGTGAGTAATGGCACCTCTGATGGTTAATTGCATCTCTGCCAATGGATCAGAAGCTCTGGTAGGTTCTACAGGATCATAACTGCAGATCTGGAAGGGATATGGGAGGCCAGATAACCTTATTGTACAGATGAGGTGACTAAGACTAAGACTAAGACTAAGACTTTCCCAAACCTACTAAGGTAATCATCAGGAATGCCCAGATTCAAAGCTCATTCCTTTGACTCCAAATCTAGTGCTCTTTCTGCTTTCATGTGGATACAGATGCTAGAGAATAGGACTTGGAGCCAAGAAGATCTGAGTTCAAATCCTGCTTCATGCAGTTGCTGGCTATCTAACCATGGGCAAGTCACTTACAAGATTTGTGCCTCAGTTTCCTCACCTATAAAATGGGGATGATAATAATTATGTCTATATCTATCTAGTTATGTAATAACTCCTACCTCACAGGGTTGTTGTGAAGGTCAAATGTGAAATGTTTTGAAAACCTTGACATGATCTATAAATACCAACTGTTAGTATTATTATTATAAGTGGAATATTAAATTTTATTCCAAGGACCCGACTAGCTAAGTTCAGAGGCTCAATACTAGAAGGTTAGCTACTACCTGATGACAGTTTTTTGCATAATCAATTAAGCCATCTGTTAAGGTAGAGAAATGCTTGAAATTGCATTGAGGAATGGAGTACCCACACAAGTGAAATAATGGGTTTCTGGGCAGTGGGTCTTTTGGGAGTATCCATGTAGATGGAATTGTGGATCTACCCAAGAATTAAGATTCTAGGAATATATATTTAGATCTGAAAGGGACTTTAGAGAACATCTATTTTTCTTTTCCAGGTAAGGAAACTGAGGCAAAGAATATTTAAATATCCATATTTTAATTACATTTTTATGTCTTACCTCCCTAACTAGATATATTCAAGCAAGTTTTTAAAATACATTGCCTATTTATGAAGAATACAGTACTGAACCACACTCAGCAATGCATATGATTTGAGGGTTTTTTTAAATCATTCATTCATTCTTTCAACATTTATTCAAGATGTCCAAATACTGATAGTCAATGATAAAAAATAAATTAGTTATTGCCTTCTAGAAGCTTACATTCTTTAGGAAAGATAGATAAACATAGATAAGTATATTACAAGTTATGGAGTAGTGAGGGTGAAAAACAGGTCAAGACAAAGTGTTCTTAGAAAATTTGAGGAGGGAAAGAATAGTTTCAGTTGGGTGGATTAATGAGGGGACAAGGTTAACAAGGAGGGCAAGTGTCCCAAGCTAAAATAAAGCTTCAGAAAAGCAGAGGACAGAAGTGAGTGTATTCTAGAAATGGGAGATGAGCTATCCTAATGTGAAGAAGGGCATGCTGAGTTTTAGGAACAGATGTCAGTTTCCTGTCATGGAGATTTGGTATTTCTCCATTAATTGTCTAGTGTTGTTAGATACCATCTAGTACTGGACAAAGAGGAGGGTTGGTCATGAAGCAAGAGAAAAGGATGACAGAGGGATAGTCCAGTGTGGGAGTATGATCCATGAAATGTAGAAAAAAAGACCTATAAGATTTAGTAGTAAGTAGATCTGGCAGTACATTGGGCAACTTCTGTATGGAGAAACTATGGGAGAACATGCATAAAAATCACCTAGGATGAGAAGACATGAGTGGGATATGATCAGTGTCCTAGCAAGAAGTATCCACATTAATGTGGACAGATAACAGATAATAGAGATGATGGATAGTAATGGGTATACCTACGTATCAACACATATGATCATAGGATCCTAGATTAGAGCTGGAAGGGGCCTTAGAGTTCATTTAATTCAAATCATTTTTATAGATGAGGAAACTGAGGCTGATGAAGGTTAAGTGTTTTGCCCAATGTCACATAGGTAGTATCACAGGCTATTTAAGCATACATATTTTAATTATATTTTAAATGTCTCAACTTGTTAACTTATTGAAGGTAGCACTTATCTTAGAGTTTTTTTTTTCCTCCTCCCAAGTACCTAAGATGGAACCGGGCCTGTAGTAAGTAATTCATTAATACTATTACTTGATTTAGATACACACAAATGAAGGGGTAGTTCTGCCCACCTCCCTCCATACCTTAGTTACTAGTCTCCAGTGGGCTAATAGTCCAATGGAATTTGCCCTGTGGGAGTGACTGCTATTGTGATGAGCCCTTCTGCACATTCTTATTCTGATTTCTTAGACTGTATTCAGTCTTCCAAGATTAGTAGGACCTACCCAAGTTGACATTATGCTGGCACAGCCTCTAAGAACCCATGGTTATTCTGATGTGGGATGGGGATCAGAGGAGGACTTTAATGGAGGAAAAACTATGAAGGGTTAAAGATGAGACGTTCAAGGTGTGCTTAGTCATTGAGGGTAGGTTTGTCTACTCTCTATCTCTTCTTCCATTCACTTTTCTCTTCTTTCAGTTCCCAGGCTATTTCACTACTAGTTCTTCAAAAAGTCCTTTTCTTTTACCTGGTAACCTCTAGCAGTCTTTAATGTGTCCCCTAGCCCTGGTGAAATAAACTTTGTGTTCAATTGTTTTATCAGTCCTGTCTGACATGTTGTGACCCCATTTGGGGTTTTCTTGGCAAAGATACTGGAGTGGTTTGCTGTTTCCTTCTCCAGCTCATTTTACAGATGAGAAAACTGAGGCAAATGATATCTGAAACTGGATTTGAACTCAAGTTTTCCTGATGCTAGGCCTAGTACTCTATCCACTATGCAACTTAGCTTCCCATAATAATTACTATGGGTCTAAACAGGGTCCTCATGGCAGGTACTTAAGACTGTTACTTTTTAAAAATGTTTTTATTTTATTTTTTCTCAATTGCATTTAAAAACAATAGCTAACACTATTTTAAAAAATAATTTTTGAGTTCCAAAATCCCTCCCTCTTTCCCCTCACCTCTCCTTGAGAAGGCAAGCAGTTTGATATAGGTTATACATGTGTAGTCATGCAAAACATATTTCCATATTAACCATCTTGCAAAAGAGAACACAGACTAAAAACAAACAAAAAAACCCCAAGAAAAATAAAGTAAAAAAAAGTACACTTTCATGTGCATTCAGACTCCATCAGTTATTTCTCTGAAGATGGATAGCATTTTTCATCATAAATCCTTTGGAATTATCTTGTATCATGGTATTGCTGAGAATAGATAAGTCATTCGCAGTTGATCATCACACAATATTGTTGTTACTCTATACAATGTTCTCCTGGCTCTGCTCACTTCACTTTGCATCAGTTCATCTAAGTCTTCCCAGGTTTTTCTGAAAGCATCCTACTCATCATTTCTCGTAGCACGATAGCATTTCATCACAATCATGGACCAAAATTTATTCAGCGATTCCCCAATTGATGGGCATCCCCTTGATTTCTAATTCTTTGCTATCATAAAAAGAGCTGCTATAAATATTTTTGTACGTGTAGGTCCTTTTCCTTTTCCTTGGATCTCTTTGGGGTATAGAGCTAGTAGTGGTATTGCTGGGTCAAAGACTATGCACAGTTTTTAAGCCCTTTGAGCATAGTTCCAAAATGCTTTCCTAAATGATTGGATAAATTCAGAACTCCACCAAGAGTGCATTAGTGTCCCTGCTTTTCAACATCCTCTTCAACATTTGTTGTTTTCCTTTTCCTTCATATTAGCTAATCTGATACGTATGAGGTAGTACCGCAGAGTTATTTTAATTTGCATTTCTCTAATCAACAGTGATTTAGAATATTTTTTCATGGGACTAACGATAGCTTTGATTTCTTCTAGAAATTTCCTGTGTTTATCTTTGACTATTTATCAATTGGAGATTGACTCATATTCTTATTAATTGAATTCAGTTCTCTATGTATTTGAGAAATGAGGCCTTTATTAGAGAAACTTGGCATAATTTTTTCTTAGTCTCCTGCTAATCTTGGCAGCATTGGTTTTGTTTGTGCAAAACCTTTTAAGCTTAATATGATCAAAATTAACCATCTTACATCCCATAATGTTCTCTGTCTTTTGTTTGGTCATAAATCCTTCACTTATCTATAGATGTTCCAGGTGAAAAATTCCACGGTCCCCTGTTTTGCTTATGATATC
Source organism: Trichosurus vulpecula (assembly GCF_011100635.1). Lineage (NCBI taxonomy): Eukaryota > Metazoa > Chordata > Mammalia > Diprotodontia > Phalangeridae > Trichosurus > Trichosurus vulpecula. The sequence continues at coordinate 307,359,215 of NC_050575.1, forward strand.
ACCCTTTATGTCTAAATCGTATACTCATTTTGACCTTATCTTGGTATATGGTATGAAATGTTGGTCTATACTTTGTTTTTGCTAAATTGCTTTCCAGTTTTCCCAGTAATTTTTGTCAAATACTGAATTCTATTCCTAAAATTTTGGATATTTGGGTTGATCAAATCCTAGATTACTGTGATTATTACCTACTGTGTATTATATACCTAATCTATTCCACTGATCTACCACTCTGTTTTTGATGATTATTACTTTGTAGTACTGTTTGAGACATGATACCTCTAGATCACCTTCCTTTACATTTTTTTTCATTTAAATCCTTGATATTCTTAACTTTTTGTTTTACTAGATGAATTTTGTTGCTATTTTTTCTAGCTCTATAAAATAATTTTTCACAGTTTATTGGTATGTCACTGAATGAATTAATTTAGGTACAATTATAATTTTTATTCTGTTGGCTTGGCCTACCCATGAATATTTAATATTTCTCCACTTATTTAGATCTAACTATATTTGTGTAAAAAGTGTTTTCTAGTTATGTTCATATAGTTGCTGGATTTGTCTTGGCAGTCTTTTATGTTGTCTGCAGTTACTTTAAATAAAATTTCTCTTCCTATCTCTTTTGGCTGGACTTTGTTAGTAATATATAGAAATGCTGATGATTTTACGGGTTTATTTTATATCCTGGAACTTGGCTGAAGTTAATTATTTTCACTAGGTTTTTAGTTGATTCTCTATGATTCTCTAAGTATACCATCCCATTATCTGCAAAGAGTGATAGTTTTGCTTCCTCATTGCCTTTTCCAATCCCTTCAATTTTTTTCTTCTCATTGTTTATAGCTAGCATTTCTAGTACAATATTGAATAATATTGATGATAATTGGCATCCTTACTTCACTGTTGATCTTAGTGGGAAGGCTCCTAGCTTATTCCCATTACAGATAATTCTTGATGATGGTTTTAGATAGATACTATTCATTCTTTTAAGAAAGCTCCATTTATTCCTATGCTTTCCGGAGTTTTTAATAGGAATGAGTATTGTATTTTATCAAAAACTTTTTCTGCATCTATTGAAGTAATCATATGATTTTTGATGTGGTTATTGATGTTAAATTATGCTGATAATTCCGCAAATATTCCTAGTATAAATCCCACCTGGTCATAGTGTAGGATTTTTGTGATATGTTGCTATAATCACCTTGTTAGTATTTTATTCAAAACTTCTGCATCAATATTCATGAAGGAAATGGGTTTGTAATTTTCTTTCTCTGCTTTTCTTCTTCCTGTTTTAGGAATCAAAATGATGTTTGTGTCATAGAAGCAATTTGATAGGATTCCTTCTTTTCCTATTTATTCTAAATAGTTTATATAGTATTAAAATTAATTATTCTTTTAATATTTGGTAGAATTTGCTTGTAGATTCATCTGGTCCTGGGGATTTTTACTCAGGGAACTCATTTATGTTGCTGTTTAGTTGATTAGTTGATTCTTTTTTTTTTTCTCTTCTGTCAATCTGGGCAATTAATATTTTTGTAAATATTCATCCATTTCACTTAGGTTATTAGATTTATTGGCATATAATTGGGCAAAAATTCTTAATAATTATTTTAATTTGTTTTTCATTGATGCTAAATTCACTCTTTTCATTTTTGATATTGGTAATTTCATTCTCTTCTTTCTTTTGTTGCAAATCAAACTAACCAATGCTTATCTATTTTATTGTTTTTTCTCTATTAAACCACCTCCTAGTTTTATTAATCCAATGGTTTTCTTACTTCCAATTTTATTAATCTCTCCTTTGATTTTTAGGATTCCCAGTTTGGGGCTTAATTTGTTCTTTTTTTAGTTGCATACTTAGTTAATTGATCTGCTAATTTTCTGTTTTATTGATGTAAGTGTTGAGAGATAAAAATTTTCCCTAAACACTGCTTTGGCTTCATCCCATAAATGTTGTTATGTTGTCTTTAATGAAATTATTGATTGTTTCTATAATTTGTTCTTTTACCCATTCATTCTTTATGATTAGATTATTTAGTTTCCAATTAATTTTTAACCTATACCTCCATAATCCCTTATTGAAGGTAATTTTAATGCATTATGATCTGAAAAGGATACATTTAATATTTCTGCTTTTCTGCATTTGGTTGTGAGGTTTTTATGCCCTAATACATGGTCAGTTTTTGTCAAGGTTCCATGTATAGTTGAGAAAAAGGCATATTCCCTTCTATTCCCATTCAATTTTCTCCAGAAGTCCATCATATCTAACTTTTAAAAATTTATTCATTTCCTTAGCTTCTTTCTTGCTTTTTTTTTGGTTTGATTTATCTAGTTTTGATAGGGGAAAGTTGGGGTCCCCCACTGGTATAGTTTTACTGTCTATTTCCTCCTGTAACTCATTCAACTTTTCTTTCAAGAATTTATATGTTATATCATTTGGCATGTATATGTTTAGTATTGATATTACATCATGGTACCTTTTAGCAAAATGCAACTCCCTGTTTATTTCTTTTAATTAGATCTATTTTTGCTGTTGCTTTGTCTGAGATTGTGGTTGCTCCCCCTGATTTTTTAGTTCAGCTGAAGCATAATAGATTCTGCTCCAGCACCTTGTTTTTACTCTGTATGTGTCACTCTTTTTCACATGTGTTTCTTGTAAACAACATGTCAGATTCTAGTTTTTAATTCATTCTGCTCTCCACTTCCATTTTACGGGTGAGTTCATCACATTTACATTCACAGTTATTATTATTAACTGTGTATTTCCCTCTATGTTGCTTTCCCCACCTTTGTTTATCCTCTTTCCATTTACCCTGTCCTTCTTCATAAGTGTTTTGCTTCTGACCACTGCCTCCCTTACTCTGCCCTCCCTTCCATCAGCTCTCTCCTTTCTTTATCCCTTTACCCTACTACTTCTGTAAAGAGTAAGATAGATTTCTATACCCAACTGAATGTGTATGTTATTTGCTCTTTAAGTCAATTCCAATGAGAGTATGGTAAGTGTTGCCTGCCATATCCATCTTCCCTTTCACTGTAAAAGATTTTCTTTTTTTGCCTCTTTTTTGTTAGATAATTTCCCCCATTCTTCCACTGCTTCCCTTTTCTCCCAGTGACCCCTTTTCCTCACTCTTTATTTTTATTTTTCTGAAATCATCCCATCATAGTTAATTCACCCCATATCTTCTATTTCTATTCCTTCTAACTTTCCTTATAATGATAAGGTTCTTACTAGTTACAAATATCATCTTCCTACACAGGAATGCAAACAGTTTGACACTACTGAGTCCCTTATGATTTCTCTTTCATGTTTAACTTTTTATGCTTCTCTTGAGTCTTATATTTGAAAGTCAAGTTTTCTATTCTGCTCTGGCCTTTTCATCAGGTATGCTTGAAAATCTTCTATTTCATTGAATATCAGTTTTTCCTTCTCAAAGATTATACTCAGTTTTTTCTGGGGAGGTAATTTTTGCTTGTTATTCTAGCTCCTTTGCCTTCCAGAATATTGCTTGTGTTATCCTGACTGTGGCTCCATGATAATTAATTGTTTCTTTCTGCCAGCTTATGGTATTTTTCTTCTTGACCTGGGAGCTCTGGAAGTCGGCTATAATATTCCTGGAAGTTTTCATTTTGAGCTCTCTTTCAGGAGGTGAGTAATGGATTCCTGCAATTTTTATTTTACCCTATGGATATAAGACATATGGACAGTTTTCCTTGACTTTTTTTGAAATATGATGTCTAGGCTCTTTTTTTGATCATGGCTTTCAGGTAGTCCAATAATTCTTAAGTTATTTCTCCTCAATCTATTTTCCAGGTCGGTCAGTGAGGTAGTTTATATTTTCTTCTATTTGTTTTCGTTCTTTTGATTTTATTTTTATTATTTCTTGATATCTCATGGAGTCATTAGCTTCCACTTGCTCAATTCTTATTTCTAATGAATCATTTTCTTCAGTGAGCTTTTGTGCCTCTTTTTTCATTTGGCCACTTTTTTAAGGAGTTCTTCCTTTGGTAAGTTTTTGTATATCCTTTTCCATTGGGCAAATTCTGCTTTTTAAGGGATTCTTCTCTTCAATGGATTTGTGTGCCTCTTTTACCATTTGGCCAATTTTGTTTTTTAAGGTGTTACTTTCTTCAGTATTTTTTATGCCTCTTTTACCAATATGTTGATGCTCTTTTCAAAATTTTCTTGTGTCACTCTCATTTCTTTTCCCATTTTTCCTCTACTTCTCTGGTTTTTCAAATCTTTTTTGAGTTCATCCAGGAATTTTGTTTGGGTTTGTGTCCAATTCACATTTTTTTCTTTGAGGCTTTGTGTAAAGAAGCTTTGACTTTTGTCTTCTTCTAGATTTGTTTCTTGATTTTTCCCTGTCTCCATAGTGACTTTCTGTGGTCAGGTTCTTTTGTTATCGTTTGCTCATTTTTCCAGCCCATTTCTTTATTTTAAAGTTGGGCTCTGTTTCTAAGGTTGAGAGGGCACTGTCCTGAGTTTCAGGTTTTTTTATACTGTTTTCAGAGCTAGTTCTGAGGGTCTGAAAGTTTTCAATTCTTCCAAAGTAGTATGATCTAAGGAGAGGTGTAGGTACTGCTTTCCTGGATTCTGCTCTGGCCTAATAGCCTCCACAAGCACTCCTCTATAGCCAGGAACCTGATCAGGGCCCCTACTTACCTGTGGAGTGCTCTTGCTCCCCTGGCACTATAAATTCAATGCCCTACCTTCCTCCCTGCCCTGCACCACTGCTCTTCTGCTATTGCCAGCAAAAGTGCTTCTTCTACCCTAGACCTGAGACAAGGACATCTGCTCCCCTGTGGCTGTAAGTGCCAGTGCCCCAGTATTTTTTTTTTTCATTCTGGGACCTTGACTCAGAACTGTGTATGGGCAATGCAACAGGACCTTGCCCCCACTGCCAGCAAAGCATCCTATTATCTCCTTCTGATCACTTGTACCCACTATGGTCTGTGTGCTGAGTGCTCTTGAAGCTACTGCCTCATGGATGCAGCCCCCTCCAAGATAAGACTTGTGCTGCCTGCCCTGTTCTGGGGGTTGGGGGGATACGGGAGAACCACATCCAGGTGAGAGGGATCTTTCCTCCTGACTTCCTAAGTTGTGTTGGGCTGGAAAATTTTTCACCTCAATATTTTGTTGGTTCTGTTGCTCCAGGATTTAATTTGAGGCTCTATTTGAAGTTGTTTGGGGGGGAAATTTGGGAGAGTTCAAGTGAGTTCCTGTTAGTTCCTCACCTTGGCTCTGTCTTTCTCATCCCTTTCCTTTCCGTCTTTATCTCTCCCACTCTTTATCATGCACTCTACATTCCAGGCATCTTTTCTTGACTTCTTCTCACTCCCACATACTGTCTCTCCATGCAATGCCTTTCCTCCTCTTCTCCACTGATTAAAATCTTATACATCTATTGCCATGAGATAATGTAGTGCCAAGTATAGCATGCTGGACTTTGAGTAGAGGACCTGAGTTTAAGTATTCACTCTGACCCTTAACAGCTGTGTGGTACTGGGCAACCAACCTCCTTAATCCTCAGTTTCTTCCTCAGTAAAATGGGAGAGGTTGGTGATTTGGACTAAATTATCTCAAAGTCCCTTCCAGGCCTTTAATCTATGATCCTGTGCTCATCCATGAAGCCTTTTCTGAGCATTTTAGCCCACACTGACTGTTCACTTTTCTGAACTCCTAGAGAAATTATAATGTATATCAGATGATTTCCTATGATCCCTAAAACCCTTCAGGTCTCTTTATTTCTTATTTGGATATTTTAGAGGCATGGAATCAGCACTTCCACTCCCAACCCCACCTCAATGGCCACTCTTCTTCTTCCTGTTCTTCTTCTTTCAAATTGATTATTTATTATTTATTTTTAACATTCATTTAATTTTTTTAATTTTCAAATTCTCTCCCTCTTGCTTGCCCCTCCTCCACCCATTGAGAAGGCAAGAAATGTAACCTCAATTTTACATATGAAATCATGCAAAACATAGAAGATGCTTTTCTACCAAATGACTGTTAGCTCTGCCTATCTGACCATAGAACTTGGAGTTCAGTTGCTCCTTTACACTATCACAGAATCTTAGAATGTTAGGGTTAGGGGGCGGAGCCAAGATGGCGGCTGGTAAGCATGCACTAGAGTGAGCTCCGTACCTGAGTCCCTCCAAATACCTATAAAAATGGCTCTGAACCAATTCTAGAAAGGCAGAACCCACAGAACAGCAGAGGGAAGCAGGGCTCCAGCCCAGGACAGCCTGGATGGTCTCTGGGTGAGGTCTATTCCACACGGAGCTGGGAGCTGGGAATGGAGTGGAGCAGAGCCCAGCCTGAGTGGCATGGACGATCCAGACCAGAAGCCGGGCGCAGGGGGCCCTAGCGCCCTGAATATGTGAGCTGCGGCAGTTACCAGACCCCTCGACCCACAAACAACAAAGACTGCGGAGAAGGTTAGTGGGAAAAGCTGCGGGAATGGAAGGAGTTCGCGGTTCGGCTTCCAGCCCTGGGGGCAGCGGAGGTGGGGCAGCTACAGCTGTTGTTACTTCTGGCTCCAGGCCCACCTGGTGGGAGGAATTAAGTGGCAGATCACAGCAGGGGTGCACAGCCTGCGGAAGATCTGAGCCCAGTCTGGACTGGGGGTCCTTGGGGAAGGAGGAGTGCGGCTCTGACAGAGCTGGCACCTCCCCCCCAAACGTAGAACATAGAACTCTGTAATCTACAAGCAGTCATACCCCACTGAAAAACTCAAGGGTCAAGTTAGTTGGTTGGGAATATGGCCAGGCAGCGAAAACGCGCCCAGATTCAGTCTCAGACTTTGGATTCTTTCTTTGGTGACAAAGAAGACCAAAACATACAGCCTAAAGAAGACAACAAAGTCATAGAGCCTACAACCAAAGCCTCCAAGAAAAACATGAACTGGCCCCAGGCCATAGAAGAACTCAAAAAGGATTTGGAAAAGCAAGTTAGAGAAGTAGAGGAAAAATTGGGAAGAGAAATGAGAAGGATGCGAGAAAACCATGAAAAACAAGTCAATGACTTGCTAAAGGAGACCCAAAAAAATACTGAAAAATACACTGAAGAAAACAACACCTTAAAAAATAGACTAACTCAAATGGCAAAAGAGCTCCAAAAAGCCAATGAGGAGAAGAATGCCTTGAAAGGCAGAATTAGCCAAATGGAAAAGGAGGTCCAAAAGACCACTGAAGAAAATACTGCTTTAAAAATTAGATTGGAGCAAGTGGAAGCTAGTGACTTTATGAGAAATCAGGATATTATAAAACAGAACCAGAGGAATGAAAAAATGGAAGACAATGTGAAATATCTCCTTGGAAAAACCACTGACCTGGAAAATAGATCCAGGAGAGATAATTTAAAAATTATTGGACTACCTGAAAGCCATGATCAAAAAAAGAGCCTAGATACCATCTTTCAGGAAATTATCAAGGAGAACTGCCCTGATATTCTAGAGCCACAGGGCAAAATAGAAATTGAAAGAATCCATCGATCGCCTCCTCAAATAGATCCCAAAAAGAAATCTCCTAGGAATATTGTGGCCAAATTCCAGAGCTCCCAGATCAAGGAGAAAATACTGCAAGCAGCCAGAAAGAAACAATTTGAGTATTGTGGAAACCCAATCAGAATAATCCAAGATCTGGCAGCTTCTACATTAAGTGATCGAAGGGCTTGGAATGCGATATTCCGGAGGTCAATGGAGCTAGGATTAAAACCTAGAATCACCTACCCAGCAAAACTGAGTATCATGTTCCAAGGCAAAATATGGAGTTTCAATAAAATAGAGGACTTTCAAGCTTTCTCAGTGAAAAGACCAGAACTGAATAGAAAATTTGACTTTCAAACACAAGAATCAAGAGAAGCATGAAAAGGTAATCAAGAAACGGAAATTGCAAGGGACTTACTAAAGTTGAACTGTTTTGTTTACATTCCTACATGGAAAGATGATGAGTATGATTCATGAGACCTCAGTATTAGGGTAGTTGAAGGGAATATGCATATATATATATATATATATGTGTGTGTGTGAATGTGTATGTATGTATGTATCTATGTGTATATGTATGTATGTGTATGTATGTGTATATATATATATGTGTTTATATATATATATATATGTATATATATATATATATATATATATATGTAAAAGAGAGAGAGCAGACACAGGGTGAGTTGAGGATGAAGGGAAGATAGCTAAAAGAAATAAAATGAAATTAAGGGATGAGAGAGTAACATACTGAGAGAGGGAGATAGGGAGAGATAGAATGGGGTGGATTATCTCGCATAAAGGTGGCAAGAGGAAGCAGTTCTATGGGAGGAAGGGAGAGGGCAGGTGAGGGGGGAATGAGTGAACCTTGCTCTCATCAGATTTGGCCTGAGGGGGAATACCATACATACTCAGTTGGGTATCTTACCCCACAGGAAAGAAGAGGGAGGAAGATAAAAAATAAATAAAAGGCGGGGGGGGGGATGATGGAGTGGAGGGCAGATGGGGGTGGAGGTAATCAAAACAAACACTTTGGAAAGGGGACAGGGTCAAGGGAGAAAATTCAATAAAGCGGGATGGGTTGGGAAGGAGCAAAATGTAGTTAGCCTTTCACAACATGAGTATTGTGGAAGGGTTATACATAATAATACATGTGTGGCCTAGGTTGAATTGCTCAACTTCTTAGGGAGGGTGGGTGGGAAGGGAAGAGGGAAGGGAATTTGGAACTCAAAGTTTTAAAATCAGATGTTCAAAAACAAAAAAAGTTTTTGTATGCAACTAAAAAATAAGATACACAGGCAATGGGGCGTAGAAATTTATCTTGCCCTACAAGAAAGGAAGGGAAAAGGGGATGAGAGGGGAGGGGGGTGATAGAGGGGAGGGCTGACTGGGGAACAGGGCAACCAGAATATAAGCCATCTTGGAGTGGGGGGGGAGGGTAGAAATGGCGAGAAAATTTGTAATTCAAACTGTTGTGAAAATCAATGCTGAAAACCAAATATGTTAAATAAATAAATTGCATTTAAAAAAAAAAAAAAGAATGTTAGGGTTAGAACAGACCTTAGAAGTCATCCAATACCATCCCTCTCATTTGAAAGATGAAAACACTGAGGCTCAGAGAGGAAAATCACCTCATCTACGGTGACACAGCACATCAGCTTCTGCCCCTCTCTGAGGGAAATCATGGCTGAAAATCCCTGACATCACTCCAGTCACCATGGTGACAAGATCTGATGTCACCTTTTATGATTATAATTTAATTTCTAGTTTCCTGGTTGCTGAGAAAGCCACTCAGTCCAGTTCAGATAATAGCCTTTGATAGGTTGGGTCAGGTTGAGGCTGTGAGTCTGGATCAAAACCTAACCTTTCCACCCTCCACCCTTCCCCCAAAATACATAGCAAGTTTTCTTTAACATCAAAAGGAATATAGTGAAGAATCAGTTGAGGAGATTTCAATTCTCACCATCAATCCCTTTCCCCTCCTTTATTTCTTCCATTTTCTCTTCAGTTTGAAAATTCTCCTTTAACACAAAGCTGACCCTGCGAAGACCTCACGGAAATTACTGAACATGAATGCCATAATAACATGGGCTTTAACTTCACTGAAATAACAGCTGTTGAACCTAGCACAGAAAAGGGTCTTGAGAAGTCTGTGCACGTTCAGGGGCACATGCATGCACACACACACACATACACACACATACACTGTTATTGACTGCATCCGCCAACATCTAATCAAAGTTTTCCAAGTCCTGTCAGAAGACAACCCCTACCTATAGCAAACCTAGGGTAACAGACCCCAAACACCAGGGGTGCTACTGGAATCCTAGGTCTAAAAGGTGCATCCTTTCCCACCCTAACTCCTCCTTGCTCACCCTCCCAAGAAGGAGTCGCTTATAGGGGAAGTCTGTCACACAGCATACAGAAATAATTTTAAAAATCTTCAAAAGGCTGGCAGCATAAAAATTCCTGGCTCTGTCGTTTCTCTTTCTGCAAGCAGCAAAAGATCCATAATTCTCACACTTAATGTAATTCCAAGGCATCTAAAGTGATTTACAGTCGGTTTACTCAATACTTTCAGCTTTATTTAATGTAACAGTTATGGCACATAAAAAGTTTATTGAAAATCCTTTGGGAGCGCGATTGAGTAAGAAAGAGTCTTTGCTAATACCATTACAGGAGCACAAGGGAAGAGATCTGGGCCTGTTTTCTATGTGACCTGTGTGGGTTTGTGATCAAGGGTCATGTTGGAAAGTCTTCCTCTTGGGCTGCCCGCCATCACAGACTTGCTCATTGGGAGCAGCAGTACAAAGTGTCTCATGTACAAACCTCTTCTGGGGTAGCACTTGGGCTGGCAGGCTTCTTGGAAGATACCCCATCTGTGAAATTACCATGGAGCTTTGATTATGATGTGGACTCCACATCCAGAAAAGAGAACTAGAGGAAAATGGTAAAATAATCATTGTATTTTTTTAAATGCTGACATTGTCTCATTTCTTTGATAATTTCTGATTTCTAGCTGGCCCAACCTAGCTGTATTCAGGCTTTTGGAAGTATAAACAGTTGACCTGGAAGAGGTGAATGGGGCATGGGTGGGGAAGAGAACAATGGGGCAGATAATCTCCAGACTTTTCAGAGCAATCAAATTGAATGAGCAGAACCATGTTGAGCAAGAAGCATAAATACCTATACTGTTACTCAGGGGCTGCTGTGTGGGTTTTCATGGTGCCTGAGTCATGAAAAAGGAGACTAGTCTGCTTAAATAGTGTTTTTCATCACCTTCTCAGAACATTTTGAAAGCCATTCCACTCTTCCCATCTGCCTTAGAAGGAGGCTGGCTAGTGAAAGGCACAGGACAACTCCTTCCTGGCTCCTTCTTTCACATTTTAATCAGTTTTTAGGAATCTAGGCATTCTCTTATATCAAATCTAAGATGTCCCCTTAGGGCTCAGCTTTAAGTTAATTCACTGTAAAAGATCCTCTGGTCCTTAAATGTGATGTCAGACACTTTATATTTGAAATTTCAGTGTAGAAGCTTGGCAGTGATTGAGGTGAGCCCAGTATTATGACCATCTCAGGGGTAACCTTTTCATTTAACTACAGATTGAATGAACACTCCATGAGCCTACTGACTTGCCTGGCACAATGGTACAAAGTTATTGAGAGGCAAATTTAGGTTGGTTATAAAGAAAAACTTCTTATTAGTTAGATCCATCCAGAGCCGGTTGCTTTGGGAAGCAATTGTTTCCTTATCACTAGAAGTCTCCAAGTCAAAGCTGGTCATTGGTCTGACATAATAGAAAGGCGATTCATGTTTAGGAATGGATTGAAATAGATGACTTCTGAGATTCTTGGCAACCCTAAGATTCTGACTTTTTCACTAATGCTTCATTATGTCTTGGAAGTGTTCCTGGGTTCCTATAAAGTCCTGGGATATATAATAGGAAGGGAATTTGAAGATCATCAAATGCAACCACTTTTATTTTTTATTTTACAGATGGAGAAACTAAGGTACAAAAGAATAAAGTGATTTATTTAGCCCAGATAGTAAATAGTAGAGATGGGATTTGAAACAGTCTTCTAGTTAAAAATCCATTAGATGATACCAATGGAGCACAATCTCTGTCAGGTCCTAACAAGCTAAAAAGCCTTGTGGCAATCCAGTGATCAAGCAAGCACATATTTAGGGCCCATTGTGTGCCCAGCCCTTTTCTGATGCTTCTTTGGCTTTAGAAGCAGCTAGTTTGTGCAGTGGATAGAGTTCTGGGCTTAAAGTTAAGAAAACTCAAGTTCAAAGCCAGCCTCAGACACTTACTAGCTCTGCAACCCTTGGTAAGCCACTATACTTCATTCTGATTTAGTTTCCTCAACTGTAAAACATGAATAATAAAAGTACCTACTTTCCAGGGTTGTTATAAGGATCAAATGAGATGATATTTGTGAAGTGCTTAGCACAAATCTTGGTACGCAGTAGGTGATTAATAAATGCTTGTTTCCTTCCTTCCTTCCTTTTTGTGGCACTGAAGTGACCCCAAATTCTTAACACCAGTAGAACTCAAGTTTTGGCTATTCCTAAGTTAGAAAAGCCTTAAGTTAATCTGACTGTGTGCCTTTTGACCAACGACAAGACTTGCTAGTGATAGAAAGATTTAGGTGCAGGAGTGTACATGGGTAAATGTTTTAACAACAACGCATGGCACACTTTTAGGTTTAATCTGCATTATTAATACATTCTTCATTACTTTCTTAAGTCTAGAACCCCCCCATAAAAAAAAAAAACAACTCAATAAAGTAAGCCTCAGTGTGTAACATTTGCCATTTTCTCAGGTATAAATGTTTACACTGAAATTTTAACAATTGGCTCCAATGAGCTGATTTAATCTGCTTCTGGCACATTGTCTGGGTGGCCTTGTCCCCCAGGCAACCAGTCACTTGGGTACAAGTCATGAAAACCTTCTTCCAGATACAGAGGAGTTGGGATCCACCGGATTATCTCACCAATAAAATCATGGCATTCTTGAAGTATCCATAAAGTAGAAAGGCTGTCACTTGGCTTATTGTGTCCATGATTGAAAAATCATTCTCTTCATTGTTTTTGTCCTTCCTTCTTTCCTGAAACCATGACTCCTATGTTGATGCCCTTTATTGATTTTCAAAAAGTTGGAGAGGAAGAACTCCAGAAGACACCTTTGTTTGTATGTATCACCTTCTTCAATGAGCCTTAGAGAAGGAAATGGCCAAGTACTTACTGTGTACAGAGCCCTATTCTTGGCAATGGGGGGGAAATCAAAGTTCAGGTATAGCCTGGTCTCTGCTCTTAGGGAACTTACTGCTTAAGGGGAGAAGAAGACATAAAGACAGATAGCTCTAGCATGTGCATGATTGGTGCATTGCAGGGCTAAAATCTCTTTGAGATCTGAAGGAGAAGATCATTTCTGACCAAGAAGACCAGGAAAGCCTCTTTGGTTGTTGTTACTCAGTCATTTCAGTTGTGTCTGACTCTTTGTGCCCCCATTTGGGGTTTTCTTGGCAAAGATACTGGAGTGATTTGCCATTTCCTTCTTTGGTTCATTTTACAGATGGGGAAACTGAGGCAAACAGAGTTAAGGAACTTGCCCAGGGTCACACAGCTAGTAAGTGTCAGAGACCAGATTTGAACTCAAGAAGATAAGTCTTCCTGACTCCAGCCCAGCACTCTATCCGCTGTGCCACCTATCTGCCCATGTGTGATGCAATTATGTATCTCATATATATGCATATATATCATATACATACATATACACACACGTATGTGTATATATACATATATATATACACACATCTCTCTATCTATATGAATCTATCTATCTGCATCTATATCTATGTCTAAATCTATATCTATCTATGTATCTATGTATCTATCTACCAGCTTTATCTCTTATCTATCCACTGGGCCACCTACCTGACCCAGGGGAAACCTTGTGCTTTACTAATTGTTCTCTCTTTCTTTGCCATGCTAAATCATTAGTCCCAGCTAAGATAATATAATAGTTTTCTCTCTAGGGTATTTGATTAGCAACATCTGGATCAAGACGAGCTGCTGTGTTTGTGCTGTCCTATTTACCTGGTTGGGCTTGTAAAGATCATGGTGCTCACAGATTTGTGTTTCTTGGCCCTGCTTGAACTACCTGTCACTATAAGTGAGGGAAGGTGGGTAAATCCTATCCTAGTACTGACTGGATGACTTTAGTCTTTCTGGGCTCTAGTTTCCTCTTCTATAAAATGAATGAGTTGGACTAAGTCATCCTGAAGGACCTGTCTAGTTCTAAAGACCTGGCCAACTTGGGGGTCATTGATGTAAGGGCACAGATAATATCTTTGTCATTCAGAAGCACACATCTTTGAAGTATCTGCTGAGCCCAGCCCTCAACAAATAAGAAGTAGGCAAATTGACTATAGTTATCCTTTGTGTCTTCATCCTGGAAGTTCAACATTCCCCTCCCCCTCCTCCCTCTGGTATTCTTTTCCCATAGGGCCTTGCCCTCAGCTGCTGTCAATTAATTCCATTAAGGTGTTATTTGGTAATTGCATATGATGTTACCCGTGGGGGGGTATTTGCATTATAATAGCAATCACTTTAATTCCTTTGGATTTTACAGGCTTTATAGAATCTCAAATCACAGAATTTTAGAGTTGGAAGAAGCCTCAGTGGCCATCAAGTCAAACAAACCTCTAATGAGGAAAAATCCACTCTCTCTTTGGGCAGCCAATTTCACTTTTAAATTTTTAGGAAGTTTAGATTCATCCTCTTCTCTTTCCCCTACAACAACAAACTTAAATTTTCTTCTTTGCAATTTCTGTCCATTATTCTTGATTCTGTACTCTGAAGTCACACAGAGCAAGTCTCATCCCTTTTCCATGTGACAGTGTCTCCCACAACTCACAATCTATCCTAACATTTTTAGAGAGACCTTGAGAGTGTCCTTATGTCACTTCTTTCAAACTCTGTGTGAGCACTTGCCATGGATGAGTTCTTCATAGATTAGTCTTTTAGGTAAACATACATTTGGCATTCAGGCTACGTGGCCAGCCCATCGAAGTTCCCTTCTTTTCAGTAGAGTTTGAATGCTTGAGAGTTCAGCTTGAGAGAGGATCTCAGTGTCCAATACTTTATTTTGGCAGGTAATCTTCAGAATCTTCCCAAGACAATTGAAATGGATCCATGAACAGTTTATTGCTGATCTGGAAGGAAAGATGAGTCTGTGCACAGTGGAACAGAAAAGGAGTGGGCAGTTTTCAGAGACTTGGTGTACAGTATCACATTTACCCATCTGTGCCAAAACACTTGCAAACATCAGGATTACCTTGACTAAAATGATGGGGAAATTCAGAAGCTGCCAAATGAAAAACGAGAACTCCATGGTGTTTACTAGCAGGACATTTCATCCATCTCCAAGAAGGCAATGTTTAATTGCATCAAAAGTAAAGTGTAAGTAAAGCTTAGAGAGATGGAGGATTCTTGGTTCAGTAAGAAGGCAGGTGAGATTCAATTTTATACCAATAACAATAATCTAAAGCCCTTCTACAGTACCTTGAAGACTATTTGTGGGCCAAAGACCTCTGGTGCATCTCAACTATTCATCACTGATGGAGCCACACTGATCAGTGATAAGGACATGATCCTGGAGAGATGGGCTGAATGCTTCAAAAGTGTTCTCAGCAGACCTATCAAAGACTGTTGAAGCCATTGACAGCACACTTCAGGTTGAACTCAATACCTCTCTAGCTCAATTTCCAACTGAAGAAGGGGCATTGAATACCATTGAATACATTAAATTCCTGTCCTATAGCAAAGCACCTGGTACTGATTCCACCCCAGCTGCAATTTGCAAGGCAGGGGCTCTACTGCTTATATAGAAGGTAACTAAAATTTTCTAGTTATTTGGTGAGAGGAGGTTATGCCCCAGCACATAGTAGGTACTTAATAAAGTTTTATTGATTGATTGACCTCTAAGGTAACCTCAAAAGTTTTAGACTCAAGGCATATTCATTTCCCACTTGGCTGTATTTTGGGCCCTCCTGGCTTAGGTCTTTGAGGCACTGTGGAAGGGCTTTGGATTATTGTTATTGGTTTAAAACTGAATCTCATCTGCCTTCTGGTAACTGTTTCTCTTTGGAACACCAACCCTGAGGGTCTTCCCCTCCCAGATTGATTTTTTTTCTTTTTTTCTCATTAAAAGGGCCATCCCTTGACTCACTTCTTAGAGGCCTATTCGCTGAATGGGCCTTACCTCACTCTAAGTAAGTAAGAGAAAAGGCCTTAGCCTAAAAGGGCCAGAGTCTCCCATTGCATCCTGGGTCATCTCCAGTCATCCTGATGAATATCTGGTCACTGGACTCAGATGGCTTTGGAGGAGAAAGTGAGGTTGGTGACCTTGCACAGCCCTCCCTCACTCAAATCAAAGTCAACTGCAAGTCATGTCATCATTTTCCTGATGCCACGGTCCTCTTCGAAAACGAAGGACAAACACAAGGTCTGTCCTCCCTCCTATTGCTAGCATCTTCTCTCCTCAAATGCTTTGCATTTATTTTGCAAGTATTTTCCATCTCCTTTATTGTTTCACCCACTAGAGTATAAGGGAAAAGACTTGTCCTATTTATTTTTTTTCTTTGCATCCCCAGCGTAGGCCTGCTCCAGAGTAGTTAATACTTGTTAATGAATGTAGTCCTGTGTTTATTTTCAAGCCTGTTAAGTGACTGAGAAACAGTGAAATAACGCAGCAAGTGTGCCGGACCTGGGGTTAGAAGGAGGCAGTCTGAATCTAAGCTCAGAGGCTTCTTTGCCATATGGCCCCTGTGATGTTGGTCACTTTGCTACTAAGAACCTCAGTATACTCTTCTGTAGAACGTGAATATTTGTACTATTTATCTCACAGGGCTGTTGGGAAGAAAGCACTTTGTTAATCTTAAAGCACTTTAGAAACAGGAGTTATTTATTGTTATTGTCATTGCTATTAATGTTATTCTTTTATTCCATATGGATAGATAAGGTTACCATCATTTCCCTTTAGTTTTAGCAGAACCCATTCCAGAAAGCCTTCCATTGTTCAGGACACTGATTCCTACAAACACATGCAGCAAATCCAGGGCTTTGGAGCCCATGCCAAAGTCTGGGGGCTCCACAGGGAGATGACTGTACAGCCTATGGATTAATGTGCTATTATTACATTACTCTTTAAGCTTCAAAGGTCTGCCAGGAGGGCTAAGCTCACTATCTATTGCATGACATTTTAAGAACAAATAATACATTAATATATTTAATTTGAGAATAAACACATACATTACAGGCGGGGGATTTTCTCTATGCTGATAAGGCACTGTATGACCTTTCCAGAGCAATCCCAGCGCGCAGAGCCGTAAAGGGACGTGTTCCAAAAAACCTTTTGTATCGGCTGTAAAATGTGGGCTTTAATGCAGGTTTGGCCGGCTTGGAGCTGCAGCTGCCACACTCTTTGGAGATGGGAGCTTTCGCCATAATTACCCCTTCGACACTAATCTACAGCAACACTAAATCTTGTTGCCTCAAATTAGTTAATCAATTAAGTGTCAAACCACAAAATGTTAGTGATTTTGGCCTGTATTTATTATCTTGGCAGGCGCTTCCTTCCCTAGCTTCCTCTCTCTTCCCCTTTCAGGGGAATTGGCTCTTGAAAATGACTGACCCTTTTTTAAAAATTTGTTTTGATTTTCCCTTCATTAGAAAAAAGGGTTAAAGAGATATCCATTGTTCAGACAGTCCTCCAAGTAATGGTTCCTACAGAAAGAATACAACCCCTTATATTTCAATGGTGTCTTTCATTGGAGAAATTTAAACAGTTTTCAGATAATGAGATAAGATTTACCATTGTATGCTATTTCTTGGATATAGCGTAGGCTGCTTAAGATATTCTCATATTTTGATGGAGTCATAATATATTTATTGTGCACACTCCTTTTATTAGTACAGATCACTATGCCTCCATACCTTCTCATTCTCAGAGCTAAAGCAAAGGACTGGGACTGGTAATCAGGACTTTGTCTGGGTGCAAATAGAACCTGAAGTACTTTAGGTAGAAACATTGAGTTGAATACCAAGTTAGAAAGAAAAAAAATTAATTAAAATAGAAAACTACCAGATAGCAGGCTTTCTTCCCTTGGTGATAACATTTCAAACTTCCTTGTATACCCTGTTCCCTTCCCTAACAATGATCTCCCCAGTAGTCACTTTGTTTAGGAATCCTTGTCTACCAGCCACTGGATAATATAGCAAGTTCTCCATCCCCACAAGGCCTTGTGTCCAGAGGTCTGAAGTATCTACCCAGTCAACTTCTCTTCTGTTCCCCAACACCCACTGACTTTATCTGGAGAAGTTAATTTGAAGGCCAGAGTAACTTTTATGGTGCTTGCCTGGGTAGGACACCAGAATAACTAGTTAGATCTCTGTGTATCCTGTACAATTCTTGTCCGTATCTTCCCACCAATCCTTCACAGACCCACCTTGGAAGGTAGGGAGACACTTATCATTGTACTTTTTCTAGCCCAGGCTGGAGGACCTCTCCCTGAGGCTATTATGGAAGGAGTTCCTATTCCTATGTAAGTCATTCTAGGGGACGTGTGAAGTGTCTTCCAAGGAGGAGATTTCTGTGATTCTATAACTTATTCAAAGTTCTTGAGTACTCTAAGATTCTTTAGATTCATTCTGTACAGTTATTAAAGAAATCAGAATGAATGAAATATCACTCTTTAGGGGGCTTCAGAGGTCAAATTAATAAGTATTTCATTATAACCTACTATGAACATAGCACTTAAAAGGTATAAGACAAGGCTCTTGAAATCAAGGAATTTAATAAAACTATGAGACAAATATAACAAAACAGCCATCCAAGGACTTGAAAAGATTGAGGATGGCAGTGTCACTGAGTAGAGCCAGGACTAGAACCCAGGTGTCCCCACTCCCAGCCCAAGATTCTGTCACAATATTTCAGAGCATTCTGGCAGTGAAAGAAGTAGTAATAGTGATGATGACTAGAATGTGTATAGAGCCTACTATGCGTTAGACACTGTGCCAAGTGCTTTATAGGGATTATCTCATTTGATCCTCATAATAATGCTTGGAGGAAGGTGCTATTATTATCCCCATTTGATAATTGAGGAAACAGGCAAGCAGAGGTCAAGCCATTTGCTCAAGGTCACACAACATGTAAGTGTCTCGGATCTTCCTGAGTATTGGCCTTTTACTTTACCACTGAAGTTTTTGAGTAAAGGTATCTTGCTGTTCAATATGGAAAGAAAGAAAGATGAAATATATAGCACATCCTTCTCACATAAGCTCTTAGACTTAATTGCTCTGGGAGGAACTACTCTGAAGAAGATCAGGGAGGTATGCTCTCTAATTTTCTTCTGTTCTTGGTCTTCTGGATGAGAAAATTGAGGAGAGTAGGAAAGTGGCAGTTCAGATCACTAAACGATATTCCTAATGATTAGTTGGTAGGTTGCTGGAAAGAATTGACCAGTAACACTGATTGTGCGGTCTTTTGAGGGTATAAAATCCTCTAGTGTAGACGTCAGCATTAAAGTCTTCCTCCAAGTCCTCATCACGGCATAGAGATGACCCTTGGACCTCAATGGCTAGGCCAAGAAGCCCTGGTAGGTCCTACAAAACAACAGCTGCCATTCAATGGCTTCATGGCCCTAAGCTTATTTGTCTAGGTCTATCCTGGAAGTATCATTACAAATGAATGGTACTATGAATTAGAAGAGTTAATACTCTCAGAGTGGTAAAAATCTTCTACCAGGATGAGATTCTGCTATTAGTTGGGTGTGGGTAAAAGTGGAAAGAACCCTAATTCTAGAGTCTAGAGGATCTGGTTTCAAACTCAACCCCTGAAATGTACTACCTATGTGACCTTAGACAAGTCACTTGACTTCAGTTTCCTCAGCTGCAAAATAAAGCACTAGGAAACTTCCTAAAATGTGCTATAGAGGGTTATAATCCCATGACAGGAATATCTAGTAGATTCCCTTTTAGAAATTATTATAGTACTTTGAACAGGATGGTAACATTAACTCTATCCCCAAAACAAACAAATAAACTGAAATAGGTCTGATGTTCTGTGGTGAACCTGGAGTCAAGGAAGACATGCTCAAATCCTGCCTCTGATATTTAATTGCCCCTTGAACTTGGGTAATTCGCTATGCTTCAATTTTTTTAGCTATAAAGTTGAGTAATCAAAGCACCCATGTCACAGGATTGTTGTGAATATTAAATAAGGTAATGCATGTAAAACACTTTGTAAAAACCATAAAGGCTAATATAAATATTAACTTTGATTATTATGCTTCCTTTTAGCCCATTCCCAGCTGAGTCTCACATTCCTACTTCTTCATTTGTCTTAATGGGTGATACAGCTTGCTCCATTTTTGCCCAGCATTTTGAGACTTTCTGTATTCATTTGGTGTTAATCCATACATCCTCTTTCTCAGCTCAGGCTTCCATTCTTCCCTGTGAACCCTGGGGTGGGAGCGAGTAGCTCCTCCGGCCTGCCACACTGGTAAGACTGGGCTTTTGTTTCCCTGCTTTGTGATATACACCAGTGGACCCAGGCAAGGGAAAGGAAAAGTATCAATTGTGCCGGGTTATCATGTGAAATGACCGATGCATGGATGGTTATGACTGCCACGGGAGCAAATGAAAGCCCTTCACTTCCTTGACACTGTAGTCCCCCCTCTGCTGATGATCAGTTAAAAATGTAAATAAAAAGACTGTACTTTGGAGAGAGCCAGCCCAGGAAGGGGAGGGCGGGGGAATTGCAAAAGCGAAGTTTATTGATCCCGTGGTCAAGATTGATGGTACAATAAGAGCAGGAGCCGAAGAGTGATTTTGCTTTTGAAAACGTTGATGAATAAGCACTCAGGGGCAACAAATAGCCAGGCTCATCGAGTGATGGACGGCGGTGGGGGAACAAGATGCATTTTTATAAATGGGTGAAAGGAGAGAAGGACTTATTAAAAAAATGAATGACCACATGTGGCAGGGATATGCCAGTAGGGAGAAGAAAGCCATTGATTTATGTGTACTACTGGCATTTGAAAATTCAATAATAACATTGACAAATGAGAGGCAAACCTGGCCACAGGACAGCGCTGAGCTTGGAATGGAGAAAGAAAATGCCAAGGTCAGAGTGAAGGAACAGAAAAACATGCTTATGTTGGAAAGCCTTTGAGTTAACTCATCTATATAAAGACATTAAGAAAAATCACTCCAGTATCCGAGTACAGCTTCCCGAGTCAGCAGCATAGGCATGGGGAGGAGGGGACTTCTAAGGGACAGAGAGGTTCCAGCTGCCGATGTGCCCATTGGGCAGAGGTTACCAAGGTGTCAATATGGGTAATGTTTCACCTTTCTCTTTGCTTTGCTCTATGATCATAGATCAGAGAATTCAGAGCTGGTAGGGACCTTAGAGATGATCTTATCTATCACCCTCATTTTACAAATGGGGATACTGAGGCTGAGGAGAGGTGAAGCTACTTGCCTCAGATCATATAACTAGTAAATGGCAGAGAGAATACTAGAACCTAAGGCCTATGATTCTTCTTCTATCACACTACCTCCTAACTCCTCTAGATTAAGAGGAAATGTAATTTTCCTCCCATCACTATAAAGTTTTTCTTTAATGGTAAAACCATCCTTATGATGGCTAAGTGGTTAGCTCTTTGAGGGCAGGGTCTGTGTTGTTTGTCTCTTTGTATCTCCAAAACTCAAGATACTACTTTGTCCAGAACCTTAATAAATATTTCTTGAGTTGTCCAGAGACTTCAGCATATTCCTTGTTCATCCTGCTGTCCAAGCACCCTTCTCTTTACACCACTTCCTATCTGTTAACTCAGAAGTTCAAGATGGCACTATCTTCTTTCTTTTTCTATTCACCCCTTTCTCTACTCTCTCTGTGGTCTCCAATGTTCATCTAGCTGGACACTCTTTCCCTATCCTGAAATAATCAGGCTTCACATTTCTACACTCATTTTGCAATTAGCAAAGAGCTTAGTTCTTGACAACCCTAAGTGATGGAGCCTGTACATAGCATTTTCTCTATTGTATAGATGAAGAAATGGAGGCTCAGTGTGACTTTCGCATTCATTATCAGAGAGCCTAGTAATTACCAGAATAAGATTGGCTGCTGGATGTCCTTACTGTGAGACCCAGCCTCTTTCTACTAGTCCATCCAGCTTTTCTGATAGCATAAGGTTACTCACTTTCATGGCCAGTGGTCCATGAACTTTCCTCTATATTGCTCATGGGACAAAAAGAACTGCATCTGGAGTCAGAATACTAGGGTTTGGATCACAGCTCTATGACTAATCCAACCCCAAGGTCCAATGTAGCATAGTGACTTCCCTAAGGTTACACAGCCAGGAAGTCACAGACTCAGCCTCTTTCTACTATAGAGTCTTATATGAGCCCATAAAAAGTACCTTTGACAACACTGCCTCCCTGACACTAGCCACCTCTACAAATCTTAGAAAAAGATGGACTTATTTTGAAATCCCTTGAATGTCATTTTCTACCTCCTTCACATGCAATCTCCCCATGGGCAGAGCTGGGCTAGTTAGGGCTGCTCTGAGCTTACTTTGGCTGAGACACCCATGTGTCCATTTTATACTTTCCTTTTCCTCCTGACAGATGCACTTTAGTGTGCCTCCATGTTCTCAGCCCATTCTCATCCAGCCGGGAGAGAGAAGATGCCATTCTAGTTGAAGAGAAGATGTTTTTGTTCTAAAGCCATTGTGATGAAATGGAAAGATCATGAGATTCTGGTCAAAGGACCAGAATCTTGACTGATACTGTTTTCACTAGGTCAAGTCAGTTCCTTCCCCTGGGACACAGTACCCTCATCTGTAAAATGACTATTTGATATGTAGGGTCCTTTCTAATTCTTTTTTTTTTTTTTTTTTTGCTTTTTGGCAGGGCAATCGGGGTTGAGTGACTTGCCCAGGGTCACACAGCTAGTACATGTGTCAAGTGTCTGAGGCTGGATTTGAACTCAGGTCCTCCTGACTCCAGGGCCAGTGCTCTACTCGCTGCGCCACCTAGCTGCCCCATCCTTTCTAGTTCTAAGGCCTCTACTCTTGTGATCTTATGAATCCAAGAGACCCAATCACACCATACTCTTTGCTATATACTAAGAGCCTATCAGAATTACCTGATTATTTGCTGGAAAGGGTTTGACCTGACGTTAAAGGAGAAAATTGCATTATGGAATTAGTCCTGAATATGTAGTTAGAGGTCTTGGTTTTAGTTTCAGTTTTTGACTTTGCCTCCCATCCTTGCAGGATCGTGGGTACTCAGTCTCTTATTCTATTTGAACTTCCTTTTCCTCTTTTGTAAAGTTATGGGGAAAAGGAGAAGGGGAAGGTTGGCTAGACGATCTCAAAAGATTCCTTAGAACTCTAAATCTCATGCCCTTTCACCACTATAGTCCCTCCAAGTAGCCTATAGCCTGAGTTTTGTCTACCAGTTGCTTACTTCCCTGACAGCCAGCAGGCTTATGATGTAATTTTTTGCTTTTAACATTTTATCTACTTAATAAGTTCCTTTTGCTTTCATCCCCTGGCTCTTCCTTAAATGGCAAAGGAGTATGACAGGCAGAAAATCCTTCTGGGAGAAAGCTGTTACTTGACAAGGAAGTAGTATAAGCAGTCTTTGTTCCTTCCCTACCATTTCTGCCACTCCCCAGGGCCCAGGGCATCTTCTCCAAATGCTAGAAGGTGAGAGGTCCTTGGAGCAAAAGCAGAAATCCATGGTACTGTGCACCTGGTGAAGTCCAGAGCTGGGCTTCTCCCTTGGGATTGTACAGGCTTATGCAATAAATAGGAGGGTAGCAAGTGTATTTGTGTGAGACTTACCTAATATCTGCATAGACCTACTTAGGTCTTTGCATTCTATTCCAAGTGCTATTTCAAGTGGGAAATTTCCAAGAATTGCTATTGTCTCAATAACTTCTTGATTTTCCTCTCTTTTTAATTTTTTTTCTCTTTCTTTTTTTTAAATCCTCACTCAGTCACTATCATTGGCCCAGCTCTCCTCCAGGAGTAGCATATATCACAAAGCTGAGTCAGTTTGGTTGTTAAATACATAGGAAGTCTGGGGTATACATAACTAGAGGCAGAAGATGGCAAGGGAAAAGGAAATAAAAAAGCAGAGGAAACAGTAAGAATAACAGTTCTTTTTCTTGATAAAAAGTTTGGTTTTCATCATTGCTGGTGATGCAAAGGGGTTGACCCCCCTCATTCATAAGTACGTGAGTCATTAAAGGGGAAATGTATATGGTTCCCCTCCTAGCGTCCCAGTAAGTCAGAATTAGAAAGCACCTTAAAGGTCATTGGGTACAACCTGCGCTCGAACAGGAATCCCTTCAATAGCACATCCCATGTCTCTACTGATGGAGAACTCACTCCCTATCAAGGCAGCCATTTACTTCCAAATAGTCTAAATTTTCCCTTACATTGAATCAAAATCCACCTTTGGCAACTTTCGTTCATTTCTCTTAGTTTTGCCCTCCAGGACCAAACAGAAGAAGTCTATTCTCCTTTCCCCCTTTAAATATTTGACAGCTGCCATGCCCCTCCCAGGTCTCCTCTTCCCCAGGTTAAACATTCCCAGTTTTGACAATCTCCTTCAGCATCCTCAACAGCCTGAGGTGTTCGTTAATAGCCTTCCAGTTTGTTAATGGTCATCCGGAAATGAGACATACCTCTTCTCAGAAATGAACCCAATACTCCAGATGTTGTCTGAACATGGGAGAATTTTTTGGTAAACAGAGGACTAGTTAGGAGGACTAGTTAGGACTAGGGAAGTGAAACATTGGTTGATATGAAATACAGAAATAACTTGCTTCAGTTCTAGTCTTATTTTCTTCAAAGTGGGCTTGGCCATTTGTCATTGTTTCCATCAGTGAGCCCAATAGGAACTGCTTTATGTAGGAAGAGAGAAAAAAAAAAGCTAAAGGAAAGTCTGTGAGTGAAGAAAGCAAGTTCTGGGTGGTCTGTATCTGAAAGAGACTGTCTTGGTCCTTTCTTGGATGTCGGCAGCATTAATTTGAAGACAGACTTATTTCAAGTGTTGCATTTTGCTGGAAAGCAGGGAAAGAACAATCATAGAATCTCTGTCTTAAAAGGAACCTTCATGGTCACCCTGAAAGAGGCCTTTGTCTTGGAGTCTGAAGACCTGGGTTCAGATCCTTTCTCTTGAAACTTACTAGCCACATGAGCATAGAAGAGTTGTGTGACTTTCTCGATCTCAGTTTCCTCATACTCATAAAAGTTCCTCATTACTTATAAAAGGGAGTAATGTTTCTTATATGTTACCCTTCACAGAGTTGTTAGCCTTCAATGTAGCAAACATTAAAACGTGGTGTGGAAAGGTGATGATAATGATGATGAAAAAGCTGGTTATTGTTACTGTTATTACTAGTAGTACTAATAGTAGTAGTAAGAAGTAGATAGACTATAGTAATAGCAAGACAAGTATTAGTAGTTGTGTTTTTAAAATAAGGAAATGGGAGCCCAGGGAGAAATGGCTAACTTAAGGTTACCCAGGAAACTAGGTTGTTGGTCTCCCAGGACAGCATTTTATTTCCTACACAATGTCACTTTGATTAAGAGTTTCCCCAAACCCTTAATGATTATCTCAGTTAGTCCTGTTTCTTCCCTACTGAGTTCAAAATGTCACCATTGGCTTCAGTACTACAAAAATCAAAACAGTTGGCCTTGAGTATATTATAGAGATAAATTAATACTCCCAAAAGAGGAGACTTAGTTTGATTTCTGACATGCTGGATGATCTTAATTAAGAATCACTTGTACTGCAGCTTATCTTATTATGAAATTGGCTAGATGGGACCATTTACCTTTATGCTACATCCCCATCCCAAACTCAGTTTGAGCTTTCAAATGAGAGTAGACAAAATGAACTCTAAGTGTTTTTTCCATCCTTACAATTGTATCATTTTTGTACCCAGGTACATGGGGGGAAGGGAAAGGGCAGTGACTAAACAACAATTTATGTGAAAAAGAGATGCTGGTTTTAATGGACCACAAGCTCAATACGGCTCAATAATATGATATGGAAGATGAAAAAAAAATCTCAATTTAGCTCAAGCTGTAATAACAGAAGCAGAGTGGTCATAATGAAGAAGGTGATGGTATGGTTGTTCTCAGCTCTGCTCAGACTATATCTAGGGTATTGAGCTTATGTATTATTGTTCAGTTATTTCATTTATGTCTGGCTCTTCATGATCCTGTTTGGAGTCTTCTTGGCAAAGATAGTGTAGTGGTGTGCCATTTTTTTTTCCTGTTCGTTTTACAGATGAGAAAACTGAGGCAAACAAGTTTAAGTGACTTGCCCAGGGTCACACAGCTAGCAATGTTGTGGTGCTAATGTGATCAAAGATCTTCCCCACCCATTCAACAGGCCTCAGGTGGAGCTAGTTAAGAGAAGCTTTATTAGGAGAGGCTTCCTTGTAGGCAGGATCACACTCATTTGCTACTAGGTACTAAGTCCCAGGCCCACACAAGGTATATATACCCTGTGGGTAGCCATTAAGTTCAGACTAGAGAGATGCAGAGACCAGAGAGCTTTGAGAATAAGACAAAGAAGATGAAGAAGAGAGAACTGAGGGAGAAGACAGAGAACTGGAAGACACAGAGACATGGAGAGACAGAGAGAAAACCGGAAGATCTCTGAGAACAGCAAGGGCTTTCAGAACTGTGGGAGGAGAGGATGCAGGCAAGTAGACAGTTAGGATTCCTGAGTGAGCACTTACAGGGAGGCCCTAGAAGAAGGGAACATTACAGGATGGCTTGGCTCTTTGCTGTGATTCTGTATTGTAATCTCCTTGCTGTTATATTGAGGTGGACTTACTGGTTTTGGGATACAATTACTGCTATGTCAAATTGGGGTTATTGGTTTTGTGATTTGATCCTCTGGTATCCTAAATGTTTTACTTCTTCCGCCTTCTATACAGGAGACTCTGTTATATTTTGTGATCCTGAACTATATAGGCATATTCATGGTCACCATCGATATCATGAATCCTGTCATACTGATAGGAATGTATATAGGTGCCATATTTTAGGAAGGACATTAATAACATGGAGCATGTCTAGGGAAGATTCACCAGAATGGGGAAGATCTTTGAGGTAAAGTCATGCAAGGATCTGCTTTGGTAACTAGGGAAATCAGGTGAAAGAAGAATTATACTTCTTCTGCTTGGCCCTGCAGTACTGAAATAAGAGTAATAAGTGAAAGTTGTAGAGAATTCATCTAAGAATGAAGAAAAATGTCATAACTTTTCTTAAGCAACCTCTCTGAGCTTTGTTCCTGTTATTCTCCAAACTTTGTCTGCCATGGCACAGGAGCTTCCTCACCTTGTATCCATCTCTGTCCTTCTGATGCTAGAAGCATCCTCTGCTCCTGTGGCACCTGCCTTTGCTTGGCTGGTTCCTTCCAGAACTTCCATTGTAAGGAAAGCACCCAAAACAATCATGTTTTCATTCCTCTATGGGCTCTGCTTCTGCTTCTCTGAACTGTCTCTGCCATACTGCCCCCTTCAGCTTCCTTTCATGTGTCTTGTTGTCTTTTCCCCCTTTCACCCCCATTAGAATATAAGCTCCCTGAGGGCAGGGGCTGTCTTTCTTCCTTCCTTCTTTCCTTCCCTCCTTCCTTTCTTCCTTCTTTCCTTCCTTCCTTCCTCCCTCCCTTCCTTCCTTCCTTCCTTTCTTTTCTCTCTTTCTTTTTGCTTGTATTTTTATTTCTAGTGCTTAGCACAGTTCCTGGACTATAGTAAGCATCTAATAAATGCTTGCTGATGTGACTTGAACCATTAGAGCTGTCCAAAAATAGAATAAGCTGTTTCCAAAGGTGCTGATTTACTCATGATTGACTGTTGAATTTCTACTCCTTGAGGATTTTATAGAAAAGATTCTACCTACTCAGAAATGGGTTAGACAAACATCCCTTTAGGCAAATTTTCAGTAAGCATTTTTCAAGATCCTACTATGTGCCAGGAACTGTGATAAGTGATGAGATTACAAGAATAATTAGGAGAAAAAGTCCTTACAAGGAGGTGACATTCAAATGGGTGAGTCAACAAGCACATGTATAAGTAAATATAGAATAAATATAAAGACAATGCAAATCAATGCAAATTAGTTCATTACTAAGTAGTTACTATAAACTAGGTGAGGCACCATCGGGAGGTGGGAATCAGGAAAAACTTCATGTAAAAAGAAGCAAGTGTTTGAACTGTGTCTGGAAGGAGGAACAGGAATATATATGGCAGAGATGAGGAAGGAGTACTTTCTATGCCAAGGTGTAGAGATGAGAGAGCTGGAATATTGTGCGTGAGGGATGATGAAATTCTAAGATTCTGATTTTTCTTTCTTCCCCAGCAGCTATCATAGTGCTTTGCACAAAGTAGCCACATAACACATGGTTTTTGGATGAACCAATTAATCAGTGGCTGAATGATTTTTATATATAATAAAATATCTATTTTATATTTATGATGAAATCCTGCTTAGGAAAGTGCTTTGAGGGAAAAAAGGATGCACCATTATGTAAACATAGAATAACATTCCATCTACATTATTTACTTATATAGTAGGACTATATTTGTGCAATTGTGTTGGCTTTGTTAGCTGTGGGAATACATATAGCTTAGCCTCAGACTCCAAGTTTGGGATCACTTCTGATCCTCTAACCCTAGGAAAGAACATTAAAAAAAAAAGAAGTAAAAGGTCAGCAAGAATCTACCTATTGGGTTTTGTCCTTGGGTCCAGTTTGTGGTCTCTCACTGTAGTATGTGTAATAGGCATGCCTGGATCACTCTGGCATCATTCTGGCCATTGGGTATATGTGGTACATTTTGGCTCTTGCGCACATTGCTGAGGTACTTTGGGATGGTGGTCATGGAGACAGGTGTCCATTGGCTTCTAGCAGTCTCCATAACTTAGAAAAGACTTAAAGTCTATCAACTAGTAGCTGACTAAGTCCAGCTGGAAGTGAGTCTTAGATCCAGAATAAGCTAGACTAATAACCTGGTATAACTGGAGGAAAAGATTAGAGCTGAGGAATAGCCTACAACAACTTGTTTGGGCGACAAGTTAGTTGGGCAGTCAAAGTACCTGAAGTTTCTGTGAGAATTCAAATAACATGGTGCTGAGTTTGCAACGTCCTGGCCACCACCCTGCATCACTAGCAGTTTTCCTTCAGGTCTAATCTGCAACTTCTCTTGCCACACTGCTTTCATGGAGGCCAGTGGTCCAGGTGGGGGTTGAGAGGTGGGCATTGTATGAGAAATAAAATATCTCTTCCTTGCAGGCAGCTGGGTGTGTTTTAATGGGCAAGGTCAGAGATGAAATGACCAGGAAGAGAAATCGCTGCCATTACAGATCAGTCGCGATCTTGTATCAATTATTCCTTGCACCGTTCCCTTCGCCACGGGCTGAAGCAAACACGGCCCTAATCAGTTTTACATCTCCGTTTAATTTTATTGGAAAGAGGAGCTGGCAATGCATCATGGGGGCCGAGTGTGACACGAAAGGTGACCCCCCTGCCAACTTAATGGCACAATACATAACCCTTAATGAAGTCGCTATCTTGTCCCTTTTTTGCTGTCTCAGCCCCGTGATTTACGACGGCATCATTTTGCTTTGCCCTCTTTTCATTTCAGCTTTGACAAAGTGGATGAAACAATTATCTTCGTTATCGGCCAGAGGAATAGAAATGTGATAGTTGGGAGATTTCTGCAGGTAGAAGGCCTTGGCTGTGGATCAAAACCAATGGTGAAATGTGCTTAGAAATTGTGTTGTGGTTGTGGATTTTTCCCCCCTCCCTTCCCTCTCTTCTCTCCTCTCCCTATGACTATGGGCTCCTGAAGATGGATTGTGTATCCTAATGAACACTGCAAGTTCTATATCATTGTGGCAAGAAGTAATTTCAGGAGAAAGAGATCTCTGTAGTTGCAGATGGAAGAAAACTGGGGATTCTGAAATTCATTGCCTCCAGGCTCTCTGTATTTGTGTGTATATGCATAGCCAGGCAGAAGCATATATCACTATGCATTTACATAGTCCCATTCTCTTGTCATGTCATAAGATCATGAGCTATCAGGGACCTTAGAGATCATTTGGTCCAACCACTCCATTTTACAATTGAGGAAACCGAGGCCCCAAAAAGTGAAGTGACTTACCCAGGTAGTCCAGAGGTAGTAAGTAGCTAAGCCAGGTCTCAAACCTAGATTTTTCATTCCAAATTCAGCATTCTTTCAACTACATCTAGCTTCTCAATTAATTCCATTCAAACACTTACTAAACTCCTGCCATGTGCAAGGTACTGTGCTAGGCACTGAGAATACAAAGACGAAACAGAATGGTACCTACCCTCAAAGAGATAGTAAACGTTTATTAGGTGAAGAACACTGTGCTTGGTGCTAGAGGAGAATGATAGTTTAGAGAAAAATGTCATCCTTGTCCTGGTGCAATATGGGAATAGAGTATCCCAAAAATCTTAGTGCAGTTTTAAGCTTTAATAGCATAAAACTGACCTAACATTTTTGAGATACTCTGTATAGTCCAGCAAGGAGATCACTGTACCATACAACAGTACAATCATGTTAGGGGTTGTCATGTGAAGGCTGAAGGAGAAGCGGTCAGACAAAGCTTCAGGGAGGAAGTGGCATGTAAGTTGGATTTGACAGTGTTGGCTTCCTCAATACTATCTCCTGTTTGGTTTTTCATGACACTGTTTCCTTTTAGTTCTTCCCCTATTAGTGCAACTATTCCTCAATCTCCTTTGCGGATTTGTCATCTCTATCACATCCCCTAAATGTGAGTGTCCCCCAAGACTTTGTCCTTGCATCAGTAAAGCAATAATAACAATGGAGATGATAATTGTCAAAATGTCTATGTAGTTCTGTATCTCAAAGTATGCGAGACTTAACACATAGAAGGTAGAAGAAGTAAACCATTTATTCAGACACCAGAAGACCATATTCCATAAGCCATCTGCCCAATTCATCACAGCAGTGAAACATCTGAAATATAATATCCCAGCATGGAGCCTTGACATCCCAAAACCTCCCTGACCCCCTGCTGGGGTCTTCCCAGAAGCAAACTCACAGTACGGCTAAGTCAGTCTGTTCAGCTATCAGAGGTCGACTTTCATTACCTCAGCTCTAATAGTCACAATGGTCATTAACGGCCATAACAGCACTCTCTCTCTCTCTCTCTCTCTCTCTCTCTCTCTCTCTGCATTTCCTGTGATATAACTTCCTTTTCCTGTCAGGAAGCTTCTCCCACCACATGTGACTTATGCTTCCTGTGACATAAGCAGGTCACGTGGCCTATTAATGGGTGGGAAAATCTTCAGACCTAAATTGCTACTACAATCCTAGGCTCTCTTTTTTCTCATTTCTCAGCAATCTCACTGGGTGACCTCACCAGCTCCCATGGGTTCAATGATCACCTTTATTCAAATGACTCTCACATCCATATATCTAGATCTAGTCCTTCTCCCCAGTTCTAGTCCCATATGACTAAATGCCTGTTGGACATTTCAAATTGGATGTTCTATAGCCATCTCAAGCATGATATGACTAACGCAGGCCAAAACCTGTCTTCTAAACTTCCTGGTTATTATCAAGGGTACCATCATCCTTCCAGTCACCCAAATTCAAGACTATGTTGTCATCTGAATCCTCATTTTCACCAATCACCTGCTAAAGCTTGTTATTTCTGTCTCTATGATGTCTCCCACATAAGCCCCCTCCTTTCCTCTCCCAGAGCCACTCATCTTGTTCAGGTACTTATCTATTGCCTGTACTCTTTTAGTACCCTTATACTTGGCCTTCCTGACTCAGTCCTCTGCCTGCTGTGATTCATCCTTCACAAAGTGGCCAAAGTGATTCTCTTAAAGCATAGATCTGACCATTTTACTTTCTCACTTACTAAGCTCTAGTGACTCACTATTAACCCTAAGATCAAGCATAAGGTCCTCTGGCATTTAAACAGCTTCATGAGCTAGACTCCTCCTACCTCTCTATTCTACTTAAGAATTTCTCCATTCCATGCACTCTATGGTTCAGCCATACTGGTGTACTTGGTGTCCGTCATGTATGAAACTCTATCTCCTGCCTCTGTGACTTTATACATGCTGCCTGGTATGCTTGATATGCTCTCCCTCCTCTTAGAGTCCCAGATTTCCTTTAAGACTTAGCTAAGGGGCAGAGCCAAGATGGCAGGGTACAGGGCTGGGACCCAACATTCCCCTCCAAACTACTTTAAAATAATGCCTTACATAAAGTTTGGAAGGAAAAGGCCAACAGAAGGTCAGAGAGAGACATTTTTCCAACTTAAGACAAATTAGGAGGTTTACAGAGATCTGTAACACCATGGTGACTATAGGCCTAGAGGGTGTCAAGAACACAAGTGATGGGCCTCTGAGGGAGCTGCAACATCATCATCATCAGCAGCAGCAGCAGCTCTCAGCCTAGAGATGGTCAGGGAATCAGACAACTGGTTAGGAAGAGATTCAGGGGACTCTGTGCTGGCACTGGGTACAGGTGGTGCTGATTGGCAATTGCCCATAGGCAATTCTGGGTCACGGTGCCTTGGTCACAGTTCCAGGGCAAAGAAAAATATTAACACTTGTGGCTTCAGGGTAGCAGGGGCCCTTCCTGGATAAAGTCTAGAATGAATACCTGGAGAGTAATGACCTCTAATACCACCTTGAAATCACCAAAAACTTGCAGACCCCCAAAACTAACTCTGAAAACAGCAGCATGAAAAAGCCTGAAGCTTGGGACAATGCTTCCCTACCCCAAGGTGAGCAAAGCCCAATTTTAACATAAAGTTCAAAGTGAAGAAATAGGCTGGGAAAATGAGCAAATAACAACAACAACAAAAACAACTTGACCATAAAAGGCTACTATGGTGGCAGGGAAGACTAAGACATAAACTTAGGAAAAACAAGACATAAACTTAGAAGAAGACAAAAATATGAAAACAGCTACAAGCAAAATCTCGAAGAAAAATGCTAATTGGACCCAAGGCTAGTAAGAATTCTTCGAAGAGTTATAAAAGAGATGAGAGTAGTAGAGGAAAAATTGGGGAAAGAAATGAGTGATGCAAAAAAAAATCATAAAATGAGAATTAACAGCTTGGTAAAAGAGGCACAAAAATACTGAAGAAAATGTCACTTTAAAAAAAAAAACAGAATTGGACTAATGGAAAAAAGGCACAAAATTCACTGAAGAAAAGAAATTCTTTAAAAGCAGAATTGACCAAATAGAAAGAGAGATACAAAAGCTTGCTGAAGAAAATAATTCCCTAAAAATTAGAATTGAGCAAGCAGAAGTTAATGATTTTATGAGACATCAAGAAACAATCAAAGTCAAAAGAATGAAGAAAATGTGAACTATCTCATTGGAAAAACAATTGACTGGAAAAATAGATCCAGTAGAGATTACTTAGTAATTATTGAACCAAATGAAAAAAATATTTTTATATGAAAAAAAAGAAAAGAAAAAAAGCTACACATCATCTTTTAATAAATTATCATGGGAAAATACCCATATGTCTTTAGATCTAGAGGGTAAAATAGAAATAGAAAGAATCTACCTCCTGAAAGAAAGGATGAAATGAAAACTCCGAGCAATTATAGCCAAATTCCAGAGCTCCCAGGTTAAGGAGAAAACACTGCAAGCAGCCAGAAAGAAAGAATTCAAATATCATGGAGCCACAATCAAGATCATACAAGATTTTGCAGTTTCCACATTAAAGGAGTGAAGGGCTTGGAAGATGATATTCTGCAGGGCAAAGAAGTTAGGATTACAACAGAAAATAACATGCCTACCAAAGCTAGTTTATTCTTTCAGGGGAAAATATTATTTAATGAAATAGAGGACTTTCAAGCACTCCTGATGAAAGGACCAGAACTGAATAGAAAATTTAATATTCAAACATAAGACTCAAGAGAAGCATAAAAAGGTAATCATGAAAAAGTAATCATAAGGAACTCAATGGAGTTAAACTGTTTACATTCCTATATGGGATGATGACACGTGTAACTCCTAAGACCTTTATCATTATTAGGGCAGTCAGGAGTCTGCATATACAAAGGACATGGGTAAAGTTGCTTATGTTGGGATGATCTCCAAAAACTCTTAGGGATAAGAAAGAGAGATTCACTGGGGGAGAAGGGGGAAAGAAGGGGTAGAATCAGGAAAATGTTCTTGTATAAAAGAGGTACACAAGGAAAAGCTTTTATAGCAGAAGGGCAAATGGGGGTTGGCAGTACTGGACAATGCTTGAGCCTCACTCTCAATATGCATGTATGTACACATGCATGCACATACACACACACATACATACACACAAACTTGGGCATAGAAATCCATCTTACCCAATAAGGAAATAGGAACACAAGGGGATAAGAGATATGGGCTGGGTGGGGGGGTGGGAGGAAATGATAAATAGAAGGGCAGATTAAGGGAGGCAGGGGTCAGAAGCAAAACAGATTTTTGAGAAGGAACAGGATAAACAGAGAGAGAAGGCTAAACAGAATAAAATAGGATGGAGGGAAATACACTGCAGCCGTGAATGTGAATGGGCTGAGCTAACCCATAAAATAGAAGTGGATAGTAGAATGGATTAGAAACCAGAATCCAACGATATGTTGGGTACAAGAGATACACTTGAAATAGAAAGACATACAGACTCCCATACCCACACACACAGTTTAAACAAGGGGCTGGAGTAGAATCTATTATGCTTTAGTTGAAGTAAAAAAGACAGGTGTAGCAATCATGATCTCTGACAAAGCAAAAGCAAAAATAGACCTAATTAAAAAAGATAATCAGGGAAACCACATTTTGCTAAAAGGTACCATGGACCATGAAGTAATATCAAAAATTTTTATAGTTTCTCTGATAAAAGCCTCATTTCTCAAATATATTGGGAACGAGTCAAATTCATAAAAATAAGAGCTGTTCTCTAATTTATAGTCGAAGGATATGAACAGGTGGTTTTCTAAAGAAGAAATCAAGCTGCCTATGGTCATATGAAAAAAAAATGCTTTCAATTACTGTTGATTAGAGAAAGTCAAATTAAAACA
This sequence comes from Trichosurus vulpecula, assembly GCF_011100635.1. NCBI lineage: Eukaryota > Metazoa > Chordata > Mammalia > Diprotodontia > Phalangeridae > Trichosurus > Trichosurus vulpecula. The sequence continues at coordinate 307,393,892 of NC_050575.1, forward strand.
ACTCAGAGGTACCACCTCACACCCATCAGAAATGACAAATGCTGGAGGGAGTGAGGAAAGCAGGTAGATTAATGAACTGTTGGAGTGAGGAACTGGTCCAACCATTCTGGAGAAACTGTTTATACTCTTTGTGGTGGCAAAGAATTGGAAATTGAGAGGATGCTCCTCAATTGGGGAATGACTGAACAAGTTGTGGCATATGATTGTGAAGGACTACTATTGTGTTGAAGAAATTATGAGGGAGGCAGTTTCAGAAAAGAAACAAACATAGCAAGAACTATATGAACTGATGCAAAGTGAATTGAGAAGAACTGGGAGATGATTGTGCACAGTAACAGCAATGTTGTAATAATAATAAACTACGAATGTCTTGGCTACTCTGATCAATACAATGATCCAAGAAAATCACAAAGGCCTCATATTGAAAGAATGCTATCCACCTCCAGAGAGAGAACTGATGAACTCCAAGTGCAAATTGAAATAAAATTTTCTCACTTTATATCTTTTGGGGGAGATATGGCTAATATGGAAATGTTCTGCATAATTTCACATGTATAATTGATACCACATTGTTTGCCTTCTCAGTGGGTGGGAGAGGTGTGGGTGAGAGGGAGAAAATCTGGATCTCAAAATTTAAAAAGAAAAGAATGTTAAAAATAAATAAATAAAAACTTTTAAAAAACTTAGCTAAAACATTCATTTTCTGTAGGCAGCATTTCTTCTAATACTTTCCCATCTAAGGTTAACATAACTGCTTGCTCTCTCTCTCCCTCCCTCTCCCTCTCCCTCTCCCCCTCTCCTTTTTTCTCTCTCTCTCTCTCTCTCTCTCTCTCTCTCTCTCTCTCTCTCTCTCTCTCTCTCCCCCCTCCCCCTCCCCTTCTCCCCCTCCTCCTCTCTGTCTCCCTCTCCCTCTCTCTCAGAAACAAAAATATATGTACATCTCCCCAAAGAGAATGCAAGTTACTTGAGAGAAAGGACTTTTGTCACTCTTGTCTTTGTATCCTCAGTGCCCAACATAATGTTTGGCACATAGTAGGCACTTAATAAATGTTTGTTGATTGATTTTAAAACTATGCACAGTGCTTTGGCAGACCAAAAAGGCATGCAAGGAATAGGAAGTACGAGCACATGGGAATTGAGAGCCTGAGGAACTAGATGTTATGGTAGATGAAGGAGCATCAATATGTAGGCTGAAGTCCTCTAGCATAAGGGCATGAGTTAAGTTGGAGAAAATGATTGTGATCCAGGATCTGAGGAAGGAAGAAGAATGTCCTGGGGGGTCACTAGATAATGACCCCAAGAATCTGAATTTGGTAATAAATTTGAATAGTTCGATCCTCAAAGGAGGAAAGATTGCTAAGTTGTGGTAGAGGCTTAGTCTGAAAGTGGCAGTGGGGAACAAGGAGAATTTTGACTCCTCCACCATGACCTGTTGTCTGGGATAGAAGTGAAGATACAACCAGTCCTAGAAAGAATGGCCAGGGATGAATTGTCATAGGTGGGAGCCAGATCTCAGTCTCAATGAATGACAGAAGGAAGGAACAAAAAAGAAAAAGGATTAAGATGAAAGGACATTTGTTGATTATGGAGCAGGAATTCCATCGAGCACAATGGAAAAGGTAGACAGATATGGAGGGGAGAATGAATGGATAGGGTTGAGGGGGATGGGAATAAGGAAGCAGGCAATTGGGGATAGGGAACAAGATTTTTACATTAATAGTCAGGAGATTCAGAATCACTGGGATGGGGAGACAGGGCTGGGAATATGCTAATCTTTGAGCCATGAATCCAGGCAAAGTATCAGTGATCTGAGAGAGGCCTGTGATGGTGGTGGAGAGTAGGGGTGTAAGAGGGTGATTGGATTGTACAAGGTTATCTCTCAAGGTCCAACCTTGTGGCAGATGGCAATGTTGTATCCTGTGAGGACAGAGGAAGCTCTTTTCACCACATTCGGAGGTGTGGGGGTGTGTGGTCTTGGCAGGAGGCGAGGGATAGCAGTATGAAATGGGCTAACTGAATAAGTGAGGGGGAGTATCTGGCTTCTGGAGGACAGACTATGGAGGAGCTGGAGTACTGGAGAAGGCATTAGGTTGAAAATATATTTGATCAGGTAACAGGGCTTGGAGCTAGCACAAGGCTCCAGGAGGACCCTGAGGTTAAGATGGAGTTTCCTTTTCATCCTGGCCATTTTCTGACCTGCCACCTAGGATGGACTATCTTCTTGTCCCCCCAGGTGTAATCCACTATAATCCACAGTACCATCACCCCTAGAAAGGGCACGTTAATTAAATGATCTCTTTAACTATTTTTGTGTCTTCTCATCTTTGTAACTACTTTCCTTGGCCATCATTCCCTAAATGTGTTATCTTCCCAATTAGAAAGTAAGCTTCTTGAGGGCAGAGGCTATGCCACTTTTTTTGTATTCTTAGTGCTTTTCACCACGCTTATCACAGAGTAACAAGATAGAGAAAGTAGACCCATCTCATCAGTACAGATCGCTTATCAGGTGAGGAAATGCCTTCTACTAATCCAGGTGATCATCTCCTCTGCAACTTATAGCCTGGAAAAGTTTCTTGAAGGCCCTGGGAGGTTAAGTGCCTTTTCTGGGTCAGACAGCCACTTTTGCAACAGTAGAACCAAAACAGAAGTCAAATCAATGTGTAACAAAAACCCTTAATTAACATTTAGTTCAGGTTCAGCTGATACTGAACCTGGCAATTTCAAAACTGAATATTAAGACATCAAGGAAGCACCAGTATAAAATGCTGTTGTCATCAGTAATTTATTCCTCAATAAATCTTCCCTTTGTTACCTGAGGACATATTTAGAAGAAGAGTGAGTGTGTTGGAAATAGGACTTGAACCCAGGTCTTCTGGATGTTTTGCTTGGCTCTCCATCCACTTTAGAGTCATTCGTGGGTATAAATGTGTATATGTTATTTTTTTTCTTTATTGAGAATGGTCCATCCCTGTCATTTCATAAACATGGGGACTCCTAGTGAGGAAATTCCTTCAGCCAATGAAGTCAGGAACTGTTCTACAACTTTTATTCTTAGAGAGGTTTAGAGAATAAATATATAGTATGTAGATCCATGAAGTTAGGTTACCAAAACGTTGATGACACAGTGCCGGAAACATAGTGGGTACCTAATTAATGCTTGTTGTAATGAAGCCTCTTAGCTGTGAGGTTTTGTGTACTACTTCACATTTTTACATATACACTTATTTGCTTACTTACCACCTTCTTTATATCCATGTGGAGTAGAAGGTAAGCTTCTAGAGGGCAGAGTATGTTTTTTGTCTTGACTTTGTATCCCCAGTTCCTAGCACAATGACTTGTACATAGTTGGTATTGTAAATGCATATTGCAATGCATTGTTGGCTTAGATATCTGGGATACATGTATTTATTTCACATAGGTGGATATGAGTGATAGAGTGCTAGACCTGGAGTCAGGAAGACTCATCTTCCTGAGTTCAGATCTGGCCTCAGACACTTACTAGCTGTGTGACCCTGGGCAAGTCACTTTACCCTGTTTGCCTTAGTTTCCCCACCTGTAAAAATGAGTTGGAAAAGGAAACGGCACACCGCTCCAGTATCTTTGTCAAGAAAACCTCAAATGGCTTCATGAAGAGTTGGACACAGCTGAAAAACAACTGAACGACAACCACTATTTACCTAAAGTCAGATAGAACCAAAAGCTATGTAGTCTGGCTCATACCTAGAGCAGAATTCCTCTCTATGAGGCTCCTGACAAGGATCATCCAACTTCTGCTTGAAGACCTGGAGTGATGGAATGTAGTACCTCTGTAGAGATCTTATTTGCCTTTGGATTGCCTATAACTCGAGGCCACTTTCTTTCCTTATATCAAACCGTAGTCCCCATTTCTCCAACTTCTAACCATCACTCCTGTTTCTGCCATCTGAGGCCAAACGAAATCAAGTCTAATCCACTTCTTACATGACACCCCTTCAGAGACCTCAGGACAAAGATCGTATCATATCCTGGTTCCCTACCCCCAGTCTTTACTTTTTCTGAATAACTCCCCTGGTCTTACAATAAGTCCTTCTAAGTCATGGTTTGGATGCCTCTCACCCATTCTTATTACCCTCCTTTGAATTCTCCCCAGCTTGTTAGTGTCTTTGTTAAAACGCTTCTTCTGGCTAAAAGAAAATTATGCTTTCCTTTATTTAAAAAAAAATGTCTGTGGTCATGTAAGTCCAAAGGTGATTTGTTGTGGCAAGTAAAAGTCAGTGAGCCTTCCTTTGCAGAAACCTTCATTTAAAAATGAGGTCATGTGACCAGAAATAGCCCTCTATTATTAATTCTACTGTTGAAAGGAAAGCCATTTTTTTCTAGCAGAACTCTTCGGGTGGGTGAAGGAATATAATAAAGGAATGATTAAGTGGGGGACATTTTAAGTTGGCCCCACAGTAAACAAATCTGAAAATAGATATGTCACGTAAATTGATATGAGTGTTTATAGGAAAACAATCCTTAACCATGTTGATCACTCGGTGCCTAAAACAGGGCTAAGGCTGAAATGCCAAGGCCAAGGGCCTAAAGACAGAATGAAGTCTGGTTGTCAGAGAGATGGCCAGGCACTTACTCCTATATTCGAAAGAAGCCAGGGGGAAGAAGATTCAGAAAAGCTACCTTTTCATCCTTGTTCCTTTGCCCACAGGGGAGGAGGGATTTTCTCATCAGCAATACTGGCTCCAGAATTGCATCTTCATACATACCATGTGCCATCCCATGTGTCCCTTTGCCATCCGGAAAACCCCTAAGTAGGCAATGGTGGGTGATGAGATAATCTCCAGAAGAGAAAACAAGACATTTTTGGCCAGAGCCAGAGAAAAATGGGAGGGAAAGAGGAGATCCATGTGGATACCTCCTTCTATCTAAGCAAATTGGAAAGGTCTTTCCCCTGATTCCTGCTGACATCTCCTGATGGAAATTTCTTCCCTTGACAGAGATACAGATGGAGTTTACCAACATGGGTACTGTAGGAACATTCTGGGATAATGAAAAAATGCCCAAGGTAGCCATATGTTCAGTGGCCCTTCGTTTGAAGTAACTCCAGTTGGGTGACTGTACAATTGCATTTTTGGCAACATTGGCTGAAGGGGGATCCTCAGTGTTCTGTCTCTCAGTATTTTTCCCACATTTCGTTGAGATTTGAAACTGAAATACCAATCTCAAACACTCAAAAAGCAGTTATTTTCTTTCCTATATCTCCCTTTCCCTTTTTTCCTGGGCCCAGAAATGTTTTCCTAAAGGTCAGTATGACCTGGCCCATGTCCAAACTCAGGAAATGAATTCCATCTTCCATCTGACTACCTTAAAATCATTTTTTTTTATATTCTGTATGTGGCAAATGCCACCCTCCCTACTGCATGAGATTATAAACTCCTTGAGATGGTGGAAGGGCCTGCTGCTTTTTGCCTCTGTGTTTAGCAGAAGGTCTTACACATAGTAGGCATTTATAAAATAGTTGCTAAATATAATTTAATTGCATTGCAGTGAGATTTCCTCTCTCTGTGATTGAAAGTGTTGGAGTGAGGATGAGAAGTTGGGGGGGGGTGTAATTTGTAAATTATGTCTTCTCCATGGCTAAATATTCCAAGGCTGTTATGCTGGAGACAGCTTGGTACAGAGGGGAAAAAACACTCATTCTAGAGTTAATGGGGCTATGTTCTAATCCTCCCCCCTCCGCCAGCCTTTCATCCCTTGTCAGCTTAATGCCTATGTGACTTTAGATAAGTTTACCTCCCTAAGAATCATCTTCATCATCTGTAAAATGCAAGAGTTGAATCAAATAACTTCTGAGATCTTTTCCAGCTCTATGGCTAGTTCGTTTTCTCTCCTAGTCACTTCTGAGAGTTTTTCCCCAATTCAGTTTTTCCTTCCCTTTTGTCTTTAATTTTTCCTTATCCATTGACTCCTAACCTGATGCCTATAGACTAAAATGTCTTCTCCATATTTTTAAAATCCTTTTGCTTGACCCTCTCATCTCTTCAAGCTATTCAAATTGCCCATTTATCATTTATGGTCTATGTGACCTTGGGTAAATCCCTTACCCTCTCTGGGTCTCAGATGATTCAAAAATGAGAGCATTGGACTAGATGGTCTCTCAGGTCTCTTCCCGCTCTAAGTCTATGATCCCATAATCCTATTCTCTTTTCCCTTTAAAAGCCCACCTCTCAGAAACAGCCACCTATTTCCTCTTCCCCCACTCACTTTTCAGCACTTCACAACCTGGCTTACAACTGCACTCCTGAAGAGGAACTCCTTCTTCCCAAGGTTACTAGTCATTTCTTGACTGCTAAATTGACTTAGCTTTTCTCAGTCCTCATCCTGCTTTACCCCTCTCTGCAAATTTTGATTCTGTCAATCGCTTCTTCCTCTTAGATACTCTCTCCTTCCGTGGATTTTTGTGATACTGTTCACTCTTGGTACACTCCCTGCCTCTCCTCGGTCTTTACTACCAGATCATTATAGTAATAATAATAATAGTAATAGCCAACATTTGTATAGTGACTACTTTGTGCCAGTTAGGTGGCAGCTAGGTGGCACAGTGGATAGAGTGCTAAACCTGTAATCAAGAAGACTCCTCTTTCTGAGTTCAAATCCAGCCTCAGACACTTACTAGCTGTGTGACCCGAGAGAAGTCACTTAGCTATGTTTGCCTCAGTTTCCTTATCTGTAAAATGAGCTGGAGAAAGAAATGGCAAACCACTCCAGTATCTTTGTCAAAAAAAAACCCCTAAAGGGGATCACAAAGAGTGACTGAAACCACTGAACGACAACAACAACGTGCCAGTGAATGCGCTAAGAGCTTTACAAATATCATCTCATTATATCCATCTTCCACTTACTGTGAGAATGGCCTTTAAGGCTTTGTCCTGGTCCTTTTCTCTTTTTTTAAATCAATTTTCTTTATTGGTAATTTCATCAACTCTAGTGCATTTAATCTCATCTGTGGAGACCAATACCACATTTATATACCCATCCCTGCTCTCTGTCCTGAACACGCAGTGCCTGTAGCTGGCAAAGTGTATGGAGAAAGGAAAGAAGGCAACAAGCATTTTTAAAGTGCCTACTATGTACCCAGCACCGTGCTAAGCTCTTTATGAATATGATCTCGTTTGGTCCTTACAATAACTCTGTAAAGGGAGTGTTATTATGATTCTCATTTTATACTTGAGTAAATCAAGGCAGACAGAGTTTACATGATTCGCCCAGGATCACATAGCTGGTAAATTTCAGAGGCCAGATTTGAATTTAGGTCTTTCTGACTCTGAGAGCAGCAAGCACTCTATCCACTGAGCCACCTAACCGCTTCTGAATTCAATAGCAGCCTCAGACACTTACTAGCTGTGTGACCCTGGGGAAGTCACCGTTTGCCTCAGTTTCCTGATAGCATCTGCCTGTCAGGGTTTTTGTGAGGATCATATGAGTTAATAATTATAAAGTACTTACCACAATGCCTGGCACATATTAAGCACTGTAAAAATGTTAGCTATTGTGATGATGATGATGAAATCCCTATTATATGCTTCTGCTAGACTGTAAGCTCTGAGAATAGAAGACAGCTCCTATTTTTCTTTTTGACTCCCTTAAACCACAGTGCATTGCACATTGTACAAAATGGGTGAAAATCAAACCTCAGCTTGCTACTAGCTACATGTTTTTGGGTATACCACTTAACTCTCCTGAGTCTGTATTTCATGATCTATATTTTTAAATAATATTTTATTTTTTCCAATTACATGAAAAGATCGTTACCAACATTCATTTTTATAAGATTTTGAGTTTCAAATTTTTCTCCCTCCTCCCTCCCCAAGACAGTAAGCAATCTGATATGTTATACATGTGCAGTCATGTTAAACATATTTCTACATTAGTCATGTTGTGAAAGAAGAATCAGGACAAAAGGGAAAAGCCATGAGAAAGAATAAATGAAAAAAGTGAAAATAGTCTGCTTTGATCTGCATTCAGACTCCATAGTTCTTTCTCTGGATGTCCACAACATTTTCCATCATGAGTCTTTTGGAATTGTCTTGGATCATTATATTGCTGTCTATCATAGTTGATCATCACACAGTGTTGCTGTTACTGTGTACAATGTTCTCTCAGCATGATCTATATGTGTTTTTTTAAAGTCAAATAGTCGGGTCCTGATTACTGCAAATAATGAATGCTCTAGAGTGTGTTTGAATTTACACTATTTGAAGTTATAATTATGTAAAATGTGGTAATTGGTTCTAGCCCAATGGGCACTAATTGGGACCTAGTAGTGATGATAGCTGTTATACCTACCTCACTGGATTGGGGTAAAGGAAGTTATTTTCCTATTCTATATAAATATAGTACTATATAAATATAAATTGTTATTTTAACAATAATACCTTTCTGCTATTAATATAATCAATAGCAAAGTTTGTCAAACTGATTAATAAATGAGTGAATGAACTTGTAGCATATGATCTACGTCCTTTTTAGGCCAAGATATTATGGTTTTGGAGACTGCCTTACGTGGCCTTCACTTAATTGTATTTATATTGCGTATGTTTGGGTCCGGTGAGTTGCATACACTTTGCTGATTCCTGGAGTCAACAATTTGACTCCTTTTATTTTAGGCTCAGATGCAGAGGGCTGAAATACTACATTCATACATGAGACACTAGCTGAGGGAAGAACGGGAAAAGGTAGAGGCAAAATGGCTGGTAGCCAACCAAAGCCACATTAGAAGCAGCTGTAGTGAAACAGGGAGAGCATTGGCTTTGGAGATAGAAAGCATAGGTTCAAATCCCAGGTCAGTTGTTTACTATCTGTGTGAGTCTGAGCAAGTCAAACTTTCTGGGCCTCAGTTTCACCATTTGTGTCCATAACGAGAAAGTTGAACTAGAATTTAAGGTCCCTTTCAGCTCTAGATCCTGTGATTTTGAACCAAAGTTTAACTGTGTTTGTGGAGGAGGGATATCATAAAATGTTATCAGAAAGATGTATGACCAAAAAAGAGTCTGCAGCTAGTTATATAGTGGGAGTAAGGGAAAATCTGACTGCCCTAGCTTCCTTTCAGTCTCAACTAACAATCCTGCCTACTATAGGAAGCTGTCTCCAGTCCCTTTTTAATTAGTGCTCTCCTTTTGTTAGTTATTTCCAAGCTATCCTGTATATAGCTTGCTTTGTATATATTCATTTGCATGTTGTCTCTGCCATTAAACTGTAAGCTCCTTGAGGGGAAGGATTATCTTTTGCCTCTCTTTGTATCTTCTGAGTTAAGCACAGTGCCTGGCACATAATAGGTGCTTAATCAATGTTTATTGATTGATTACTGATAATGACTGGACAAAGATTCATAGGTTCACATGTTTAGAGCAGGGAAGACAGAGATAGCCTAAGTCACACTCCTTATTTTACAAAGGGGGAAACTGAGGCTTAAGGAGGTCATGGGATCATGAGAGTGTTGATCTAGTTCTGGAAGGGACCTCAGATTCAGGATTCAAACTCAGCTACTTTTCCTCCAAATTTAGGACCTTTTAAATTATACTGAATTACCACCCCTCTTGCTCTGTTGGTTCCCATGCAATGCCTACAAGAAGGTTCCCAGCACACTGGGTGAATGCCCTCTCCCCTCTGTGGAGGATTTGCTGGAAGGAGGCAAAGGCCAGTTGTATGTGATGTGCACTGCTGTTGGGGGAAGGGGGAGGGAGTGCCTTCATGGAGACCACAGCTCCATTGAAATAAGTTGCTCTGAGCATGCATGATGAGTGTCATGCCTTGGGATTCCTAGTATAGACTGCTTTGATACTGCAAAAGATTGGCCATTTAATTGGTGTGGCTATTTCCTTTATTGTCACAGATAAAGAAATTCTCCACACCTGAGTGAGTGAGCTTCATGAACTACTATTCCCTCCTCACCCCCTCCAAAAAATAATCATCACTTGATGGTCATGCTTCTGAAGCTTATATTGACCATGGAGACAGTGGAGGCCTCTTGGAGCTTGGCCACTGTAGTCCTTGGGCAATAGGCACACTGTACTTCCCTGGGATATTTTGATGTAGGCCTGAACCAAAAATGGGTGTGATGCCTAAGAAATGTTCAGTAAATTCAAGGCAAAGGGGTACCCAGGGGACCACCATTCCCCATAATAACTGAATCCCCTCTGTAAGCCCTATTGCTAAGACAGAGCTGTGTCCTTCCTTATTTCAGAAAGAAAGAAAGAAAGAAGGGCAGCCTGTCCAGATGGAGGAAAGTAGCTAATTCCAGAGATATATTTGCTTCCTTCTTTTGGAAATATTCATAAAGAAAACACACCCTGCAGGTTTTATATCCTCATTTTCAACCCTCTAGTGTTCCTGCACAAACTCCCCAGGTCTGGCTTCCTTTCTGGGGAATGACTTGGCACATACCTAATTAAGTTAGCCTAGCTCATTCCTGGGTAATATAAAACATATTTATAAACCCAGATTCTCTACTCAGGCCCTTGATTTGCCTAAAGTTTCATCTGTCTTTTTTTCCCAAGGTCAGCTTTTTTTGGGGGGGGTGAAGTGGGGGGAAGGGACAGTAGGGAGGAGAGATTGATGTCTTTTTTTGCTGGATGACCTGAACAGAGACTTTGTAGGGGAAGTGGGGGAGTGAGGAGGGAAGACAAATGTAGTTTGGCAGGACATTAAGGAAAACCACAATATTGCCTTGTAATGGAGCTCCTATCTGATCAGCGGAGTCAAATGTGGTCCCGGAGTTGTGTCTCAGAGGAAGCTAAATCCGCCAGCTCCTGTCCAGTTGATGGCCTAGATCCTTGCAGAGATAGCCCACTGTCTGTCTGCTGGAGATACCAGCTGCTAAGACATTCCTGGTGTGTGCTTCCAATCCTTAGGGAGCTAAGGCCCTCCCTTCTTCCATAATCCCTAGAGCAGGGGTTCCTAAAGTTTTTGGGTTGCAGACTACCCATTAGGAGTTGTTATTTTCTTAATGTGTACGCTGGTACTGGGGATGGGGAAATGGGGGTTTTCTAATGGCACCTGTGAATCTGTGGCTGTGAGGCTATGACTGACTGAGCTTACACAGCTATGGGAGGGGGTAGAGTAGGGGAATTGTAGGCTGTTATGGGTGAGAGGGTAGATATGTTTGCGCTGGAGACAAGCCTCATGTTTGGCTATTAGCATAGGATGTTATCAGTCTTCCCACCAGGAGACTACTTGATCACACACATCTTAAAGTTCTTGCCCAGTCCCCCAGGAGCCCCCTAGTCTGGTGACCACTTCCCTAGCCCTGCCCCCCACCAAAGTAGCAGAGCTAGTTAATGAACAAGATTCCTATCCCCTCTGCTCTCCTATGGTTTCCTTCCTGTGGTTCTCAGTTGCCCATCACTCTTCTCTCTTCCCCCTGACAGCAAAATCCCCCAATTCTTTCTTTCTCTACAGGAGATGAAGATGTGTTGGCTGTTGCCTTAATTCCTGGGACAAATGGCCTAGTCATTTCCCTCAGAAAGGTCCATGCCAAGGCCTACCAAAAGCATGAGATGTTGCTACAAAATTTGTTTCAAGGGTCAGGCAGCAAATCTGTTCCCTTGGCAGAGGGTAGAAGCAATAGCTTGTTACTCTCTCCTGATAACCAAGCCAGGCCATGGGACAGCCAGAATTTCAGCAGGAGGGTTGGTATGTAAACAGACTATGCTCACTGGTAGGAAGTTGTTTCCACTGACATTGTTAGTCACACATGAGATGTCCAGGCAGCTTTCCAAGCTTGTCTTGAGGGTTGAGAGAAGGGGAGGCAAGAACATCTTTCTTTCTTGCTCTTTACAGATAGAGAAACTGAGTCCCATTTAGGGCAAAAAGTCTTGGTGCAAGCCCCACAAACAAAGGGATAGCACTGTTAACTGATATTTTATAATATGTTTCTCAAAATACCCCTGGGAGGCAGATAGTGAAAATTTTATTATACATTATCTGTTTTAGAGATGAAGAAAAAGGTTCAGATATTAAGTGACTAGCTCAGGGTCTTATAGTTACTAAGCCATGGAATTGAGACTCAGTCATTCACTCAGTCACTCACTCAATCAATAAGCATTTATTAAGCTCCTACTATGAGTTAGGCCCTAGGGATACACAGCAACAACAACAAAAAGTGAAACAGCCTCCTACTGATTCTGCCCACCATCTTTCTTGCTTCTCTCCTCCTTATTCCTGTAGTCATTCCACTATCCTAGTTCAAGCCTCATCATCCCTCTCCTGGACTGTTAAAAGAGGCTCCTAATGATCTCCCAGCCTCCACCCTCTCTAATGCACCCACCACTCTACTGCCAAAGTGATCTTCCTCCAGTACAGGTCGGATCAGGTCACTCCTCTGCTCAATAAACCCCAGTGGATCTGTTACTACTAGGATCAAATATAAACTCCTCTGTTTGGCATCTGAAGTCCTTTACCACTGAGCTCCAACCAGCATTTACAGCCTGATTATTCCTCTTTACACATCCCATGGTGCAGCCAAATTGGCCTTCTCGTTCCTCATCCACATAGCAGTGCAACTATCATCTCCATGCCTTCATGCTGGCTGCCCTTCAAACCTGGAATGCATTTTCACCTCACCTCCACCTCTTATAATCCCTGTTTTCCTTCAAAGCTCAGTATAAATACCATTTCCTACATGAGCACACTCTGCAGCTGTTACTTTCCCCTCTGAAATTAGATTGTATTTATTTTGGATATATTTTGACTGTGTTTCTATGTATAGGTGTTGTTCTCCTGATACCCAGATCATTTGATGCTAAATCTAGTGCTTGTACCCCTAGGTGACCTTTGTGTCTCATAGTCCTCTTGACCCTTCCCCTATCCTCATCAGAGGGTCCAACAAGCCTTTCCCTCTGCCACACATATTCTTCTGTGGCTTTTCCCAGGTACAGGATCTGCAAGTTGTCAAGAAAACCCAAATCAGAGCTACATATTGGAAGAGCTCTGATATCTCCTAATTAGGTAAACACATTACTGCCATGTACAAACAAACAACAGATTAGCACGAAGCACAGCAAGGAACCACTGCACAGTAACCAGCTAGTAGCAGAACTGTGTGCAGGCAGGCCCAGCCGTGAGAGCATGTAGACAGCTCACGCTCCCAGCAGGCTGTCTTCCTCCTTTCCAGGATCCCCTCTGCTATCTTTCAGGTGTCTTCCTTCTTTGCTGGAGAGGATGACTTTGTCTGGAAGAGATAGCCAGTTCTTTCTTTTCTGGGCAGTGAAGTTTATTTTTTAATATCTCAGAAGTAAAAGCATCATATCAGGTTAACATTCCAATCTAATGTGAGTTTGTGTATAATAATAATAATGGTATAATAATATATAATACAATATAGGAATATATTATATAATATATTATACATTATATAGTATAGTAAAATCATATATAATTATAATAATAATATTAATAAAATAAAGATAAAGCATAGAAAACAATTTTAAATCACCATAATGTAGTTACACGGCTAACCTTGTACATACATTTTGTCCAAAAGCAGAAGGGAAAACATAATATTGAAGGAGGTAATAGTTCCATCACACTATGCCCTGGTTACACAATATGCAGATTATTGTACTGAATTCTGGGCACCACATGTTAGGAAGTTCGTTGAAAAGCCAGGCCATGTCCAGAGAAAAGAAACTAGGATAGTCCAGGAGCTCAAAACCATGCCATCTGAAGATGCAGGAAATAGGAGTGGGAGAACAGAAGGCTTAAGGAAGACATATTTGGTGTCTTAAAATATATGAAGGGCTGTCATAGAGAAGATGGATTAGACTTATTCTGCTTGGTCCCTGATGACTGAACTAGGAGCAAAGAGTGGATGCTTCAGAGAGGTAAATTTCAGCTCAATATAAGGAAAACAGGAGAAAGTTTGGCATAATAGAATGTGAATTGATCCAGAAGGCTGAGATCTGAGCTCAAGTCTTAAAACTCTGATTTAGAGAGAGATGCATGACATTGGGCCAATCTCTTAACCTATCAGAACCTTGGTTTTCTCATCTGTAAAACAGAGATTTAACTAGATTATCACTAAGATTTCTTCAAGCCCTAACATTGTATAATTCTTTGACTCCAATTAGAGTCAAAATGGAACCAGAAGTAGAATGTGATGCCTTGGAAATGAGTTCCCTACAATGGGAAATCTTCAGCTAGAAATTACATGACCGCTTTTTAAGGGATATTGTAGATGGAATTCCTGCTCAGGTACAGGTGGGACTAAATAAATTCTGGGTTGTTGTTTTATTTTTTCTCAACTTGGAAATCCCATGATTCTGAAAGCAGTTGCCCTGTTCAATGAGGGGATATTTTTATGATTCTATCTAGTGGTGTGCTGATAAATGTTTAACAACTGGCCATTTGGGAAAAAACAAAAGTATGCTCAACACACTTTCAAATTTAATCTGCATTATTAACATTTTATCCATTATTTTCTTAGGTCTCCACAAATAACAAAAAAATAAATAAAGCTCTGATTTGTAGAGTTTGCCAGTTCTTGGGGTTTAAAATGCTCACAATGATAATTTAACAATTAGCTTTCAGGAGCCAGTTCAAGCCAATTCCATTACAGCTCAAGTTCTATTCCTGCCCTACTCTGGACAGGGACCTGTTTTTGTCCCCCTAGGAATTAATTTGGGACATCATGGCTGAATTTAGTCCAAATATGCATATGTGTATGTATATATGTGTTTGTGTTGGAAATAGTAGCATGTCTTTTCCCTAATACCACACAAAGAGCAAAGAATTAGTGGGTATACATTCCAATCTGGTTGTCTACCTGCACAACTGCCATCAACTTACTTGCACTCCAATATTTTAATGAATCTGTAGTCTTAATTTTTTTTCCCTGAGGGCTCATAAAACCTCATTTGTGTCTTTCTAGCTTACATGATTCTTGTCCATGTCTTTCTTTAATCCCTGCATAGATGATCTCCCCAAAATCTGGAGGCTTTCTTCTATTTCTTCTTGTATTCCGTAGATGTCAGTGCCTGCCTTGGCCTAGTTATTTCTAAACTCTCATCATTGCTATATATGACTGACCCACACCCTTTATCACATTCTTGGTGTCATCTTTTATGTAATTTCTTGTGTTGTTGTCATCATTAGCAACAAGCCACATGGCCTGTTTACTTTCCGTATGCAAAAAAGTTTCCCTTTCTCTTTGTATCATCTGGTAATGTACTTCTGAGAAAATGACATTTTATTCTTCATAACAATAAGATGCCACTGGGAGATATTGAGGTTAAACAAAAGGACTTTTGAAGGAGTGAGCACTTCTTAGGATTATTGGGCCATAGATTTAGAATTGAAAGGTAACTTAGAGGTCATTGAATCTAGGCTAATTTTAATACATGAGGAAACTGAGAGCTGGAGAGGTTTAACAATTTGCACAAAGTCACATTGGTAACAAATGTCAAAGCTAGGACTTTCACCCAAGTTCTTTGACTCCAAATTCAGTGTTCTTTTCATTGAAAGTGCTATGCAGCTCCCCAAGTATGATCTAGCCCATTCCTTCCCTCCTCTGTAAGTTCAGAGCCCACTTCATGGTCCGCTAGTGATTCTTGTCCAACATATATGGTTTACCCTTATTGATCAATCAATCATTCAATCAAAAGTTGTTGCGCACTTACTATATGCCAAACGTTATGCTAAATGCTGCGGCTATAAAGAAAAGCAAAGATTGTGTGACAAAGTTTTCAGATTTAGTCCCTTTCTCTTCCAATTCTAAATGACTACACTATGTGTTGCTGTTTGTTCTTAAGTATAATTACAAGTGTTGCCATTTTTAGGATGAAAATATATTACATTTGTTTTATAGTAATCTGAATAATAATAACTAATATCTATACATGATTAAAAATACTTTATATTCATTATTTCATTTGATCTTCACAAAAACCTCTTCAAAATAGTATAAATATCATTATCTGAAAACAGCTTTCAATTCAGAAGCTGAGTGTTTGGGTTTAAATCCTGACTTCAACTTATTATCTATACAACCTTGGAAATGTTTCTTACCCTCCTTGAGCCTCAATTTCCTCTTCTCTAAAAATGAAAGGTTTTATTTTGGTGACAGAGCCAGGCAGAGTACAGAAAGCACTCGGCTGAACTCTCCCAACATTCCCCTCCAAACAACTTTAAAATAATGCCTCAAATCAAATTCTGGAGAGGAAGAACAACAAAAGGTCAAAGACATTCTTCCAGCCCAAGACAACATAGGAGGTTGGAAAGAGAGATCTCTCACATAGGGGTGAATCCTGGTCTGAAGCCCATGTGAATGAAACACCAGTGGTGGGATTAGGTGGTGGTGACAGAAGTATCAGCAGCTTTGGGAGCTCCCAAGCCAGACAGCTGGCAAATGGCAGCTGGTAAGTGGCAACTGGTCAGAAAGGGATTACAAGGAACCTCTGTGCTATCACTGGAGCTATTTAGCAATTGCATGCGTATACCTACTTCTGGGTAACAGTTCAAGGGCAGAGAACACATTCAGTATTATTTCCAGTCCAAAGGGAAGGAGCAATATCAATTGCAATACCAAGGGATCACAGGCTCTTCCTGAGTAAGGACCAGAGTACAAACCAAGAGAAAGGTGATGACACCTTTCTTCAGATAACATCACCTTGAAAACACTAAAAACTTGAAAACCCCCAGAACAAGTGTTGAAAACAGCAGAGTAAAAAAAACTTAATACAGTACCCCCTTCCTATCCCCCCCATTGTGGGAACAAAGCCCAACCTGAACATAAAGTTCCAAATTTTAAAAATAGGGTGGAAAACTGAGAGGGGAAAAAAGAACCTGACCATAAAAAGCTGACAGGTGAAAGGGAACATTGAGATTCAAATTCAGAAGAAGACAGTAATGCCAAAACAATTACAAAGCCTCAAAGAGGAAAAAAGTGAATTAGACACAAGCCCAATAAGAATTCCTAGAATAGCTTAAATTTTTTTTCCAAATCAAATAAGAACGGTAGAGGGAAAATGGGTAAAGAAATGAAGGAAAAGGAAGAAAATTATGAAAAAAAAACAGTTAATAGCTAGGTAAAAGAGGCACAGAAAATACTGAAGAAAATTAAGCCTTAAAAAAGCAGAATTGGCCAAATGGAAAGTAAAGAGGCAAAAAAGATCACTGACGAAAATAATTCCTTAAAAATTAGAGTCAGACAAGTAGAAGCTAATGACTTCATGAGACATCAAGAAATAACAAAACAAAATCAAAGGAACAAAAAAGTAGAAGAAAACGTGAAATATTTCATAGGAAAAGCAACTGACCTAAAAAAGAGATTGAGTTTAAGAATTATTGGATTATCTGAAAGCCTTGATCAAAGAAAGCCTAGACAAAAAATTATTAAGGAAAAGTTCCCTAATATCCTAGAAGCAAAGGATAAAATAAAAATTGAAAGAATCCACTAATCACCACCTGAAGGAAATCTCAAAATAAAACCTTCCAGGAATATTACAGCCAAACGTCAGAGCTCCCAAGTCAAGGATAAAATACTGTAAGCAGCCAGAAAGAAACCAAATATCATAGAGCCACAGTCAGGATCACACAAGATTTAGCTGCTGACATATGAAAGGAGCAGGGGGCTTGGAATATGATATTCTAGAAGGCAAAAAAGCTCTGATTGCAACTAAGAATAGCCTATGCCACAAATCTGACTATAATTCTTCAAGGGAAAAAATGGATATTTAATAAAATAGAGGACTTTCAAGAATTCCTGATGAAAAGATCAGAGCAGAATAAAAATTTTGACTTTGAATACAAGACTCAAAAGAAACATAAAAAAGGTGAGCATGAAAGAGAAATCATAAGGAACTTAATAAGGTTAAACTATTTACCTGGCTATATGGGAAGATGATAGCATTCATCTTCTAAGAACTTTATCATTATTAGGACATTTAGAAGGATTCTACATGAAAAGAATCTACATTGTGTCACTGAGGCAATTATGTTGAGATGATATAAAAACACTGAATGAGTAAGAAAGAGGGATATCCAGGGAGAAGGGAGAGGTAGAATGCAGCATTTTTCTCATCTAAAGGAGGTGCATAAGAAAGAGCTCTTATAGTGGAGGGGAAATATTGGGGGTGGCAGCAGTATCTGAATCTCACTTACATCTAAATTGCTTCAAAGAGGGAATACATACATACATACATATATATATATATAATATATATGTATATATATATTGCATATATAATACACACACACACACACACACACACACACACACACACACACACACACATATATATATATCTTCCCAATTGGTAATAGAAATCTATCTTACCCAACAGGGAAGTAGGAAGGAAAGGGGATAAGAGAAAGATGGAGTAATAAAAAGGGTAGACAGATTAAAGAGAGAAGTGGTTAGAAGCAAAACAGACTTTAGAGGAGGGACAGGATAGAGAGGGACAGAGATACAGGGACAGAGATGAGGAGGAGAAGGAAGAAGAAGAAGAGAAGGAGAAGGAGAAGAAGAATAAAGGCACAGTTAGTAATTATAACTGTGAAAGTGAATGGATTGAACTCACCTGTAAAATGGAAGTAGATACCAATAATGAATTAAAAACCAGAATCCAACAATATGTTGTTTACAAGAAACACATCTGAAACTGAGAGATACACATAGATTTAAAATAAGACACTGAAGCAGAGTCTATTATGCTTCATCTGAAGTAAAAAAGACATGGGGAGCAATCATGATCTCAGATAAAACAGAAGCAAAAATAGACCTAATTAAAAAGAATAAATTGCTAAAAGGAACCATAGGCAATGAAATAATATCAATACTAAACATATGCACCAAATGGTATAGCATCATAATTCTTAAAGAAAAAGTTCAATGAGGTACAGAAGGAAATAGACAGTAAAACTATATTAGTGGGAGATAAAATATAAGAAAGAAGTCAAAGAGGTAAATAAAATCTTAGAAAAGTTAGATATCATAGATCTTTGAAGAAAACTGAATGGGAAAAGAAAGGAGAATACCTTTTTCTCAGCTGTACATGGCACCTTCACAAAAATTGACCATGTGTTAGGGCACAAAAACTTCACAGTGAAAAGCAGAAAAATTAAATGCATCCTTTACAGATATAATTCCATAAAAATTACATTTAATAAAGGCCATGGAGATAGATTGAAAGTTTGTTGGAAACTTAATAATCTAATCATAAAAAATGACTGGATTAAAGAAAAAATCATAGAAACAATCAGTAATTTCATTAAAGAGAATGACAGCAATGAGAAAACAATTCAAAATTTGTGGGAGGCAGCCAAAGCAGTACTTAGGGGAAAATTTATATCTCTAAATGCATTCTTCAATAAAAGAGAGAAAGAGCAGATCAATGAATTAAGCATGTGACTAAAAAAACTAAAAAAAGAACAAATTAAAAATCCCCAATTAAACACCAAAATGAAAATCCTGAAAATCAATAGAGAGATTAATGAAATTGAAGGAAAGAAACCATTGAACTAATAAATTAAAATTGGATCTGGTTTTATGAAAAAAACAATAAAATAAGTAAAACATTAGTTAATTTGATTATAACAAGAAAGAAGAAAACCAAATTACTAGTATCAAAAATGAAAGAGGTGGATGCACTAACAATGAAGATGAAATTAAAGCAATTATTAAGAGTTATTTTCTCCAATTATATACCAGTTAAACTGATAATCTAAGTGAAATGGATGAATATTTACAAAAATATTAATTGTCCAGATTAATAGAAGAGAAAATAGAATGCTTAAATAATCTTACCTTAGAAAAAGAAATTGAACCAGACATAAATGAGCTCCTTCAGAAAAAATCTCCAGGACTAGATGGATTTACAACTGAATTCTGCAAAACATTTAAGGAACAATTAATCCCAACATTATATAAACTATTTGAAAAAAATAGGTAAAGAAAGAGCCCTACAAAATTCCTCCTATAGACAAATATGCTCTTTGGTACCTAACCCAACAGAAACAAAAACAGAAAAAGAAACATACAGACTAGTTTCTTTAATGAATATTGATGTAAAAATTTAAAATAAAACATATGCAAGGAAGTTATAGCAGTATATAACAAAAATTATAGACTATGACCAGGTAGGATTTATACCAAGATTGTAGGGCTGATTCACTATTAGGAAAACTATCAGCATAATTGACTATATCAATGACAACAAAAATCATATGATATCTCAATAAATACAGAAAAAGCCTTTGATAAAATACAAAACTCATTCCAATTGACTCTAGAAAACATCAGCTGGAGAATGAACAAGTTGTGATATATGATTGTGATGAAATACTATTGTGCTATGAAAAATGGTGAGCAGGATGGTTTCAGGAAGACCAGCGAAGACTTGTATGAACTGATGCAAAGTGAAGTGAGCAGAACCAGGAGAACATTATACACAGTGACAGCAATATTGTATGATGATCAACTGTGAAAGACTTAGGTACTCTGATAAAGACAATGCTCTAAGACAATTCCAAAAGACCCATGATGAAAAAATGCTATCCACTTTTAGATAAAGAACTAATGAAGTCTGAATGCGGATTGAACCATACTTATAAAAATCTTTATATTTATTGTTTTATTCTGTTTATGTGTATGTTATGTTTATGTGTATGTTATGTTTATGTTATGTATTTTCTTTTGCAACATGGCCAATATGGAAACATGTTTTCCATGACTTCACATGTATAATTGGTATCAAATTACTTGCCTTCTCAAGGAGAGGGGAGGGACAAGAAGAAGGGAGAAAATTTTTAAAAATTATTGTTTAAAGTGTTTTTACATATAATTAGGAAATATTTAATGAAATAAAAATAATTCTTAAAGGATAAAATAGAAATGAAAGGTATTTACATTATGTGGTTCAGACCTCTAAAATTCTTTTCAGTTCTAAGTCTTTGGTCCATTATCTTTCCCCTTAAATCCTGTGCCTCCTAACTCCTTCTATTACTATTGAGGCTATCACCATCCTCCTAGCCCAGAGGTGGGGAATCTGTGGTCTCAAGGCCACATGTGGCCTGCTAAGTACTTTGGTACAGCCTTTTGATTGATTCCAAGTTTTACCGAACAAATCCTTTTATTAAGTGGATTTGTTCTGTGAAGTTTGGATTCAGTCAAAAGGCCACACTTGAGGACCTAGAGAGCCACATGTAGCCTCGAGGCTACATGTCCTAGTTCCTAGTTCCTCAGGCTTACAACCTAGTAATCATCCTGGTTTTTTCACTCTCTCTCCTTCCAATCTGTTGCCAAGGTCAGTTGATTTCACCTTTGTAACATCTCTTGAATATATCCCCTTCTTTCCTCTGATGCTGCTACCATTGTGGTTCAGACCCTTATCACCTCACACCCAGATTATTGCAATAGCCTGCTGATGGATCTGCCTATCTCAAGTGTCTCCCCTCTTCAATCCATCCTCCATTCAGCCACCAAAGTAATTTTCCTAACAGTCAGGTCTGACTATGTTATCCCCCCTACTCAGTAGACTCCAATGGCTCCTTATCACCTCCAAGATCAATAATAGCTAGCATTTATATAGCACTAACTATGTGCTAATTACTGTGCTAAGTGCTTTATAATTATTATCTCATTGATGCTTACACCAACCCTGGGACGTAGGTTCCATTATTATCCCTGTTTTACAGATGAGGAAACTGAGACAAACAGACATTGAGTTGCTCGGGTTCACACAGCTAGTAACTGTCTGAAGTTGGATTTGAACTTAGGTCTTGCCAAGCCTGGTGCTCTATCCACTGTACCACCTACCTAACTGCCTGCTCAAATACAAAATGCTTTGGTTGGCATTCAAAGCCCTTCATAATGTGACTCCCTCCTATCATGCCAGTCTTCTTATACCTTACTCTCCAACATATTCTCTTTGATCTAGTGGCACTAGCCTTCTGGATGTTCCATTAACAAGATACTCCATTTCTCAGCTCTGGGCACTTTCTCTGGCTGTCTCTCATCCTGGAACTTTCTCCCTCTTCATCTCCACCTATTGGCTTCCCTGGCTTCCTTCAAGTCTCAACTGAAATCTCATCTTTTATAGGAAGCCTTTCCCAATTCCTCTAAATTCTACTGCCTTCTCTCTTTTAATTATTTCTTATTTATCTAGTATGTAGTTTGTTTGTGCGTATTTGTTTGCTTATTGTCTCTTCCATTAGAGTGTAAGCTCCTTGAGGGCAGGAACTATCTTTTGCCTCTTTTTGTATCCCCAGTGCTTAGCACAGTGACTGACACATAGTAGATACTTAAAAATGTTTATTGATTAACTATACTTTCCATTTTGCAAAATGAGAAAACTGAGTCTCAGAGACTTTTGTAATTGGCTCAAGAACCAGGATGTTAACTCAGAGCTTCCAATTCTAAGTACCAAGTTGTTTTCTATCCCCAACTGCTACTTGATTTCAAGATAAGAGCAATGTAAGAAAATTAAAAAAAACTTTTTTCTAATAAACTCTAGATTCCCTTCCAACCTGGCACTTGATCATATTATGATACATAGTGCTTCTGTTGCTTTTATGATAATTGCACTTTTGTCATTTAAATAACTTCTACGTGGAATATTAGACACGAATATTATAACATTTTTGTTTTATTGCCGCTTTCTATATAATTTACATGTTTCCACTTGTGAAAAGTTCTATGAATTTTTATAAAATACTTTGATACCATGAGGTCTTTGTATTACACCCCCAGGCTTCATGCTTTTAAAAAAAAAGTTAATGGGTCCATCCAAAGAGAACATAGTGAAAAATAAGAAATTAGGTTGCATTTCTACAGTGTTAAAGATTGCCAGAGTGTTTGAGCTTTTGGGACAGGAAGGCAGCAACTATGGTAAATATATCTGCAGTCTGCTTTAAACTATTTCCCAAACTGGGCTACCTCAAGAAGAAACAGAGTTTCTGTGCTCATGTTTGTAAAGTTGGCCATTTCTATGTGGTTGCAATTCTGATGGTTTTGGGGGGAGGAGGGGGAAGGAAGGAGGGAGAAAGGAAAAGGAAGGGGAAGAGGGAGAGGGAGAGAGAGAGGGGTGGTAGAGGCAGGGAGAGAGAGAGACTAAATGAGGCTTCTTGTGATGGAGTACTGTAGCTTCGCCGGTCTATTCTCCCTCTTTTGACTTCGCCTGTGTCTCTTTGCTCCCTTATGTTATCTCTGTCCCTTGGGATGTTTTGTGTGCTAGATCATATTGTAACTTTCCTAAATTCTGAGGCAGAGAGAACATGGTGGTGAATCTGCGTCATAAGGTCAGCAGTAACTGCATCCTTAACAATATCCGTGCAACCTCTTTTTCTCGGAGTGCTTATGTCAATATTCATTAGGTGTTGATAGTCAGAGGTCATTATAGAGCTTTATCCAACGAAGCACATTCCTCCCAACAATGCCATGGTGACACAAATATGATTATCCCCATTTTATAGATGAGAAAACTGACAAATAGAAAACTTAAGGCATTTTCTCAAGGTCCAACAATTGTAGTATGGTCTCAGGACCAGACTGTCTAAGTAAATTCTTTGCTGCTATTATTCCCACATTGCAAAACAACACATGACTCAATGTTTGGCATTTTCTTTTTTCCTTTATGTTGTGCTGATTTATTGCCTTTTTTTACACTAGCCATGTTTCAGTACTTCCCCCATTGAACTTTCCATTGTAATGAATACAAACAATTAAGCAAAACTGACCCACAAAAATACCACGTCTGTTTTTCATATGCAAATTTTTGCTCCTGTAGCTTTCCCCCTTGCTGTTAGGAGGAGAGAAATATGTTTCATCATCTCATCTTTGGGAGCAAGTTTGGTTATTGCAATTAGTCTGAGTTCTTCCATGACTTATTAACATTTTATTTTCAGAGCTCTTCATAAAGAAGAGCTCACTGTCATGATAATATACTCTTCTCCCTTCCCTAATTTCCCCCTTTCAAGCCCCATTTTCCTGAAAGAAAAAACCAAGGCCAGAGTTATTAATACCCACATTTACAAACATTCCATTAACGGACAACATGGCATGTGATGATGAATGGAAGAAAGATGGCCCCTACTCACAAGGAAAGGGAGTCTCCCTTGATCAGAATTGAAGTAAATGGCAGGAGTGCCTGAATCCTTGGCCATATACAGCGGCTGAAAACCATCCTTCCTCTAATGGGGACCTTTCAGCTAAAATTGGAGGAAGCAACAGCAACAGCTTCAGTGTGATTGTCCCAGCAGTGAGCCTATTATCAAGTAAGGGAGCTGCGGAAGGCCATTTCTAATTGAGCTTATTTTAGAATGTAGTTGGAAGAGAGGGGTGCAGGATGGGGGGAGGAGGAGGGGTAGGGGAAATGTGTTGGCAGAAGTCTGAAGGGACCATCACTCAAACCTGAACTAAATAAAATTAAAAAAAGAGATAAATAAATAAAGGTGAGGTTCAGCCAAAAGGGGGGGGGTGAGAAGAAAAAGAAAAAAAAAGGAGCTCACATTACCAACCAATAAACCCAATAATCCATTAGTGACCAAGGTTGCTGAATAATATAGTACTTTTCCAGTACCATAATTTATACTGCAGACTAGAGAATAGACACGGTTATTAGAGTGAGGGCTACTGGATGACACATGATGCATGACCGAGCGGCATTGATCTTCACACAACAGGAAGGTGTCTAGACCGGGAGATATATGGCTGTGTGATTCCGAGCGGGGCATATTTCATGTGGGGCCTAATGGAGTAGTGGAGCCAATGATAGATGGGCTCGCCGAGTTTCAGTAGCAGTGCAGTTATAGCGGTGCTAATGTCTGACCTCTTCTGAGCCTCATGTCCTTCATTCAGTCAGGGTGACCTCATTGAAAAGGATGGAAAAGGAGATGGTGAGAAGGGATAGGGAGGGAGGGGAAGGGAGGGGAAAGGGAGAATGGGGGCTGGAATGGGCAAGAAAAAAAGATGGAGGGACAAAAGTAAAGAGAGGGATTTGAAGTGCTAGACAGCGAAACAGAGAAGAAAAGTATAAGGTAGCAGGGAAAAAAGGAAGGATTGAGAGAGAGAATGGGAAAGAAAGGAGTAAGAGAGATGAGGAAAGCAGGAATTAATAAAGAAAGGGGAAGGAAGGGAAGAAAGGGGGAGAGAGAGAGGGTAAGGGAGGAGAGAGAAAGAGGTAGGGAGAGAAAAGGAGGTGGGGGAAGGGAAGGAGCACATCAAAGAGAGAAGATGAAAGGGAAAAGGGAGGGCAAGTTTCTTAAGAGGAACTCTACAGTCTAAGAAAAGCTTCCCACCCCCACTCCCCCCAACTTCCAGGTTTTATGGAGCTTTTCTGAAAAGAGATTCGTTTGAAAATGAACTTCTCCCCTCCCCACTCTCAATTCCATTGACTTTCCTGAGAGCGTCCACTCCCCCTCACTGAGATAATTCTTTTCATCCCCTAGGGACAAGAAGCAAGTAAAGGAGTGAGAGGTCGAATGGGCCATAGGGACTAGGGCTGGCGCTAATAGGGTGAGGCATTCTGTGATCAAGTTTGAGAGATTCGCATCGATCTTCCAACAGTGGAAAGCCTCAGACATGTCTTTGGGCTTTCCTTTTCCACCCCTCGCCATTCTTCATTTCCCCCCTCCCCATTCATACCCTGTTAGACAATGCTGTATGCATTTTAATGCCGTGTCAAAGTATTCCCAGGGAAAATGAATGTTTCATGTATAGCTAACGCAAAATCTTTGATCCCACTTTCAGTGCACCAAGAATAGACAAGGTCCCTTCTCAACCCTTACCTGATAGTAGTCATTCTTAGCCTCCGCTTCTCCTATGGTCTTCATCTCTTCAAACAGCCTTCTCATAGATAAAGAAATTGATGAGCTGGATGAACTGAGAAATCCAACCTTGATTCCGAATATTATCCCTGGAAAAGGCATTGGGATACATTTAATCCAGCTCCCTCATTTTGTAGGTAAGGAAACAGAGGTTAAGAGAGTACAAGAGACTTGACCAAAGTCATATGTCAAATTAGTGTCAGAGATAGGACTAGAACCCAGGTATCCAGATTCTCAGTCCTATTATCTTTCCTTAACCCATTCTGTCCCAGCCCTGTCCTAAGAGCCATGTCCCAATACAGCCAGCCCTGTATGAAGAGTTGTTAATGTTTTTAAAGGGGAGATAACAGAAAAAGTCATTGAAGTGAAATCAGAAGATCTAGATTCAAATATTGGTAGGTAATATAAATGTTATTGTGCTCTTCTCCAACAAGGAAACAGGCTCAGAAAGGGAAATTGGACTCGTTAACTAGCAATTTTTTCCTCTATGTCAAATGATAGCAGCTGTGGAATAGAGAACAGTGCAATAAGTGGGCTCAATTGTTGTGTAGTCATTGAAGGAAGAAAGGGTCCACAGGATACCAAGTGATTTCCGTCCTGCTGAAAAACCGGCCACTGATTGGGATGGAGCAGGAGCCCAGATGAGGCTCCTGGGGGTAGGAAATGTGCCCTCGGATACCACAAGGTTTCTTAACTACTGAAGGGAAAACAATCAGGTCCCTATATGATGAACTTGACTGCCTCCCCCACAGTCCCTGAGGGTGGGGCTGGGCTGAGAAGCAAGCTTTCAACATCCCCTACGTTTCTCACCCTGAGGCAAAGCCCTGGCCACTCTGTCCTGGTTACATTTCTGAGGTCGTTGACTTGACCACTATCACTAAGGCAGTATGTGAAAATTCTAGTGTAATCAAAGAGGGGAGAGGAAGCAATTGTTCCTTCTCAGGGGTGTAGCTAGAATCTTCTCTCCACTTACTTGAATCTTTCAGGTTCTGAGCTAGCTCCCTTATTTTTATTATAGGCCTCTCAGCTAGTCCTTCCTGTACAAGGTGATTCCAGTTGATTCAGAGCAGTTACTGTCCTGAGTTTAAAGTCTATGATTGTTGCATTCATTGAAATTTGTTTTCTCTTGGTTAAGGTGTCAGGGTATAACATCTTATCATTTACTTGAAATAGGGTGAGATAACTTGATTGAGTTACCCCACCAGCCTCTACCCTTATAACAAGTTTTGAGCCTGGAACTCCTGACTAAGCCTAGAGTTTTTCTCATTGTATCCTGATGTATAGTCCTCCTTTTAGTCACAGAAGGATCCTTTATTTATTTGTTTGCTTATCTATCTATCTATCTATCTATCCATCCATCCATCCTTCCTTCCTTCCATCCATCTGTCTATCTATCTATCTATATCTATATATAATATATATACATATATATGTATATATATACATATATGTGTGTGTGTGTGTGTGTATATATATATATATATATATATATATATACATATATATATATATATATATATATATATATATATATATACATATATATATATATACATATATCAGCAGTCCTTCTCTGACCACAGTATTTACTAGTATTTGGTCCTGGGCATCAATTGTTCAGCATAACATGATATAGACATAATGGTATGACATCAACTCTGAGGGCTCACAAGTCACAAAAATAGCCCAATTAGAAGGATCCTTAAATTTGTTTGTGCTTAATAAATGTTATCTATTATTGTTTCCATTCATATTATGCAGCAGTCAAATGTCACATTAATGCTTAACAATAACTGTATTGTGTCACACAACAGTAACGCTGCTGATCCACCCAGGCAAAGGATATGTGAGAGATTTTAGAAGTCTCTTGATTTTTCATTCTGGTGATGATTCTCTGGGTAATCTATTCTTGGGAGGTCTTGGCAGAGAAATGCATTTTAGGGGAGAGACTAGAAGAAGTGAATGGTAGATGTATAGGTATTGCCTAGATTCAGTGGACTCCTTTAATTTGTGCTTGTGTATTCACCAATGCACAACAAAGGCTTTGGGGCAGGAATTCCAAAATCCTTTAGGGTATGATCTCTGGTGTCCAGTGGTCTGAAAGGTGCAGTAGCATGGTGGATGATGAAAAGATTGTCAGAGTGGAAGGAAGGCAGCCCTTTCTTGTCACCATGATTTGGGGAGGGGTAATTGCCTTCTTTTCACCTTTACAGAAATTGCCATAAGTAACTGTCACAATGATCAAGGGCATGTGATTTGAGGGAAATGAATCTCCCTCTCCTCCAATCAGAGCATGCAGAACTTTGTCTGGTTGGATGCTCAAAAGCAGTGTAATCTGGAAACTAGCTAGGAAGTATTTATTTATCTTTTGAACAGTTTTATTTCTCTAGATCTCAAATTAAGTAATAGGAAAGAGGACAACTTTCTTTTTATCTTTTTAAAAAGTGCTAAAGTCCTTAAATTAAAAAAAATTAACCTTCAAAAGACACATACAGTCAATCAATGATTCTTGAGAAATTAAAAAAAAGAAAAGATACTCACCCCTGCTGTAGCATGTGCAGGTAACATTATAGAATGGAGAAGATAAACAGAAATGTCAGCTTGCTGTGTTACATTTACACCTTCTGGTATCACCTCAGATGATTGGTTTCTAGAACAGTATGTGAAATCATTTCCACCTCACCACCATGCAACAGAATCCTTTCCCTCCAAGATCCCCAAAGACCTCTTGAATTCTAAAGCCAATGACCTTTGTTAAGTCTTTGCAGCATTTGACATCATTATCTGACTCCACACCCTCCCCTCACCTTTCTATACTTTCTCCTACTGTGATTTCATGACAATTCTGTGTTGTGGTTCTCCTCCTGTTTTGATTGACTGGTCCTTCTCGGTGTCATTTGCAGAATGATCCCCCATGCTTTGTCCGATATGCATGAGTATAGCTGTGTCCCCATCTCTTCTCTCTGCGTTCTTCTACTGTGTGATCTCATTCAGCTCCCATAGATTCAACAATCATTGCCATACTTTGATTTCTCAAACTATACTAAGCTTTAATAGTTTAGAACTACACAAAAGCTTTTGGGATACTCTGCAAATCCAAGCCTCAAATCTTCCTTGAGCTCCAGTTTCCCATCTCCATCTGTCTGCTAGATCTGCCTGGTTGTTCTACAGACATTCCAAATGCACCATATCTAAAACTAAACATATTAGCTTTCCCTCTAAACCCCAACCTTATGACTTCCATTTTTTCTGCCAGGCCACCCCCATCCATCTAGTCCTCCAGATTTCTAACCTAGAAGTCACATTTCCCCCTGCACTTTGCATCATCCCACATATCCAATCAGTTGCCGTCTTATTCATTCTCTCTCTAGCAAATACCTCATATCTATCCCTATTCTCTTTGCCCATACCACAAGTACTCTACTCCAGATCTTCTTCAGCTCTCACCTGCACTATGGTGATGGCACCCCAATTGGTCTCCATTTTTCAGCCGCTGTCCTGAGGTAGATCTCATTTAGGAGGTATCATTTGAAAACTCAGGCCTTCTCCTGCCAAGTTCAATGCAGAAGTAGGTGAACATCTAGACAGGACTATGGACAGAGGTTCACAATATTGTATAGGAGGCAGCAACAGAAAACAACCTGAATAAAAAGGAGAGCAAAAAAACAAATTGACTGTCAGATGAGGCTTTACAAATAGCTAAGGAAAGCAAAATATAAAGGAGAAAGGGAAAGATATACCAAACTGAATATAGAATTCAGGGAAATAGCAAGGGAAGATAAGGTATTTTTTTAAATGAACAATGCAAAGAAATAGAAGAAAGCAGTAGAATGGGAAAGATAAGAGATCTCTTCAAGAAAATTATAGCTATCAAGAGAGCATTTCATGCAAAAATGGGCACGATGACAAAAATAGTAGGGACTTAACAGAAACAGAAAAGATTAAGAAGAGGTGGCAAGAATACACAAAAGATCTATACAAGAAAGATTTTAACATCATGAAAACCACGATGGTGGTGTTATTGATCCGGAGCCAGACAGCCTGAAGAATGAAGTCAAGTGAGCCTTAGGAAGTGTTGCTAAGTATAAGGCTAGTAGAGGTCTTGGAATCCCAGCTGAGCTATTTAAAATCCTAAAAGATGATGTTGTTAACGTGCTATACTCAATATACCAGCAAATTTTGAAAACTCATCAGTGGTCACTGGGTGGGAAAAGATCAGTTTACATTCCAGCTCTAAAGAAGGGCAATGCCATAGAAGAAGAAGGAGAAGGAGAAGGAGAAGGAGAAGGAGAGGGAGTAGGAGAAGGAGAAGGAGGAGAGCAGTGGCAAGGAATGTTCAAATTACCAAACAATTGTGCTTATTTCACATGCCAGCAAGGTTATGCTTAAGATTCTGCAAACTAGGCTTCAGCAGTATGTGAACTAAGAATTGCCAAAGTACTGAATGGTTTTTGAAGAGGTGCAGAGACTAGATACCAAATTGTCAACCTTTCTGGAAAGCAAGATTTCCGGAAAAAAATCTACTTCTGCTTCATTTACTAGACCAAAGCCTTTGTGTGGATCACAAGGAAATGTGGCAATCTTCACAAAGATGGGAGTACCAGATCATCTTACTTGTCTCCTGAGGAACCTGTATGCAGGTCAAGAAGCAACAGTTAGAACTGAACTTAGAACAGCTGTTTGGTTTAATATAGGAAAAGGAGTATGACAAGACTGCATTTTGTCACTTTACTTATATTTAACTTATATGTAGAATATATCATGCAAAATGCCAAGCTGGTTGAATCAAAAACTGGAATTAAGGTTTCCAGGAGAAGTATTAATAATCTCAGATATGCAAATGATACCACTCTGATGGCAGAAAGTGAAGGGGAATTAAGAAGGCTCTTGATGAGGGTGAAAGAGGAGAGTGTAAAAGCTGTCTTGAAGATTAATATCAAAAAAAATGAAGATTTGGCGACTGGTCCCATCACCTTGTGGCAAATAGAAGAAGAAATGAAAGCAATGTCAGATTTTATATTCTTGAGCTCAAAGATCACTGCAGATAGTGACTTTGAAAAGATACTTGCTCCTTGGAAGGAAAGCTATGACAAATCTGGACAGCATACTAAAAAGCAGAGACACCACCTTGCTGACAAAGATCCATAAAAGTCAAAGCCATGGTTTTTCCAGGAGTAGCATGTGCCTTTGAGAATTGGAATATAAAGAAAGCTGAGTGCTGCAGAAATGACACTTTTGAATTGTGGCGCTGGAGAAGACTTTTGAGGGTCCCTTGGACAGCAAGAGGATCAAACTGGTCAATATTTAAAGAAATTAATTCAGGCTATCCACTGGAAGGTCAAATACTGAAGCCGAAGCTTAAATACTTTGGCTACATATTGCAAAGATGGGACTCATTGGAAAAGATTGACATTGGGAAATATTGAAGGCAAAAGGAAAAGGAGATAGCAGAGGATGAGTTGGGTAGATAGTGTCGTGGAAACAATGAATATGAGCTTAGACAAACTTTGAGAGATAGTGGAGGATAGAAGGGCCTGGTGTGCTGTGGCCTATGGGGTCATGAAGAATCAGACATGACTGAACAACTGAGCAGCAACAACAACAAACAACAACAATTCTTGGGATTGGGAAAATAAATAATAGAAGAGATATGAAGAGCTGCTTCAAAAGCCCTGTGTTTTTTTTGTTGCTATAGTCATTCCTTCCACTGATGTAGATCATTACTCATGTATACACTAATGTACTCATGTACATTACTCATGTACACATTTCACTTCAAGAAATGCTGTTGCCAAAACTAGAAATAACCCTCATGTTCAGCCTTCTGGTCGTGAGAATCTCTGGGTTCCAAAAATTTTGGTCCATAGGCAACTATCAGTCGCTGGTCCCATCCCCACAAACTGCAATATCAAGACCTTTGAGATTCTGGTATCACCTTTCCACTATGATGGATCAGTCAGTCAATAAATATTTATTAAGTGCCTTCTATGTGTGCCAAGCACTGTGTTCAACACTAGGAATGTAAATAAGAAGAAAAGGCAGTCTCTGTCCTCAAGGAATTGACAATCTAATGGAGGAAAACAACACATAAAAGGAAGATGAAAAGAGGGAATATAGGTATAGGGGTGAAGTCCAGAGGAGTGTGGCCAGCTGGGAAATAGAGAATGGCAAGATGACTGGCCTGGATAGTAGAGACCTCACCTTTTACCATTTGTGCTCCATTTCAGACCTTGGCATAACACACATACCCTTGCACATACTCTTGTCTCAGAGATTGTCAGGAGGCAGCACAGTTTGGTTAAAAAAAAAAAGAATTGGATTTGGTCTTTGGGTCTGCCACTGACTTATTGTACAAACTTCAGTTCCTGGGCTTCAAAGAACTTTTTTTTTGAGGCAAACAGCGTTAAGTGACTTGCCCAGGGTCACACAGCTTAGTGTCTGAGGCTGGATTTGAACTCAAGTCCTCCTGACTCTGGAACTGGTGCTCCTTCAATGAACTTTTAATGGACTTCAGAAGTCAAAGAGTTCAGCCCTTATTAGCAGGAAAACTAGCAATGCTGTCTTTTCAAAAAGGAACATCTGTCCTTAGCTTGAAGGTAAGTCTCTGGTCAGCTTGCGAGGTAGCCCTAAATGTTTTTGGAAAGCTCATGAGGGAGAGGGCACTGGAATTGAGGTTTGATGGGTAGTAGAGATTCTAAGAATTTGCTCTTCTCTGCCCAAGACATTTCAATTCCTGTCTCTGAGGCTTTGCTCAGGCTGTTTCCCATGTTCAAAATGTTCTCTCTTCTCACTTCCACCTCCTAGAACCCTAGCTTCTTTCAAGTCCCATTTCCAGCTCCACCCCCTACAAGAAGGCTTTCCTGGTTCCCCAGTTGTTAGTAGACCCCAGTACGCATCCTCTTAATCCCATTTAATTTGTATTTCTTTATTAACTTCCCTTATAATTCTCATGCATTTGCCTTGTCCTACCAGTCCTACCACTTAGGATAGTTTGTTCCTATTCATTCCCTCCCCTTCTCCTCCATATTGACTTTTAAAATTAAAAAAAAAATAATAACCCTTGTTTAAAAAATCATTCTAATTACATTCCTGTATTTCTCTGTCTCTCTGTCTCTTTCTCTGTTTCTGTCCCTCTGTCTTTATCTCTTTGTTTCTCTTTGTCTCTCTCTCTTTACCTCTCCCCCTTCTTCCCTCCCTCTCTCCTTTCCTCTGGTGAAGAGTATGGTTCGAAGTGGGGTGTATATGGGAAGATGATATAACAAGACATCGAAATCCTGGCAAGTTAACAGGTATTTAACAGATGGAATAAAAGATCTCAAAAAGTTGAGCTTAGGAGTCCTCAGAATGTCAAATTATAGAATGGTAAGACATCAAAGAAGAAAATTACAATTAAAAGGGGGTGAATTATTATTATCCAATAACCCAACCCGAGTTAAAGGAGAGCAGATCATGACCCAAACCTATTTATTTCTGAAACAATGAACCTTGAATGGTTGGATTGTTTTTTCAATAGGAGGAAGAATGACTAATGAAACTGATTACTTTTTTTTCTTTTCCAGCCTGTCTTCTTCTCTTGATGATAAGCAGTCAGAATGGTTCTCAGATACTCGTTTCATTTACTACTGATTTGTGGCTCTTCTGCCATACTTACTCCCAGTTATCTGACTTCAAGGCACTCTAGAGATCTGCTTTTGCTCTATGTTCCCACTTCTGATTAAATGAACAATTATAAGGAGAAATAAACCCTATCTATAATAACTCTATAATAAGCAGTAGCTTTAAGGTTGACTATTGATGACATTTTAATAGGATAATAAAACCCCCTAGAAGGCAGAACCAGCACCAATGGAGAGAAGTTACAAAGTTATAGCACATATGACTTTATGACTTTAAATCTCAATGAAACCTGAAATCATCTAACCCAAGTGCGTCATGTTACAGATGAGGAAACTGAGACCCAGAGAGGTAAAGTAACCGAAGGTTGCACAAGTAGAAACAGAAGGACAGAGATTTGAACCTAGGTCCTCTGATTCCAAATCCATGACATTTTTTCTAGCGTACAATGTTGTGTCTTATGTTATATGCCAGGTTGAGACATCTTTGGTGGCATCGCTATAGGGACTGATGTTATAGGCCATTGTTGACTTAATTATGGTGGACATCAAGAATAGGAACATCTATCATTTGCTGCTGCTCCTAAAGCAAGGGGGAATAGAGAGAGATAAGGTTTCTTGAACACTAATTGAAGTTCATAGCAGCATAGATTTTGAACAGGAGGAGAATTTAGGGGTCATCTAGTCCACTCCTCTCATCTTCCAGTTAAGGCCCAGAGAATTTAAGTGAAGGTCATCTAGGTAGCAGGTAGCAGGGCTGGAATTTGAACCCAGATCTTCTGATTCCCAAATCCAGAGCCCTTTGTCCTGTGCCACACTGCCTCCAGGAAGCTGCTCTGTTTGCCTCTCCTCCAGTTATTGGACTTATCACCCAGTGACATATGGAATCTATTAAATTAATAACCAATGTGAAATTCAGATCAAAACGAGCTTCTTTGGGAGGCGGTGAATTGCCCATCACTGAAAGTCTTCAGCCACATTATACACTAGGGATACTGAAGAGCGGATGCCTATCAGCTATGGATTTAACTGGATTCTCTCCGAAGTCGTTCATTAATCTGAGATTCTATCCATCAACTGGGATGTTGTGAGGATCAAATGAGCTCATATTTGTAAAGCACTTTGCAAACCTTAAGGAGCTCATGGTCTAATGTGAGAGACAACACTTATTGGAAGGTTTAGCCCCAAGTTAGATGGAAAGGCCCGACGGTCCTTGGGGTGCAGCAACAAAGGAGATGGAAACGACTCCTTTAAAATTTCATTTACACTGATAAAACTGTATCCGTTTTTGGTGTTTTATCATCTAATAGTGCCAAAGACTTTAATGGTGAGATCTTTTTTTTTCCAAATCATTAGCAAGCATGAGTGTTGAGGAGGAATGGGATGCAGAATCTGCAGAAGCAGTTGTCAGGTCCACATCTCCACGGAGTTTGCTCCCCCAGATGATGGCTATGGGGGTAACAGGGCTGGTGGCCTGGTGTGGGTAGGGGGAGCTGCCATCCTCTTCCCAAAGCTCTAGAGATAGCCTCAGAGTTCTGGCCTCTATCTATAGATGTCCGAGGGGAAGCCATGGGGTAATGGTTGTAGTGATGGTTCAACTTGCCTGTCACATGCCACCTCCTTTCTTTCCCTTGCTGCCTTTCTTCTTCAGTTAGGCTGGCTTACCAGTCCCATAGGTGGAAGTCGGTCAAGATGCCTGGTCCATTATACAAAGGGGCTGCTTCTGTGGATTGTGGCTGGGGAAGGTGGGCTGAAAGCATTGCCAGTGGTTGGGGTAGGGGTAGAGTGGAATGGGGCGCTGCTTCTAAATACTCTTGACCTTCCCTACCTGTTGGTGTCAGTTGGTCATGGTGTTGGTGGTCATAAGGAGGATGGAAATCTCCACAGGGGTCATTCTCCTTGATGATGGCTGCTGGGGCAGGGCTAGAAATGAGGTTAGTGGATTGAGGAGCACTGCTTCTCCCAGGGCTTTTGGGTTCAGGCTGCTGGACCCTTCCTGTACCATCACCAAAATGTGCCACTTTTATTTCTTATTCTATAATGGCTCTTACATCCATCCCCTTCTCCCTATTCACATGACACCACATTAGTTCAAACCTTCATCACCTTTCATCTTGACTATTTTACTCACTTCATAATTGGCCTCATGATTGCCAGTTTCTTCTCTCTCCAAACCATCTTCCACACAACTGCCAAAATAAGGCAACCCTTTCACTATGTTGCTTGAAAGCTTCCAACTCTTTCCTGTTCCCTCTAGGATAAGATACAAGGTCCTTGACCTGCTGTTCTACACTCTGATTCCAACTTGACTTTCCTGTTTTATACCATATTATACCACCTTGCAAACTCCAATTTCCATCCAAAATGGACTCCTAACTGTTTCTAAAATTTGACATTCCATCTCCTGCCTGTCCAAGCTATACTTCATGCCTGGAGTACATCCCTTTTAACAATTACTGCCCCTCAGAATTCTTCTCTTCCTTCTTCATGTGGCTGTCCCCAACACCTAAAACACTCTCTTTCATATTTGCCTCCTGACTTCCCTCATGTCTCAACTAAAGCCATCCTCATCCTCAATCTTAGTGCCTTCCCTCTTGTACTACCCCCAATTTGTCCTGTATATATCTAATTTGTACATAGTTGCTTGCTTTCTGTCTCTCCCATTAGACTGTGAACTCTTTGACAGCAGGGACTTTTTTGCCTTTCTTTATCTGCAGAGCTTAGTATCATGCCTGACACACATACTAGGTGCTTAATAAATTCTTATTGACGAACATTATGTGTACCAGTAGTATGAGCATGTAAGAAAAGCCTTCTGGTGTCCAAAATCACCAAAATCTCATCCTTTGCCAGCCACAATCTGGATCTACTATACTCTCTCTCTCTCTCTCTCTCTCTCTCTCTCTCTCTCTCTCTCTCTCTCTCTCTCTTGTTTGTGTGTGTGTTGATTGATTTGGGATTATGTCCTATTCATTACTGCCTCACTCTAGCCACCTAATCTCTAAAAGCAACTAAAGTCTCCTAAATTTCAAGGCCAGTGGGTGCCCCTCCAATTTGATGTAATTGAGTATGCCTTTAACCAGGGGTATGGTGGTAAACATTTAACAACTGACGCTCCAAAGCACCCCAGTTTTCAGCTTAATCTGCATTAATTAACATTTTCCACCACTTTCTTAAGTCTAGATAATCCACAAAATAATCAGTTAAGCCCTGATTTGTAGCAGTTGCCCATTTCCAAGATATATATGCTCACACTGACTATTTAACAATCAACCCTCTCTCACCTGTATGAACTGGCTTCAGTAAGAACCTCCAGCTTTAACTGTCATTAAATAGCAAAGACAAAGCATGCGCAGAAACATGTAGCTATAGAGCACCATCACTGGGTCAGAGGCACTGTTGACTTTAATGCTCAGCTCAGATGACACCTTCTCCATGAAATGTCTCCTCATTCCCTCGGTTGTTATTGCTATGTCCCTCCTCAGATTACCTTGTATCTATGTACCTGTGCATGTATTGTGTGACTCCAGTAGAATATAATCTTCTTGAGGACAAGAGCTATTCCATGTGTTGTCTTCTCCATGACTAATCCAGTTCCTTGTGCATAGTACACCATTACTAAATATTGGTTGGATCGAATTTTGCTGATAAGAAAACAGACTTAATGTGACTTGCTGACAGCCCTCAGCTAAGCAGACCTCAGTGATCCTGCCATGATAGTGGTCTTTAAATTGATGACCCCATTGATCTTACATCTCTTGCATGAGTCCCTTCTCTCTGCTCACACAGCCACCATGTAAGTAGCGACCCTCATCACCTTTCACCTAGACTATTATAAGAACCTTCTAATTGGTGTCCCTGCCTCACATCCCTCCCCATGCCTAGACATTCTAAAGGGGGACACAACATGCAAACAAATATATACAAAGCAAGCTGTGCACCGGATATACAGGTAAAAAGAGAATGAAGGCACTGGAATTAAGAGGGGCTGGGGAAGGTTTCTTCTAGAAGGTGGGATTTTAGTTGGGACTTAAAGGAACCCAGGGAAGCCACTAATTGGAGCAGAGGAGGGATACTGTTCCAGGCTTGGAGGACAGCCAGAGAGAATACCTGGGGCGGAGGGATGGAATGTCTTGTTCATGGAATTGCCAGGAGCCCAGTGTCACTGGATCAAAGAGTATGTATTGGGGAATAAAGGTGTAAGAAGACTAGAAAAGTCAGAGGGGACTAGTTTATGAAGGACTTTGAAAGCCAACCAGAGCATTTTGTATTTGCTCCCTGAAGCAATAGGTAGTCATTGGAGTTTATTGAGGAAGAGGGGGGTTGGGGTTGAGGGGGTGACATGATCAGACCTGAGTTTTGGGGAAATCACTTTAGTGGCTGAATGGAGAATGGATTGGGGCATATCCTGAGCTCTTCTTTCTCCTCTGACCCAGTAACATGTTTATTCATGTAAAATCTGATGAAGAGGAACATCAAGGGCCAGCTTGTGTTACCACATTTAGGGAGGCAGTCCAATGAAGTTTTGGCAGAAAGAAGGCAGAACTTAATAGCAAATGCCTGTAAGGTCAATGGGGAATAAGATCTTCCCCGCCCATCAATAAGCCTTATGTGGAGCCCATTAAGGGAAGTTTGATTGCTTGTAGGAAGGCTTACACACCTTTGTTAATTTCTAATTAGACACTGAGCCTAAAGAGTATATATTCTGAAAAGTGAGCTTTTGTTTTGAGAAAGGTGTAGCGATTCCCTGGTCGAGACTCTGAATGGTTGTATGTTCAGAGCTCCCCGACTCCTCAGAGATAAAGGCTCTCTCAATTCAATGGTAGACGTAAAGCTTTGATTCAGGCAGTAGAGCCGTCTGTTGGTCTTTATTTCTCTTTTCTGTATTTCCTGTGTTTGTATTTTATGTGATTAAAAAAGAAAGATTGTTGACCCCTGAAATAGCTGTATTTCCTTAGTAAAACAGATAAAAGAACCTGCATTAGCAGCCATCCTGGGTATGCTATTGTGGTTGTCTTTATAATGCCCTAATAAGCTTTACACTTTCTCTCCAGATTCACCACTCAGAGGCTATTTAGACATTACCGAAAGGCAGGACTATCAAGGACTTTGGACTAGTATTATTGATCTTACTCATTCTGTAAAGTTGGTTGCATAGTAATAATAATAGCTAACATTTATATAGTCATTATTGTATTCTGAGCACTGTCCTAAGTTCTTTACAAACACTATCTTATTTGATCCTCACAATAGCTCTGGGAGGAAAGGAGGGAGGGGGGTTCTATTATTATCCCTATTTTGAAGTTGAGGAAACTGAGGCAGACTGAGGTTAAATGCTTTGCCCAAGGTCACAGAGCTAGAAAATATCTGAGGTTCAATTTGAACTTGTGTTCCCAACTACAGACCCAGCCTTCCATGCACTGGGCCACCCAGGTGCCTCAACTTAGGAGGAGCTGCCTTCTTAGAAAGATGGAGAGAACGGAAGCAAGATATGATGTCCTCATCTCTCAGCAGTGTAACCCAGGGTATATGATCTCCTGGATGGCTTTTGCTGTATGTCTGTGGTGTGTGTGTGTGTGGTGTTTGACTGTGTGGTGTGTGTGTCTTGGAGAAACATCTTGCTCATTGGGTTGTGCTACTTGATGCTTGAAGTATTAGGCATAGAACATATCAACAGGGCTGGAAAATGATGAATTTCACAAGGTCAGTGTAGGGTATGCCCTTGACAACACCTTTTGAATTTTCCTCTGTTTTCTTGGGTGTGCCAACAGTAGAGACTACAGGATACTGACACCTTAAGAGGAAGCCTAGAATCAAAGAAAGAATGCTAAATGTAGAGCTAGGATTCAGGCCCGTGTTTCTCCTGGCTCTGGCACTTATCAACTATGCGACATGGACAAATCACTTAGCCTTTCTGATCCTCAGTTTCCTCATCTGTAAAATAGGGCAACTCTGATTCACGATCCACCTCATAGAGTTGTGAATAAAACTCTTTGGAAAACTTAAAGTTTCATGCAAATGTGAATTATTATTAATTGATGAAGCTTAATAGGGCAACACGAAGCCTGTGGAGTATCTGTAACGATGCTTACTTTATCCTGGGTATAGAACTGATGGAGTATTAATAGGGAAGCTTCCTTTTCAGAAAAGAGATAAATCAGGCCAGTCAGTGACCAGGCTTAATTCTAAATGACAGCCCCACTTCTAATCTGAACAGTTGATGCTTAGTTTTCTCTTGCTGTGCACAGATAGATATAGAAAATAGATCAAACAACACACACCCACACAGAGCACTCCCCTGTCTCTTGTTTCCTGGAACAGAGGCTGAATTTGGCATATTGTGAAGGACTCTCCCTGACTCACAAAACTAGATTATAGGGGAGGTCACTTAAGCTTTTTGAGCCTTGGTTTCCTCATCTCTAAAAGAGGGATAAACATATTTATATTACCTGCTTCACAGAGTCGAAGTGGGCTATTGTGTCCCTCGTTCTCACAACCCTGGGAACATTCTGGTTGTGAAGCTCCACAATGTCATCTCCTAATGATAACTTGCCTCCTGTGAGTACAGATAAACAGGTCATATCACCAGCATCAGGCTCCGTTTGCCATTGAACATTATAGACTATTGCTTTGATGACAAAGAGGCAGCCTCTGATGATAAGAACCTTTTCAGCTGTGTGACTCCTGCTGCTTTTCCCCTCTTGTCTGTGCTTGTATGTTTCTCTTTTTTTCTGTCCCAGTGTGTTTTGACAGATCCTTCCCTTTGCATGACCTTCTCTAGGGAGCCATGGCTTTGATTGGGCACACGTGGTTATGTTTACTAGATATCAACCACCTTGGAGACTATGTTGGTGGATGTATCAGCGAGGTGTCATTGATGGTATGTGTATGGAAGAAGCGAGGGAGGCATTCTTGTGAGTGAGACAAATGCCTTGTTTATGTGCTTATTACAAAAATATAAGCACATGTCTTTTGTTTTTAATGCCAGTCATCAGGGGCCATGTCCTCCTCCTCACTATTTAGCTCCAGCCACCCAGTCCTCAAAACAACTGAGGAAGATTTTTAGGAGTTAAGATGTTCACTTGAAGAGAGAATACCTACATCAGTTAGATAATATATCTACCGTAGTATTGAAAGAAAGATGTCCATTTATTCTTTTATAACATAGAATTATAATTCTTGACTAAAGCATCTAAATATAAAAATTGATGGAGAACATAGTTTTATAAGGCAAGTCTGAAAAATGTAAATCTAGGTATAATTTGGCATCTTTCTCTCCAATGATTAACTGTAATTCTTAATAACTTCCATCACCTACAAGTGGTTGCTAAAGGACTTTGAATTTTATATCAAAGACCATTGCATTCTGAACAACGTCATTAATTATAAATTTTAACAACATTTTAAAATATGATTAGAGTAGTTAAATCACAGAACATATCATGTCACTTTAGTTACTAATGCCTATTGGTTTGTCTATCCTAGAATTAAAGTCATTAGGAAAAACCTGAGGTCTCCAAACAAATAGAGGGCAACAGTTTGTCAGATCATACATGACAATCCAGAAAAGGTAAAGTGAATTTAGGCTATGTTAAAAGAAGCATAGTGTTAAGAATAAAGGATGAACACATCCTAACCTCCCTGTACTGTGCCCTGGCTAGCCCACCACTAGTATAGTACATTATGTTCAGCTTTAGGCCCAGCATTTTAGGAATGGCCTTGAAAAACTGACGTACATCAAACAAGGATCATAGTTTCATAGAATAACCAGGAGCCTTAAAGCCTTATTATATAAGAACTGGTTGAAAGATTTTGAATATTATAACTTGAAGCATTTTGGGGGTAGTATAGGAGTGAGGAGTGAGTGGCGACATAGTACCATAAAATATCTGAAGCAGGGATATGCTGGAGCCAGCTTGAATCAGGTCTTGAGAGCTGATTATTAAATTTTCTTTCTAAAATTTAAAAATTATTATTTATTTTTTTTTTTAATTGAGTTCCAAATTTTCTCCCTCCCACTCCTTCCCTACACTTTGAAAAGGCAAAGAATGTGAAATCAATTATACATTTGAAATAGTGCAAAACCTATTTTCATATTAGTCATGTTATAAAAAAGGCAAGAAAAATAAACAAAGCGAAAAAATTATGATTCAATCTGCACTCAGACTTCATTAGTTCTCTCTTTGGAAATAGTATTTTTCTTCATGAATATTTCAGCATTGTCTCGGATCGTTGCCTTGCGTAGAGTAGCTAAGTGTTTTACAATTGATCATCCTTACAATGTTGCTATTGCCATGTAAAATGTTCTCCTAGTTCTGCTCACTTCACTTTGGGTCAGTTCATATAAGTCTTATCAGGTTTTTTTCTGAATCCATCCTGCTCATCATTTCTTATAGCACAACAGTTTTCCATCACAGCCATGTACCACAACTTTTTTAGCCATTCCCCAGTTGATGGGTACAATTTCCAATTCTTTTCCACCAGAAGAAGAGCTGCTATAAATACTTTTGTATATAGAGGTCCTTTCTCTTTTGCTTTGATCTCTTTGGGATACAGACCCTGTAGTAGTATTGCTACGTCAAAGGGCATGCACAGTTTTATAATCCTTCGGGTATAATTCCAAACTCTTCTCCAGAATGGTTGGACTAGTTCACAACTACACCCACAGTATGTTAGTGTCCACATTTTCCTTCATCCCCTCCAGCCTTTGTTATTTTCCTTTTTTTAAAATCATGATAGCCAATCTGATATGTGTGAGGTGGCACCTCAGAATTATTTTAATTTGCGTTTCTCTAGTCAACAACGATTTACAACATTTTTCACATGTTTATAGATAGTTTGATTTCTTCTTCTGGGAATTGCCTATTCATATTCTTTGTCCATTTATCTTTTGAGGAATGGTTCTTATTTTTATGAATTTAATGCAGTTCCCTATGTATTTGAGAAATAAAGCTTATATCAGAGAAACTTGCTGTAAAATTCCCCCCCCACTTTTCTATTTTCCTTCTTTTCTGGACTGCATTGGTTTTGTTTGTGCAAATGCTTTTAAATTTAATATAATCAAAATTATCCGTTTCACTTCCTGTGATATTCTCTATCTCTTGTTTGGTCATGAATTCTTCACTTAACCATGGATCTGACAAGTAAAATTTTTCCATGTTCTAATCTGCTTATATCACCTTTTATGTCTAAATCATATATCCATTTTGGTCTTATCTTGGTATACAGTATGAGATGTTAGTCTATAGCTAGTTTCTGCCAAACTGCTTTCTAGAGAATTTTTATTGTGTAGTGAGTTCTTGACCCAAAAGCTTAGATCTTTAGGTCTATCACATACTAGATTTCTATGGTCATTTCCTACTGTGCGTTGATTGTGTACCTATTGTATTCCACTGATCCATCACTCTGTTTCTTAGTTGGTACCAGATTGTTTTGATGATTATCACTTTGTAAAACAGTTTGAAATCTGGTACTGTTAGACCACCTGTCTTCACATTTTTTTCCATTGATTTCCTTGATATTCTCGACCTTTTGTTCTTCCAGATGAATTTTGTTGCTAATTTTTCTAACTCTCTAGCTCTATTGGTAGTTTGATTGTTATGGCACTGAATAAGTATATTAATTTACTTAGAATTGTGATTTTTATTATACTGGCTCTGCCTATGCATGAGCAATTACTATTTTTCCACTTGTTTAGGTGTCTTCATTTCTGTGAAAAATGTTTGGCATTTGTGTTCATATAATTCCTGAGTTTGTCTTAATTTGAAGAGCTATCCTATGGAAGAGGAAGCTGACTTATTCAAAATAGCCCCAGAAGGTAGAACTAGGAGTG
Source organism: Trichosurus vulpecula (assembly GCF_011100635.1). NCBI lineage: Eukaryota > Metazoa > Chordata > Mammalia > Diprotodontia > Phalangeridae > Trichosurus > Trichosurus vulpecula. The sequence goes on from NC_050575.1 coordinate 307,437,131, forward strand.
ATGGATTGAAGTTATAGAGAAATCACCTTTGACTCAATGTAAAGAGAAGCTTCCTAACAACTGAAGGCAAGCATTTTATACTTTCTGCAGTTATTTTAAATGGAATTTCTCTATCTCTTCCTGCTATATGTTTTTGATAATATATATAGAAATGTTGATGATTTATGTGGATTTATTTTATAACCTGTAACTTTGCTAAAGTTGTTCATTGTTCAATTTTTTTAGTTGATTCTGTAGGGTACATTAAGCATACCATCATATAATCTACAAAGAGTGATAGTTTTGTTTCCACATTGCTTATTTTAATTCCTTTAATTTCTTTTTCTTGTATTTTGCTATAGCTAGCATTTCTAGTACAATATTGTATAATAGTGTTGTTAACATACATCATTGCTTCACCCCTGATCTTATTGGGAAGGCAGAAACCTTATCCCTATTACAGATAATGCTTACTGATGGTTTTAGATAGATACTACTTATCATTTTAAGGAAAGCTCCAATTATTCCTTTGCTTTCTAGGGCTTTTTTTAAGAGTAATGAGTGCTGTATTTTGTCAAAAGCTTTTTCTGCATCCATTGAGATAATCATATGACTTTTGTTGGTCTCATTATTGATAGTTTTCCCAATATTGAATCAGTCCTACCTTTCTGGCCTAGATCCCAGGTTGTACACCTGCTCATAGTATACAGTTTTTCTTTGTGTAATCTATTGATGCAATCTCCTTGCTAGTATTTTATTTACAATGTTTGCATCAATATTCATTAGGGAAATTGGTCTATAGGTTTATTTCTTCTTGGTTTAGATATCAAATTTGGATATCAAAACCACATTTGTGTCATAAAAATAATTTAGTAGGACTCTTTCTTTGCCTATTTTCCCAAATAGTTTATATACTGTTAGAATTAATTGTTCTTTAACTGTTTGGTAGAATTCACTTGTAAATTCATCTGGTCCTGGAGATTTTTTTTTTAGAGATCTCATTTATGGCTTGTTTAATTTCTTTTTCTAAGATAGGGTTATTTAAGCATTCTATTTCCTCCTCTATGAATATAGGCAATTCACATTTTAAAAAAAATCATCCATTTCACTTAGATTGTCATATTTATGGGCATGTAATTGGTCATGATTGTGAAATTTTCAACGTGAGCACTTATACCTCAGAAATTAAAGCCCTACAAATCAGGACTTGATTTATTGTTTTATAGATTTCTAAACAAGAAAGTGATAGAGAAAATGTTAATAACAAATTAAATGTAAAAGTGTACTGTATATACATTTTTTTCCAGAACTCTGATTGTTAAACATTGATCAGCAACTGTTAATTTGAAGAACTATCCCATGGAGGGGGAAGTTGACTTATTCTGAATGGCCCCAGAGGGTAGAACTAGGAGGGAGGGATTGAAGTTACAGAGAAATCGCCTTTGACTCAATGTAAAGAGAAGCTTCCTAACAACTGAAGCCACCCAGAAATGTGTAGGTAGTACATTTCCTCTTCCTGGCTCTCTTTAAGGGAAGGCCAAGGGATTAAGTTTAGGGATGTTGTGGAGAAGATTCCTGTTCTTTAGTGGATGCCATTAAATGAAGCTCCTTCCAACGCTGTGATTCTGTGTTGTAGTGATCCTATCATGAAGTTGTCATAGATTTGATTAGGGTATCTAAACACCTCTAAGCAGGGAAGGAAGGCTAGTGCAACACATACTGTGATCTTGGGGTAAAAAATTTTCCCATAAGATGCTGACAAGATACTGAAATCTAAATCAAAGTACTAAGAAAAGTTGGCTTTCATTGTGACTGGATATACCTCACTTTAAGACACAGAAAGTTTTTTAAAGAGATGATTATAAAATGAATTTTTAAAAGAACAACTATATTTTAGATGTTTCCAAAGAAGTCAATTAAAAGAATTATTTAATGAATTGTTTTGCAAAGCAAAAAGCTGTTTCATTAAGTTAAAAAAAGACTTATATGCATATACTACCCCCATCTAGATTTATATATTAGATTTACTTAAAGATACTTAAATGTCTATTGCCCCAACTGACTGGGCAACTTATGATTGATTGTGTGTCTATGGATTTTGATATAAGGCAGAGAAATCATTAAGCCTCCCAAATTTGTCTGATGATAGACATTGGGGGTTGGATTCTGGGATAGCGAGGTAGAGCAGCAGATAGTGTGCTAGGCCTTGAAATCAGGAAGACATCTTCTTGAGTTCAACTTTCAGGCACTTACTAGCTATGTGACCCTGGACAAGTCACTTTACCCTGTTTGCCTCTGTTTCCTCATCTTTGAAATGAGCAAGAGAAAGAAATGACAAAACCACTCCAGTATCTTTGCCAAGAAAACCTCAAATGGTATCACAAAGAGTTAGACACAATGGTAGCAACTGAACAACAGCAACAATGATATAGGGGCCAGACTAGAGTAAGTTTTTTTGGTCTCAGCTCTTATCCAGTCCAATCTGGCAAGTACTTGTTATGCACCTAATTCAAGACATTTTGCTAGGTTCCAAAGATATAAAAGCAAATTTTCTATAAAATAGAAAACTATCCTTGCTTTCAAATGGCTTACCTTTTCCTGCCAGCAGCTCAGTATGAGAATTTTTTTAGTTTTTAGATTATGAAGTGGGATTAGTGCCTCACTACCTCACAGAGGATGTTTATATCCATCTCTGTATTCATCCATTCATTTCTTTCATCCATTCATTCTGTTGCCCATGTCTTTGTCATTCATTCATCCATCCACTCATTGAATAAGCTTTATTGAATACTTCCATCATCCTATGTAGGGAGAAAAAAAATTTTGAAGAAATAGGACGTATATCCCTTGCTTTCCAGGAACTAGTAGCCTAACTAGGAAGAGAGAGTATACAAAGCCAACAGAGAACAGTTACAAACCAACATTGGCAAAATATGGGAGCGTATGTAAAATCTTCTATTTCCTCACTTCCATTGTGGGAATCATTTCCATTGATGGACATCTTTTAGTGGCTTACTAAGTCAATCCTAGTATATTGTGAAATACAAAGGTGAAGGGACTTGCCAAGCATTCTATGGTTAGGTCAGAGCTTGCATGACAACTCAAGTCTTTCTGCCTCAAAGCCCAGTGCTATCAACTATGCCACACTGCATCTCTGTATGTAAGCTGTTCAATAGACTGCAAGGTGGGGGGAGCCAAGATGGCAGCTGGAAAGCAGGAACTTGTGTGAGCTCCCCCCCAGGTCCCTCCAAACACCTATTAAAATGGCTCTGAACAAATTCTAGAACTGCAGAACCCACAAAATAGCAGAGGGAAGCAGGGCTCCAGCCCAGGACAGCCTGGATGGTTGCAGGGTAAGGTCTATAATAGGGAACTGGGAGCAGAGCGGAAAAGAGCCCAGCATGAGCCTGGCCGGACCAACCAGACCAGGAACCAGGTGGAACAGGCCCTAGCACAAAGAATCAGTGAGCTGTGGCAGTTACCAGACTTCTCAACCCACAGACACCAAAGAAAACAGAGAAGGTTAGTGGGACAAGCTTCTGGGACAGAATGAAAGGAGTTCATGGTTTGACCACCACCCTGGGGGCAGCAAAGGTGATACAGCTCTGAGGCTGCTTACAGAGCTACAGCTGCAGTTGCTTCTGGCCTCAGGCCAACCTAGTGGGAGGAATTAAGTGGCAGATCAGAGCTGGAGTGCAGAGCCAGCTTAGATCTGAGTTGTGGTCTGGGTTGGCATTTCTTGGGGGAGGAGTAGCGCTGGTGTGGCAGAGCTTGCTGTGTAGAAATAGCTCTGAAAACAACAGTGCAGTCCCTCAAGCTTGGGACAAAGTACTCTATACTCTACAAGCAGTCATACCCCAACGACAAACTCAAGAGTCAAGTAACTTGGCTGGAAACATGACCAGGCAGTGAAAAAGGATGCAGACTCAGACTCAGACTTTGGAATCTTTCTTTGGTGACAAAGAAGACCAAAATATACAGCCAGAAGAAGTCAACAAAGTCAAAGAGCCTACATCAAAAGACTCCAGGAAAAACATGAACTGGCCTCAGGTCATGTAAAAGCTCAAAAAGGATTTGGAAAAGCAAGTTAGAGAAGTAGAGGAAAAATTGGGAAGAGAAATGAGAGTGATGCGAGAAAACCATGAAAACAAGTCAATGACTGAATAAAGGAGACCCCCAAAATACTGAAGAAAATAACATCTTAAAAAGTAGACTAACATAAATGGCAAAAGAGCTCCAAAAAGCCAATGAGGAGAAGAATGCCTTCAAAGGCAGAATTAGCCAAATGGAAAAGGAGGTCCAAAAGACCACTGAAGAAAATACTACCTTAAAAATGAGATTGGAGCAAGTGGAAGCTAGTGACTTTATGAGAAATCAAGATATTATAAAACAGAACCAAAGGAATGAAAAAGTGGAAGACAATGTGAGATATCTCACTGGAAAAACCACTGACTTGGAAAATAGATCCAGGAGAGATAATTTAAAAATTATTGGACTACCTGAAAGCCATGATCAAAAAAAGAGCCTAGATGTCATCTTTCAAGAAATTATCAAGGAGAACTGCCCTGATATTCTAGAGCCAGAAGGTAAAATAGAAATTGAAAGAATCCACAGATGGCCTCCTCAAAAAGATCCCAAAAAGAAAACTCCTAAGAATATTGTTGCCAAATTCCAGAGCTCCCAGATCAAGGAGAAAATGTTGCAAGCAGTCAGAAAGAAACAATTTGAATATTGTGGAAACACAATCAGAATAATCCAAGATCTAGCAGCTTCTACATTAAGAGATCGAAGGGCTTGGAATATAATATTCCAGAGGTCAATGGAGCTAAGATTAAAACCAAGAATCACCTACCCAGCAAAACTGAGTATCATGCTCCAAGGCAAAATATGGATTTTCAACAAAAGAGAGGACTTTCAAGCTTTCTCAGTGAAAAGACCAGAGCTGAATAGAAAATTTGACTTTCAAACACAAGAATCAAGAGAAGCATGGAAAGGTAAACAAGAAAGAGACATCACAAGGGACTTACTAAAGTTGAACTGTTTTGTTTACATTACTACATGGAAAAATGATGTGTATAATTCATGAGACCTCAGTGTTAGGGTAGCTGAAGGGAATATACATATATAGAGAGACAGAGGGCACAGGGTGAGTTGAATAGGAAGGGATGATATCTAAAAAAGTAAAATCAAGTTAAGGGATGAGAGAGGAATATATTGAGAGAGGGAGAAAGGGAGAGAGAAAATTGGGTAAATTATCTCACATAAAAGTGGCAAGAAAAAGCAGTTCTGTAGGAAGGGAGGAGGGGGCAGGCAAGGGGGAATGAGTGAATCTTGCTCTCATCAGATTTGACTTGAGGAGCGAATAACATATACACTCAATTGGGTATCTTACCCCACAGGAAAGAAGGAGGAAGGAGATAAAAAGGGGGGATAATAGAAGGGAGGGCAGATGGAGAAGGAGGTAATCAAAAGCAAACACTTTCGAAAAGGGACAGGGTCAAGGGAGAAAATTGAATAAATGGAGATAGGATAGGATGGAGCAAAATGTAGTTAGTCTTTCACAACATGAGTATTGTGGAAGGATTTTACATAATGATGTGCATGTGGACTATGTGGAATTGCTTGCCTTCTTAGGGAGGGTGGGTGAGGAGGGAAGAGGGGAGAGAATTTGGAACTCAAAGTTTTAAAAACAGATGTTCAAAGAAAAGTTTTTGCATCCAGCTAGGAAATAAGATATATAGGCAATGGGGCATAGAAAATTATCTTGCCCTACAAGAAAGTAAGGGAAAAGGTGTTGGGAGTGGGGAGTTTGGTGACAGAAGGGAGGGCTGGCTGGGGAATGGGGCAACCACAATATATGCCATCCTGGAGTGGGGGGAGGGTAGAAATGGGGAGAAAATGTGTAATTCAAATTCTTGTGAAAATCAATGCTGAAAAGTAAAAATATTAAATAAATTAAATAAATACAAAAAATAAAAAAATAGACTGCCTGTAAGTACTAAGAGGAATAGAATAAAGACAAGTGTTTTCAGAGCCAGCTGAATTAGTCCAGATTTGGTTTATATTCTCTAAACTGTCTCAATAATTCTTGGTGAATATATTCCCTTTTGGGCAGCTAGATGGCTCAGTGGATAGAGTGCTGAGCTTGGAGTCAGGAAGAACTAAATTCAAATCTGGCCTTAGATACTTATTAGCTATGTGACCCTGGGCAAGTCACTTAACCCTATTTGCCTCACTTTCCTCATCTGTATAAAATGAGCTGGAGAAGAAAAAGGCAAACCACTACAGTATCTTTGCAAAGAAAACTCCAAATGGCGTCATGAAGAATTGGACTGAACAACAGCATATTCCCCTCTGGACCTCATCTCTACTATCTTCCCAGGAACTCAAACCCATCCCCAGGTTGAGGTAGGGGAAGACACCAATTCTGAGCTCTGTCCTATCAAATACACTTATTAAATATAGTTCAGTGGCAAATGAAAAAATATGTGGCAAGCAAATAGTGGGAGTGACTCAAAGGGCCAAGTAAAAGTCTCCATATACTTTTAAAAGGTAGGATGGCCATCTGGCCTGGCAGATACACTCATTTTACATTTCCACTGGTACATGACTGACATCATTAACCATTAAGTTCTATTTGAATAAAATGGCAGTAGACATTTAGGTAATATTACAGGGCAATAAATGTTTAAGAGCCTTAGGGGTATGAGCTTTCCAAATGCAGTCAAGATCCAGACGCTAAAAATACTGCTAATATATATTAACCTTTTTCAAACTTTTGCACAAATAATGGAAGATTCCCCCACCACCACCACCACACACACACATACCCCATGCCCATCTACCCTTAACTTTCTTACTCTGAATTGTTTAAGAGTTTCCTGGTTACAATTTTCCCTCCTTTTCCCCCGCTTTTTTAACTGCGCTGGATAGAAGAAGCATGAGGGAAATGTAGTTAAAATTCAAAATGCTTCCCCTTTATCATTACCATGAATCAACACAATAAATGAGCCCCTTCAGAGCACGGTAATAAGAATTTGATAAATCATCAGCCAAAAATTAACTAGATGTCAAAACAATCTTTGGGAAGTGTGATGGATTAGGGGTGATAGCAGCAATTAATCTCCCAGCATGACTTCACGGGAGAGACACAACTAGCGAGATGGATGGGGGGGGGACTGGGGCCCTGCAAGGTCAGGACACTGCAGAAAAGGAGAAAGAGAGCAAGTAGTGGGAGAGCAGAAGGGGGAGAGAGAGGAAGAAAAGAGAGAAGGAGCGGGGGAGAGAGAGAGATGGAGAAAAGGATGGAGGGAGGGGGAGAGGAGAGACACAGAGAGAGAGAGAGAGAGAAAGAGACAGAGACAGAGGGAGAGAAAGAGGGAGAGAGAGAGAGAGAGAGAGAGAGAGAGCGACAGAGGGAGCCAGAGAGAGCGAGAGAGAGAGAGAGTGAGAGGATGAGAATTCAACTGAGTCTGCAATACCCAGGCTTCCAGCAGCTGAGCTAGAGGTCAGTTATATGCCTTTGAAAAGCTTTCTGTATCCAGCTGCTCTCTCTGATGAGGCAAGCATTTTTCTGCCTGTGCTAATAAATGCCACAAGCCAGCTCATGGGGCTCAACACATGGCCAGGGTGAGCAAGCAGGAGACCAAAGAGCTCTTAATTTAGGGAGGTGGGTATCTTTTTGTAAACAAAAACAAGCAAAGAAGGAGACCCAGGAGGAGCCTTTTAGAGGGTGAGGAGGTAGTAAGGGACAGGCAAGAGAAGGAAAAAGGAGTTCCAAGACTAGGAAAAAGAAGATGAGGGAGCCTTCTCCTCTTCCTCTAAGCCCCCACCCCCACCCTTTCCTCTATCTACCTCATAAAGCCCAAACTACTTGAGTTTCGCCCTAGATGTGCTCTGGCGAAGCAATGTGACTACGGAGAGATTTCAATTGAGCAAGCCTGGAGAAAGGGTATGCTGAGGGGAGGAGACTGGGCCAGGGGTGGAGTGGGGTAGGGTGGGGGTGAAGACAGATTTTAAGTCATCAATTTCTCCATCTTTTTGGTGGGATTGATTCTTGTATTTTCTTCTTCACAGGAGAGTTTATGATACTAGAAGAAAGAACAGCTGGGAAGGGGGTTGGAGGAAAAGCCCAGGAAAGGGAGAGAGGCATGGTGGGAAGGATCTTCTCTCCCCAGTTTTCGCTCTAGTGGTAAGGTCTAAGATCCTGAGGCTGTGCCTCATCTCCTCCACACTCCCTAATGAGGGCCTCCAGGGTAGAAAAAGTGGTCCTATGAGCTTAATGCTGAGCAGGCAGCCTGAACTGATGGGGAGAGGATGAGATGTGCTGGAGGGAAAGAGGAGAGATGAGCAGGAAGCTAGATGTGAGCAAATTACCCAGGAAAATCAAATGAAGGGAGAAAAGCAGAAAATGTTTCATTCTAGTAGGAAGTCAATTAGAATTGTAGGATTTTTGACTCTAGAAATCATATTCAATTCAACAAAAAGTGCCTACTCTGTGCAAGGCATATGAGAAGCTACATGTTATTATGGATAGACAGTAGTTTCAGAGTCATGAAGACCTGAGTTCAAGTGCCACCTCTGATACACACTGGATGTGTGATCCTGAGCAAGTCACTTCACCTCTTAGTACTCTAGGTAACTCCAAGACTATAACTTGCTGAGAAATGTTGTCTTGGATTGGTGGATGAAATTTCCTGACCTGGGAGTTTTTTATACTAATGAAATAACAAGACTAGTCCCTATCCCTACCTTCAAGACACTATGTTACATGCTCAGAATATAAGGCAAAAAACAGAAAAGCAAAGGTTAAGGACTTTGCATCCTAGGGAGGTGGTGATGATGGTGGTGTGACATGTACCATTGGTAAGCCTCATGGTGGTATGATGCTATGTTGGTGAATAAGACTTAACAATCATTCTTATTTATCCCTTAAAACCTATGTGTGGGAGCTACTCTTTCTTTGAAGCATGATATCTAGCCACTCCTTCATCTCCTCCTTTCTGGGAAGGAATTTTCCTTCCAACCAAGTCCAGGAAAGATGTCAGAAACCTTGCCTCAGTGCAAATCCAGATAGTTGGGTCACCCTAGGCACTCCTTCTGTCACTCATTGCCTAGGAGTCTAGGATAAGTGACCTCTCTTTACTCTGAGAAATTGTAAAAATGAATCAATATTTTTTTTCTACAGCTCCAAATACCCAACTAGAAATAGTACTCTGGCAAAACATCCAAGTTCAAAATTTTTTCTCCACTTAAGCATCATCAAATGCCCCTTCTCCACTGAATTTTATTTCAGTAGTTAAGAGCTTTTATCACAATTTCTGGCATGAGAAAACATAAATAATGTTAAGTAAAATTTTATGAAATGGAAACATCTCTAGTACCCTGGAACCAAGAACAGAATGGTATCTTCTAAGACAAAGGGGAATAAAAGGGAAGGAGGAGAATTAATGACCACTAGTGTAGTCTTAGGAGTTCTAACTGGTTCCAGAAAGGGAGCACCTGCTGTGTGTCTCTGATACATGCTATAATCACACTATCTTGGCATCAGGAGTTCAGAACAAGTAAATCATGGTAGTTATTTCCTACCTCCCTGACCCCCCTAGATTCTTTTCTCCCATTCAGCTTAGCTTTTCTAAGCTTCTACTTCATAATGCTATCTTTTGGGGCAGAGCGAAGATGGCAAGTAGAAGCAGGGACCTGCTCAAGCTTTCCCCCCAAGCCCCTCAAAATGCCTTTATTAATGACTCTAAACAAATTCTAGAGCAGCACAAGCCACAAAATGACAGAGTGAAACAGATTTATAGCCCAAGACAATCTGGAAGGCCAACAGGAAGGGTCTATTGCAGCAGGCTCAGAGTGGAGCACAGTCTAGCATAGGCCATCCTGGCACAGACATGGCTGGAGCAGGCCTCAGGGTACTGAATCACTGGCAGCTGTGGCAGTTTCAAGTCTTCTCAACCCACAAAGGCAAAAGACAGCTTTGAAGGTCAGAAGGAAAAGTCTCATCTGGGTGAGAAAGGCTGCTTCTGCATCTCTAGGCCTATAGAAAGTGGGGGAATCTAGCAGCTGATCTGGGTCACAGTCCTGGGTGGTGGTCCTGGGGCAAGGAGGAAGACTGGTTTGGTGGAGCAAGTGGTGGCTGTGGAGAGTGGAGCGTGGAGAGTGCTTGTGGTTGCTCACAGACCAGACCACAGGCCAGGAGGGGAGTAAACACCTCTCCTTTGATCATGCCACTTTAGAAGAACTGAAAATGTACAGGTCCCTAGAAATATCTATGAAAATACCTGCATAAAACTCCTGAAATTTGGGGCAGTACAACTTCCACTTAACAAAGAGCTCAAAAATCAAGTAATTGACTGGGAGAGTGAGTAAATGGGGGGAAAATGAGAGTATAGAAGGTTACTTTCCTGGTGAAAAGGTATATTCTTCTGTCCTTGGTGACCAGGAAGATCAAAGTATACAGCCAGAGGAAGAAAACAAAGTCAAAATTTGTTAGATCAGAAGCCTCCAATAAAAATATGAATTTGTCACTGGCCAGAGAAGAGCTCAAAAAGGAGTTTGAAAATCAAGTAAGAGAAATAGAGGAAAAATTGGGAAGAGAAATGAGAGTGATGCAAGAAATCATGAAAAACGAGTCAACAGCTTGCTAAAGGAGACCCCCAAAATGCTGAAAAAAGTAACATCTTTAAAAATAGGCTAACCAAAATGGCAAAACAGGGAAATCAAGAAAATATAAAAGAAAAACAAAAGAAAAAAGAGAAGACAATGTGAAATATCTCATTTGAAAAACAACTGACCTGGAAATTAGATCCAGGAGAGGTAATTTCAAAATTATTGGACTACCTGAAAGCCATGATCAATTTCAAGAAATTACCAAGGAAAACTGCCCTGATATTCTAGAGCAAGAGGGTAAAATAGAAATGGAAGAATCCACCTATCACCTCCTAAAAGAGATCCCAAAAGGAAAACCCCTAGAAATATTGTAGCTAAATTACAGAGTTCCCAAGTCAAGCAGAAAATATCACAAGCAGCCAGAAACAAACAATTCAAGTATTGTGGAAACACAATCAGGATAATACAAGATTTAGCAGCTTCTACATTAAGGGATTGAAGTGCTTGGAATATGATATTCCAGACATCAAAGGAGGTAGGATTAAAACCAAAAATCATCTCCCTAGCAAAACTGAATATAATTGTTCATGGGAAAAAGTGGAATTTCAATGAAATAGAGGACTTTCAAGCATTCTTGCTGAAAAGACCAGAGCTTAATAGAAAATTTGACTTTCAAATACAAGAATGGGGGGAGGGTGGAGCCAAGCTGGTGGCTGGAAAGCAGGGACTTGTGTGAGCTCCCCCTCAGGTCCCTCCAAGCAAACACCTATAAAAATGGCTCTGAACAAATTCTAGAACTGCAGAACCCACGAAATAGCAGGGGAAAGCAGGGCTGCAGCCCAGGACAGCCTGGATGGTCAAGGGGTAAGGTCTATTGTATGAACCTGGGAGCAGAGCAGAGCAAAGCCCAGCCTGGGCCAGCTGGACCAACCAGACCAGGAGCCAGGCAGAACAGGCCCTAGCACAAAGAATCAGTGAGCTGTGGCAGTTACCAGACTTCTCAACCCACAAACACCAAAGGCAACAGAGAAGGTTAGTGGGAAAAGCTGCTGGAACAGAGTGCAGTTTGGCCACTACCCCCAGGGACAGCAGAGGGGGTGCAGCTACAGAACTACATCTGCAGTTGCTTGTGGCCCCAGGCCCACCTTGTGGGAGGAATTAAGTGGCGGATCTGAGCAGTAGTGCAGAGCCAGCTTAGATCTGAGTCCAGTCTGAGTGGGCGGTTCTTGGGGGAGGAGTAGTGCAGGTGTAGCAGAGCTTGCTGTGTAGCTCTGAAAACAACAGCACAGCCCCTCAAACTTGGAACAAAGTACTCTCTACTCTACAGGCAGTCATAACCCCATGAAAAACTTAAGGTCAAGTAAGTTGGCTGGGAACATGGCCAGGCAGCAAAAATGGACTCAGATTCAGACTCAGACTTTGGAATCTTTCTTTGGTGACAAAGAAGACCAAAACATACAGCCAGAAGAAGTCAACAAAATAAAAGAGCCTACATCAAAAGCCTCCAAGAAAAACATGAACTGGTCTCAGGCCATGGAAGAGCTCAAAAAGGATTTGGAAAAGCAAGTTAGAGAAGTAGAGGAAAAATTGGGAAGACAAATGAGAGTGATGAGAGAAAACCATGAAAAACAAGTCAATGACTGACTAAAGGAGACCCCAAAAACACTGAAGAAAATAGCACCTTAAAAATACACTAACTCGGAGCCAAGATGGCCGCGTGAAGGCAGCGTCTTACCAGAGCTCTCTCACAAGGTCTGTCAGATTCCTATAAAAAAGTGAATTTGAGCAGATTTGAGACAGTCAGAAACTGCGAGCAGTCTGCGTGGGGCCAATTTCTGAGCCGGGAGAGTCTGAAAGGCCGGAGGCATGAACCTGTAGGCTCGGAGAGTGCTTGGTGCGGAGCTGCTCCAGACCGAGGCGGAAGCGGCTGGCCGGGAAATCCACATGGGAGACGGGCTAGGAGAAAGCTGGGCGCCCAAACCGGCAGAGATTGCCAGGCTTCCCAACATAGGATGGCAGTCTGTGGAAGCGACGAGAGGCAGTGCAACGCCACCCATGAAACACCGTCTCCAGAAATTTGCAGCCCAAACGTATTAAACGCGGCTTCTTGAACTTCTAGGAGTTCTTCATGTCCAGGTAAACAGCTCTAATCCCTCCCCTCCCCACCCAGAGAATCCCTCAGGGAAAAAAAAAAAGAACGCTGGAACTGAGCAGAAACTAGTGGGGCTTCAGTGGTCAGATAGCAGAAGTTCATTAGTCCCATAGGGGCAGAGTCGGCAGGGGTCAATGCCAGGAGCCCAGACGTAACCTTGCTCCCCCAGGGGAAGTGCCAGACATCAGCTCAAACAACAAACAGCTGAGACCATTGCTGAAAAGCAAGTGTTGGAGAGCACCCATAGCGAGTGAGACGTCAGGGAGCCAGACCCCTACCCCACACCTCAGGAAACTGAAGGTTATAATTCTAGACTCACAACCCCCAGAATAAGAAAGCTGGGACAGAAAGCCCTGAGGCCCACAGATAGAAATTCATTGTAAAGCCAGCAAAAGGCAAACCAACATGAAGAAGAACACAAAAAAACTGAGGACAATAGATTCTTTTTATAGAGACAGGCAGGATCAAAATACAAATATGCAAGAGGGGAGTAACGATACTGTAGATACATCAGATACCTCAAAAGGTAATATGAACTGGTCTCCAGCCCAAAAAGCCCTGCTGGAAGAGCTAAAGGAGGATTTTAAAAACCAAATTAGGGAGCTAAAAGAAAATATGGAAAAAATGGAAAAAAAAATTCACTGATGAAATCAAGTCCCTAAAGAATAAGATTGGCGAAAAGGATACGGAGATTCAGAATCTAGAGAGAGAAAAGGACACCCTGAGAGGCAAAATCAACCAATTGGAAAAGGAGACTCAAAAGCAAAATGTAAACACTAACTCATTAAAAATTAGACTTGAGCAAGTGGAAGCCAATGAATCTATGAGGCACCAAGAAGTAATAAAAAAAATGTAAAGAATGAAAAAATAGAAAAAAATGTGAAATATCTGATTGGCAAAACAACTGACCTGGAAAATAGATCCAGGAGAGACAATTTGAGAGTTATTGGTCTACCGGAAATCCATGATGAAAAAAAGAGCCTTGACAGTATCTTCGAAGAAATTATCAAAGACAACTGCCCAGAGGTCCTAGAACCAGAGGGCAAAATAGTCATTGAAAGAATTCACTGATCACCCCCTGAAAGAGATCCCAAATTGAAAACACCAAGAAATATTATGGACAAATTTCAGAACTATAAACTCAAGGAGAAAATACTGCAAGCAGCCAAAAAGAAGCAATTCAAATATCGTGGAACTACAGTCAGGATCACGCAGGATCTCTCAGCTTCCACATTAAAAGACAGGAGAAATTGGAATATGATATTCCGAAGGGCAAAGGAGCTGGGACTACAACCAAGGATCAACTACCCAGCAAAACTAAGCATAATTTTCCAGGCAAGGCGATGGACATTCAATGAAATAAGGGAATTCCAGACCTTCCTGATGAAAAGGCCAGAACTCAATGGAATGTTTGATCTCCAAATACAAAACTCAAGAGAGACATAAAAAGGTAACCAGGGGGAAAACCCCACAAACCTTATTAACCAATAAGGGCAGGTTGTTTACATCTTTATGTGGGATTATATCATCTTATGTATGTTTTATATATATATATATATTCTTGTGAATGGTACAGCTATTATGACAAATGAAAGGGATATACATAGGATGTGAATGCCTGTATAAATTAACTGATGTAAAGATATAAAATATAAATAAGAGATATAAAGGGAGGGCTATGAGGGAAGCGGTAAGGAGGTAGTAGAAAAGGGTAAATTACACCAAATGAAGTGGCACAAAAACATATTATAGTAGAGGGAAAGAAGGGAGGGAGAAGAGCAGTATTTGAGTTTTACTGTCATCTGATCTAGTTCAAGAAGGGAATAACATACTCTGATAAGTTTAGAAATCTAACTTGTCCTACGGGAAGTGGGAGGGTAAGGGGGGAAAAGGGAGGGGGGTGGTCAGAAGGGAGAGGAGAAGTAGCAAGTGGGTAACGGTAAGATAAGGGAGGGGAATAAAGAGGGAGGGTTAACTGAGGAAAGCGGCGGTCAAAAGCAAAACTTTGTTGAGGAAGAGAAGGGGAAAGGGAGAAATAAAATCATAAACAGGGGGAATTAGGATGGAGAAAAAGACACAGATAGAAATCATAACCCTGAACATGCAGGGGATGAACATTCTCACAAACAGAAGCAGATAGCAGAATGGATTAAAAACAATAATCCTACAATATGCTGTTTACAAGAAACACATTTGAAACAGGGGGATACACATAGGGTTAAGGTAAAAGGCTGGAGTAAAATATATTGTGCCTCAGCTAAAGTAAAAAAAGCAGGTGTAGCAATCCTAATCTCAGACAAAGCAAAAGTAAAGATAGATCTAATTAAAAGAGATAAGGAAGGACATTATATCCTGCTAAAAGGCACCATAAACAATGAAGCAATATCATTGCTTAACATATATGCACCAAGTGGTAAGGCATACAAATTCTTAGAAGAGAGGTTAAGGGAGTTACAGGAAGAAATAGACAGCAAGACTATAATATTGGGAGACCTCAACCTCCCCCTTTCTGAACTTGATAAATCTAACCTCAAAATAAATAAGAAAAAAGTTAAGGAGGTAAACAGAATTTTAGAAAAGGCACATATGATAGACCTCTGGAGAAAACTGAATGGGAATAAAAAGGAATATACTTTCTTCTCAAAAGTACATGGCACATACTCAAAAATTGACCATGTACTAGGGCATAAAAACCTCACAATCCAGTGCAGAAAAGCAGAAGTAGTCGAAGCATCCTTTTCAGATCATGATGCAATAAGAATCACTTTTAATAAAGAACCATGGAAAAATAAGATAAAAACTCATTGGAAACCAAATAATTTAATTCTAAAGAATGAGTGGGCCAAAGAACAAATCAGAGAAACAATTAATAATTTCATTCAAGAGAATGACAATAATGAAACAACATACCAAAACTTATGGGATGCAGCAAAAGCAGTTCTTACGGGAAGTTTTATATCTCTAAATGCCTACATGAATAAAATAGGGAAAGAGGAGATCAATGATCTGGGCATACAGCTGAAAAAGCTAGAAAAAGAGCAAATTGAAAACCCCCAATTAAATACCAAATTAGAAATACTGAAAATCAAAGGAGAGATTGATAAAACTGAAACCAAGAAAACTATTGAATTAATAAATAAAACAAAGAGCTGGTTTTATGAAAAAACCAATAAAATTGATAAACCTTTGGCCAATTTGATTAAAAAAAAGAAATAAGAAAATCAAATTACCAGTATCAAAAATGAAAAGGGTGAGGTCACCTCTAATGAAGAGGAAATCAAAACAATAATTAGGAATTATTTTGCCCAACTGTATGCCCATAAATTTGACAACCTTAGAGATATGGATGAATATCTACAAAAACATATACTGCCCAGGCTAACAGAGAAGGAAGTGAAATTTCTTAATAACCCCATATCAGAAAAAGAAATTGAGCATGCCATCAATGAACTCCCTAGGAAAAAATCTCCAGGGCCAGATGGTTTTACATGTGAATTCTATCAAACATTTAAAGAACAACTAATTCCAATATTTTGTAGACTATTTGGGAAAATAGGTGAAGAAGGAGTCCTACCAAATTCTTTTTATGACACAAATATGGTACTAATACCCAAACCAGGTAGAGTTAAAACAGAGAAAGAAAATTATAGACCAATTTCTCTAATGAATATTGATGCAAAAATTTTAAATAAAATATTAGCAAAAAGATTGCAGCAACTCATTATGAGAATAATACACTATGACCAGGTAGGATTTATTCCAGGAATGCAAGGCTGGTTCAATATTGGGAAAACTATTAGCATAATTGACCATATCAACAACAAAACTAGCAGAAACCATATGATCATCTCAATAGACGCAGAAAAAGCCTCTGACAAAGTACAACACCCATTGCTATTAAAAACACTAGAAAGCACAGGAATAAGTGGAACCTTCCTCAGAATTATAAATAGCATCTACCTAAAACCATCGACAAGCATTATTTGTAATGGGGATAAACTAGATTCATTCCCAATAAGATCAGGGGTGAAACAGGGATGTCCATTATCACCCCTATTATTCAATTTGGTACTAGAAACATTAGCTGTAGCAATAAGAGAAGAAAAAGAAATTGAAGGAATTAGAATAGGAAAAGAAGAAATGAAATTATCACTTTTTGCAGATGATATGATGATTTATCTAGAGAATCCTAGAGAATCAAGTAAAAAACTACTTGAAATAATAAACAACTTTAGCAAAGTTGCAGGATATAAAATAAACTCACATAAATCCTCAGCATTCCTATACATTACTGACAAAGCCCAACAGCAAGAGATAGAAAGAGAAATTCCATTCAAAGTTACTGAAGGCACTATAAAATATTTGGGAGTCTATTTGCCAAGACAAACCCAGGGCCTATATGAACATAACTATGAAACACTTTTCACGCGAATAAAATCAGATCTAAATAAATGGAAAAATATCAGTTACTCATGGTTAGGCTGGGCTAATATAATAAAAATGACAATTTTACCTAAATTAATCTATCTATTCAGTGCCATACCAATCAAACTACCAAAAATTTTTTTTACTGAGCTGGACAAAATAATAACAAAATTCATTTGGAAAAACAAGAGGTCTAGAGTATCTAGGATATTAATGAAAAGACATGCTAGAGAAGGTGGCTTAGCCACACCAGATATTAAACTGTACTACAGAGCAGCAGTCATCAAAACTGCCTGGTACTGGTTAAGAAACAGGGGTGTGGATCAGTGGAATAGGATAGGTACACAAGTAGGAGAAATCAACAAGTTTAGCAATCTACTCTTTGATAAACCCAAAGAGGCCAGCTTCTGGGCTAATAATTCACTATTTCACAAAAACTGTTGGGAAAATTGGAAAATGGTAGGGCAAAAACTGGGCATAGACCAATATCTTACACCATATACCAAAATAAAGTCAAAATGGGTTCATGATTTAGGAGTAAAAGCTGATACTATAAGTAATTTGGGAAAGCAAGGAATGGTTTACTTATCAGATTTATGGAAAAGTAAAGAATTCATGACCCAACAAGAGATAGAGAGCATTACAAAATGCAAAATGGATAATTTTGATTATGTCAAATTGAAATGTTTTTTTTAAATGCAATTTATTTATTTAACATATTTGGTTTTCAGCATTGATTTTCATAACATTTTGAATTACAAATTTTCTCCCCATTTCTACCCTCCCCCCCACTCCAAGATGGCTTATATTCTGGTTGCCCTGTTCCCCAGTCAGCCCTCCCCTCTATCACCCCCCTCCCCTCTCATCCCCTTTTCCCTTCCTTTCTTGTAGGGCAAGATAAATTTCTACGCCCCATTGCCTGTGTATTTCATTTTTTAGTTGCATACAAAAACTTTTTTTGTTTTTGAACATCTGATTTTAAAACTTTAACCTAGGCCACACATGTATTATTATGTATAACCCTTCCACAATACTCATGTTGTGAAAGGCTAACTACATTTTGCTCCTTCCCAACCCATCCTGCTTTATTGAATTTTCTCCCTTGACCCTGTCC
The DNA here is from genome assembly GCF_011100635.1 of Trichosurus vulpecula. NCBI lineage: Eukaryota > Metazoa > Chordata > Mammalia > Diprotodontia > Phalangeridae > Trichosurus > Trichosurus vulpecula. Next base: position 307,455,415 of record NC_050575.1, read on the forward strand.
CCTTTCCAAAGTGTTTGTTTTTGATTACCTCCACCCCCATCTGCCCTCCCCTCCATCATCCCCCCACCTTTTATTTTTTTTTATCTTCCTCCCTCTTCTTTCCTGTGGGGTAAGATACCCAACTGAGTATGTATGGTATTCCCCCTCAGGCCAAATCTGATGAGAGCAAGGTTCACTCATTCCCCCCTCACCAATGCAACAAGAATTAGGAGGGAAGCAGAAAATTGGGAGAAAATCTTTGCAAATAGTATCTCTGATAAAGGCCTCATTTCTAAAATATACAGAGAACTGAGCCAAATATATAGGAATACAAGCCATTCCCCAATTGAGAAATGGTCAAAGGATATGAACAGGCAGTTTTCAGAGGAAGAAATTAAAGCTATCTATAGGCATATGAAAAAATGCTCTGGATCACTACTGATTAGAGAAATGCAAATCAAAACAACTCTTAGATACCACATCTCTCCTGTCAGATTGGCTAAAATAATATGTGTGTGTATATACATACACACACACATATACACACACACACACAAACACACACACACACACACACACACACACACACACACACACATATATATATATATATATGTAGACAGAGGGCACAGGGTGAGTTGAATAGAAAGGGATGATATCTAAAAAAAATCAAATTAAGGGATGAAATAGGAATATATTGAGATAGGGAGAAAGGGAGAGATAGAATGGGGTAAATTATCTTGCATAAAAGTGGCAAGAAAAAGCAGTTCTGTAGGAAGGGAAGAGGGGGCAGGTGAGGGAGAATGAGTGAATCTTGCTCTCATTGGAATTGACCTGAGGAGAAAATAACATACACGCTCAATTGGGCATCTTACCCCACAGGGAAGAAGGAGGAAGGAGATAAGAAAGGGGGGATGATAGAAGGGAGGGCAGATGAGGGAAGAGGTAATAAAAAACAAACACCTTCAAAAAGGGACAGGGTCAAGGGAGAAAACTGAATAAAGGGGGATAGGATAGGAAAGAGCAAAATATAGTTAGTCTTTCACAACATGAGTATTGTGTAAGGGTTTTACATAATGATACGCATGTGGCCTATGTGGAATTGCTTGCCTTCTTAGGGAGGATGGGTGGGAAGGGAAGAGGGGAGAGAATTTGGAACTCAAAGTTTTAAAAACAGATATTAAAAAAAAGTTTTTGCATGCAACTGGGAAATAAGATATACAGGCAATGGGGCATGGAAATCTATCTCGCCCTACAAGAAAGGAAGGGAAAAGGGGATGGGGGGGAGTGGGGTGACAGAAGGCAGTGCTGACTGGGGAAAGGGGCAACCAGAATATTTGCCATCTTGGAGTGGGGGGAGGGTAGAAATGAGGAGAGAATTTGTAGTTCAAACTCTTGTGAAAATCAATGCTGAAAACTAAAAATATTAAATAAATAAATAAAGGAAAAAAACAAATACAGGAATCAAGAGAAACATGAAAATGTAAACAAGAAAGAGAAACCATAAGGGACTTATTAAAGTTGAACTGTTTATATTTCTACATGGAAAGATGATATTTGTAACTCTTGAGACCTTTCTCAGCATTAGGGTAGTTAGAGGGAATATATATATATATATATATATATATATATATATATATATATATATATATATATATATATATATATATATATATTTGTGTGTGTGTGTATGTATGTATATGTGTATATATGTACAGGTATATATATATATATATATATTTGTGTGTGTGTATGTATGTATATGTGTATATATGTACAGGTATATATATATATATATATATACACACACACATATAAGTATACGTGTGTGTATGTGTATGTGTATTAACAGAGGGCATAGATATGAAGGGATATGAAGGGATGATACCTAAAAAATAAAATCAAGTGTTGGGAGGAATGTACTAGGAGAAAGAGAAAGGGAGAGGTAGAATGTAGTAAATCATCTCACATAAAATAGGCAAGAAAGATCTTTTATAATGGAGGGGGAAAAGGGGGATACGAAAGGGAATAAGTGAGCCTTACTCTCATCTGACTTGGCTTAAGGAACAAATAGCATACATACTCAACTGGATATGGAAATCTATCTCACCCTACAAGAAAGCAGGTGGGAAGGGGATAAGAGAGGGGGGAATAATAGAAGGGATGGCAGATTGGGCGAAGGGGTAATCAGAAACAAACACATGTGGAGGGACAGGTCAAAGGAGAATATATGATCAATGGAGGGTGGGATAGGATAAAAGGAAATAATGCCATCTTTTTTAACATATCTTTTAAATTTTTAAATTTTTTTATTTAAATTTTTGAGTTTCAAGCTCTATCCTTCTCCCCTCCCCCCTCCCTGAGATGGTAAACAATCAGATACAGGTTGTACATGTGCAATTATGGAAAACATTTCCATATTAGTCATTTTGTACAAGAAGACTTGAATAAAAGAATAAAATGAAAGAAAGTGAAAAATAGCATGCTTCAGTTTGTATTTAATCAATATCAGTTCTTTCTCTAGAGGCACATAGTATGCTTCATCATTTGTCCTTTGGGGTTGTCTTGGATCATGGTACTGCTAAGAATAGCTAAACCATTCAGAGTCTTTCATGGAACAATATTGCAGATACTGTATGCAGTGTTCTGGTTGTGTTCACTTCACTCTGCCTCAGTTCATGTAAGTCTTTCCAGGTTTTTCCGAAGTCATCCTGCTTTTTATTTCTTATAGTACAATAATATTCCCCTACAATCTATACATCACAGCTAGTTTAGCCATTCCCCAAGTGATGGGCATTCCTTGGATTTTAAATTCTTAATCACCCCAAAAAAAGCTGTTATAAATATTTTGTACAAATAGATCCTTTTCCCTTTTATTTGGATACATTTGGGATATAGACCTAGCAGTAGTATTTCTGAATCAAATGGAATGTATGGTTGTATAGCCCTTTGGACATAGTTCCCAACTGCTCTCCAGAATGGTTGGATCTGTTCACAACTCTACCAACAAGGTATTAATGTACCAGTTTTCCCACATCTGTCTGACAGCCACCATTTTCTTTTTGTGTCATATTTGCCACTCTGATAAGTGTGAGGTAGTACCTCTGAGTTTTTTTTAATGTGCATTTCTCTGACCAAAAGTGGTTTAAAGCATTTTTTATGATTATAGATAGCTTTGATTTCTTTGTCTGAAAACTGCCTTTTCATACCCTTTGACCACTTCTCAACTGGAGGATGACTTGTATTTTTATAACTTTGACTCAGTTCTCTATGTATTTGAGAAATGAGGCCTTTATCAGCGATACATGTTATAATTTTTCCTCCAGTTTTCCATTTTCCTTATAATTTTGGTGGCATTGTTTTTATTTGTGCAAAACCTTTTTAGTTTTATATAATTAAAATGATCTATTTTATATTTTGCAATGCACTTTATATCTTCTTTGACCCTAAATTCTTCCCTTAGCCATAAATCTGACAGACAACCTATTTCTTGCTATCTTAATTTGTTTACAATATCACCATTTATGTATAAATCATGTACCCATTTTGACCTTATCTTTGGTATATGGAGTAAGATGTTTATCTGTGCCTAGTTTCTGCCATATTATTTTCCAGTTTTCCAAGACGTTTTTGTCAAATAGTGAATTTTTGTTTCAAAAAGCTTGGATCATTGGGCTTATCATGTACTAGATTAGTATGTTCATTTAGTATAAGGTAATCAGTACCTAATCTATCCCATTGATCCACCACTCTGTTTCTTAGCCAGTACCAGATTGCCTTGAAAACTTCAGTTTTATAATACGGTTTGACATCTGGTACAAGTAGACCACCTCCTTTTGCATTTTTTTCATTGATTCCCTGGATATCCTTGAGCTTTTGTTCTTCCAGAGGAGTTCTGTTATTATTTTTCCTAGCTCTATAAAATGATTTTTGATACTTTGATTCGTATGACACCAAAAAAATAGATTAATTTAGGGGGAATTGTCATTTTTATTATATTGGTTTGCCCTCTCATGAGCAATTAATATTTTTCCAACTCTTGAGATCTGACTTTATTTGTGTGAAAAGTGTTTTATAGTTGCGATCATATAGTTCATGGGCTTCTCTTGGCAGGTGTACTCCCAAATATTTTATGTTGTCTACAGTTATTTTAAGTGGAATTTCTCTTTCTATCTTTTGCTTCTGGACTTTGTTAGTAATATTGAGAAATGCTGATTATTTGTGTGGGTTTATTTTGTATCCAGAAATTTTGTTAAGTTGTTAATAATTTCAAGTAGTTTTTTAGTTGATTCTATAGGATTTTATAAGTATAACATCATATCATCTGCAAAGAGTAATACTTTTGTTTCCTCATTTGCCCATTCTAATTCCTTTAATTTCTTTTTCTTCTCTTATTTCTATAGCTAATATTTCTAGTGCAATATAAGGTGTTCCTAAAGTTTGGACACATAGGGAAAAGTGCATATTTTCTTTTTTTTATTTTAAATTTATTTATTTAACTTATTTAGTTTTCAGCATTGATTTTCACAAGAGTTTGAATTAAAAATTTTCTCCCCATTTCAATCCTCCCCCCACTCCAAGATGGCGTATATTCTGGTTGCCCTATTCCCCACTCAGCCCTCCCTTCTGTCACCCCACTCCCCTCCCATCCCCTTTTCCCTTCCTTTCGTGTAGGGCAAGATGAATTTCTACGCCCCATTGCCTGTGTATCGTATTTTCTAGTTGCATGCAAAATTTTTTTTTGTTTTTGAACATCTGTTTTTAAAACTTTAAGTTCCAAATTTTCTCCCCTCTTCCCATCCCACCCACCCTTCCTAAGAAGTCAAGCAATTCAACATAGACCACATGTGTAACATTGTGTATAACCGTTCCACAATACCCATGTTGTGAAAGACTAACTATATTTTGCTCCTTCCCAACCCATCCCCCTTTATTGAATTTTCTCCCTTGACCCTGTCCCCTTTCCAAAGTGTTTGTTTTTGATTAGCTCCACCCCCATCTGCCCTCCCCTCCATCATCATATCCCCTTTTGTTATCTTCTTCCCTCTTCTTTCCTGTGGGGTAAGATACTCAATTGAGTATGTATGGAATTCCCTCCTCAGGCCAAATTTGATGAGAGCAAGATTCACTCATTCCCCCCTCACCTGCCCTCTCCCTTCCTCCCACAGAACTGCTTTTTCTTTCCACCTTTATGCGAGATAATCCACCCTATTCTATCTCTCCCTATCTCCCTCTCTCAATATATTCCTCTCTCATCACTTAGTTTGATTTTATTTCTTTTAGATATCTTCATTTCATCTTCAACTCACCCTGTGTCCACTCTCTCTCTCTCTCTCTCTCTCTTTATATATATCTATATATATATATATCTATATATCTATATATATCTATATATCTATATATATATATATCTATATATATATACACATATATATACATACATACATACATACATAAATACATACACATTCACTTATATATATGCATAAACATATATATATATACACATATATATGCATATTCCCTTCAGCTACCCTAATACTGAAGTATCGTGAATCATACACGTCATTTTTCCGTGTAGGAATGTAAACAAAACAGTTCAATTTTAGTAAGTCCCTTGAGATTTCTTGTTCTTGTTCTTTTTCTTGATTACCTTTTCATGCTTCTCTTGATTCTTGTGTTTGAAAGTCAAATTTTCTATTCAGCTATGGTCTTTTCACTGAGAAAGCTTGAAAGTCCTGTATTTTATTGAAAATCCATATTTTGCCTTGGAGCATGATACTCAGTTTTGCTGGGTAGGTGATTCTAGGTTTTAATCCTAGCTCCATTAACCTCTGGAATATCGTATTCCAAGCCCTTCGATCTCTTAAAGTAGAAGCTGCCAGATCTTAGGTTATTCTGATTGTGTTTCCACAGTACTCAAATTGTTTCTTTCTGGCTGCTTGAAGTATTTTCTCCTTGATCTGGGAGCTCTGGAATTTGGCGACAGTATTCCTAGGAGATTTCTTTTTGGGATCTATTTGAGGAGGCAATCAGTGGATTCTTTCAATTTCTATTTTGCCGTGTGACTCTAGAATATCAGGGCAGTTCTCCTTGATAATTTCTTGAAAGATGATATCTAGGCTCTTTTTTTGATCATGGTTTTCAGGTAGTCCAATAATTTTTAAACTATCTCTCCTGCATCTATTTTCCAGGTCACTGGTTTATCCAATGAGATATTTCACATTGTCTTCCATTTTTTCATTCCTTTGGTTCTGTTTTATAATATCTTGATTTCTCATGTGGCTGGAAAGCAGGGACTAGCATGAACTCCCTGCCGAGTCCCTCCAAAAACCTATAAAAATGGCTCTGAACCAATTCTAGAACTGCAGAACCCGCAAAACAGCAGAGGGAAGCCAGGCCCCAGCCCAGGACAGCCTGGATGGTCTCTGGGTGACGTCTATCCCACACGGAGCTGGGAGCTGGGAGCAGAGCAGAGCCCAGCGTGAGTGGCACGGATCAACCAGACCAGAAGCCAGGCAGAGCAAGTCCTAGTGCCCTGAATCAGTGAGCTGTGGCAGTTACCAGACTTCTCAACCCACAAACACCAAAGACAGCAGAGAAGGTTAGTGGGAAAAGCTGCAGGAGTGGAAGTAGTTTGCAGTTCAGCCACTGCCCCAGGGTCAGTGGAGGTGGGGAAGCTGCAGCTGCAGTTGCTTCCGGCCCCAGGCCCACCTTGTGGGAGGAATTAAGTGGCAGATCAGAGCAGGAGTGCACAGCCTGCTGAAGATCTAAGCCCAGTCTGGGTTGGGGGTTCTTGGGGAAGGAGGAGTGCTGGTGTGGCAGAGCTGGTGCATCCCCCCCAAATGTGTAACATAGAACTCTTTAGTCTACAAGCAGTCATACCCTGCTAAAAAATTCAAGGGTCAAGTTAGTTGGTTGGGAATATGGCCAGGCAGTGAAAACTCACCCAGATTGAGTCTCAGACTTTGGAATCTTTCTTTGGTGATAAAGAAGACCAAAACATACAGCCAGAAGTCAACAAAGTGCCAGAGCCTACATCAAAAGCCTCCAGGAAAAACATGAACTGGTCCCAGGCCATGGAAGAGCTCAAAAAGCATTTGGAAAAGCAAGTTAGAGAAGTAGAGGAAAAATTGGGAAGACAAATGAGAAGGATGCGAGAAAACCATGAAAAACAAGTCAATGACTTGCTAAAGGAGACCCAAAAAAAAATACTGAAAAATACACTGAAGAAAACAACACCTTAAAAAATAGACTAACTCAAATGGCAAAAGAGCTCCAAAAATCCAATGAGGAGAAGAATGCCTTGAAAGGCAGAATTAGCCAAATGGAAAAGGAGGTCCAAAAGACCACTGAAGAAAATACTACCTTAAAAATTAGATTGGAGCAAGTGGAAGCTAGTGACTTTATGAAAAATGCATATTTTCAAGAAATGAAATGAATGAAATTTTCAACAACATTTTATTTAATTGGAATATTAACAAATAAGATCTTCAGTATGATTTCCATCATTTGTGATACAATAGTTGACGTGCTTTGCAAGATTCCCCTGAACTTGACACAATAACGCCACATTGCTGTCAATTTAAGCACATTCATGCTTCATGTGTCTATGCATTCAATCAAGTGTGCTGCATCTGTGATTTTCATTGAGTACACTTTCTCCTTTAGCATACCCCAGAAAAGAAGTCTCTGAACAACCCAGAGTCTTCAGTAAAACAGTTAATGAGATGTTCATGAGATTTCTTATGTGGCCAGACTTTAGGGACACCCTGTATTAAATAATAGAGGTGATAATGGGCATCCTTGCTTCACCTCTGATTGAATCAGGAAGGCTTATAGCCTATCCTCATTACAGAAAATGCTTGTTGATGTTTTTAGATAAATATTATTTATAGTTACAGGGTAAATACCATTTATTCCTATGCTCATTAGTATTTTTAATAGAAATGGATGCTGTATTTTGTCCAACGCATTTTCTTCGTCTATTGAGATAATCATATAATTTCTGTTGATTTTGTTATTGATGTGCTTAATTATGCTGATAGTTTTCCTAATATTGAATGAGCCCTGTATTCCTAGTATAAATTCTACCTGACCATAGTATATGATCCTTGGGATATATTGCTGTAATCTCTTTGCTTATATTTATTTAAAATTTTTGCATCAATATCCATTATGGAAATTGGTCTATAATTTTCAGTCTCTGTTTTGGATCTTCTTGGTTTGGCATCAGCACCATATTTGTGTTGTAAAAGAAATTTAGTAGGACTCCACCTATATTTCCAAATGGTTTATGTAGTATTGGGATTAATAGTTCTTTAAATGTTTTGTAGAATTCACTTGTGAATCTATCTGGTCCTGGGGAATTTTTCTTAGGAAGTTCATTGATGGCTTGTTCAATTTCTTTTTCTAAGATTGAATTAAGCATTTCATTTCTTTTTTTTTTAAATCTGGGAATAGAGGGCCAATATGGCAGCTGGAAAGCAGGGAATAGCGTGAGCTCCCTGCCAAGTCCCTCCATAAACCTATAAAAATGGCTCTGAACCAATTCTAGAACTTCAGAACCCACAAAATAGCAGAGGGAAGCAGGGCTCCAGCCCAGGACAGCCTGGATGGTTGCTGGGTGAGGTCTATTCCGCACAGAGCTGGGAGCAGAGCAGAGCCCAGTGTAGGTGGCACGGACCAACCAGACCAGGAGCCAGGTGGAGCAGGCCCTAGTGCCCTGAATCAGTGAGCTGTGGCAGTTGCCAGACTTCTCAACCCATAAACACCAAAGACAACAGACAATGTTAGTGGGAAAAGCTGAGGGTAGTGGAAGGAGTTTGAGGTTCAACCACCATCCCCAGGGCAGTGGAGGTGGGGCAGCTACAGAACTACAGCTGCAGTTGCTTCTGGCCCCAGGCCCACCTTGTGGGAGGAATTAAGTGGAGGAGCAGAGCAGGAGTGCAGAGCCTGATGAAGATCTAAGTCCAGTGGGGGTTGGGGGTTCTTGGGGAGAAGAATGCCTTGAAAGGCAGAATTAGCCAAATGGAAAAGGAGGTCCAAAAGACCACTGAAGAAAACACTACCTTAAAAATGAGATTGGAGCAAGTGGAAGCTAGTGACTTGATGAGAAATCAAGATATTATAAAACAGAACCAAAGGAATGAAAAAGTGGAAGACAATGTGAAATATCTCCTTGGAAAAACCACTGACCTGGAAAATAGATGTAGGAGAGATAATTTAAAAATTATTGGACTACCTGAAAGCCATGATCAAAAAAAGAGCCTAGATATCATCTTTCAAGAAATTATCAAGGAGGGCTGCCCTGATATTCTAGAGCCACACGGCAAAATAGAAATTGAAAGAATTCACTGATTACCTCCTCAAATAGATCCCAAAAAGTAATCTCCTAGGAATATTGTCGCCAAATTCCAGAGCTCCCAGATCAAGGAGAAAATACTGCAAGCAGCCAGAAAGAAACAATTTGAGTATTGTGGAAACACAATCAGAATACCCAAGATCTGGCAGCTTTTACATTAAGAGATCAAAGGGCTTGGAATACGATATTCCAGAGGTCAATGGAACTAGGATTAAAACCAAGAATCACCTACCCAGCAAAACTGAGTATCATGCTCCAAGGCAAAATATGAATTTTCAATAAAATAGAAGACTTTCAAGATTTCTCAGTAAAAAGACCAGAGCTGAATAGAAAATTTGACTTTCAAACACAAGAATCAAGAGAAGCATGAAAAGGTAATCAAGAAAAAGAACAAGAACAAGAAATCTCAAGGGACTTACTAAAGTTGAATTGTTTTGTTTACATTCCTACATGGAACGATGATGTGTATGATTCATGAGACCTCAGTATTAGGGTAGCTGAAGGGAATATGCATATATATATATATATATATATATATATATATATATATATATGTGTGTGTGTGTGTGTGTGTGTGTGTGTGTATGTATATATTTGTATATGTGTGTATATGTATGTATATATGTGTGTGTGTGTATATATATATATATATATATATATGTGGAGAGAGAGAGAGAGAGAGAGAGAGAGAGAGAGAGAGAGAGAGATGGCACAGGGTGAGTTGAAGATGAAAGGATGATATCTAAAAGAAACAAAATCAAATTAAGGGATGAGAGAGGATTATATTGAGAGAGGGAGAAAGGGAGAGATGCAATGGGGTAAGTTATCTCACATAAAAGTGGCAAGAAAAAGCAGTTCTGTAGGAAGAGAAGAGAAGGCAGGTAGGGGGAATGAGTGAATCTTGCTCTCATCAGATTTGACCTGAGGAGGGAATACCATCCATACTCAATTGGGTATCTTACCCCGCAGGAAAGAAAGAGGAAGAAGATAAAAAATGGGGGATGATAGAAGGGAGGGCTGTTGGGGGAGGAGGTAATCAAAAACAAACACTTCTGAAAATGGACAGAGTCAAGGGAGAAAATTGGATAAAGGAGGGTAGGTTAGGAAGGAGCAAAATATAGTTAGTCTTTCACAACATGAGTATTGTGGAAGGGTTATACATAATGATACGCATGTGGCCTATGCTGAATTGCTTGACTTCTTAGGGAGGGTGGGTGAGAAGGGAAGAGGGGAGAGAATTTGGAACTCAAAGTTTTAAAAACAGATGTTCAAAAACAAAAAAAAAATGTTTTTGCATGTAACTAGAAAATAAAATACACAGGCAATGGGGCATAGAAATTTATCTTGCCCTACAAGAAAGGAAGCGAAAAGGGGATGGGAGGAGAGTGGGGTGACAGAAGGGAGGGCTGAGTGGGGAATAGGGCAACCAGAATATACGCCATCTTGGAGTGGGGGGGAGGGCAGAAATGGGGAGAAAATTTTTAATTCTAACTCTTGTGAAAATCAATGTTGAAAACTAAATACGCTAAATAAATTAAATTAAAAAAATAAAATCTGGGTAATTCATATTTTTGTAGTTATTCAACCATTTCATTTAGGTTGTCAAATTTATTGGCATATAATTGGACAAAAACTTCTAACAATTGTCTTAACTTCCTCTTCATTGGTGGTGAATTCACCCCTTTCAATTTTGATACTAGTAATTTGTTTTTCTTCTTTCCCTTTTAAAATCAAATTAACCAATGGTTTATATATTTTATTGTTTTTTTCATAAAATCAACTTCTAGTTTTGTTCATTAGTTCAATGGTTTTCTTACTTTCAATTTCATTAATCTTGCCTTTGATTTTCAGGAATTCCAATTTGGTTTTAATTGGGGATTTTTAAAATTTGTTCTTTTTCTAAGTTTTTAGTTGCATGCCCAATTCATTGATCTGCTTTTTCTCTATCTTATTGATGTAAACAATTAGAAATACAAATTTTCCCCTAAGTACCTCTTTAGCTTCAACCCATAAATTTTGTTATGTTTTCTCACTGTTGTCATTTTCTTTAAAAAAATTATCGATTCTTTCTAAGATTTGTTATTTGACCCACTTGTTTTTTAGGATTAGATTATTTAATTTCCAATTAATTTTAATCTCTCTTTAAACTGTCCATTATTGAATATAATTTTTATTGCATTATCATCTGAAAAGAATGCATTTACAATTTTGCTTTTCTGCGTTTGGTTGTGAGGTTTTTGTGTCTTAATACATGGTCAGTTTTCATGTCAGTGCCATGTACTACTGCTGAGAAAAAGGTATATTCTGTTCTATTCCAATTCAGTTTTCTCACGAGATCTATCATATGTAACTTTTCCAAAATTTTATTCACCTCCTTAAATTTTTTCTTGCTTGTTTTTTGGTTAGATTTAAAGTTCGGAGTTTGTTTGTTTATATCCCCATCTTCCCCCAAACTTTCCCTCCTCACACGTGTTTTGCTTCTTATCACCACCTTCCCTAATATACCCTCCCTTTCATCAGTCTCCCTTCCCCCTCCTCTTATCCCAATTCCTTTTCACTTCCTTATAGGATTAGATAGATTTTTATATCCAACTGAATGTGTATGTTATTCCCTCTTTGAGCCAAATTTGGGGAGAGTAAGGTTTAAGCTTTGACCACACCCACTTCATCTTCCCCTCCATTATAATAGCTTTTTCATGCCTCTTTTGTGTGGGATAATTTAACCCACTCAATCTCCCCGCTCTTTCTTCCAGAACAATTTTGTTTCTCACTTCTTTATTTTGTTTATTGGGGGTATCATTCCATCAGAGTAATCTCATATTCTTACCATCTCTCTATGTATTCTTCATGTCTTCAGATTACCCTTCTAGTGATAAAGTTGTTAAGAATTACAAATATTCTCTTGCCATATAGAAATATAAAGAGTTCAACCTTATTGAATTTTTTGCTTTTTCTTTCTTTTTTCTTTTTTACCTCTTTATATTTCTCTTGAGTCTTGTCTTTGGAGGTCATATTTTTTTATTCAGCTCTGGTCTTTTAATTAGAAATCCTTGAAAGTCCTCTATCTCATTAAATATTCATTTTCCCCCCAAAAGATTATATTTAATTTTGCTGGCTAGGTGCTTCTTGGTTATAATCCTAACTCCTTTTCCCTCCAGTGTATCATAAGTGCTCCAGTTCTTTGATGGGGAAGCTGTCAAATCCTGTGTAATCCTGACTGTAGCTCCATGATATTTGAATTCTTTCTTTTGGGCTACTTGCAATACTTTCTCCTTCATCTGTGAGCTCTGGAATTTGGCTATGATATTCCTGGGAGTTTTCATTTAGGGATCTCTTTCAGACCACTATTAGTGAATTCTTTCCATTTTTATTTTGCCCTTTGATTCTAATGTATCAGGGAAGTTTTCTTTTATAATTTCTTGATAGATGTTGTCCAGGCCTTTTTTTTTGATCATGGCTTTTGGGTAGTCCAATAATTCTTATATTATCTCTCCTGGATTTGTTTTCTAGGTCAGCTGTTTTTCCAATCAGAAATTTCATATTTTCTTCTACTTTTATTTTACTTTTTTTATTTTGTTTTATTGTATCTTAATGTCTCATAGAGTCATTAGTTTCCACTTGTTCAATTCTAATTTCTAAGGAATTATTTTCTTCAGTGAGCTTTTGTACTTCCTTTTTCATTTGGCCAATTCTATTTTTTAGGGAGTTGTTTTCCTTGGCAAATTTTTGTGTATTGCTATTGACTCTTTTGTTTCATGATTCTCTTGTAATCCTCTCATTTCTTTTCCCATTTTTTTCTTCTCCTTCTCTAATTTGCTTTTTAAAATTCCTTTTAATCTCTTCCCAGATTTTTTTTTGGGCCTGAGACTAAATTGCATTTTTCTTTGAGGCTTCACATGTAGCCATTTTAACACTATTGTCCTCTTTTAAGTTTATTTTTTGATTGTCCCCATCACCATAGTAACTTTCTATGGTTAAGCTCTTTTGTTTTGTTTTATTTTTTGTTTTTGCTCATTTTGCTGCCTTTTTAGTAACTTGGTGTTTTTATGTAAGAGTTGGGCTCTAGTCCTGCACTGTTCCAAGCTTTTTGTGCTGGGCCTCTGGGTCTTACTGCTGGTTTTCACTGGGCTTCAGGGATTAGTTGCTTGCTTTCCCTGGAGGGTATAATTTCCTTCTGGCTTGTATTTGGGGGGTGGGGCCTCCCTGTTGGCCTCCCCTGGGTGTGGGTTTTAGTTGCTGGCCTGTCCCAGGGGTGGGGTCCTGCTTCTGGGTTGCTATGGAAGCAGGGTCTCTCTCCTGGTAGGCCCTCTACTGGTAGGCAGAGACTCACTATTGGCCAACCCTGGGGCAAGGCTTCACTACTGGTCAGCAATGGGTTCAAGGCCCTGCTGGTAGCTTATGCTGGGGTGGTGTCCTGGGAGTGGGGCCTTGCTGCTCTGCACAGATTGCTCACTCACTTGCCTAGGGGAGGTGCTGATTTGCAGGAGGGTGGGGCTTGCTGATAATTGCCCCAGACTTGGAGCCTTCCTGCAGGCCCCCTGCTGTGAGCTTGCTGCTGCTGCTCTTGGACCTTGCTCTTCTCCCACCCTGCTGGTAAGCTGCTTCTCTCTCCTTAGATCAATTCTGAAGCAGTTTTCTAGTTGTTTGGGGGGGGGATTTGGGAGGGCTTCAGAAGGTTCCTTCCTTACCCTGCCATCTTGGCACTGGAAGTATATAATGCTTTTTTGCTGCCACATAATCATTTACCATGGGAGGAACTAGTTTGTCAATATAGGTCAGGACTCATCAGTCACAGGGTAAGAGTAAAATTCCCAGGGGAATAGAAGAGAGAGGGTATTCTGGGAGACTTTCAGAGTACTGACTATGGAGCTGGAGAGTCTGGGTTCAAATCTTACCTGGGCAAGATACTTTCCTGTGCTTTGGTTTCCTCATCCGTAAAATGAGAGTTGCAATTGATAGCTTCTAAGACTCCTTCTAGATCTAGAATTATGATTTATGATCATATGGGCGCCCAGTTCCAACATCTTGATCTCCTTGGCAACACCATAACAGCACTACCTAAGAGTGAAGAGTCTGGTCCATAGACAGACCTGGAAAAAGAACTCTGAGGAAATCTGAAGAAAGAGAGCACAGGGGCAGCTAGAGTATGGTGGCTGGTGGGAAAAAGCAAGGGAAGCTGAGAGAAGCAGAGAGCAGGGAAAGCTGTAAAGAAAGGGCATCAACTGAGCTGAGACTTGAAGAGAGGTGAGGTAAGGATTTTGAAAGGTATAGTGTAAGAGAGAACATGTTCAAGAATGGATGTATAGGATGGATCCTATTTATGGAAGAAGGAGATGGCATGATGTATTGGGAGTATGCCTAGTAGCCCAATTTGATTCAAATGTACAGAGGAATATTGTGAAAAATGCTTGGAAAGGTAGGTTGGAACCAGATTGTGGATGAAGGGTCTTATATGCCAGGATAAGAGAGTTCTTCTAAACCAGTCACATATCTGGGTGGGGAAAAATGAGGCCCAGCCTTCACCACCAACTCAAAATTGGTTTCTTTCATAGGAAGGACCCTTAGTCCTGAGTTTCTGGACTTCTTGAATACATGTAGGAAGTTGTACCCACCTAAACGTTATGGCAGAGACCCTCACCGTAAATTGCTCCAAATGATTGCCAGTGTGGCTGGTTTGGCCAGTATTACTGCCCCTATCTCTTTGACTTCTGAGTTGTGTAACTGACAGATGCTGTTGCTGCCCTTTCTCTGGACATAGCTCTCTGTTCTGAGTGCTGACGAATTTGGGCATGATGCTTCTGTTCTCAGTGGTCAGGCCAGACCAAGAGGTTACACGGCTAATGTGCTTAGGCCAGCACTCCTGCCTTCTTGTTCTGTTCCAATGTGCGCAGCTCAGCATTTGTGTTTCCAACAGAGCCTCCCACAGTTCTGCTGTAAATACGCAATATACAGTCTATCAGAGCAAGGAAGGGACTTAGCAGGACTTCTTGCCTCTTGTGAAAGGCCAGATGTCAAGAATAAATCTAATTTCCTCACATATTGTTAGACTGTAAGCCTCATGAGGATATCTAGGGCACACAATCATTGACATGGATCCCCAGCTTCCTAGAGTGTTTCTCTGTACTCTGTGAATATTTGATAAATATTTTCTAACACACTGAGTGGACAAATTAACTGGTGGGTTCGATGAGAAGCAATACGGGCTATTGGAAGGAACATCAAAGGGTTTTTCAGGATTGATGAGTTAGAATCTTCAGTTCTCTTCTAGACATGCTGTGTGACTTGCTGTATGCCTTAGGTCCTGTATCTATAAAAAGCAGAGGATAGCATCTACCCCCTACTGCTCTCTTCATGGAGTTGTGGAAAGGATGAAGTAGATGATGCATTTAAAAGTGCTTTAAGGGTTTTATACAGAAGGTACACTATGGAAATGAGGTGTTATTATATACACTAATGCAGGTGTATATCAGCCAACAACTAAAGTCAATCTGGACCAACCTCAGCATTGCTCCTCTGGCAGACCAAGTCTAAGTACTTGAAAAGACTATGATTCAAGGAATTCTTTTTCTCATAATTTTCTCTTTCTAACTATTCCTTGGATTTCAGCACTGGTGATTCTGGCAAAATGATACATCCCCAAGTTTGTTGAACAGGCTATCGGTGGGAGGCTATGGAACTTAATAGGTTATGAATCATAGGATCTCAGAATCTCAGAGTTGGAAGGGACAGATCAGAGAAGTCATTGAATTAAGCTCAGACAGGAATTCCCAATACAACATCTCCGACAAATTGTCATCTAGTCTCTTCTTAAAGGCTTCCAACACTGGGAAATTTACCATCTCCTGAAACAGTCTTTTTTACTCTCATGCAGATCTAATTTATACTGGGTCCTGCTCTGCCTCTTTAAAGAGAATTTCTACCCATTTTTCCTACTCTGGGATTAAACAAAAGAAATTTAATCCCTTTCCCATATACCAGTTCTTTAAGTATTTGAAGGAAGCTATCCCCTTGTCCTGCCCACCAAATGCCCTTTTAATGTCCCTCAGGGAAACATAGACTTTTAGAGCTAAAAGAGAACTAAGAAATTACCCAGTTCAATTCATTCATTCAATTTTACAAGTGAAAACAAATTGAATCCCAGAAAAAATGAATTTGTACAAAGCCACTCAGGTAGACTAAGTCACCCTGACTATCGAACCAGCTTTCTTTCCTCTATTACATGCTGCTTCGAAATTCAGATGTAATAGCTGCATAACTAATTATACCAAACTCTAAAGTGTTACTCCTGCCTCTCACCCCCAAAACCCCAGGCCCCCAAAACTATTTTCCCTGCAGTGTTTGATGAGTGGTTGGACTTGAGTACAAAGTTTTGTAATGTTTCTGGGGTTTTTTTAAAAGCATTATGTGACATCAGAAGCACCAATCTGTACAAGAATAACTGAGTACTAATGCCCAATAGTACTATTTCCTGTAGTCTTAGTTCACATTTTCCTATTAGTGCTCTCTGTTGAATAGAAGAAGTACAGTAATACCATCTCATCTGTACTTAATCTAATAACATAGTAATAACACACAGAATCATCTGCGTTGAACACAAATACTGACTGGGACCAACCCACCTTGGTAGGGGATATTGTGGAAATATCATTGATTACTGATCTATGATGGCTTACCTCAACTGGAAATACAGAGCTAAACTAATGAAGCCATGGTTTTGTTAGAGATTCTTGTATAGGCCAATTAGCTTTGGTCTCCCCATGGCTACAGTATATATTACCTCAGACTATGGTCACTGACTTACAAATTGGTGCTCTTGGTTGCCAAGACAACCAGGTAAAAGAACATGGATTACTTGTCCTCTATTCTTGGAATACATTCCTTTCTCGCCTCTACTTCTTAAAATTCCTTACTTCCTTCAAAGTCCAGATCATAGGCTCCTTTCTACATGATAGTTCACAGTAGATCAGAGAACTGAGCCTGGAGTCAGGAAGACCAGAGTGCAAATCTAGCCTCAGACACATACTAGCTGTGTGACTGTGGGTGAGTCACTTAACTTCTGTCTGTCTTGGTTTCTTCAACTGTAAAAAGGCAATAATAATCGTATCTACTTCTGAATGTTACTGTCAGGATCAAATGAGATATTTGTTAAGTGCTTAGCACAGTGCCTGGCATATAGTAGGCACTTAATAAATACTTCCTCCCTCCCTCTCTCCCTTCCTTCCTTCCTTTCTCCCTTCCTCCCTTCCTCCCTTCCTTTCTTCCTTCCTTCCTCCCTTCCCCCCTTCCTTCCTTCCTTCCTCCCTTCCCCCTCTCTTCCTTCCTTCCTTTCTTCCTTCCTTCCTCCCTTCCCCCTCCCTCCCTTCCTTCCTCCCTTCTTCCCTTCCTCCCTCCCTTCCTTCCTTCCTTCCTTCCTTCTTTCCTTCCTTCCTTCCTAACTTCCTTCCTGACTTCCAAATGCTAGTGCCTTCCCTATTTGAAATCATCTCATATTTACTTTATCTTTTACACTTAAATGTATATGTTCTCTCCTTTCCCTACCTCCCCCTTTCACCCTTCCAAGCATGTAAGCTCCTAGTGTACAACAACTGTTTTGTTATTATCTTTGTTTTTATCAACACCTGGCATAGCACTGGCATGTTAATATTTGAAGTTTGTTTATTGATTGATTTTGGATGACTGTATGAGGATTCTATTTCCTTCCTTGGAGTTCATCCTTTGGGAACAGAGATGGGGAGTATTAGAGCCCACTCTCGGACATTGCTCCATGCTTGGTGGTGAATGATTAATAACTTAATTCTTATCGCTTAATTATTTAATCACTTAGTTACTTAATTGATTGCTGAATCTCAGTTTCCTAGTCTGTAAAATGAGGATTATAATACTTGTTCTATCTAATTCAAGGATTATTGCAAGGAAAGTACTTTGCAAATTTTAAGCATCATAGTAATTTGAGTTGTTTCTATTCATATTGGTAAATCATTTTAAATCTATCACGACCATTGGAAAAGCAACTCAAAGCACATCTTGCCAACAGTAAATCATTAGCTATATTATTCTCAAAGAATAGCTCTGTAAAGTTCCACCTTTAATTTTCCCTGAATCCCATTAAATTCATTTTATTGTTGTTTTTCAGTATTTTGCAAAGCACATCTCAGAGTGTAATTCTTGTTACATTATAAAATAAAAGAGTCGGTGATCCATATTAGAGCATAACTCTTCTGAGTGAAACATTAGGATTTCCCATAGTCTTACTTTTCTGGATGGGAAAGTGGGGGATGGTTGGAATGGGAGGGGCATTGTAGCATTACTCCAATTTTGGGAAAACTGAAAAAAGGAGAAAATTAGAAAGCTTCAGTGATATTTCCAGATATCAGTTCCTAAAATATCCCTTAAAAATCTGGCTTAAATATTTCTCCAAAATATCTTGTTTTCTCTGCTTAAAAGTGCTAGTCAAATGAAGACTGTGTGAGAAATGATTAGTAATAACCAATATCTTGTGGATAAAAGTTCCCTTTTCTTGAAGGATATTACTGATAATGAGACTGCATTGACTCTCCAGATCTTGGTCAGACACCACCCAAAGGTACAAGGAATTTAATCTGGGGTATGGAAGTCTGTTACGGGCTGAGTTAGAGCTGAGCCCTGTTCTCCTCAGACCTCCAGGCCCAGGGGCCTGCTGAGATAAACTCAGGGCTTTGGGATGTGGGTGGAGCCAGGAGGAGGGGTCTCGCCTTTGTTGCCTCCCTGGCAATTCCAGGTCGGACCTGCCTGACCACGTGGAACTTCCGGCTCTCTGGCAGAGCATGTGGAACTTGGACCACGTGGAGTTTCCGGTCTTTGCCTGGACTGCCTGCCCGCAGGGAGCTTTGGGTAGTGTGGGAGGAGAGTAGGCGGAGTCAGGGTGGTCCTAGGACCCAGGTGTATTAGCTTTACCTGTCTTTCATCCACGTAACCAAAGAATGTACCTACGTCACTAAAGGTATAAATGTGCTGCTTGCTGAAATAATAAACGGAGTCATTCACCATCTTGTTCGGCTCCCGCCCCGTACATTGTCCGCGAGATCAGGCCCTTTGCTTAGGCAGAGGCCTGGGGTTTGGGGGGAACCCCGAGTGTAGTCACGAGGCTTTGGAAGTCCGTGACAGAAGTCCATAGTGTTCTACTCAAAATTGGGTAGAGACAGATCCTTTTGTCTATAGCCAAAGGCTGGGGGTAGTCTGACTAGAGATAATTTCTCTGTGCATGGACCCCTCTCAAACCCATTGATAACCTACTATTTGGAACGATATATAAACTGTGAACCCTGACCCAGGATTGTTTTTGGTCCAAGAGAGAAGGCCAAATTACCATTCTTTTATTAATAACCTCTTGGCATTGTTAATAAAATGATTAAATTACCCAGAAACTATATCTCTCAAACCTTTTTAAATTTTACAACTGGTAATAATGATTGTAATAAATATTTATATAGTTATTTAAACATTCATATATATAGCTGTATATCTATACACATATACCTACCTACATACATATATATATGTACCTACACATATACATACCTAAATATATACATATTCATTGTATATACATATATACATGCCTACATATATACATACATATACCCTCTCTATATAAACACACACATATACACATACATACAACTTGAAGTACCTACCTATTGAGGTTGGTTTGAGGGTTATTGAGATAGCAAGTCTAAGGTAAATTGGAATTTGTTGGATATTGGCAAGAAAAGTTTCTTTGAAATTGGTGAGTCTACTCCCTTCTGTTTGGTAGCTTCATGACTCTATGACTTTATTTTTGCTTGGAATTAGGGGGTTAGTCCAGATGATCTTTCTGTGCCTCTACAGGTCCTATAGGTTATTTTTTATAGGTTACGTTTTTTTTTTTCATTTTTAAATTATCTCTCCTGGACCTATTCTCCAGGTCAGTGGTTTTTCCAATGAGATATTTGACATTGTCTTCCATTTTTTTGTTCCTTTGGTTCTGTTCTATAATATCTTGATTTCTCATAAAGTCACTAGCTTCCACTTGCTCCTATCTAATTTTTAAGGTGGTATTTTCTTTAGTGGTCTTTTGGACCTCCTCTTCCACTTGGCTAATTCTGCCTTTCAAGGCATTCTTCTCCTCATTGGCTTTTTGGAGCTCTTTTGCTATTTGGGTTAGTCTATTTTTTAAGGTGTTATTTTCTTCAGTATTTTTGGGGTCTCCTTTAGCAAGTCATTGACTTGTTTTCATGATTTTCTTGCATCTCTCTCTTTTCTCTTTTCAATTTTTCCTCCACTTCTCTTACTTGCTTTTCCAAATCCTTTTTGACTTCTTCTATGGCCTGAGACCAATTCATATTTTTCTTGGAGGCTTTTGATGTAGGCTTTTTGACTTTGTTGACTTCTTCTGGCTGTATGTTTTCATCTTCTTTGTCACCAAAAAAGATTCTAGATTCTGAGTCTGAGTCTGAGTCTGCATCCTTTTTCACTGCCTGGCCATGTTCCCAGCCAACTACTTGACTCTTGAGCTTTTTGTCAGGGTACAACTGCTTGCAAAGTAGAGAGTGCTTTGTCCCAAGCTTTAGGGGCTGCACTGCTGTTTTCAGAATTACTTCTACTCCACTGTCACCTCAAGCTTTGCCACAACAGTGCTCCTCCTTCCCCAAGAACCACCAAGCAGGATTGCGACCCAGATCCAAGCAGGGCAAAGCAAGCCCTGCACTCCTGCTCTGGTCTGCTGCTTGATTCTTCCCACTGTGTGAACCAGGAACTCAGGAAGCAGCTGATGCTGGAGCTCTGGAAACAGCTGGAGGAGCTTCCTGCTGCTGCTGCTGCCACCACTGCACACCACTTCTGCCACCCCAGGGCTGGGGCTGGACCACTTTCTAACATAATCTAGCAGTTTTCCCACTAACCTGCTCCATGGTCTTTGGCATTTGTGGGTTGAGAAGTCTGGGAACTGCTGCAGCTCAATGATTCATGTCCCTAAGATCTGCTCCAGGTAGACTCCCAGTCTGGTCTGTCCCAGTGCAGCCCATGCTAGGCTGCACTCCACTCCCAGTACCATGCAATAGACCCTTCCCGACAATGATCCAGGCCATTCTGGGCTGGAGCCCTGCTTCCCTCTGCTATTTCATGGGTTCCACAGCTCTAGAATTTGTTCAGAACCATTTTTTGCAGGTGTTTGGAGGGATTTGGGGGAGAGCTTAAGCAAGTCCCTTCTTTCCAGTCACCATCTTGGCTCCATCCCACCTATAGCTTACATTTTTAACAGACACTACTGGAAGTAACAACAGCAGTGCAAAGGAGATGATCAGAAGATTTGTATCTTCAGTAGCTGATCCATTGGATGCCTCATATGTACTCATCTAAAATGGAACCCAAGCCCTTAAAGACAAAAAGGAAGTGACAAAGCCATGATAAAGACTTCTAACTAGTAGCTCATGAAAGAAAACAGTGACTTTAAAAATGAAACAAAATAAAACTGGAAATGCCTTACAGTCATAGGATTGGGCAAGGGGGAGAGCTGATTAACAAAAAGTTGGGGAATACCAATTAAATTATTTCTGATAGAACATTCCTGAGCAACCCATTGTTGGATTCACCAAATCCAAAAGCAAGTATATTTATTAAATACCTTCATTGGGCAAGGAACATAGAGAGGTGGTTGATATAGTGGACAGTGTATTGGTCTTGGTATCAGGAAGGTCTAAGTTCAAATCCTACTGCAAATACTAATTGCATGACCCAAGACAAGTCATTTAACATCTCTGTACTTTGGTTCTTAGTTTCCAAATTTGTAAAAAGATGGATAGGATTTGATGACCTTTAAGGTCCATCCCAACTCTATGACTCTATGAAATCATTTAACCCTCAGTGGCCCAGATAAATCTATAAGAACAAAAATCACAAAACAGTTGCTAATTAGCATTGGTGGAAGGACTTTTCTCACTGGGAGTTCCCTACAGCAATGAAATCACAGTTCTGTACTAAAGGAAAATAAACACAAGGTGCTGTCCAAGATAGTAAAGATTTAACAACAAAAGCAATATAATTCCTGCTGCCTTGTAGAGTTTCCTTCCTATTGGAAGATTCTCCTACCTCCAGTCAACTACTTGCTACCAATGTGACCTGTCAAGTTATTTAACCTTTCTTGAGCTGTTTCTACATTTGTAGAAGAGGTGATTGGGCTAGATATTTTCTAAGGTTCCTTTTGGTTCTTAGTCTATGGTCTAATTATCTATCAATAAGGTATGAAAAATAAGTTCATAAGTAAGGCACATGTGACAATAAACATGACACTTTGATCATAGAATTTCCAGTGTGACACATGCAATTTTGCATGTATTCTCAAACAGGCAGGGAAGAAGTGCTCCCAATGAATTCAATATAATGATTCCTCCTCCTCAGCCTCCTCCTTCCCTCCTTCCCTCCTTCCCTCCTTCCTTCCTTCCTTTCTTCCTTCCTTCCTTCCTTCCTTCCTTCCTTCCTTCCTTCCTTCCTTCTCCCCTCCCTCCTCCTGCTCCTGCCTGTGGCCACTTAGCTTGGTTAGTTGGTTAGGATATGATGTTACTGAAGTTAAGATCCGGAGTTCAGTTTCCTGCTGTACCAACAACTTTGCTCTATTTTGTGACCACCACTTTCATCTCTAACCCTGACCAGATGTCCAGCAAATAAATATTAGACATAGAAGGTGGGGATGAGAGGAGGAAATGGGAAGAGGGATCTGGATGAAAGAATGCACATGGATCAGAGCAAATCTATCATTGCTACAAGATATATAATTTGCATTTCATACCTTGCTGCAGATGAGTCCATAATTTTGGTCCTACTTGGTTCCACTCTCACCCATCTAATCAGCTGATAAATCTTGTTGATTTTAATCTCAGCAATTACTCTGCAATTTCCCATCCATCCCCTCCTTATCAATCCCATTGGCAACACGTCAGTCTTTACTCTTGTTACCTTTGACCTGGGGTATTGCCAGGGTTTCCTAATCAATTTCCCCCTCAAGGGGATTCTACTTCTAATCAATTTTTTTCACACTGATCCTAGGTTTATCTTCCACAGACACAGGTCTGGTCATGTCATACAATTGCTCAAAAGCTCTAAGTGGCTCCCCTTGGCCTACTTAATACAATCCAAATTCCTTAGTGTGGCATATAAGGTTCTTCATAACTTGGCTCAGTGTATATTTCCAGCCTTATTTCACAGAACTCCCTTATATTGGGATCTGGCCAAACTGTAATGCTTGTCATACTTGGAACATGTCCATTTCTCATAATGTTTCTTATACCTGGAATGTTTTTACCAGCTCTGCCCTTCTTACACATATTGAAATCTCTCCCCTGGAATTTCTCTTCTCTGATGATAACTACATTTTTAGAGGCAAAGGGGTTTGGTGTAGAGTGTGCTAGACTTGAAGTGAAGCAATCCCTGTTTGAACTTAGGTATTGCCACTTAATTAGCTGTGTGACCCTGGGAAAATTACTTTACTCCTCTGACCTTCAGTTTCTTCATCTGTAAAACAGGGATAGGGAGGCAAGATGGTGGAAAAAGGGCAGCAATGTGCCTTAGTTCTCCCCAAAACTCCTCTGAGCACCTTTAAATAGTGCCATGAAACAATTTCTGGAGCAGCAGAACCCACAAAAGAGCAGGGTGAAATAATTTTCTAGCCAAAGACAACTTAGATGGTCAGCAGAAAAGTTCTGACACCCTAGTGAAAAGTGGAGCACAGTCCATCATAGGCTGTGCCAGTGCAAACTGGGTCCCAGCAAACCAGGAGCAGGCCTTGGGAGCCACTGAATCTGCAGTGCAGTGACTGCTTTCGGAGCTCTCAGTGCACAGACTGTAAGGGGGTCAAACAGCTTATCAGAAGGAAATTGCAAGGGTCTCTTAGCTGGAATTGAGGTGGGACTCTTGCTTTGCCCATACTTGGATCTGGGTCACAGTCCTGGGTAGCAATCCCAGGGCAAAGAGAAGCACCAGCCCACCAGAGCTTGCAGGTCGCAGTACCCTTGTCACAGTTCCAGGGCAGAAAAGAGTGTTTGCGCTCACTTACAGACCAGAGCACAGGCCAGGAGAGGAGTAAACATACCTCTCTTTAGTTCATACCACCATGGAAGAAGTGAAAACTTACAGGTCCCTAGAAGTATTTCTGAAAACAGCTGCTCAAAACATCTGAAGCTTGGGACAGTGTTCCATCCACCCTGGAAATGGAGCACCACTTTAACAAAGGGTTAAAAGTCAAGAAACAGACTAGAAAAAATAGAAAATAATAGAAAAATATTTTGACCATAGAAAGTTACTATGGTGACAAGGAAGATGAAAACACAAACTCAAAAGAAGATAACAAAGTCAAAACTCCTACATCCAAAGCCTCCAAGAAAAATGTGAATTGGTCTCAGGCCATGGAAGGGCTTAAAAAGGATTTTGAAAACCAAATAAGAGAGGTGTAGGAAAAATTGGGAAGAGAAATGAGAGTGATGAAAGAAAATCATAAAAAAGACTTAATAGCTTGGTAAATGAGACACAAACAAATACTGAAGAAAGTAACACTTTAAAAAATAGACTAGGCCAAATGGTAAAAGAGGTACAAAAAATCGATGAAGAGGAGAATGAATGAAAAAGTAGAATTAGCCAAATGGAAAAAGAAGCAGAAAAATTAACTGAAAAAAAACTCCTTAAAAAGTAGAATAGGACTAATGCAAAAGGAGATTCAAAAGCTCACTGAAGAAAATAATTTCTTAAAAACTAGAACTGAGCAAATGGAAGCTAATGACTTTATGAGAAATCAAGAAATAAAAAAAAAAACCAAAAGAATGATAAAAAGAGAAGACAATGTGAAATATCTCATTGGAAAAATAACTGACCTGGAAAAATAGATCCAGGAGAGATAACTTTCGGATTATTGGACCACCTGAAATCAATGATTTCACCATGATCAAAAAAGTCTAGATATCATCTTTTAAGAAATTATGAAAGAAAACTGCTCTGATATTCTAGAACCAGAGGGCAAAATAGAAATGGAAAGAATCCACTGATCATCTTCTGAAAGAGGTCCCAAAATGAAAATTCTCAGGAATGTTATAGCCAAATTCCAGAGCTCCCAGGTCAAGGAGAAAGTATTGCAAGCAGCCAGGAAGAAACAACTCAAGTCTCATGGAGTCACAGTCAGGATGACACAAGATTTAGTAGCTTCTACATTAAGGATCAGAGGACTTGGGATATGATATTCTGGAGAGCAAAGAAGATAGAATTACAACCAAGAATCACCTACCTCCAATGAACCATTTTTGATGAAAAGACCTAAGCTGAATAGAAAATTTGACTTTCAAATACAAGACTCAAAAGAAGCATAAGAAGGTAAAAAAGAGAGGAAAATAGTAAGGTACTAACTGTTTACATTCCTACATGGGAAGATGATACTTGTAACTCATAAGAATTTTCTTATTAGTAGGACAGTTGCAAGGAGTATATATAGACAGAGGGCACAGGTGTGAGTTGGATATGAAGGGATAATATCTAAAAAAAATAAAATTCTGAGTTGAGAGAGGAATGCACTAGGAGAAAAGGAAAGGTAGGGGTAGAATGGGACAAGTTATCTCACATAAAAGAGGCAAGCAAAAGCTTTTACAATGGAGGGAAAGATGGCAGAGGTGAGAGGGAGTAAGTGAACCTTATTCTCATCAGAACTGGCTCAAAGAGAGAATAGCGTAGACACTTAACTGGATATAGAAATCTATCTTATCCTACAGGAAAGTAAGAGGGGAAGGGGATAAGAGAAATGAGGGGTGATAGAAGGGAGGGCAGATTGGGGGAGGGGATCATCAGAAGCAAAACACGTTTGAGGAGGGACAAGTTGAAAGGAGAGAGTGCATAGAATAAACAGGGGGAAATAGGATGGAAGGAAATATAGTTAGCAATCATAACTGAAAAAAATTTTGAAGCAAGTGTCTTGATAAAGGCCTCTTAAACATATGTTTGTCAAATTTATAAAAATAAGAGCCATTCCCTATTTTATACATGATCAAAGACATAAACAGTTTTCAGATGAAGTAATCAAAGCTATCTAAAACCATATGAAAAAAGAAAAGGAAAATGACAAATGGTGGGGAATGTGGGGAAAATGAGACATTAATACACTGTTAGTGGAGTTGTGAACTGATTCAGCTATTATGTAGAATTATCCCCAAACTATGCAGAACCTTTGATCTAGCAATACCACTATTAGGTCTGTTTCCCAAAAGAGATAAAAAAACAAAAAGGAAAAGAACCTATATGTACAAAAATGTTTATAGCAGCTCTTTTCTGGTGGCAAAAAAATTGGAAATTGAGAGGATATTCATCAATTGGGGAATGGCTGTGTGTGTGATTATCGTGCGTGATTGTGATGGACTACTATTGTGCTATAAGAAATGATGATCAGGATGCTCTCAGAAAAACCTGGAAAGACTTACATGAGCTGATGCAAAGTACCATGTACCATGTACAAAGTAACAGCAATATTGTAAGGTGATCACCTGTGAATGACTTAGCTATTCTCAGCAATATAACGATCTGAGACAACTTTGAAAGACTTATGATGAAAAATGCTATCCATCCCCAGAGAAAGAACTGATGATGTCTGAATACGGACTGAAGCACACTTTTTTTTACATCATTTTTCTTGAGGTTTTTTTTGACCTGTTTTCTTTCCTAACGTGACTAATATGGAAATATACTTTGTATAACTACATATGTATAACTTTTATCAAATTGTGTGCCTTCTTAATGAGCGGGGTAGGAAGGGAGGGAGAGAATTGGGAACTCAAAGGCTTAAAAATGAATGTCAAAATTGTTTTTACATATAATTGGGGAAAAATAAAATATTAAACAAGTATTAATTTAAAAAGAAAACATGGGTAACAGTTTTTGTATGATTCGAACCAGCTTAAATGAGTTTGCAAGAGCTGATGGTTAAATTTTCAGTGTGAATTTACACCTCAGAACTGGCAAACACCACACATCAGAGCTTAATTTATTGTTTTATTGATTGGCTAGAGTTATGGGAGTGATAGAGAAAATGTTAACTGCAGATTAAATTTAAAAAGTGTGTCCTATAGCACATTTTTTTTTGGAGAACCGATTGTTTATCAAACCACTGCAACCTACAACATGCTATTTCAGAGACAATATTGCACAGATGATAGACGTACCTATAAAGGGTAGACTAGGGTTCAAGTTCCTCCTCTGAAATAGACTGTATGACCCAAGATAAGTCATTAAGTCTCTAAGTATCACAGAAAGACTCTAAGTGGCAGAGAAGTTGCTGATCTCTGTTGGCAGAAGGAGTTTCCTCAAAAAGAGGTTCCTGGACTGAGGAAATCATGAGTCTGAACCCCGCTTTCTAAGCAACAGCAACAACGAGCACCTTTATTTTTTTAACAGCCTACCTCTCAGGGCTATAGTGGACTTACAAACTTTAACACATAATAGAAATATCATTTATTTAATAGCTGACTTCCCTTACTGCTTTAATGTTTTCAAAGCCTTTTGTATACATTATCTTGTTTGTTTTGAAGAACCTGGTAGGTTCTATTATTTCTGTAAGTAAGAGAATTTATTCTTATTTACATTCAGTTGACTAGGAAAAGATACCCTGTGTGCTAGTTGGTACACTACAGGAACAAGGCTGGCAATGATACAGATCTTTCCCAGCTTCATCCTAATGTCTCAATCATGCATACTTTCCCTTATTGATTGAAACATGATATGTTGGTTACCTGGTATTCATGCACAGTTGTGTTTCAGTCCATGAGTTCCAACCTCTAGGTATAGAACTCTCCAGACAGGAGTGATCTTATTATGCCAGCCCTCTCTTACATGATATATGCATTTCATTTCACCTTCTTGTGCCCAGGTCACTGGGACAGATAAGCTGTTCCTTCCTCTTTGGTTTGTGCTCAGATCAATTACCTCTGACCAATCACTGTTCTGTTACCATTGCCCTCATGCTTCCTGATGGCCATTACTTTCTAGTAAGGGTGGTTATGTTTGACTTGTAATGGGTTCCTGGCTCCAATAATCTCCCCAGTTATACAACCCCCATTCATTATAACTTTCCTCCTTTACTCATAACATCACCCACCACAAATCCTACCTGTCCTTCAAGGCCAGCTCAAATGTCATCTTTCATAGTGTTGTAGATTTAGAGCAAGAAGGCACCTCAGAGTTATAGACCAAATCTCTCTCTCTCTCTCTCTCTCTCTCTCTCTCTCTCTCTCTCTCTGTCGCACATACACACATACAAACACACAGATATGTGTATATGTATATATATATTTCAATTTATTAGATTAGGCTCAATATTATAGCCTGTTCTATAATCCAACTTCTCGGTCATTCCTCCCATTTTTTCCTTCACCATGCCCTTGCTTTTCATCTTGAAGTTGACTCCAGCCCTGGAATTCACACACTGAAAGTACCCTCCTTCTCTGCAGCTTCTCTCTTCCTTTCTGATTGGATGGCTTCTCCCAGAACCTTAGTTTAAGGAGGGCACTCTGATGCCCATGTCTAATTCCTCTCCAGGCTTCCCCTGGATTCCTCTACCATGCCCCTGTTACAGGTACATTTGTTCCCCCTTCCCCTACAGTTCTCTTTTATCCCATTAGATTCCATTTATCCCATTTCTTTTATCCCATTCTTGTCTCCCATTAGAATGTCAGTTCCTTCCGTAAGAATGGTATGACCTGTGTGGGCAAGGGTGTACTTGTAAAAGTTTAGAAAATTAATAAAACAACAAACCTGGCCCTGATTTGCAGTGTTTGCCAATTTCTGAAGTGTATTTGTTCACACTGAAATTTTAATAATCGATTCTCTCCGGCCAGCCTGAGCTAGCTCCAACATATCTTGGGTGTGGAGCACAGATCCCAGAATTTTAGAGTTAAAAGAGACCAATGAGGTCATTTAATTCAACCTATGTAGGAATAGGAATGATGTAAAAGACATTCCCCAACCAAGATGACCTCCAACCTCTTCTAGAAGACTCCAGGGATGAGGAAAGCATTACTTCCCAAGGCAGCCCATTCTATTTTTGCATCATTCTAGTTGTTAGATGGTTTTTCCTTTTATCAAGCTTCAGTATGGCACTCTTCAGCTTCCACCCATTTTGTCTAATTCTATCCTCTGGGGGCCTCTTAAAGTCTTTAGTTTTCGTCAAGGCTCTGCTCATGTGCCTCCTTTTATAGGGAGCCTTTCCTGATCTCTCTGGCTCTTAATGCTCTTTGTTCTAACAAACTATTTTGTACTATATATTTTAAAAATATATTTACAAAGCTAGGTGGTGCAGTGGATAGAGCTCTGGGCCTGGAGTCAAGAAGACCTGAGTTCAAATTTGACCTCACACACTTACTAGCTGTGTGACCCTGGGCAAGTCACTTAACCCTGTTTACCTCAGTTTCTTCCTCTATAAAATGAACTGGAGAAGGAAATGGTAAACCACTCCAGTATCTTTGCCAGGAAATACCCAAATGGGGCCACAAAGAGTTGGACATGACTGAAACGACTGAACGACAAAAATGAAGACAAAATGCCTTAGTAGAATGTTAATTCCTTGAGAACAGGAACTGTTTCTCATTTTTGTCTTTGTATCTCCAGTGACTAGTATAAGGCAGCTAGGTGGTTCAGTGGTTAGAGTGCTGCATTTGGCATCAGGAAGTTGCTGTTGTTGAGTCATTTCAGTCATCAGGAAAACCTAAGTTCAAATCCAGCCTTAGACACTCACTAGCCAGGTGACCCTAGGCAAGTCACAACTTCTGTCTGACTCTGTTTCCTCAACTGCAAAAGGACGATAACAGTAGTACCAACCTCTGAGAGGTATTATGAGGATGAAATGAGACGATATTTAAGTGCCTGGCACATAATATTACCTTCATAAATATTTGTTCTTACCCCCTCAGTACATAGTGACTTGTGCACAGTCAATACATAAAGGAGCTCTGATTTTTTGGCCACTTCTAACTTAGGAGGAAAGCCTGAGAGAGTGACTTGAGGCTGAGAGGTTAAATGACTTGTCCATGCTCTAGTTTGAGAGGCAGAATTTGAACCCAGGACTTTCTGAATTCAAGTCCAACAGTCTATCCATTCTGCCTTTCTTGAACATAGTAGATGTAGAATCAATGTATGCTGGATTGAAAAGGATCGAGTCTAATTCCTCTTACAAATTTAATTCCTTTATTCTGTATGATAGACATTTAAATACTTGAATACAGCAATGATGCTTCTCCTAAGCCTTCTCTTCTCCAATCTAAACATCACCAGTTCCAGCTGCTGATCCTCATCCTTGTATGACATGAACACAAATGTAGGAGCTTGACATTTACCACTATTAAATTTCATATCATTAGCCTTAGCTTATCGTTCAAATCTGTCAAGATCTTTTCAGATCCTGATTCTGCCAGTCAAATGTGTTAGCTCCCTCCCAGTTTTGTGTCATCTGTAAATTGAAAGCATGCCATCCATCTTTGTCTCCATCCCTGTCATTAATAAAAATATTGAACAACGCAGAGCCAGGAAGAGATTCCTGGGGTACTCTATAAGAGACACCCCTGCAAGCTGACATTGATTCATTAATGACTACTCTCTGGCACAAGTCATTAAACCAGTTCCAAATCCACCAACCTGCACTATTCTCTACTCCAGATCTCTCCATTTAATTGGTATGGACCACCTCATAAAGAATCTGTCAAATGCTTTGTTGAAATCCCTGTTTACAAAGTCTATTGAATTCTCTAAAAAAACTTTACTATGTCTAGGATGTGTGACTTCATTAGCATGGTTATGCCCCTCAGTATCTTAGATTGTATTCAAGAGTCGTTGTTGCTAAGACATTTTTAATCTTTTAGTTATACTGGCAATGAGCTTCTCTGAAATTAACAAGGCAGGTCCCCAGAAGGCTGGCATACAATAGGTCACTGGGTCCATACTAGAGGACTTTCAATGACTCCCAGGAGGATCTGATAGAATCTGTGCTCTTTTAACATAGCCTTTTCTAAATCAGTCACCTTAATGTCACCATAAGGCATCAGAGATGGACATGCAGAGAATTTTAGATTTGGAAGGGACACAAGTGGAAATTTGGTTCAACTCATACCCAAAAAGAGATGATGAGTTATAATACAACTGACAAGTAGTCAGCTATTCTCTTCTTGCATCAATTAATCGATTAACCAACATTTGTCAGGTCCCTACTATATGTCAGACAATGTATTGGCCACTCAGAAAATGAGACTGTCCCTGCCCTCAAGAGGCAAGAGGAAACCCATCCACTTTGTGATAGCTCTAATCATATGAAAGTTTTTCTTGACATCAAACCTAAATTTGCAACTTTGTAATTTCTGCCCATTATGCTTTATTTTATCCTTCAAACCCAAACAAGACAAGGTTAATATTTCTTCCACATCTTTCAGATGCTTGAACAGATCTATTATGTGCCCTCTGAATCTTCCCATTTCCAGGCTAAGCTTCTTTAAGAGGTTTCTTCATTTCATTCTCATAGGATATGGATTCAAGACCAATTTCCATCACAGATGCCTTCCTCTGGTCATGCCTCATCTTATCACTCTGTCATGATGTGAAAAACAGAATTCAGTATGTCAGATATGGTCTCATCAGGAAGAGTACAACGTGATTATCACCTCCTTATTCCTGAAATGTATCCTCCTTCCTGAAAATTAAGATGACATTAACTTTTTTGGCTTCCACATCACAAGTGATTCATATTGAGTTTCTAGTTCCCTAAAATCCCTAGCTCTTTTTCAGAAAAATGACTGTCTAACCATGCCTCCCACATCCTGTACTTATGAAGTTGATTTTCTGAATCCAAGTGTAGGACCAGTCTATGAACCCTGTCAAGAATGGAAATGAGTTTAGTCTGGGGATGTGACTTGTTCTTGATGACAACATGATGATTTTTAGGAATTCTTTCCATTTATAAATTATTATGAACTATCATTTAATGACATGATTTTAAATTTTACCAGGAATCAAAATCAAGCTCATTTACTCATAGTGTGAAAGATTTTCACTCTTCTTCTTCTCTTCCTCCTCCTCCTCCTCTTCCTCCTCCTCCTTTTTCTTCTCCTCTTCCTCCTCTTCCTTCTCTTCCTCTTCCCCCTTCTCCATCTTCTTCCCCTCCATCTTCTCCAGTTTTTCCTCCTCCTCCTCCTTTTTAAAGTTAGAATGAAATTGTCCTTTTAAAGCACTATGACTCCTTTGTCAATGACTTTTCATAGCTACCTTGACAGTGGTCTGGCAATCACATTTATGACTAATGGAGTAGAACAACCCCCTTCTTCTTTGGGGGGGCAGGACAATTGGGGTTAAGTGACTTGCCCAAGGTCACACAGCTAGTAAGTGTGTCAAGTGTCTGAGGCCGGATTTGAACTCAGGTCCTCCTGACTCCAGGGCCCGTACTCTACTCACTGCACCACCTAGCTGCCCCCCCACCTTCTTTTAATACTGAAGGTTTAGTTCATTCAGACATGCTAAGCTCATGGAAGACAGGCAAGGGCTCACCTTTTATTTACAATACTCACTCTTTGTTAACTATCTTAGGAGTAACATAGGCACATTTTAGGTATCTCTGTATTTCTCTGGACATTTTGCTCCCATCCAGGTAAAACTTAGGAATGCCTTTATCTGGCACTCTCCAATGGCAGCACCAGTTCCTCTTATAATCCTCAGACTCACAGGGCATCAAATATAAGACAGATCAAGTTTCTAAAATAAAGGACACAAAAGGGACTTCACACCTGAGTCCATGGGGAATCCTCTTCCAGGAGGCTCCATTTCATCCCTCCCCAGAGGCAGTCCATCTGACTCACAGGGCTTCTTTCGGTCTGTTTCCAGCAAGAGGGAAGTCAGTGTTGTGCCTTCCTTTACCTATAGCCATAGCTGTCTCTTACTCCTCCTCTTCCTTCTTGGTGCCACTCTCTACAGGCATCCAGTAGTCCATCTTGTGATTGTCTCCATTTCTTCTTCACTAATTCCATTTTCCCAAAAAAGAGTGCCAGCTCTGAACTGAAAATGTGGCCACAGTGGTCAAGCCAATAGGATGGTACCATGTTCACTTCTGGAAGTGAAATTTTAGAGTAAAAAGAAACACCATAGATTAAACTATGTACCATCTTGTCTAGAAGGGGGTATTTGGGTTGTTGAGAAAGACTAGGAAATATGCTACCTAAATAATAGTTAAAAATACTGAGAATATTAAAGTCAGAGAAGAGAAGGCGGAGAGAATATGTTAACTGTTTTCAAATCCTTGAAGGGCTGTCTTATGAAAGAGGAAATGGATTATAGCATCACATTAAGGGCTAGGAGAGACTTCAACAGCTATTTAGTTCATTACCCTCATCTTTCAGGTGAGGAAACAGACTGAGGGAGGTCAAGTTGCCCAGTGTCAGACAAGGAGGGAGCATTGGAGGCAGAATTTGAACCCAGTTTCTCTGACTCCAGGGCCAGTGTTCTTTCCCCTATACCATTCATTCTGCCTAACCCAACTTGTCCTGATTGGTTCCAGGGGAAATAAATAGAAGCATTGGATATCAATTGCAAAAAAAAACATTTCAAGTTTAATGTAAGTTTTGACAAACAAACATAGAAACCAAAAACTTGTTGGCAATAAAAACTGTCTGAAAGCAGAATGGATTTCTGCTCTGGGAGGTAGTGGGATTCCTTCTGATAACCTGAGACACAATCTTTAGAGGTCTTCAAGTAAAGGCTGTGCAGCCATGCATGTCAGGGGTGATGTAGAAGGAATTCTGGGTCAGGTTTGGTTTGCACTTGACAACCCTTCCAGGTTTTAGAATGTCTGACTCTGTAGGATTATCTGAAATCCTGTTTGATTGACAAGGATATAGCTTTTAGAGCTAGAATACTCTGGGTTATTTGATTCTTCTGTTCTTGTATCTATGTTCTTATATATAAAGTTGTCACAGCCCTCCCTACAAACCAAAGCCCTCTTCTGACAACGTTGGGAATCCTCCTCTGCTGATCTTGCTGTAATCTCCATTTCCCACTCCTGGTTAGATTAGGGTGAATCTTTCAACTTCGTCTTGGCTTTCCTCCAGAACCTGTGCCTCCCACTCAGTAAACTCCTCCTATTATGTCTTTTTGGGACTCAGGAAAAAAGAAAAACGAAAGCATTTGTAGTCCCTGTTCATCTTTTCTTCTCCTAGCTTCCTCAAAGCTGCTCAAGGCTCCCCTTTGTACAAATTATCTGGGGTGGCTTCTCTGAAGCTTCTTGGAAGAGCTCTGAAAAGAAGGGCAAGAGGAGAAACCATGGCAGCCTCTCAGTTCTTGTGACCTTAACTCAGAAGATGACAGGTAACTCTTCTGCAAAAGTGAAGATCCTGTCCTTTCCAAACTTGTTTGAAGATTATAATCCTTGGTAGAGAAAACAGAATCAAAATAAAAATAGCTTTGTCTTCTCTAGGCCAGCCATTATCATCATTCTGTCCAGTTGTGTAAGCATCAGTAGTTATGCTTTTTATTTAGGACCTTCCCCTCCTCCCCACACCAAAATCTTAAAATGCCCTTTTAGTTCCTTAGCATATGACATTCCTTCTGAGCAAATGACTTGGATACTGCCAAATGTAAGAAATTTCTGTAGGAGTGAGGAAACATTATATTTCTCTTTCCTCGGGTTGACTCACATTTGCTAATAATTTGATTCATCACCTAGACAAGGCAAAAGGGGTGAGCCCTGAATCGGGATATGAGTAAGTATAAACCAAAATAGCAGGATTTCCTCAGAATACTAAAATGAAAAGAATTGATACAGGAACAGGAAAGTAGTTAGAAGAACAGTAATTCAGGTCAGGAAGTGAATACTAGATCAAGAGTCAAGATTCTAGATGACCATTTGTCTGAATCAATCTGTCTCCTCAAAGCTCTATGCCTTTGGTGATTATATGCATGACTGGCCCCTGTTGTGTTCTGATTTCTGGTTATGGACTAGGTTTACTGTTGCCACCCCTGCTCTACCCCCTACTCAGCCAGTTAATTTTTTTTAATTCACCTAGAGCCTAATGTAGTACATTTCATACAATAAGTGTTTAACATTTGTTTGTTGAAGAATGAATTGGTGAACATGAAAATGCTACATGACAAAACCTGTGGATCTACTATAAATACCATCGTACTTCCTGTGTCAACATACCTTAAGATTCATGATATTGTTCCCCTCAACTGTCAAAGAAATTCATCTGACCCTTAGGGCAGTCACAAAAAGATGTAGCTGGTGGCACAGATGATAGAGGGCTAGGTTTGGAGTCAGGAAGACCTGAGTTCAAATATGGCCTCAGATGCTTATCAGTTCTATGTTCCTGGGCAAGTGACTTAACTTCTGTTTGCCTCAGTTTCCTCAACTCAGTTATTATCCTCAATGGGATAATAATAATACCTATCTTACAGAATTGTGGTGAGGATCAAATGAGATAATATTTGTAAAAAGTGCTTTGCAAAGTGCCTGGCACATAATAAGCTTTTTGTAAAACTTTATGGACGAAAGAAAGAAAGGAAGGAAGAAGGAAGGAAGGAAGGAAGGAAGGAAGGAAGGAAGGAAGGAAGGGAGGGAGGGAGGAAGGAAGGAAGGAAGGAAGGAAGGAAGGAAGGAAGGAAGGAAGGAAGGAAGGAAGGAAGGAAGGAAGAAGGCAAAAAAGAAAGAAAGAAAGGAAGAAAGAAAGGAAGGAAGGAAGAAGGAAGAGAGAAAGAAAGAAAGAAAGGAAGGAAGGAAGAAGGAAGAGAGAAAGAAGGAAAGAAAGGAAGGAAAAGAAAGCAAGCAAGAAAGAATACCAGCTTTGTATTTTGAGACTGAGGACTGGGCATAGAAGTCACATTATTTACACTAGTCACAAAATACATGCGTGGTCATTCCTTCGATAGGTAACACTATAGTTTCTGTTATCTACTGTGAGTATTTTACATTTCATTTTAAATATTTATTTAAATATTTAGATGACTGACTAATCAGAATGATTATCAAGCTGCCTTACATGAGTGAAACACCTTCACAGTAAGAATATTGTTCATAAAGGACATATATTGTGTTTGCCTTTGACTAGGAAAAGCAATTAAAATGTACTGATCCACCACTGGCTTCAGAAATCCTGCATTAGGGCTCAGAGATGGGGGGTTTTCATACAAAAGACACTCTCTAATGTTGTCATGAATTGGCATGTTTGGGGAATAAGATTTTCTGGTTAACTCTTGGCACACAGTAGGGGTTTAAGAATTGTTTGTTGATTGATTGGTTATTGCTTGATACTTTTTGTTTCATAGGCTATCTATCAGAGGAGGTTACCACCTCCTATTCATCTCATCTTGCATTCCATTTAATAGATGAATCTATTGCCACACTTTGAAAATATTTCTAAAGATATATTCATTCACTTTATCCTTTGGTAATCACACATCTACTGAACACAAATTGGCATTTTTTTGATGTTTGAGGCTCTTGCAAAGTTGTAGTCAACATTGTAAACATCCATGACCATTACATATAACTTTACATATAGATATAGAAAGTTTAAGACATTAAGCTTAATCTTAACTAAATCTATAGCTCCTGGAAGCTCATTCTCCGAGCTTGTTTCTCTTCGGTGTTTCCTTTAATTATGTATCTTGAATAACAGTACATATGTATCCATAAGCATATCTACATACATATAGATGATATTTTAATGGATTTATATTCTAATTGGTTCAGGTACTTTACCAATATAAATAATAACTTATCCATGCCTGCTTATCCTGTCCTGTTATTGGTTGTGTCCCCAATATAGGCTTTGTTAAACATTCATATGTGTATATGACTGCCTGTTTGTGTATAAACAATACTATATGTGCTATACTTATACCTTGTCATAGTTTGGGAGTAACTTTGGATTCTCGAAGGCTATGCTGGAAGACCACAAGTTCTGACTAGTCCTAATAAGCTGAAAAAAAACTTAGGTAATATATTCAAATTAGGTATATATTTTTAGATCCATATTAGCTAAGCGTAGAGATATATATCCTTAGCAGATCATATTTTATATAGATATAATTTACTAGAAGGTAAAAGAATACAAGATCCCATTGGGTTTATTGTTTATAAAAAATAAATTTTCAGTTATCAAGCACTCATTTTTTCTCTCCTATTTCTTTCCATCCTCTGGAAAAGAAAAGAAGGAAACAAGGAAGGAAGGAAGGAGGGAGGAAGGAAGAAGGAAGGAAGGAGAGAAGGAAGGAAGGAAGGAAAGAAGGAAGGAAGGAGGGAAGGAAGGAAGGAGGGAAAGAAAGTAAGGAAGGAGGGAAGGAAAAGAAGGAAGGAAGGAGGGAAGGAAGGGACATAATCACTGTGACATAATCACAGTCAAGGAAAACATTTCCACATCGGTCATAGCCAAAATTGATACATATTTGTCCATCCTCTCTGTCATGAAGGGGAAATGTTCTTCTTTATCAATCCACTGGAATCATGTTTGATCATTTAGTTGATCAGAACTCTTAAACTCTGTCAAAACCATTCTTTAAATTTTTTTAATTTAGTTTTTAATTTTAATTTAATTCAATTTAACAAGCTTTTCCAAAACATAATATAATTTAAAAAAAGATTGCCCATGAAGCAGAAAACCTATTATATACAACTTGCTATTCCTTTTAAATATATGGTAAAGTTATCATGTAAATTTCTTTTTTTCTTTATTTTCTCCCCTCCCCCAGATATAGCTACCATTACACACACACACACACACACATACACACATACACACACACATATTTGTATGTTTGTGTGTACATGTAAAATCATTTTATACACACTTCTATTTATCAGTTCTTTCTCTGGATGCAGATAGTGTCTTCCTTGATAAGTCCTTTGTAATTAATTTGGGTATTTACAATAGTCAAAATGGCTTGTTCACTTATAGTTCTTCTTAAAACAACATTGCTGTTATTGTATTCAATATTCTCTTGGTAATGCTCATTTCGCTCTTCATTATTTCATCCATGTTTTTCTAAGATCATTGAGCTCATTATTTCTTACAGCACAGTAGTATTCCATCAAAAATGATTCTTTTATTTATAATATTGATGTCATAGTATAAATTGGTCTATTTCTACTGACTCTACTCTGTATCAGTTTATACAAGTCTTTCAACTTTGCTTTCATTGAAACCATCTTTTCCTTCATTTCTTACAACATAATAGTATGCCATTTCATTAATATGCCACAATTGGTTCAGCCCTTCCCCCATTGAGAGTATTCCTTTAGTTTCTATTTATTTTACCAAAACAAAAAGAAATACTATAAATATTTTTGTATATATAGTGCCTCTTGCTCTTTCTTTACTCTCTTTGGGGATATAGACCTAGTAGCTAAACTACTTCTAATCCGCGCATAATTTCAATTTGCTTTTCAGAATAGTTGGACCTATTCATAGTTCTAACACTATATCAATATGCCTGTTTTCCAGAAGCCTTTTTAATGTTTGTCCTTTATTTTTTTTTCTTTTTTGGACATCTTTGTCAATCTGAAGGGAGTAAAATGAAAATTAAAAATTGCTTTAATTTGTATATTTTCATATGACTATAGATAGCATGGCTTTTTGCCCTTGAGGCCTACCTATTCATGTCCTTAGATCATTTATCATTTGGGGAATTATTGTTTATTTAAAGAAAAATAAAACATATGATTGGGAAATCAAAAGGCCATTTTAAATGCCCTCTCCCATCAAATGGTTCTCATGCATACACAATTCCTTAAAAGATATAATGGCATAGATAACTGCTCAATAATCCATTGATTCTTTAGCAAATAATGCATAAAATTAGATAATATAAACTCACGTCCATTGTCATGGAGGACATCCAATGCATGACATAAGTGGAAGTAAGATTCCAAGCAAATGGTAAGGTCTTCTAGAAGTTCTTATTTATGGATATTCGCTAAGCATGTCAAGTCATGGAATACTGCAGAATAACCTAATGGATATTCACAAAGACAGAAAAGAATTTGGCCTAAGTAGCCACATGGTAAAATAAATGGATGAAAATGCCTACTGTCCAAATTATTATATGCATTTGAGATAGAGAGCCCACAGAGCACATGTCTTGTGTAGACACTGTAGATAGGCAATGAACTGGGCCTAGAATTGAATAGGAGAACAGGTTAGATTTAATGTCAGAAACTGAAAGGTGCTTTTAGTGAAATCAAGATTTTCCCTGAAACAAAATCCCATGTTTTTAACTTCAATGTGTTTCTAGTAATTTGGTTTAGCTATGAATCATAGAATACAATCATCTTTGAAAAATTAAAATTTGGAGTAACCCAAAAGTCAAATTGAGGGATCCATGATGTGTCATGAAGGGGTTGAGACAATTTTATTTTTAAATGTCTCTATGGAACTAGATTTGATTGAATTGTGATCAGCATCAACAGATGTTCAACAAACATTTATTGAGCACTTACCATGTACCAGGCACTGTGCTAAACCTTGAGGATATAAATATAAGGAAAGAAGAAGATAATCCGTGCCCTCATATTTTATATTTAGAGGCAGAAAACAACACATAAAAGAGCTGAAAGGTAGGGAGAGGAGAGCATAGTGGTGAAATCTATAGAGTCAGAGGTATAGTCAGGAGGGTAATGACACATTGCTGATCTGGGTCAGTTCCCAAAATGGAGGCACAAAAAGGAGCTCACTGAAAGGAGAAGAGGCTAATGTGGTGGAAGAATATTCCAGGATGAGAAGGCCCCAGGTCTGAGGGATATTCCAGGATGAGAAGGCAGAAAAGTCAGTAGAGTTAACAGGCATGTCTATGGTGGGGATAAAGCATGACTGGTCTGGGCCAGTCCTCAAAATGGACATTGGTGAAAGGAGTCTCAGCAACAATACACAGCAACAATAAAACTGCATATTCTTAAATGGATCCTTCAATGGATCTGAGATTATGTCAATGACATTACTGCCTCAGTGCCACCATTATACAAACCCTGCAATTCTTCTTATCCTGTCCAGACTTCGTCCACCCTTTTTCATAAATCTTCCATAGTGGAGCTACCATTGTACTGGATATCTTCCTCCAGATTATTTTTCTTCTATCAGCATGTGAATAGCCAGTTAATTAAAAGTTCTGGTATCTGGGCTACAGCTAATAAAGATTTTACTGTCATAGAAACAGTATCTATCTGCCCTTGAGGAATTTACAACCTAAAGGGAAAAACAAGAAAAATACACATGAAAAATGTGCATTGCATACTAAAGAAATCATAAACAGGCACTTTAATTATAGCTGCAGAAAGCTATATACATAAATGTCACAGGAACATTGAAAATGATTGGAAGAGGATCACAGTATCATAGATTTAGAGAAGGAAAGAATCTCAGAGCCCATCAAGTCCAACCTCATTTTAAGGATGAGGAAACTGAGTCACAAAGAAGTTAAGTGCCTTACCTAGGGTCATACAGTTAGAATGTATTTGTAACAACAATGGTACTTGCAGGTACTGTGGCTGTGCAAGGCCAATAACACCAGCAGACAGGAGGGCTGCGAGCACAGTTTTCTTTCATCTGCTTTTCTAAGGAAAGCAACTTTCCTGAGGTTTACAAACTCAGTTTAATTAAGCATACATTTATCATTCACTTAGTTCAGGGGAAAAAAGTTAGCACCCTGAACTTCAGAGAAAACACAAACAGAAATAACAAGTAGAAATTCTATAAACAGAGCAAATAACACATCAGCAGACAGGGCTCCTAACTGTAGCAATACCGTACATAATTACCAGAGAGAGAAACACCACCATCTAGGTTTTCAAAACTGGGGGGCTCCTTAACGGCTACCCAGAGTCTCACCTGGTCAGATCACACAAACACTCTTCCAATGAGTGAGCCCCCAAAGCAAAATGCCAACCTCATAGCTTTTATACCCTATTCAGGTCCCCCAGGGTTCAGCACTTACTTAGCAAAAGGGGGTGTGGGAAAGATCTTTAATCACTAGTGCCATGTCATATACATTGTTTCCAATCAATAACTTTTGATTCAAACAAAGATAAGACTCAAAGACATCCGATTGCCTCAGTGCTGAGAAGCAGTCCAAAACGAAAGACCCCACTTTGCTTGCCATTACATTTGAAAGGCAAGACTCATCAAAGGTACTTGATTACCTCAGTGCTGAGAAGCAGTCCAAGACAAAAAATAAAAGGTCCCACTTTACCTGCCTGATTCAAAGGCAAGACTCATTAAAGGCACTTGATTGCCTTAGCATTCCAAAAGAGAAAACAGTAAAAAAAAAAGTCCCATCTCTCTTAACATTACAATATCTGAAGTATGATCTGAACCCAGTTGTTCTTGGAGTCAAGTGCCTTCTCCAGTACACCATGGCTAGTCTAGAATGACATTGTGGAATAGGAGAATTTTATCCATGGTTTTGAGAAAGAGGGACTTAACCTAGCAGATTGAAATAGGAAATCTATTCCCTGGTAGCTTTTGGTGAGGGGTGGGGAGGGGAGGGGAGGGTTGGTGGTGCAGCTATTTGAGCATATTTTTTGAGAATTTTAAGGGAAATTACATGAAAGCAGGAAAGAGCAAGTGCCTTTCAGTCCATTGTAGACATTTGCATCAAGGTCACCAAGATGAGGCCTCATGTTGTCTGAAGGCTCACATTTGGTTTCAAAGTGAGATTAAGAGAAAAGGAATTAGGAATCAGGCATCTAAAGTTCTCAGCCTGGCTTTGACTGCCTCCCTCGGGATTCTTATAAGGGGATGTGAGGCTCAGGTATGGTGGAGTAGCATATAGGAGAAGTCTGTTATATACATACTGTATTGATAAGAACCCTGTAATCACTGCTGCCACTGATTCACAACCATAACTTAATTTGAAAAAGATAAATTTTCACCCCAAATCGTACAAAACTGGAGAGGAAATTCTTAACTTTCACTACATAGGATCATAGGTGAAGAGCTGGTAGAAACCTTAGAGGTCTTCTGTTACGGGCTCCTGAAGCCTCGCAACTTTCTCAGGGTTCCCCCCAAGACCCAGGCCTTTGCCTAGCAAAAGACCTGATCTCACGGAAAATGAATGGAGTGGGAGATGAAAGATGGTGAATGACTCCGTTTATTATTTCAGCAAGCAGCACTTTTATATCTTTAGTGACGTAGGTACATTCTTTGGTTACATGGGTGAAGGACAGGTAAAAATCAAGACACCTGGATACTAGCACCGCCCCAACTCCGCCTACTCTCCTCCCCTTCTCTTCCCGTGCTAACCTGAAGCTCCCTGCAGGGCAGGCAGTCCAGGCAAAGAACCGGAAACTCCATGTGCTCTGGCAGGTGCTCAAGCAGGTGCAGGCAAAGACCTGGAATTGCTAGGGAGGCAACAAAGGGGAGACCCCTCCTCCTGGCTCCACCCATAACTCAGAGCCCTGAGTTTATCTCAGCAGGCCCCTGGGCCTGGAGATCCGAGGAGGGAAGGGCTCAGCTCTAACTCGGCCCCTAACAGTCTTCTTTCTTTTTTTTTTTCTAAGATGAGGAAATTGACATCGAGGTTGATGAATCGATTGGCCTGAAGTCCCACAGAT
This sequence comes from Trichosurus vulpecula, assembly GCF_011100635.1. Classification (NCBI taxonomy): domain Eukaryota; kingdom Metazoa; phylum Chordata; class Mammalia; order Diprotodontia; family Phalangeridae; genus Trichosurus; species Trichosurus vulpecula. Next base: position 307,498,362 of record NC_050575.1, read on the forward strand.
TCAGGATTTGAACTCCTAGGTCTTTTGATACCAAATCTGGAGCTCTCTCCACTATTTCACACTACCTACTGCTTCCTTTTAGAATTGGGCCTCTTACTCTAGGGTCCAGAGGTCTATGGATAGATTTCAAGGGAATCTTTTAACTTGGATGGGAAAAATATTACATATTTATTTTTTACTAACTTCTGACTTACCCTTGGTATTTTCTTTAGTTATTTAAGAAAACAGTTCTGAGAAGAGGTCCATGGGATTCAGCAGACAGAATGCAGAAGAGGCCCATGATTCATAAAAGGTTAAGACCCCCTGCTTTAGATTGTCATGAAGACAAAAAAAAATGTTCCAATGCTTTGTCTTCTCGATTGAGACCTCAGATCTGCATGCTTCCTTTTCGTTGGCAAGATTAGTCAAAGGCATAAATGTTTCCTTACTAGGAATGTACTAGTAACTTCTCAGGCCACACCAGTCACCCTTTCGTTACAGCCTGACCATTGCTTCAGAGCTCGGGCAACATCTGTTTAAATTCCTGCAGTGAAGTTAACATTGTCAGGCCACAGGAAATCTGCCTAATATCTGAAGACATGCATATGATCTCTCTGCCAAAATGATCAAATAACTACTTTTAGGTTGAAATCCTTGTGAGTCTCATGCTCTTTGGGCAATGTGGATTTTATATTTTCCCAGGAAGACTGCTGTTTAAAATGTTGTCGTTTAGAACTGTAGCTATATGCTCATGAATGATAATGCCTGCTTTTAAAACGTGTGTGTTTATGTGTGAGTGTGTGTGAGAGACTGGTGAGGAGAAAATGTAAAAGTACTCTTGACCTGTGGTTGAAGTTTAAGACATTGGGCCCTCTCTGACTCTGACCATGGATGCTCTGGAACTCAGAAAATGAGTGCCATCTAAGGATGGTCGGGTATAAATCCAAATGACTTGCTTTCAGTGGCCTTGATAAATTCAACTAAATTCATCAAGCATTTATAGAGTACTGACTAAAAGCTTGATACAGTCCTAGGCTGTATGGACATAAAGACAAAAATTAAAACAATGTCTACCCTTAAGAAATTTTTGTTCCATTGGAGGTGTGGGTAGGGAAATGAGCAATGTAAATAAAGACAAGGAAATAAAAATATATAACAAGGTAATTTGGGGAGAAAATGCAAACAATTGGGGCATCAGGGAGGACTCTTGTAGGAGGCAGGTCTTGGGTAAAGTGTTTTTTCTGAAAAAAAGGAATTTGTTTTTGTTCAAGTAACTGCAAATAGGAAACAAGAGAGAGAGAGAAATATGAAGGGAGACATCAAGCAAAACTTTGAAGAAGGGAGAGTGGAAGGAAAGAAGAAGAAAAAGAGAGGGAGCAAGAATGTGCCAAGATTCTCATGTGCTAATTCTCATTTAGTAGGTTCCCCATCCCACCCTTGATAAACCTATCCCCTCTGATAAACCTATTCTCCTGAAATCATATGTGTTACTAATATTTTCAAGGACATATCCCTTTCCTCTGCCACCTTTAAAATGTTATTATTGCCTTCACCTCTGCTACAGTTTTACCAGCCCAGTCTCATGTTTGTCTTGTAGAAGTAGGCTGGAACCAAAATGGAAAAAAAATAGAATTTATTTAAAAAAAAGAATTTAAAATTAAAAAAAAAATTAAAAAAAGAATTATTTAAATGGTTTTTAACCCATATCTATTCTAGAATTCTGATGCCTCTTAAATCTCCATAGCTATAATTTTTATGTATAGCTAAGTCAACAACTTCTTTTTTTGTCTCTTCTCCATCTTGCCTAAGGAATCTGCCCAGAAGACCTCACATGTCCAAGTGGCCTTAGGGGACTCCTTAGTAGGGTAGGATCGTATCTCAGAGGAACTTTTTCCATTGCGGCCTGGCTTCTTTTGACAGAAACTTTTGAGGGACGAAGTTGATATAATGAAGTACAGAACTTTTCAAATTCCTCTTAATATATCCATCATGTCCAGACTTATTATTGACATGTTGACTTTCTTGTTTCTGATTTAAATTGTCAGACTCACTAACATGGCCTCAATAGCCTTAATGTTTGTGGCAGAACACTGACAAGATGTTACTTACAGTAAATTAAGGCTGAGAGCATAATAAACAATCCTGGGATCCTAGCAACCTCATTTCCTCTGGTGTTGAGTTGGCTGGATCTTGACCTCCATGCTTCACCATTCAGGCAAGGCTCACACCAGGAGCCCCTACCGTGGGGACAGTTGGTTAAAATCTGCTGCTAACATCCTGATGGGAAAATAAGACAAGCCAAAAGACCTCAGGCAATGAGGAAAGGAAGGGCCAGGGCAGGGATATAGGGTGGGGGCTACGACCCCTAATGTGAATGTGATAAAAATCAAAAGTTCAGGTATTAGATTACACAGATTATGAAGGGAAAGTGCTTATGAAAAAGTGAGGAGATCAGAAAATAAAACTGTACAAATTTGGACTGAATCTGTAGACAGTATGGGAGAAAGATCACAGGATTTGGGATAAGAGGATCCCTTTTTTGTGTTTTTCAGAACCTTGAACATTGACAATGTTTTCTGATTGAGTGATCATTTTATTCCAGTGGAACATAAGCTCTCTGTGGGAGGAGACTGTTGTCTTCCTACTGTTTTTATCTTTTCATTCCCATAGTACCTAGAACCTATATAGTAGTCACATAGTACCTAGAACCTATATAGTAGTCACTTAAGAAATGCTTATTGAATGAATGAATGAATGAGTTTGGTCTTTGATACTTCTCTCCTGAATGTCCTTGGCCAAATCTCTCTTGGACTCAGTTTACTCATCTATCAAATTCTAAATTATGGGTTTTCAAATAAGCCATAGGTTAGATTCTGGAGAAAAGAGGAAACATTTCCATTCCTCTTCGTGCTTATTACTAGTTTTAGCCTCAGAAAGGACACCAGGGATATAGAATCATACCATTTTGGTCAGGGGTCTAAGGTTTTCCTCTCTAGAGACACAAGTTCTGCATTTGTGCCTTAGTGTCTTGCTGAAATAGGGTCTCTCTCATTGATAGGACTTCAGGCCTCATCAGATATCAAAGGGAAATTGTCAGATGCCCCCAAATGAAGGAGAATTTGGATTTTTATTTTCTTTCCCCCAACATAAAGCTACAAATCCATTTAAGGGTGAAATTTCACCATTTCCTTTGTGGAATACAGAGGTTTTATTTGATGATAAATGAATGGATTTCTCCTCTGTTACAAGTCTCTAATTCTTACACAGTTGCCAGAGACAAGAAAAGGAAAATAAAAATACTTACCCCGCCCCCCCCCCTTTGGCAGCCGTAAACAACTTTTTTTTGCCTTCAAAAATATCTTGGATTTTTTTCTTTATTTTTGTTTTATTTGGTAGGAGATGAGGGCAAAGAAATGAAAGGAAATGAGAAACTATCCAGCTCCTTGTAACATTGATCAATGAACCTTTTCTCTATCCCTTCCTTTGCCAGCCTTGGGGTCCTGTGAATTCCTTGGCAGGGTCCTTGTCCTCCCTTGTAGTAGGTTCATTTGCAAAGCACATTTATCCTCCAAGATCTGAACTCTCCAGCCAGGAGTTTAGAAGTGTGTTTTTGGACTCTGATCACTCCAGGTGTTAGTATTGCTTGGAGGAAATTAAAGGGGAAAAAAGTGCATGTGTGTGCATGCATATGTGTGTGTATATATGTGTGTGTTTTAAAAGGAACATTTGCTGGGGGGGGTGATCTGCGCATTCGAAACAGCTGGTCTTTTGGAGAAGGAGAGTCCCAGGGAGGGAGAGGTGGGTAAAAAGTTAATAATTATCGACAAATCAAATGAAAAGCTTTAGGGGCTAGTATGTTTTAAATGGAGAGCTTCTCTATGGGCTCCTTGTAAAGCCAAATGACATCATACCCAGCATGGTAATACATTTATTGGTTACTCTAGTGCCTGATTGGGGGAGGAAGGTGGGTGTTTAATAAGAGAGCTGGATGTTCTGCCACCTTCATCACAGAGGGTGATAGATTAAAAACACACGTGCACAAAAACCTTTGTTTCACCGAAGTGAGAAGCTTGATTTAAGCTGCTTTGCTCGGTGGCTTAGATCAACAGGAGAGGATACTTTCATTGGCAGTGGCCAAACTAAAAATGATAGCCATTGTGTAGCTGACTTATCCATGTTAGCCTTCTTCCAAAGAAGGGGACAGTGCATCAGGGTGTAAGTTTTGGCCCTCTTAGCAATGACATCTGTTCATGGAGGGCTTCTACTCTGTTTCATTTGGCTCCCCGTTTCCCATTAGCTATACTGTCTTTGGACTTCTTGGGATCTCTCCATGGTTCCTTCCTTCCCCAGGAAACTCATCATGGGAAAGTTTCATTACCCTGCAAGATGAATCTGCCTGGCGCTTACATCTCATCAGTACCCTCTATCCCTCTGACTGGACCCTCTGGCTAGAGAGCCGGACCATGTTCTCCGGGTCCTCCATTTTAGAAAGCTGCTTAGGTTTTCTCTCCATTTCCCAGCAGCTACACTGCTTTTGGACTTCTTTGGAACTCTCCATCATGCAAAAAAATGATAATCACAAATTGAGTATATTTTTATAATACACAAGGGAAAAAAGGTAGTTCAAAAGGGGATATAAACAGGGCAGTTTCATTACTACAGTGATAATGTTGCTATGTACCTAAAAATTGAACAAATCAAAAATGTATTTCCTATAAAATTCTCATTTTTATTCCTCCTTATATAGTGAAGTTTTCATAATTAATTTAATGATTGTTAAGTTCCTAATAAAGAACAAAAGTTGTTTAAAAAAATAAACAATGGTATAGTGGAAAGTACATTGGACTGGGCTCCAAGACTCAGCCCATAGCTTAGCATATGTCATGAGTTCAAGTCATTTCCCCTTTCCAGGCCTCAACTTCCTTATGTCTAAAATGAGGGAGCTTGTCATAGAATCTAGAGCTAGAAAGGATCCTATAGATTGCCTAGAGGTCAGCGATGTAGAGCTCAAATAGAAAGAGATCCCCTATAGGCTGCCTATTGATTTAGAAAAGCATGTTCTATTGTATTTTTGTTTATTTTGTCAAACCTTTTTCAATTACATTTTAATCTGAGAATTTTATAGCATCTTGAAGCTTGTGGGCCATGACTTTTGATACCTCTGACAAGCTTCTCTGACCCTTTAACCCCGAGGGTGGGTGGCAGGGTGTAGTTTGTGGCTGCTGACTTCAAAGAAATTCAACCAGCCATTGGTTGAGCTTGATTTGACTTGAGGTCTTCCTCCTTAAAATTGGTACATTTGTAAGCAGTCTAACTCCTTTTACCTTCCTCAGTATGAAACAGCCCAACTGGACTACTGTTACTCTGAGTGTGGCTTCATTTTCCCAAATGAGGCCAGAGTGGGAAAGGCCTGATGGTGATCAAGTGGGACACACATGTTTTGTCAGGTCAAGTCAGCAAGCATTTATTAAGTGCTTACAATTTGTCAGGCACTATATTAAGTACTGGGGATAGTAGGAAAGGAAAAACAAACAAATAAATAAAAAAAGACAGAACCTGATCTCCAGGAGTTCATTTTCTAATGGAGAAGACATCATGCAAACTACTATGTACATAAAAGATCAATACTGTGTAAATTGGAGGAAGGATATTAGCACTGAGGAGGCCTGGGAAAGGCTTTTTATAAAAGGTGGGATTTTAACCAATAATTGAAAAAAGCCAGGGAAGGGAGAAGGGCAGAGATGAGAAGGGACACCCTACAAATATGGGTGACAGCCAAAAGGCAAGGAGTCAAGAAATAGAGTATCGTGTCACGTGTGAGGAAGAGCAAGAAAGCAGGCAGAGAGTGAGCAGTTGAGGCTGCAAGCCTGGGTGACTGAGAGGATGGCGATGCCTTTGACAGTAATAGAGAAATTCTGAAGAGGATCAGTTTGAGACAAAAGATAATGAGTTCAGTTTGTGACATACTGAGTTTAAGATGTCTGTGGGACATCCAATTTGAGATGTCCAGTAGTCAGTTGGAAGTTGGGAGAGAGGTTAGGTATGGATAAATAGACCTGATAATCCTTTGCATAGAGATGATAATTAAATTTATGGGAGTTGTTGGGATTGCCTGGACAGGAGAGAGAGAAGAAAAAGGCTCGAGCTTTGAGCAAGAGTAGTCAGACAGGTAGAAAGAAGGAGAACCAGAAAAGATAAATGTCTCAAAAACCTAAATAAAAGAGAGTAACAAGGAAAAAGATGTGACCAACAGTATCAGAGGCTAAAGAAAAGTCAGAAAGGATGAGGACTGGGAAAAAGTCATTTGATTTGTCAATTAAGAGATCACTGGTAACTTTGGAGAGAACAATTTCAGTTGAATGACAAAGTCTGGAATGTCCTCTCCTCCTCAGCTCTGTCTACTGACTTCCTGGCTTCCTTTAAATCCTAACTAAAATTCCATCCTTTACGGGAAGTCTTTCTTATCCCCTCTTAATTCTAGTTTCCTCTCTCTGTTAATTGTTTCCTATATTTCCTGTATATAACTTGCTTTGACTCTATTTACTTGTATATTGTTTCATTTGATTGTAAGCTCTTCAGGGCAAGGTCTGTCTTTTGTCTCTTTTTGTATCCTCAGTATTTAGCACAGTTCCTGGTACATAGTAGGAACTTAATAAATGTTTATTGATTGATTGGTTGGAAGCCAGATTATATAGTAGGAACTTAATAAATGTTTATTGATTGATTGTTTGGTTGGAAGCCAGATTATAAAGAGTTTAAAAAGCAGTGAGAAGAAAGTGGAAGAACGGACTTTCAATGGCTTAATGAAGGCCACATAAGAGAGGAAAAATATAGGATGATAGTGGGGATGTAATCACTTGAGGGAAGATTACATTTTGTATGATCATTATATGCATATGAGTATGTATTTATGTATACTAAATCGGCTTGTAAATGGTCAATAAGTCTCCTTGTTGGATCAATTCAGTGTGCTGCTTCACCTTACCCAGAGAGTTAAATGACTTATCCAAGGTCCAATTACTCCAGTTAACTCTAAGAATGTAAGCCAAAGAGAAGACATTGATCTTTACTGGTCAAGGTAGTTTCCTGATCAGGAGTTTTCTATGCCAATAAAATCACAAGTGCGTTCCCACCTCATCCTACTCCACCCCATCCCATCCCATCCCACCCCCAAGGTACCACAAGTAGAAAATAGGGTTAGAACTTGTACCTAGGTATTTTGATTCCTGGTCTCCTTCCACCATAATTTACTCCCTTTCTTGTACTATACAATTTCCAAGCTTACTTCCAGATCTATTATTCTGCTTCATTTTGGAAGATAAAACATATTACTGATTCTGTCTGAGCTGGTGGGAGATGGGGAGAGTGGAGAATTAAGACCCACTCAGATAAGCATCCACTTAAATATTGATCCCAACTTATTAGGTCCTTGAGCACATTTTCTAGAAGGCATTCTGTGTATGCTATTAAGGTATTAGAGGTACCAGGAGACCTGCTTTTCCTGAGATGTGCCAATACTTTACTTAGAGGCCTTTAAAGGATTCACAATGACCACTTGGCATGAATTTTGTAGAGGGCAGTTCCTAATTAGGTTTACCCTCAACTCGATGATCTTTGAGACCTCTTTCCTCAGAACTCTGCTATTTAGCTATTTTGTCATTCATATATGAAAACCTAGGACATAGAAGTTCAGAGTCACCAAAATGAAAAGTGAATAGGAAAAGAAAAAACTCTGGGATGTTCATATTTCAGTATTTCAAAAGGTTCACAGTGTCAGTTGGGACTACTTAGGGGCAGGTAGGTGGAACAGTGGATAGAATGCTGGATTTGGAATCAAGAAGACCCAAGTTTGAATCCTGCCTCACATACTTATGAACTAAGTGACTCTGAGAAAGTAACCAGCTTCAAGGGCCTCACCCGGGAATTGAGAATAATAATAGTACCTACCTCACAGAGTGGTTGTGAGAATCAAAGGAAATGCCGCGTAAAACTTAAAGCACTATAGAAATGCTTATATTACTAGTAGTATTACTTGGACGTAGATCACAACCACACTTTAGCACATGGTTCGTCATGAGCTCTCTTGGTCAAAAGAAATTCACCCCTAATGGTTAACCTCAGAAGGAATGTTTGTCTCTGATCTTAATTAGGCTGGTCTTTGGATGATAGGCAATAGTGCCTCCTAGCCCACATTTAAAGGCTTTCTAATTTGGTAGCAACAAGTAGGATTTCCACTCTGTTGGCTTCCCTTTTAAGTACCCCAGGCTCATCTCTTGTGCTTTACAAGCTCTGAATCTGTAGTCTGGAAGACTTGAATTCCATTGTGGGCTCAGATACTTACTAGCTCTGAGACCCTGGGCAAGTCCTTTAACTTCTGTTTGCCTCAGTTTCCTCAGCTGTAAATGGGGATAATAATAGCACCTACCTTGCAGGGTTGGTGTATCTAACAGTAATGCTATTTGCAGCTGCTGTGGAGGTGTAAGACCAATAACACCAGCACATAGGAGGACTTCTAGCACAGGTTCTTTAATCTGGTTTTCTAAAGGAAATAACTTCAAAGGAGTCAACAATCTTACTTTAATTATATATATATATAATATATGTAAATATATATATTTATACACATATGTTTGTGTGTGTGTGTGTGTGTGTGTGTGTGTGTGTATCATTCACTTAGTTCAGGGGAAAAGTCAGCATGCTGAACTTCAGAGAAAATGCAAAGAGCAATTACAAGCAGAAATTACAAGCAGAGAAAATAGCACAGATCAACAGACAGGGCTTTTAGCTATCTGAGAAATTAGCACAGATAACAGACAAATCCAACTGCACCAACATCCAGATTTTCAAAGCTGGGGGCGGCTCCTTAATGGCTACCCAGAGTCTCAACTAGTCAAATCACACAAACACTCTTCCAATGAGTGAGCCCCAAAGCAAAATGCTAATCTCAGAGTATATGTACACTTCTCAGAGCCAGAAGGCATCACAAACTTCTTGACATAGTGCCTAATTAGAAATTAGCAAAAGGTGTGAGCCTTCCTACAAACAAGCCTCCCCTAATCAAGCTTCCTTTAATGGGCTCCACTGAGGCCTATTAATGGGCGGGGAAGATCTTCCCATTCTATTAACCTTACAGTGTGAGGATCAAATGTGATAATATTTGTACAAAGCATTTAGCAAAGTGTCTGGCACATATTAAATGCTATATAAATGATTATTCCTTGTCCTTCCCTTCCCCCCAGTAAGGCATCAGAGTAAGGCTTTAGTGGGGAAGTATATTTATACTTCAAGGAAAATAAATTTGAATTCTGGGAAAAGGGTTCAAGTAGTCCCTCTTTCCCTAATGGTTTCATAAAAGTTAGTCCTGGAAGGGACCTTACAAGGAGAGAGGTCATGTATGTAGGAAGTATGTAGGAAGTATTAATGCTGGGATTTTAAGCAAGGTCTCCTAACTACAAATCCAAAACTCTGTTCACTTTGCCACGTTTCATCTCCTTAGATCCCCATACTCTTAAGCACAGATGTGTAGGTCTGATCTCTGGTCTGTGGTTAAACACCTGGATGGTGCCACTGAAAGGTGCCTGGCAAATCAAAAACATGACCTATGTCCATTTAATCAACATACGTTCCTTCTGCCCACAGACCAGGCTGAAAAAAGAGTTTATGGAAAACGAATAAATTGGATGTCTCCCAGACCTGGCACCCTCACATTAAAAGCTCACAGGTGTGTCTCTCTGCTACAAAGAATACAACAGACACTAGAATGAGGCCATATTGTACCTTGTGGTACAACTTCATTACTACAAAGGAATTTCTCATTCTTCACAACAAGGCAGGGGGATGGGCCCAGGAACCTGGGAATAGGAAGGAACATGTGGTTCCAGGACAGAAGCCCCCCAAACTGAACCTGGCCCAAGTAGATCAAGATCTTAGCATTCAAGGGCATGATTATATGTGGGATTGTGGTCATCTTTTAGGGTCCTATGCATCCTCTTGCATAGCCTTACACATAGTGGGCCCTCAATAACAAACATCTCTTAGTTGATTGATTTAACAGGGTGAGAATAAAGTCCCTTTTCTTGTTCTCCCCACCTCTAACTTCCCATTTTCTGCCTTCAAAAGAAGAGGAAAAATTACAGCTCTGCCACCTCTTGCCTGCTTAGGGTTCTGGGGTGAAACTTGGATTTGCCCCCATTTTCAGCTTGTGTTTGCCTGGGGCTCTCAGCTATTCTGCTCCTTTCTTCTTCATTGTCAGCCTCTCTCCTGTTTCCAGCTGGGCCCTGTGTGTGCATTAGGGATTCAGTGGGAAAGGTGATGCTTGCTGACCCCCAGTCATTAATCAATCTACTAGAGCCAGGGCCTTTTTCACAGCCAGAGGCAGCAACTCATTGGCCCTGGGGAACTGCCTAATAAAATGACAAGAGGAATGAGTTTATTTCCTGTCCTCAAGTTCCTGGTGGGAACCAATAGTGGGGTGTAGATGAAGGTTTGAACTGGAGTGGAAGGTAAGGGGGAGTAGGGAGTTGATTTGGGTGTTGAGTGACATGATGGGAGGGGCGTGGGGGTGGGAGCCATTGATGAGACTTGCTCAGACTAAATTTTCTGCCTTCTGGAAAGACATTTGGCAACGTGTTTGGGGGTGGGGGAGGTGGAGGGTGTTTATTTGAGAAACCATGTTCCCTGAGCCTGAGTTCATTCTGTGGCTCATGGCATCTGTTTTTTCCCTCCCCTTACGCCCACCTTGTTGCCCAGTGCTGCCCTTCTAAAGGAAACTTTGCAACAGGAGGGGGCGAGGGGGATTCTTTGAGCTGTTGCTAGCCTACAGTTGCCAAATACCTGTCCCCGATTCCAGGAACCATCTGAATTGAGCACAGCGTTGAGAAAAACCAAGATCAACACAGTAGGTATTTATAATCAGCCATCCAAACTTCCAGCTCATTAATCATCAGGTCAGCCCGGGAAGCTGGGTCCTTCCAGTCCTGATGTTCCCATCCCTGGGGAACACTTTGAACATTGCACAACTGGTAACAATTTTCTCAAATTGGAGAGGGTTTTTTTTTCTTTTTTTTCTGTTGCTTTCACTCCCCTTGAACAGCCCCCAGCCCTGCCTCGCCTCCCACCAATCCCAGTTAATGGACCTTTTGTTCTGTCTGCTATTGCCTCACTAATCAGGTTACATCATATGGGAGCTATCAGTGGAGAGAGAGGGCAGGCACTGGGAATGGAAAATCAGGCAGTCGCAGAGCAACCTTTGGTGACTCTGTGACAGGATGACATCCAAGAGATAACCAAGCAGGGCTGACTTGGACTACAGATCACTACCTCTGAAGCTGCATGCCTGCCACTTTCACTCAAAGGCTCACCCCAATTATCTAGACCATGAACAACCACACCCATTAGACACCAAAATGCCTCCAGTGTTCAATTTCCCTCTATGCTTTAAGGACGGTTGTCTTTTCCTGGGTTGCTGTGTCCGCTACATGAAAAATGAAAGTATTTCCCTGGAAACCATGGCCTGGCTTTCAAATTAGAGTCTCATTCACCCTCCAATCTGGGAAGTACACTATAGAAGCATTCCTTGGGGAAGTCCATAGACTCCACTTCAGTGGGAAGCAACATGATGAAGTGAAAAGTGTGCTTTATTTAGAACCAAGGACCTGAGTTCAAATCCTGATTGCTACTGACAATCTGTATTAACTTGGGCAAGTTACTTAAACCTCCCTGGGTCTCACTTTCCTCATTTGTAAAATAGGGGGGTTCAACTAGATGATTTCTAAAGTATCTTCCAAATATGAATCTCGGAATCCTATGACAATGTGAGAAATGGAAAGACCACTGGATCTGGTGTCAGATGACCTGGGAATCTTGACTTTGTCACTAAATCCATGTGCTTTCAGGCAAATCACTTAACCTCAGGCTTCAATTTGCTCCTCATCTGTAAAAATGAAAAGAGTTGGACTAGATGAGGGTCTAGCTCCCAGCTCTAGTTCCTATGACTCATTCCATTTTTTGGCTGCTGTTTGACAGAGACGTTCCGTTGGGGTCTGCGTTTTATTTTGAACTATATAAGCTCTTTGATTGCAAGAAGCACATTTGATATTTTATCACAGAATTATCAGAGCTCAGAGCTTAAAAATGACCTGAGGACATCCAATCTAACTTTTGCCTGAAACATGAAACCTCACTGTGGTATCCTCAAAGATAGTTGAGGATGGCAGTGTTCTATACCAGTGGAATTGTAATGTAAGAAAATAGGAAGAAAAATTAAAATCAGAGGTCCCAGGTTTGGATCCCAGCCCTGCTGCTTATTTACTCTGTGACCTCGGACAATTCTAGGTTAACGTTAAAATCTCAGCTAGCCATAATTCCATGATCCTAGCCATGCTTCTTCTGCTTGGAGCTCTCCAATAGTAGGGAACTCATTACTATTCCTACCTCCCTTCCTGCCCCCATTTCAGACCAAGGAAGCTAATTCCATTTTTGGACAGCTTTATAATGGTTAAGAATTTTTTTCCCCTTAGTATCAAACCAAAAATCTTTTTGTGTAGCTTCCGCTCACCGGTGCTCGATCAGCCTTTTCAAGTTGAAAACAAGTCTTCCATAATTATAACCTGACCCTTTAGATATTTGAAGATACTCATCACATCCTCCTAAATTGTCTCTTTGCCAGGCTCAACACTTCTAGTTTTTTTCAACAGATCTTTAATCTATGGTATGGTTTTGAGTACAACTGCCCAGCATTGTCACTCTCCTCTTGATGTCTAACTTCTAACTTGTCACTGTTCTTCAGATGTGATGTTTAGATTTGAGTACCATTTACCGAATGAAGTCTGAACAGGGCAGTCTAGTTACCATGAGTATCTGGTACAGTGTTACACATTACATGCCTCAGTAGACATGCATTTATTATCCAATTTATGCCTAGACAATGTAGGGCTTCAGGGTCATGCTTATCAGAATCAGAAGTTGCAGAAAGGGGCCATAGGATCATAGATATAGACCTGGGAGGGTAGACAGGAGGTCACTAAGTCCAATCCCTACATTTTACAGATGGGCAAATTGAGGCCCAGAGAGGTTAAATGATTTGCTCAGGGACACACAACTAGAAAGGGTCTAGGGTGGGATTTGAATGAAAATCTTCCCTTATTGGTGCTGCCTCTAACATCAAAGAGCTTGATGATAATGGGGACCCTACCTTAGGCTGATGCATTTTTGGAGTTTTCAGCCAAGAAAGTGAGTCCATCCTGAAAGTCAGAAGTGTGGCCTTTGGCTCAGCTAAGGTACTGTTTTATCTCTTTTCAACTCTGTCATTGAGTTGAAGGGAGTTGGCCTGGATGTGATGGGGGATGTGAGCAGGGCTGTCATTTTAGTGTTGTCTGTTATTCATCCACAAGACCCCTGGGGCCAGGTTTTTCAGACTTGTCTGCTTGCCCAGAAAGGGGCAGGCCTAAGCCCTACAGAAATTAGAAGCACATATGCTTGGCCTAATAGAAATAGGGAAGAGGAACAGGCTGGTTCAAACTGATGTTTTGAATCATCACATAGGAGTTAATGCAGCTTGGGGAAAGTTGGGGAACTTTTCTTCCTCTGCATAAAGGAAAGAATCCATAATTAGGATGATAGACTGAGAGAATGTCAGAGCTGGAAGTAACCTTGGAGATCATTTAGTCTAAGCCCCTCATTTTCCTGATGAGCAAACAGACCATCAGAGAGTCCAAGTGATTTGTTCAAGGTTACCCCTCCAGGAAGTAGAAGAAATGGGACCCAAACTGAGACCTTCTACTTTCAGATTTTGAGTTCTTTCCCACACACTCTATGTAACGAATGTTGGTGGTCATCTAGTCCAATCTCTTAATTTTTTTTCAGATGAGGCACAGAAAGGCTAAGTGTCAAAGCTGTCAAAAGGAAAAGGTTGTTAAAAACTCATACAAGTAGTTCATGGCAGAGCTTTAATTCAAACCCAACTCTCCCGACTTCCAGTCTAGGGCTCTTACCACTCCATGATGCCTCCCTCAAAGCCAGTGAAAAAATACCTAGACCTTGGTGACTGTTCAGTCAGAAGATCTCTATCTCTGGACTAGAAGCTGATGTTTGCCCTCACCTATTTCTCTTAATATCCAGCCTGATGTATGCCTCTAGGAGCTGCTGCTTGTGGGGAGGAGGTGGTAAATCAAGTTCTGCAAAGGGCAGGGCACCATCCATTCCCCAAGCAAGCATCTTTGTGTACAAGAAGTACCTCTTTGCAAGCTGCCCTCCCCACCCCCTAGACCTCTTCCCTGCTGCAACTATATCATACCTTTTACAAAAAGTCACTTTGAGGTCACTGTTTTTTGTCCAGTATTTCAATACATTAAATGCAATTACTTCATTGTTGATTTACCTGTCATTACAGGCATGTGTTGGGACATGATTTATTGAGTGAGCTTTGTGCCAGTTGACTCGCAGTGGATTGTGCAATATTCAAAGGGCCTCATTTGCTTGGCATTACATTAGAGGCATGATGATTGCAACACAAAGCCACGTAAATGAATTCTGAGAGGCTCCATCATTCATGTTGTCATGTACTGAATCCTATTATTATTTATTACCATAATTGTACTGTGTTTCCTGGGGCGATAAATTAGGACTGATGGGCCCCGCTGACAGTCAAGGGCTGGACTCGCTCTATATAATTTAATAGGGATACTGTAGGGTCTGTATTGTGCGCTCAGAGAAGACTGCGGAGTGAATTTGGTAACTGGGAGAAAAAAAACCACCCAGCACTCTACCTCCACCCCTTTCTTGCAGACTCTTCACCATCCCTTCCCCCAGCCTTCTACACACTCACACAAAGATTGCCTCTAAGTCGGTAGTGGTGGTGGTGGTGGGGGGGGGGAGTTGTTTTCTTTTTCTGCAGTTTAGGGTCTTAAGCAAGCTGAATACGGAAGAAAAGCTGAATGAGCTGAAAATCAGCATGGCAAAGTAGAAAGACCTGGTTTCATGTCCTACCTTCGACACAAACTGGCTGTGTGTTAATCTCAATCCCCTAGGCAAGTTCTCAGACTATGCATTATGGAAGAGTTACCTATTTGCTTTGGGAGAAGTTTCTATGTAAGTAGTTTCCTACACCAGTGAAATAATACATCTAGACACTAATGTTCTTCTACTCTGTCTCATCCCCCCCAAAAGAAGGACAGAGTGCTAATGTTCCAAATGATGTGGTTAATATTCACTATCCCCCATCCCAGTGTGCCCCACTTAGATGCTAACAAGTAGCTGTCATTTGCACCAAACAAGAACCAAGCCCTTTCCCTGGCCCCAGTCAAGTGGAATTGTCCAAGGGTCTCAGATCAACGTGATGGCCACCAAGACAATGTTGTTGTTAGAAGTGAGCTTAGAAATGAACTATCACAACCTTTTTTTAATTTTGTTTTGCAGGTGAGTAAACCAAAGCCCAGAGGAGAAAAGAGACTTGCCCAAGGTCATACAGCTACCAATGAAGCCATTTGATTGTTCATTCCACTTGAAAACAAAACAAAACTGAGAGAAATTAAGTGAGAAGATACCCATGAAGGTGGTGGAGAAGCATTAGCTGTACCACCATACTACCTAACTCCTGACGTTACAGTCTTCATTTTCCCCTTGGAAACTGCAAGCATGAACCATGTATTCTGCCAAGTCCAACTCAGATGAATAGAAATTGAATGGCATCATCTTAATAATAACTGATATTTCTGTAGCATTTTAAAGGTTTATGAAGCACTTTACAAACATGAGCTCATCTGAAAATGGCCTAGTGATGCCCAAGTGGCAAAAAATCCCAAAAATAAAACAAGAGAATTCAATGTTTCAATGAAGCAAATATTTATTTATTAAGCACCTGCTGTGTGTGAGGTTGTGAAGTGTATACACTGGAGAATCACCACAAAGGGTGACGTCAAAAGGAAAGATCCAGATGCCTTCCATTCTAAATCCGGAGTTCTCATTTCCTTCTTTTGGAAAGGGAACACACAAGGGAATGATATAGAGGTATTGCTGGACAAATGAGTCTCTGTACACCTACAACCATCACAGATCCTACAGTATCAACTTAATGTTACGACCTACAAAAGTAGTGTCTGGCTCTGAAGCTGGAACCCTCAGGAAGCATTTATTGATCTCCTACTATATGACTTTGCAACAATCCCATGAGGTTGGTGGTGTAAAGATGTTTATCTCTGTTTTACAATCAATCAGTCCTCAAGTACTAAGTCTCCACTGTATGTTAGGAGCTGTGTAAGGAGCTAGCGATAAAAAGACAAAAACAAAGCATCCCTTCCCTAAAGGAGCTAACATTCTATGAGGCTGGGGACAGGGAGGGCAGGAAAAGCACAAAGCATATGCAAATAAGTACATACAAAGTAAATATAAGGCAATTTTGGCCAGGAGACAAGAGGATCCTGGGAGGATCAGCAATGGCTTCATGTAAAAAGAGGCACTTAGGCTGTGTTTTGAAATTAGCTAGGGATTCTGAGGCAAAGGTGAAGAGGGAGTGCATTCTAGGTGGGGGAAAAACCTGGATACAAGAGATGAACTCTAAGTCATGTGTGAGTAGTCCAGCTTTTTGAGAGAATGGAATACATGAAGGGATATGGAGTAAGGCTGGAAAGGTCTCTAGATAGCTAAGGGCAATAGCGAACCACTGGTGTCTTTTGAGCAAGAAAGTGATGTCATTAAATCTGTGCTTTAGGAATATCTCTTTGGTGACTAGGGATTAGACAGAGAAATGACTTGAGACAGTACATATAATTAGTAGGTACTGCAATAGTTCAGGTGACAGGTGATGAGGGTTGGAACTAGAGTAGAAGAAAACAGGACTGATGCAAGCAATGTCGTGGGGGTAAAATTGGCAAGACTTGGCAATCGATTGGTTATGCTGAGGTTGTCTCAAAAGGTTGTCAATCTGGGCAACTAGCAGAATGCTCACACCCTCCATGGAAAGAGGGAAATTAGGGAAGGCAAGGGTGGAAGATGCGGGGCAGGGGGAGGAAAGATGATTTCTTTGGAACATGCTTACTTTGAGCTGCCTACAGGCCATTCATTTGGACATGTCTAATCAAGTGAAGTAGGATTGGAGCTCAGAAGAGAAGCTAGGCTGGATATATGGATCTGAGAATCATCTGAATAGACACGACAATTGATTGAGGAGGCTGCGGCTCAGAGAGATGAAGTAAGTACACAATATAAATGTGAGTTGTTCAGCAAACAATACTTATAAAGCCAAAAGAATCTGGTGAATACATCTTAGATTTTATGTAATACACACACACAGGTGTACACACATATATACATATATACACAGACACACAAAGAGGATGTTTCATATAGCCAAAATATGCAAATATATAATATATATGCAACAATGCGAATATATGTTATGTATAATTTATAATTATACATGTAGTTTATATAACATATAATTACATATAAGAATCTGGTGAATCCTTCTTAGATTTTATATAGGTAGTATGGTGGTGCAGCTAATGCTTCTCTACCACCTTCATGGGTATCTTCTCACTTAATTTCTCTCAGTTTTGTTTTGTTTTCAAGTGGAATGAACAATCAAACAGCTTCATTGGTAGCTGTATGTTGTTATTTGTTGTTTGTTCTTCATTCTTGAAGAAGACCATGACATCAGAGAGGTGATGCCATAACATGCAAATGAATTAGATTTTAGTGAGGGAGGGCTGTACAAAGTCACCAGCCTCACTTTCTCCTTCAGAGCCACCTGAGTCCAGTGGCAAGATATAGATCAGGACGACTAGAGATGATCCTGCATCTGTTATGTAAGGATAGTATATGTACATATGATGCATGTTGAAATAAATCCAATAAATGCAAATATATACTATATACAAAATATGCAAATATATAATATATGTTATATACATCATCTATATATATATATATGATGAATCAATCCTAGGTATCTTATATATATGCATATATACACACATGTATATGTGTGTGAATACATAGGACATATGTTCTACATGTTCAACAATATAAATATATAATATATAACATACATAAATATATAATATATATTTTATATTACTAAACATAGAATATATTATACTTGCATTGTTGCTTACATTGGACACACAAAGAGTGCATCCTATGTATACACATCTATCTATCTATCTATCTATCTATCTATCTATCTATATCTAAGATGGATTCATCAGATTCTTTTGACTTTCATAAGACTTGATTGCTAAGCAACTCACATTTACATTGTATACTTTTCTCATATCTGTAAGCCTCAGCCTCTTTATTCAATTATTATATATAATTATATGTATTTGCATATGTTGGACAGGCAAGGCAGATAGACAATTCACTAAACCTTGAATTGAATAGAAGGATATGAGTTTGGATAATATTCAGGAAATTGCACATTGTTTTTAATGACTCTTAAACTGTTTATTCTATCAAATGCCCATTTTTTAAACCAATAGTCTTCTGGTGAGGTTATATGGCTTCCAAATCAAGGAACACTACTATTTTTAGAAAAAAAATTGTTATTGTATGTAACCCAAAAGTCAAAGAAACTTTTCATGATGAATATAAGGAACCTTTAAGATATTACTAGAGATGGCTTACACTTGAGCAGTAACCTAAAAGATAGCATTGATAATATTTCTGGCCAGATAAGTTGCATCTGCAGAATATTCAAAGGACCAAAAGAAAAGGCTCTGGCTCACTGGGTACTTCCTTCGTGGAAGATTTATGGGAGGATGTTGATAATCATTGGAAAACATGGGAAGACAGGGGTGTGTTGTAAAGCACACTGAAAGTTGGAGTAGCCCTGTGGATGAGACAAGAACTTTTACCAAAGTAAGAACTACCCAACGCAACCAAAAATCCCATCAGCAGACAGAAAACAATAGAATTTCTCTTTCTGGTCAGTCCTGGGTTCACACACAAAATCCAGCTCAGAATTATTGACTCATCTCACCTTTCTTTGCATTTTGTTGTTCTCCCTTGGAATGTCGTTCTTAGTGGACATCAGGTATTTTCATGTCTTACAGCAGGTGGCAGAGTCTTCTGTTTCTAAAAGGCCCAGGAGAAGTCTGTGTAAACTATAGCAGCTGACTTTAATGGCCAGAGTTTGTGGAAGCTGTCATAGTTTGAAAGCAATTGGTATTTGTACTCACCACTCAGCTTTCCAATTTTAATGTACAGTCAACCCAACCATATATTTTCTGGGAGAGGTCGGAGCCTGAATCTTAGGATGGCAACTTCTTACTCGTATAGCGATACAGTAATACTGACAACAAAAACAACCGACTACATGGTATCTTAAGCTTTACAAAACAATTTCCTCAGAAAAACCCCATGAGGTAGATAGTATAATCATCCCCTTTTATAGGTGAGTGATCTGAGGCTCGGTGGTAATATGACTTTCATATGGTTACATAATAAATGTTGGTTTCAGATTTCGAATCCACATATTCTGACTCTACATTATGCAGAACAGAAGTTCAGAGCTAGAAGAGACCCCAGAGGTTATCTGGTCAATTCCCTCTTTTTACAATTGAGAAAACTGAGGCCCAGGGAGGTTAAATAATTTGCTTAATATGTCATAGATGTAATGACAGAACCTCATTCCCGCTGTGGTGCTAGTGAAAATTAAAAGATGTTATACAGTTAAGTTAATTCAGAGTAACTTTTGTTTTATGAGAATGGCAACAGACAGAAGCACTTTGTAGAGATTGGCTCTTTAAGCTAGCTAAGATAACTTTTGCAACATTATGAAAAAAAGTAGATGTGTGAAGAAAAATAACCTTCAAAGAAACAAGATTTTATTAGTTTCCAGCTTTGAAGAACTGTCAACGAATTTTGACTCCATTCAATAAAGAAGAAAAAAAACCCAACCTTAAAAACAATTAAATGATGTTACTGCATCTGGGGTTGGATGCTAGGAACTTGGGGATCATTTTCAAGCACAAATTTATTCTCTTTTACAAATTCTATACTTCAGTTAAATAGGACTACCAGAGATTCTCCCAGATTAGACACTCAATCTCCTTTTTGTAACATTGATCCAAGTTATCCCCGAGGCCTAGATTTCACTTGTTCCTCATCTTCACCTTTCAGAGTTCCTGCTGTGCTCCAATACTCACTCAGCTCACATGCCATCCCTTCCATGAAATTTTCCCTGATGGCCACAGTTAGTGTGCTCTTCTTTAGTTTTCCTTATATCATACTTCTTATATACTAGTATCTCCTTCAGGATAGGTGCTGTCCTCTTTCTCTGTATCCCCCACAAAATGCTCCCCCAAACATATAAATAGTGGACTTTTTATCCCAGCATGTGTCATGGTGACTTGAAGGCAATAAGTGCTTTATAAATGCAATTATTACATTGGAACTCTCTTCTCCTTTCTCCATCTTCCAACTTTTTCCTTTTTCTCTCCATCCATACTGTTTGTTCTTTTTTCTCTCCTCTCTACTATCTCACCTTCCTTCTCCTACCCCTTCCCTCTCATATATGCCTTTCATAATGCCTACTCACTATAAGGGTAAAACAAAAGTACAAATGGGTAGGGGATGGTAAAACAAAACTTAGTAAAGAAAACCAAAGGGCCCTTCTAGATTTCCAGTTCAGACTGGACTGATAAAGATTAAGAAAAACAGCTGCCACATGTATCCTATGTGGTTTCCAATGTTCCAAATCTTGCCCCATCAGAAAAGAGTTGGGTAATATCCCTATTAAAGAGATGTAGTAGAATGATGTTAGTATTTTACTGTCTGATTCATGCTCTTTCAAAGACCTAGGTTTGTGGTCTGAACTGAGAATAGATTCTGTCCATCAAAATAAGTTCTCTCTAGTGTCCTGGCCTTTGAAGAAATGCAGAAGCTAGCAAAATGAGTTCTTCTATTTATAAAATGGTTGTGGCCATGTCAATCCATTAGATCAGCAGCAACAAAAGATATAAATCAAAAATGGACTATAAAATACCATCACTGGGCCCAATGACCCCAAAGTTACATAACTGTCAGCAATTAAAAAGCAACTTTTCTCATGAGTCATGAGATTGTCTATGGAATGGGATGCAATGGAGGAACAATGTGCTTATATGTGAAAGGCAAATCTAACAACATTTACTGAGCAAACCCCAAGAAAAGATATTTGGGTCCTAACCAAGGACTCAAGGGTGTTATGCCCCCTCCAAAAATGATAGTCAGATCTACTGGCATAATGTTCAAAGCTCGTGGTGGAAAGATATTTTTTAAGAACACAGGACTTCAATTCTGCGCAATGTATTATATGCGAAAGGGGTTTGTGGTTTGGGGGTGGGGTAGTAGCAATGATATGGAATAGGACACATGCACACACATTTGCATGAACATATATACATACACCCGAAATGTAAAAGAGCTGAAACTTTGGAGGAGCAGTATAACATCATGGTATGAACAATGGACCTGGAAGACTTGCATAGGAATCTATCTCTGACTTACTAGCTATGGGAAACTGGGAAATTTACTTAACCTTCTAAGTCACAATTTCCTTATATAAAAAACAGGGGATTAAAATGTCACTATTAACCTTATAGAGTTGTTTTAAGGACAGTTTGTAAATCTTAAAGTGCTGTGTAAACACGTGGTATTGTTTGGGTTAATGGTGGTTCTTTAAAGTTAAGGGTAATCCTCAGTGACTTTATTTTTAAAAATAAGTATTATTCAATAATTAAATAATTAAATTCATTTTGCTTTTACTTCACAATCATTTCTGGATACCCCTTCTATATATACTCTGAATCTACTTGTATAACAAAGAAACCAGTCAAGTAAAATCAAATGATACTGTGAGCACATCTGACAATATATGCCACATTCTGCCTCCATAGTCCTCTTCTTGTTGTCTGAAAGCAGGGACATGCATTTCATTATCTATTCTCTGTGATGAATTCTTTTTTCTCTACTTACTTAGCATATAGCTTTCTTTTACTGTTCTTTAACATTATTAGAGTTACATTAGATAGTTATATAAATATGTATAATTACATATAATTATATAACTATATTGAATTTATTTCTATAATAAATATTCATATATTTATGTAGTTACTAATAACTTATTTATATAACTATGTATTTCATTTATTTCTAGATATAAATATTTATATAGTTACATAGTTATGTGGTTATAGAACTATATAACTAGTTATATAACTATATATGTAACTTTATAACTAATTAGTTATATAGTTATTCTTCTGGTTCTACTTACTTGCCCTGTGTCAATTCTTCTACACATCTTCCCAAATTTTTCAGAATTCCTCATTCCTTACTGCATATTCCATTGTATTCTTATACCACAGTTTGTTTAAGCATTCCTTAATCAATAGAAACCTACATCATTTCCACTTTGCTACTACCACAGAAAGCACTACAAATGATATCTTGGTTTGGGCCTTTCTTTCTCTTTGCGATCCTCTGAGGATATATGCCCAGAACGACTTTACTAGAATATAGGACATGAATAGTGCCACTTTTCTCCAATAGTATCAAATTATTTTCCTAAACTGAGCAAATTTACAGCTCCATCAATAGGTTAGCATTATTCCTGTTTTCTCATAGTCCTTCTGACATCCACTGTTTCCATTTTTTTGTCATCTTTCTCAATTTCCTTCACACAAGATGAACTCTGTTTTATTTTTCATTTACTTTATTATTTGGGATTCTGTGGAAGTTTTCATAGTGTGTAACAACAATGCTGCTTGTAGCTGCTGCTGAGGCGTAAGGCCCAACAAGACCAGCAAGAAGAGCTGCCAGCACAGGTTCTTCAATCTGCTTTCTAAGGCATGCAACTTTACAATCTCACTTTAGTCAAACATACATATACCATTCACTTAGTTCAGGGGGAAAAGCCAGTACCCTGAACTTCAGAGCAAGTACAAACAGAAATTATAAACATACACTATATAAACAGAGCAAATAACACAAACCAATCTATCCATAGCAATACATAGTTACCAGAGAACCACTAACATCTGGGTTTTTCCAAAGCCAGGGGGCTCTTAACAAAGGCTGCCCAGAGTCTCCACACCAACACTCTTCCAGTGAGTGAATCCATAACAAAACATTAACCTCTGAGTTTATATACCCTTCTTAGAGCCCAAAGGTTTCACACCTATTCAGGAAAAGGGTGTGGGCCTGGGGCTTAGCACCTAGCAAGACCTAATCAAAGGCACTTGATTACTTTAGCATTCTAAAAGACAAAACAGTAAAAAAAAGTCCCATCTTAATTAATATTACATAGGGTCATTGGATCTTCCATAGGTTGCAATTCCCCTGTTCAATTAATGATAATCAGTGATAATCCTCAGGAATTTTAGTGATGCTGACTGATGGCTTCTAATATCATGACCTCATAGTTCCATGATCTCTTCAATTCTAGTAAACTCAGTCTAAACTTCGGTCCCTAGTTGGGATAGACATACCATAGATCTTGTCATCACCTCTGAGATACTGAGCTCTTCAAAACTTATTTGAGAACAACCACTTTGCTTTCTCATTTTTTTAGCTCTAATGAACTCACTCTTCTAGATTGTGACTTCCAGTCTCATCCCCATCCCTATGTTCTTTTAGTACATCATTTCCATTCTAGCTTCTTTCACTTCCCTTCCTTCCCCACATAGGCTGGACCACATGGGAAGCCTTTACAATGTAACTTTCACCATTAGCTTGAATGTATTATGCTCCCCTCCCCCATTCCCACTGCCACCATTCCTGCCTCACCAATACCCAACCCCATACGTTGGTACCTATTGTCTGATTTTTGCTCCCGGATTATTGCATGTTGCTGGAGAATGTTAGGAAATTTTACTGACAGGGTTCGTTATGCATTCATCAATCAATCAGCAAGCATTTATTGTCTACTATGTGCTAGATTAGGGGTGGAGAACCTGTGGCCTCAAGGCCACATGTGGCCCTCCAGGTCCTCAATTGTGGCTCTTTGACTGAATCCAAACTTCACAAAATAAAACTTGTTTTGTGAAGTTTGGATTCCCTGTGCTAGGTGCTGAGAGTGGAAACTCAAAGATTAGATTTTGCTCCAACAGCAGCTGGGAATTTAGTGGTATTTTTGCTACTTTCTCATTGGTACTCCTTATCAAAATCCCAGTGGGATGACTCAATGCATTCAGGGAAAGATATATTCTAAAAGAGCCAAGAACTTAAATTCTAAGCAAGTTACCATATGAATGTATGTCCATGGCAAGAGGAGAGGAAGAAGAGTTTTGGTGGAGATGAATTAGGGGCAAAGGAAGAGTAAAATGAAAAGAAAAATAGGAGATATGAATGCCAATGGAAGCTTACACAAATTTATCATTTAGACAAAATAGCAAGTGGAAGTTACTGGGCCATCATTTACATCTAGGAGTCCTGTTGGACCAAGTTCAGAGCCAATTGCTGATGTGAATTATTCAAACCCTGGACCATGTTCAAATCAGCCTGAATCCTTTCTAGAAGCATCTTATTATGACTTTTTTGGTTATTTGAGGCCATTTTTCCCAAGTAAGGCAGAACTAAAAATAATTAAAAGTAGAACCATCCTTAGTGGTTTTGAAAAATAAATTCTTAATGCTTATTCCCTTGCTCTCTCTTTTGCCCTCAAACAAAGCAAATGGCAGGTAACAGAATTCAGGCAAGATGTCTTCCTCTAAATACTAGATATATGAAGTAAACTATAATATTTTGAAAGCAGCAGGATGCTACAAGAACTGAAACCCTTCAGTAGAGCATGTTGTAAAAGCTGAAGGTCGCTTTCTATCGAGTATATGTAGTTATAGTTCTGTTGCAGTTGAAAGACCATATTGGAATTCCTTCTAGCCTGAGAATGCTCCGGTTTCAATTAATTTCCTTCATGGAGAAAAGATGACCTCTAGGTGGAGTTGGTCAAAATGAACTCAGCTCGGCTGCGATGTTTTCAGGTTATTCATTCATTCGGCAAACATTTACTGGGTCTGTAATGTTCCAATGTTGGCTCAGATACTTCTAACTGTGAGAACTCTGGGAAAATCACTTAATTTCTCAGACTTGATTTACTCATCTGAAAAATGAGGATAGTAGATAATATAGTACTTTCTTGAGAAAGTTGTTGTGAGGATCAAATAAAATAACATCTTTAAAGCACTTAGCATGGTGCCTGGCACATAGTAGGCCCTTAATAATTACTATAGAATTTGACTGACTAAATCAATTTGTAAACCTTAAAGCTCTATATAAATGCTAGCTATTTTATTCTCATTATTATTAATGTGCATAGAACACCATCCTTGGAGCTAGGTGAGAAATGAAGTTTAGATAAGATGTGATCCTTGTCCTCGCGTATCTGATAGTCTAGAAAAAAGGATAAATACCAAATAAACAACTTTAATAAAGAATATCATATAAGTACATTTGAGATGTACAAAACAAAAGGTCATTTTAGATCAGGAGGTGGAAAACTAGAGGATCAGACCCCAAAACAGAAAAGCAAACTTTAAGGGCCAACAGAAAGTTGAAGGCTTTCACTGGATTATATCTGATTTCTTTGGAACCAGCTCTATGATAAATCATAGTTTATGAAAGTTTGGTCAATCTAGTCCTGGTCTTCTGGGAGAAGGTTTGCTGGGGGGCAACCAGCTTACTCAGGGCTCTACCTGGCTCAATTTCGTTTTCTACTCTTTCTCCAGAAAAGTGCTGTATTTCAACGCAAATGACTTGAATTAAAACATTGGCTTTATTATTATTTTTATGACCTTGGACAAATAATTTTGCATCTCCAGGTCTCAATTCTGTCTTCACTGAAAGGTGGTGGTTGAACTAAATGACCTCCATGGTATGGTACTTTCCAGCTTCAAAGTCCTATGGTCTTAAGATCTCTCCTGATGAGGAGTGCAATGTGTTTGTTCTTGGAATGAGTTCTAGACATTCTCTCAAGTTCAGGCAGGGTGAAGGGCTGTGGTTTTTTTGAACCTGGCTGGACATTCCCTCTTTCTGGTGAGGTCAGGGGGAGGCCTGGGAGGGGAAGGGTTGAAAGCTGAGGGAAAGGAATGTGGACCAAGGTCCATATGCATAGAGGAATGTTTTTTGGAGATCTCTGAAAATAATTTAATCTGATTTGCCCTCTTCACATCCCAAAATGCAATCTCACTTAGCATTTGTGGTTGGAGGTGAGTCTTTTCAGCAGGAGAGAAAATGAATCACTTTATCCCTTGTCCCACTTTTTATGGAGAGTTTGAATGATAATTTGATATCCAATTATCCTGGAATTATACTGGAAGGGAAATGCTTTATTGGGGCTGCAGAAGAGGGGCAGGAGTAAGGTGTTAATGAAAAACATATTTTGATTCCAAAGTAGCTGGGTTTTATGTTTATTTCAGAGAAAGTCCTCAGGGCTCTGAGGAGAGAAATGTAATAAAATGATAATTAGGGGCCCAGGGACCCTCACCAAGGTGTAAGTGATTACTTCATAGGAAGTTGCCTGCTGCTTCTCCCCCTGTTATTGGCAGTCTCTCTATGTCCTTGTTTTTGTGTTTTTTTTTAAATTTTTGTCCCAAAGGGATACAAAAAAGTTGAGTGAATTGCCTTCTTTATTCCCAGTTGTACTGTGCCCAAGTATGGCATTCCTTTGGTGTAACCATACTAATGCCTTTTCTGTTTATATTTCTTAAATGGGATGGAGAAGAACACTGGGCTAAGTGTCAACAGACTGAAATCCTCAACTCTACTACTTGATCTTTTGGGACCTCTTGTATTGACAAAGTCAACTTCAGGATGGTTTGATGGGTTGGGGAGGAAGGAGAGATATACTTGGAAATGAAGAAGATGTAAAAATCCAAATTATCAATAAGAATTAAAATAAAAGCACAGGATGGATGAGTCATGTCTAGGAAACAGCACTCAGGAAATGGAACTAGGAGATTTAGTGAATTGCAAGTTCAAGATCAGTCAACGGTGGGTTATGATAGCCGAAGATAGTAATGGAATTGCTGTGTTAAGATAGTAATACTGAAATATTACAGACTTTAAAGAATGGAGAATGAATATCACATCGGAGGACCATGGAGAGGTGCATGATGGATGTGAATAGGTTGCGATATTGAAAAAATTATGAAGGAGATTTGGGGTAAAGGATATCATTAAAGAAATATATGAGGAAAAAAAGAAGAGAGAGCCTGGTCAGATGGTAAGAAGGAAGGATAACTGATGGACAACTGCTGTATCTCACTGTTAATCTCAGGAATTTGAGAGAGAATGAACAAGATCTCCAGCACATTGGGTAGGGTACTTATGGAAGAAAATGGGTAAGAGTCATACAGGATGAGCAGGTATAGATGGGTTGTGACCTACATTATCAGAATGAATACCCATATGGATGAACTCACCCTTAATTGAAGTATTGGAATATGGGGGAAGTTGATATGTTCTGTTACATTCTGGTCAGACTACACCAAGAGTATTATGTTCATTTTAGAGTTCCAAATTGTGGGAAAGACATAGACAAACTGTAGGCCATACAAAGGATGACAACCAAAATGGTGAAGTGACTTGAAACAACAGCAAAGACAACAATTATTATTATTGGCATTTGTACAGTGCTTTTAAAATTAATTAGTGCTATGCGAGCATAGGATCATTTGTTTGAACCCCAATTCCACATTACCAAATGACTCTTGGACATTTCCAACTGAATGTCTAATGGGGATCTCAAATTCAACATGTGCAAAACAGAACTGATTATCTTTTCTCCAAACCCTTTTCTCCCCCTAACTTTGCTATGCCTGTCAAGGATACTGGAATCCTAGTCATCGAGGTTTGTTTTCTTGACTCTTCTTTTCTTTCTCACTCTCCATATGCAATTGGCTGCTAGCTTTTGTTAATTGTACCTATTCAATGTTTCTTACAGACCTTGCCTTCACTTTACTCACATGACCTCCAACCCACAGCAGGCCTTTATTACATTTAATTGATGTCCCTGCCTCAAGCCTGTCTCATCTTCGTTCCAAAGAAATATTCTTGTGGTTTGGAGGGTATTTGCAAGTAGAATAATCCGATCACCTCTGTTTTTATTTATATATATTTTTGCAAGAATATTTTAAGGACCTCTTTTATTGAATGTTCATCTTTGCTTCTTCAGAATTAGGCTTAACTTTGCAGGAGGTTATTATTTTGGATTGCTGCTTGTGTTGCTTTCCTTTTTGGAATATAGTATTACATTCTTTCTTGCAGAATAATCCTGTATTATTCAAATTGCCTTTGCCTTCATATTTGAAGATCTTTCTCCTGGATGTTGATTGCTAATTGGGATTATGAAAGTTAACCACTACATGCCTTGGAGTTTGAAACAGCATTGTTTCAGGAGGCAATCTGAATTCTTTCAATCAAGGCTTTGCTTTCTGTATTTAGAAATTCTGGGCAGTAATTCTTGTATTGTTTCTTGATTGATAGATTCATTTTTAACTTATTTTAATTTTTTAATAGAACAGTGATAGAAAGGAACCCAGGAATACTTGGGTTCAAGAACACATACGGGTTATGTGACCTTGGACAAGTCATTAAATGTTGCAGTCGTCTAGACCATATTCTAAGACTATTAGTTGAATAAAAGGCATTGACCTGCATCCATAAAAGGACTTTCCTTGCTGACAATTCCCTATATCAATTAAATCACAGATCCAGTTCATATCTCTAGTTCTTAGTTCTTTCTTCCTAGCAATAGAGGATTAGACTTCATATCCTCCTATTCACTGACCAGTGTATTTCCCCCATCCTACTACTGGTCATGTGAAACTTGTGATTCAAACATCAAAGCCTCTTTCCCTGTGACCCAACTGTGACAGTGAAACATTTAGGATATTTTGTGGGGGGCAGCTGGGAAGGTTAACCTGCCATTTGGGATAACTTTCTGTCTAAACATAGGACATAAACAGAGGATGCAGACAATGGAACCATTGTATAGAGGGTGGATTTCTGCTTGGGCAGGCCTTCAGGTAATCTGATTTGGAAAGCATAAAATAACAACCAGGCACAACTAAAACACTTTGAGGCCAAGAGAAACCTATAATAGAGAGACATTTTCAAGTCTACAGATTCAGGAACTTGCTCCACTGGAGCATAGCTGGGTTCTGATTTCCAACCTGATTTAATGTTGTTGATGCTGATGTGTTCTTAAATAGTTCATTTCTGCTTTCAGCAATCTCACTAACAGCCAACATAGCCTTTCCAATGCCACTTTCCTATTTCCTTTCCTTCCACACTCCCAAGGGAAAAACCCTGGCTCTAGAGTTAGAGTTGTTGGTTGTTATTGTTGCTCAGTCATGTCTGGTACTTTGCGACCCCATTTGGGGTTTTCTTGGCAAAGATACTGGAGTGGTTTGCCATTTCCTTCTCCAGCTCATTTTACAGATGAGGAAACTGAGGTAAACAGGGTTAATTAAATGACTTGCCTAAGGTCACATGGCTAGTAATTGTTTTAAGTCACATTTGAACTCAAGACAAGGAGTCTTCCTGAGTCCAGGTCCAGCACTCTATACACTGCACTACCTAGCTGCCCAAGGATATGTTTAGAAGTCAGCTTTTCAGGGTGCTTTAGTACAAGTTCCCTCAGTGGAGTTCTTCGTACAGTACCTCTGTGTCTAGGCCTGTCCTTAGTCTAAAACACCTGTCCTAGTGTCTTAAGGTAGTTCCTTTCCTTTTCCACAAGCTACTAAGGAAGCTATATTCCCTCACATAATCATATTTTTTTCTCCTAAAATTTTCTTTTGTTTCCCCTCCACATACCCCCATAGCATAGCTCCCCTCATCTCCCCATCCTTCTCTGGACTAAGAAAGACAATTTGGAAGAGGTCAAAGAGTTGGATCCTTAGGCCTTCTACTTGTACCTAAACCTTCCAACCAGGCTTTCTTAAGCTGGGGTCCATGAACTTGTGTTTTTTTTTTTAATTTAGATAACTGTATTTCAATATAGTTGGTTTCTTATGTGAATCTATATATTTTATGCATTAAAAAACATTATTCAGAGAAGCGATCCTTATGTTTTACCAGGCAATCAAAGGGAGTCAGACACAGAAATGGTTAGGAACCCTTTCTCCCATTCATATTTCTTCTGTAGTTCATGAATATATTCACTAATAATACCTGAACAGCTAGATGGTGTAGTGGACAGAGTTCCAAGCCTGGAGTCAGGACAACTCATCTTCCTGGGTTCAAATCTGGCCTCAGACACTTTACTAGCTATATGACCCTAAACAAGTCACTTAACCCTGTTTGCCTCAGTTTCCTCATCTGTAAAATGAGCTGGAGAAGGAAATGGCAAACCAGTCCAGTATCTTTGCCAAGAAAACCCCAAATGGGGTCATGAAGAGTCAGACACAACTGAAATGACTGAACAACAATGATAACAATAAATTATCAAGGGTACCACCGTTCTCACAGTTCCCCAGGCTCACAACAGAAATGCAGTCCTCAACTCTTCACTTTCTCGCCCCCACACCAAGTGCAATCTATTGCCAAGACCTGTTGATTTCCCTTTAGTGACATCTGTCCAATGTGTCCCCTTCTCTCCTCTGATACTGCTACCACTCTGGCATAGGCCCTCATTTCCTTATGCCAGGACTATTGCAATAGCCTGAGGGTTGGTCTGCTGGCCACAAGTCTTTCCCTACTACAATCCGTTCTCCATTCAGCTGTCAAAATGACTTTCCTAAAGTGCCGGTCCAATCATGGCACCCCCTGCTCAATAAAGTTCAGTGGTTCCCTATCAATTCTAGGATCAAATATAAAATTCTCTATTTGATGTTCAAAATCTTTCATAACCTAGCTCCCACCCACTTCCCAATGTTTTTATGCTTCAGTCCCTTCCCCATGCTCTTCAATCTGCTGATAGTGGCCTCCTGGCTGCTCCTTGAACAAGACATTATCCCTTACCTGGAATGTTCTTCCTTCTTATCACCACCTCCCATTTTCCTTGGCTTCCTTCAAATCCCAACTAAGACCCCACTTTCTACCGGAAGCTTTTCTGAATCCCCCTTCATTCTAATGCCTTCCCCTATTAATTATTTCCTATTTATTCTATAGATAGCTTGCTTCAGTGTAATTGTTTGCATTTTATCTCTCCCGTTAGATTGTGAGCTCCTCAGGTATGGGAACTGTCTTGGCCTGTCTTTATATCTCTAGCACTTAGCACAGTTCCTGACACACAGTGACCAATTAATAATTAATATTAATTATTAAATTAATTAATTTATTTAATGCTTCTTGTTTTAAACAGTCGAGTTCTATATATCATAGCTGTAGGAAAGGTGGGCATTGGGAGTTTAGTGGTAAAATGGGTAGAGTGCTGGACCTGAAGTCAGGAAGTCCCAAATTTGAATCTGCCTCAGACATTTACTACTGTATGACCCTGAGCAAGTCACTTAACTTCTGTCTACCTCAGTTTTCTCATCTATAAAATGCAGATAATTATAACACCTACCTCTCAGAGTTGTTACAAGAGCAAACTAAGATAATGTTTGCAAACTTTTGTAAATCTTAAAGCACTATATAAATGCTAGTTCATTATTGTTATCATTATCATTATTATTAAATAGGCTGGAACTTTTAAATGCACGTATCCTTCCGGTAATGCTATGTAGCTATGAATTTTGGGACACCACAATCTCTGGAGAATAAATACTTCAGGTAACCCAAAGGACAATGGAAAGATGCAATAGACCACCATATATCCCCAAAGATGAATCGTGCAAGAAAATGGCATAAAAAACATCATCAAGAATGTGTGATTGGAAAAAGAGGAAGACAAGTCATCATGTAGTGAGAATGAGAGTGAGATATAGATGATGGCTAGCCCTCCTGCACTAGTATTCACTGTGCATTAATAGAACTAAAGTAAGGTCTTTGCCTCAACTGCAAAGATTTTCTATGGAGAATTTAGTGGAAAACATACAAACAACCTACATGAGAAAACACGGATGGTTGTCTTTTTTTCTCTTAGAGTGATAGCCCATGCTGATAAGGATCCAAATCCAGTGGAGTGTGCCCGTGACACATGTATACTAATAAAATATTCTTCTGCTTTTAAGGAGAAAACTTCTAAGATGCATGGCTGTATGCTTATTCCAATCATATTTCAATGGCTCAGTATTCTTGGGAAGTCCTCCTCCCTTTTTAATGGGATTACTTTCAGAGTCTGTGGCTTTTATCTGAAAATAGAGGTTGTCCTATAGTAGAGATCATTTTAGCTTGGCTGGATTGACACCCACCAATCAGTGGGTGTCAGCAACTGGGCTAAATCTGTAGCTATAGCTTCTGAGACATTCATAAGAAATAAGATTTCAGGCCTGCAACATGACTAGATATAGCTTTATATGCAGCCTATACCTGAGTTATTCCTTTGTCATCAAGTCCTAGTCTTTACTTTGAAACCCACTGGCCACTTACTAGACGTGTCACTTTGGGCAAGTCACTTATAATGTCTCTGGGCCACTTTATTTTTCTCTGAAAAAGGAGAGAACTAGCTAGCAGGGCACCCTGGTGTGTGCATGGGATCTCTCCTGCTGGGGAGGCTGAGGCTGTCAGATCTCTTGAGTTCAAGAATTATTCTTCTTCTTTTTTTCAATAATATTTTATTCCCCCCTCCAATTACATGTAAAACAATTTCTAGCCTTAATTTTAAATTTTGAGTTCCAACTTCTATCCTTCCCTACCCTCACGTCTTCCTGAGATAGTAAGCAATCTGATACAGGTTATATGTGTGCAATCATGTGAAACATGTCCAAATTTGTCATTTTGTTCAAGAAGACTTGTACAAAAGAAAGGAAGGAAGGAAGGAAGGAAGAAGGTAAGGAAGGAAGGAAGGAAGAGAAAGAAAAAAGAAAAATAGTATACTTTTTTAGTCTATAGTCAGACTATATCAGTTCTTTCTTTGGTGGATAGCATTTTTCATGATCGATCCTTTGGGATTGTCTTGGACCATTGTATAGCGAAGAATAGCTAAATTGTTCACAGTTTTTCATCATACATTATTGCTGTTACTGTGTATAATGTTCTGCTTACTTCACTTTGCATCAGTTCATGTAAGTCTTTCCAGGTTTTTCTGAAATCATCCAGCTTGTCATTTCTTATAGCACAATAGCATTCCATTACAATCATATGCTGCAGCTTGTTCAGCCATTCCCCAGTTGATGGACATCCCCTCAATGTGTAGCCACCACAAAAAGAGCTGCTATAAATATTTTTGTACAAATTGGTCTCCTCCCTTCTCTTTTTAAAATGTCTTTGGGATACAGAGCTAGTAGTGATATTGTTGGATCAAAAGGTATATATAGTTTAATAGCCCTTTGGGCATAATTCCAAATACGCTCAAGAGTTCTGAGTAAGGTAAGGACTAAGTTGAATGGGTGTCCGCTCTAAATCTGGCACTGATGTGGGGAGCCCCAGATAACAGGTTGCTGCTAGGTTGCTTGAAGAGGGGTTAAAAGGCCCAGGTCAGAAAATGCAGCAGGTCAGTCAAAGCTTCTGTGCTGATCACAGTGGGACTCAGCCAATGAATAACCTCTGCACCTCCAGCCTGAATATGACAGAAAGACCTAGTTTTTAAAAACAAACAAAAAGAAGACTAGACTAGATAATTTCTAAGGTTCCTTCCAGCTTGAATTTTAAATATAAATATATGATTCTATGGAAGTTCTTGAGATTGTCAATTTCTTTTCTGAATAGGGAAACCTCATTGTGTACCCTAAGGCAGATGTTTTAAACATTTAGTGACAGACTCTGGTACGATTGAAATAATTTTATAAGAGATAACTATGAAGTAAACGAGAGTGATATTAACCAACATACCAAAACAGCTAACATTGCTTTTACTATATTTATTCAAATGTTCTGTCCTTCCGAATAGTCTCCTTAGAAATCTGCACAGTTTTTCCAGTAATGTTCTACCGTTCCTTAGAATATGTTTGTGAACCTTGTAGGAAAACAGACAGAGCATTGAATGGCTCTGAAGGTAATGTCAATGCACCTAGGCCAAAATGGCATTTTGTCCTGTGGTTCCTGAAAGGGGAAGAGTGAAAAAGGTGAAGGGAAGGGAGGGCAGAGAGAACAGATGAGGAAAATGAGGCACCTGGAGGTTCTGATTTGTTTAGCTTCTCACAGGAAGTTTGTTTCTGACTTGAGATTAGAAACCATATTCTTACAGTTAATGAATGGATTGTGTATCAGCTCTGGTTCCCTATCCCAAGTAGCTGGATAAAGGAGCACCAACCTACCTGTATACTCTGGATATCCATTTTCTTTCTTCCTATCAGATACCACATCATCATCAATTTTTGGGGGGGTGGTGGAGATGGTAGTGGTGTTGGAGTGGGCCAGGGAATTGGGAACGGAGGGTAAGAGTTATGCTATATCCCCTTAATCTTGGATGTTATCTAAAGGATCTGGGCCTGGGTCTTAAACTTTGATGAAGGGCATCAGCTTCCCAGGACAACAGTTTCTATTCAGAATCAGTCTAAAGGATCCTTGTCATTGGACCCAGGGCTTTCTTCAATGGAATGTAAACTCATTGAGGGTAACCCTTCACTTAAGGACTCCAGCTAAAGTTCAGGTAGGAGAGGGATATGGGGGCAGCAAAGGCTTAGTAGGATACAGTAAACATACCCAAAAGGGAGCAGCAGAGGCATTTTGGGATATCTAGATATAGGTGAGTGTGTATATGTATATATACATATATACACATATATAAATGTATATATATATATATGTGTGTGTGTGTGTGTGTGTGTGTGTAAGACAGAATGCTGCAGATCCTAAACTTATTTAATATCTAAACCGCAACTCAAGACACTATGTCCTCTTGACCTTAGTCCTTGAGCCTGCTTGGCTCCCTGGGTTCAGAGATCTGTGCTAATCAAATTCCTAATGAGCTTTCTCCTACAATGGCCACCATAATGGGAGGCCTCATCCAACATCTGCCTACCTGGCCTTCATAACCCTATCTTACACACACTCTGGTCCATGAAAATTTGCTTTCTAGAATTTATTCACAAGGGAAAAGATAATTTTCAAATTCAGAAATATTACAATAATGGAAACAATTAAAAATTTGCAGAAAATATTTTATGTTATGATAGATTCATAGAACCATGGAGTTGAAAGGGAACTGAGATAGCTCTAATTCAACCTATACTTAAATAGGGCCTCCTCTATATCATCCACATTAAGTGATCATCTGGTATCCATTTAAGAACCTTGAGTGAGGGGGGAAGCCATAACCTCTTAAAGCATCCCACTAAAATTTTGTACTGTTCTAATTGTTTGGAAGTTTTTTTTCCTTTATATGAAACCTAAACATGGCCCTTTGCAATTCCCTCTATTTCTCCTAGCTCTGCCTTCTAGGGCCAAATACAACATACTGTATTTCTTCTCAACTTTCTAGCCTTTTGTATACTTGAAGATAGCTATCATGTTCCCCATGTTCTTTTTCTTCAATATAAATAACCCCTGTGTCCATACTAATCATTGTATGGCACAGTATCTTTCCCTCTCACCATCTTGGTCTTACCCTTTGTGCTTACTTCAATTTGTCAATGTCTTTCATCAAATGTTGTGCCAAGTACTAACCACAGCAATCTGGTTGTGGTCTGACTAGGACAGTGTCCCTAGTTTAATTGGCTGATCTTTAACTATTAAGCTATTCTGTTTCTCTATACTTTCTCAGGCCCACCTTGACCCCATCATTCTGTTAATGTTGGGTATCTATAGCTCCTTTGACTTGATAAACAATAATGGTGTCTTCCACTATAGACTAAATACAATAAGTATTCTGACCTAGAAATAAGAAGGAGAACCCTAGAGTTTGTACATTTACTCCTTATTCTATTACTAGAGTCAGTTGCATTTATGTGGAGCAATGAGGATGGTGACAGGGAAGAAACCTCTAAACACAATGACGTATACATCATGAATGCATTGATATACCTTGATTTTAATTTGCTGGTCTTAAGCTTTATCCAATGGAGATGTCTCACCTTCTCTAAAAACCTTGAAAAGACAAAGTTATACTAGAAATGGAGCAAAAGACTTTTGTTCTACAAGATTCAGAGAATAATTGGAAAATGGAATTGGATTTGAGCTGAACTCCTTAAGAATTAGACATTGTTTTACTTCCACAAAGATAATCCCAATTAAGAGGTGATGTTGGGCAAAAGAAATTGAGAAAACTCACTCTATCACCTTGATGATGGTGTGAGATTGGTGAAAGGGAAAGATAGGTTGATTGTATATTTATAATGGTAATAATACCACGTGAAGTATATATGTGAAGGAAACAGTATACTAGAGCATAATGGAAAGAGCATTGAATTTTGAATTTAAAAGCTTGGTTTGAGTCCTACCTCTGACATTTAATAGCTAGTTGTGTTACTATAAACAATTCACCTCTTGAGGAGCATTCAGGATATTCTAAGTTGGTGTTGGAGGTGAAGACATGAATGGTTCTGCGTTAGAGAAAATGGTTGTGTAGAGTGATAAGCTTGTTACTGTCCCAAGTTATTTATATTTGGCTATGATATTAGAATTTATTTCCCCTCCTAACAGGCTGTACGTATCAAGGTGGCCAAGTGGAAGAATGTATGATGAATAAGGAATGGAATTTCAAGCTATAAGTAGATGCTTTTTTGATTGCATGATAAGACCATGAATACAATGGAAAAAGTCCTGGGTTTAGGACACCTTGGCTCTGGTTTTGATTCTGTCATTGTTATTCAATTGTTTTTCAGCTCCATTTTGAGGTTTCTTGGCAAAGATACTGGAGTGGTTTGCCATTTCCTTCTTCAGCTCATTTTACAGATGAGGAAACTGAGGCAAAAGGGTTAAGTGACTTGCCCAGGGTCACACAGCTAGCAAATGTTTGAGGCCAGATTTGAACTCAGGAAGGTGAGCCTTCCTAGTTCCAGGCCTGGAGCTCTATCTACTGTGCTACCTGACTCTAGCAGTAGGTATATGACCTTAAGGAAGTCATAACTTCTGAAGGAGTCATTTTTTTTACCCATAAATGAAGAAGGGACTGGACAAAATCATGTCTAATGTCTTTTTCAGCTTGAATATTCATTGATGTCAAGTGATAGGGAGAGATTTGGTCTAGTCCTGATCAATCCTATAGGGAGACAATCCAAGGAGAGTCTTGGCCTCTCTCAAGAAAGTAGTAGAAAAGACTAAAAATAGTGAAGATTTGATAGAACATGGGGTATTGAAACCTTGCTTCCTGTATCTCCTTTTAGTCTTTTGCCCAAGGTCGAACTTAAAGGTAGGTTATAAAATTGGAATTGTAGACT
Source organism: Trichosurus vulpecula (assembly GCF_011100635.1). Lineage (NCBI taxonomy): Eukaryota > Metazoa > Chordata > Mammalia > Diprotodontia > Phalangeridae > Trichosurus > Trichosurus vulpecula. The sequence goes on from NC_050575.1 coordinate 307,535,684, forward strand.
CATATATACCATCAGATCCATTCCTAAAGATGTACAGACCAGGGAAGCTCCTACTATAACTATGCTGCCCTGGCCCACTCCCCCCCCCCCAACTCCCCCCCATTTTGCCCTCAACATCTTATTTATTTAAATCAGTTAAAATGAACATCATGGATAGTTTTGAAGGCATATGCAAAATGAGAAGAAATAGATCTGTCACCATTACTTTAGTGATGAAATGAGGTTATAGGCTGAATGTATGTCCATCATGAAAATACATTCAAATTTGCATTATTTGAAACTATAGCTATGTAAAATGGGCTAATTGGTTCTGGTCCAATGGAAATAGGCAGTGAAAATTTGAATAATGCAACCATTTCACAGGATTTATTGTTAGGGTTCATCTGAATTTACCTGGCACACTTAACCTGTGTAAGAAGCAACAAAGGGTGGTAGAAAGGGCACTTAATTTAGAATCAGAAATCTTGGCTCATCCATTAGTTAGCTATGTGATGACATTCAACGGTGCCTCAGTTTCTTTGTGTGTAAAAAGAGTGCACCACATGAGATGATCTCTCAGCTTCTCTCCATCTTTGCCACTCTAGAATTCTGACTTGTTCACTCTGCACCTGTGGGCAAACCATTCACCTTTCTGAGCCTTAGTTTCCTCTTTCATATTTGCCTCCTGGCTTCCCTGGCTTCCCTCATGTCTCAGCTAAAGCCTGTCCTTCTGAAAGAAGGCTTTCCCCATCCTCAATCTTAGCACCTTCCCTCTTGGACTACCCCCTATTACTAAATAGTAACTGTTTCTCTTTTGGCCAGGAACCCTGCCTAAAAGAGGCCTATTCACTGAATGGACATTACCTCACTAGAAGTGAGAACCTGAAAAGACCTTAGCCTAAAAGGGCCAGGGTCTCCCAATGCATCCTGGGTCATCTCCAGTTGTTCTGGTCAATATCAGGCCACTGGACCCAGATGGCTCTGGAGGAAAAAGTGAGGCTGGTGACCTTGCACAGCCCTCCCTCACTCAAATCAAAGTCAACTGCAAGTCATGTCACCATGGTCCTCTTTGAAAATGAAGGACAAACACAACAACAATAAAATGGTGATAATAATCCTTTCACTCTCTCCTCCTAACTGTGAGAAGAATACTTTGTAAATTTTAAAATGCTATTGGAACTGGAGGAATTCTTATGTGTAAAGCCTAATAAAAATTTTGGAGTACTTTCATTTACATTGTCTCATTAGCTCCAAGTGGTTTGTAGCACAAGCTGACAAGTATCTCCCTTTCTCCTAGTGTCTGCTCTGTAAATGAGATGCTTAGCTTCTAGGACCTTGTAGCTTCATAAAAATTATGGAGATTTGCCATGAGAAGAGCTGTATTAGGTTTTGAGAAATATTCGTGTCAATTCTAATAGAATCAATGCACTTCAATCGTATTTTAAGGTCAGTTAGTCATGACCAAGTGTAGCTATCCCACCAACTTGGACTTCAGAAGCATCCCTTAAGTCATTGGTTTTATGATTTCGTAGTGTGGTAGATGCCTTCCTACCCCCCTTCCTAAGGAAGTGCTGTAGCTGCTCTGAAGAGATTAAGATATTGACCATTATCATTTTCAGCTGAGTTAGTATTCCCTTCTATCTTCTTTGAGAATCACTTACAACTGAAAATGTCTTAATGGTCCAATGAGACTGAATACAACATTTATAATCGTTCTAGATAAGAGTGCATGGGGAAGATCCATCTCTCAAAAAAACAGGTTTGGTACTTCTACAGACAGTCTCACAGACTGGGAAGAAGGTGCCCCTGCCCTGGTTTTCCCTCTCTTTCATCCTAATGTGATGAAAAATGAGAGCATTGTTTCTACCTATTTCCTCAAATGCACACTCAGGAATTATTCCAATTTCCACTCCAGTCTTTTCTCCAGTCATGCACCTATTTAGACTTTTTATTCATTCATTAACACAGGGGGAAATACAGGCCATTATGACGGTTAGCAGACATAATTTTAGACAAATACAACTTCTTATCAAATAAGCCTGCAATAAGTGTTTGATGAACAGGGCCCTTCAATAGAACTCCCCACACTAATTTAATGAGAAGTATCAAATGAATTTTTTTTTATTCTGATATCTCCCCTGAGACAAATGATACTTCGCAGGCCTATTTTTAACAAATGAATTATTGACTTAAACTGGCACAATTAATCACAATATAATGGGATCAGGGGATGTTAGGGGCTCATTCATCATAGCAGATGATGAGTACCGACTCTTCCGAGAAATGAAACTCTTTAATCACTCCCAGATTAACAGCTACACGCTTTCAAATTTCAATCATAGGAAGCTGGCAGTGTGGAATGAGAAGGAGCCAGGGCAGCAGAAGTAAAGGGAAAGGAATTGAGTGGAGAATTGTGGTGACACCTAGCAATCTAACTCCCGATCCTGGGTTATAGATGGTGGAATTGGACAAGCTAGGCATGCATTCATTAGGAGAGCACTGTGGTGTGAGAGAATAAGTTCCATGGAGGCAGAATTCTTGGATTCTTCCTGACTGCCACAAACCAGCTGTGTAATCTTAGGCAAGATACTTAACCTCCCTGGTTCTTGGCTCTTTTCTCTGTGAAAGGGTGGGAATAATACCTGACTTTTCAGGACGTAACAAAGAACAAGTCAGATAATGAATAGGAAATTGAAATCATGGTGTGTCATATGTGACCTCCCAGATGATGCAGCACATTCTCATGCTCTGATTTCAGGACTTATCTTTTGATTTCTTGCTCTTGATGGGAGATTCTTTATTTTAAAATTATTATTTATTTATTTAATATTTTTAGTTTTCAGGATTGATTTGCACAAGAGTTTGAATTACAAATTTTCTCCCCATTTCTATCCTCCACCCCACTCCAAGATGGCATATATTCTGATTACACCATTCACCAGTCAGCCCTCCCTTCTGTCACCCCATTCCCCCCCATCCCGTTTTCCCTTACTTTCTTGTAGGGCAAGATAGATTTCTATGCCCCATTGCCTGTATATCTTATTTCCCATTTGCATGTAAAAACTTTTTTTGAGCATATCTGCTTTGAAAACTTTGAGTTCCAAATTCTCTCCCCTCCTCCTTCCCCACCTGCCCTCCCTAAGAAGGCAAGCAATTCAACTTAGGCCACATGTGTATCATTATGCAAAACCCTTCCACAATACTCAGATTGTGAAAGACTAACTATGTTTTGCTTCTTCCTATCCTATCCCCCTTTATTCAATTTTCTCCCTTGACCCTGTCCCTTTTCAAAAGTGTTTGCTTTTGATTGCCTCCTCCCCCTAACTGCCCTCCCTTCTATTGTCCCCTATTTTTTATCTCCTTCCTCCTTCTTTCCTGTAGGGTAAGACACCCAATTGAGTGTGTATGGTATTCCCTCCTCAGGTCAAATCCAATGAGAGCAAGATTCACTCATTCCCTCTCATCTGCCCCCTCTTCCCTTCCAAGGAACTGCTTTTCCTTGCCACTTTTATGCAAGATGATTTACCCCATTTTATCTCTCCCTTTCTCCTTCTCTCAATATATTCCTCTCTCATCCCTTAATTTGATTTTATGTTTTCAGATATCATCCCTTCATATTCAACTCACCCTGTGCCCTCTGTCGATATACATATATATATATATATATATATGTATATATAAATATACACACATATATGTGTATATGTATATATGTATGTATGTATGTATGTATGTATGTATATTTCCTTCAGTAATCCTAATACTTAGGTCTCATGAATTATACACATCATCTTTCCATGTAGGAATGTAAACAAAACAGTTCAACTTTAGTAACTCCCTTATGATTTCTCTTTCTTGTTTACCTTTTCATGCTTCTCTTGATTCTTGTGTTTGAAAGTCAAATTTTCTATTCAGCTCTGGTCTTTTCACTGAGAAAGCTAGAAAGTCCTCTATTTTATTGAAAATCCATATTTTGCCTTGCAGCATGATACTCAGTTTTGCGGGGTGGTGATTCTTGGTTTTAATCCTAGCTCCATTGACCTCCAGAATATCATATTCCAAGTCCTTCAATCCTTTAATGTAGAAACTGCTAGATCTTGTATTATCCTGATTATGTTTCCACAATACTCAAATTGTTTCTTTCTGGCTGCTTGCAGTATTTTCTCCTTAATCTGGGAGCTCTGGAATTTGGCAACAATATTCCCAGGAGTTTTCTTTTTGAGATCTTTTTAAGGAGGCGATCTGTGGATTCTTTCAATTTCTATTTTACCCTCTGGCTCTAGAATATCAGGGCAGTTTTCCTTGATAATTTCTTGAAAGATGATGTCTAGGCTCTTTTTTTTGATCGTGGCTTTCAGGTAGTCCAATAATTTTTAAATTATCCCTCCTGGATCTATTTTCCAGGTCAGTGGTTTTTCCAATGAGCTAGTTCATATTGTCTTCCATTTTTTCATTCCTTTGGTTCTGTTTTATAATATCTTGATTCTTCATAAAGTCACTAGCTTCCACTTGCTCCAATCTAATTTTTAAGGTAGTATTTTTTTCAGTGGTCTTTTGGACCTCCTTTTCCATTTGGCTAATTCTGCCTTTCAAGGCATTCTTCTCCTCATCAGCATTTTGGAGCTCTTTTGCCATTTGAGTTAGTCTATTTTTTAAGGCGTTATTTTCTTCAGCATTTTTTGGGTCTCCTTTAGCAAGTTGTTGACTTGTTTTTCACGGTTTTCTCGCATCACTCTCGTTTCTCTTCCCAATTTTTCCTCTACTTCTCTAACTTGCTTTTCCAGATCCTTTTTGAGCTCTTCCATAGCCTGAGACCAGTTTATGTTTTTCTTGGAGGCTTTTGATGTAGGCTCTTTGACATTGTTGACTTCTTCTGTCTGTATGTTTTGGCCTTCTTTGTCACCAAAGAAAGATTCCAAAGTCTGAGTCTGAATCTGAGTCTGTTTTGCTGCCTCTTCATGTTCCTAGCCAACTACTTGATCCTTGAGGTTTTCGTCAGGGTATGATCACTTGTAGAGTAGAGAGTACTTTGTCCCAAGCTTGAGGGGCTGCACTGTTGTTTTCAGAGCTATTTCTACACAGCAAGCTCTGCCACGCCAGTGCTCTTCCTCCCCCAAGAACTGCCAACCTGGACCATGACTCAGATCTAAGCAGGCTCTGCACTCCTGCTCCCATCCACTACTTAATTCCCCGCACTAGGTGGGCCTTGGGCCAGAAGCAACTGCACCTGTAGCTCTGTGAACAGCCTCAGAGCTGTACCACCTGGGCTGCCCCCGGAGTGGTGGCCGACCATGAACTCCTTTCACTCTGTCCCTGAAGTTTTTCCCACTAACCTTCTTTGTTGTCTTTGGTGTTTGTGGGTTGAGAAATCTAGTAACTGCCACAGCTCACTGATTCAGGGTGCTAGGGCCTGTTCTGCCCAGCTCCCAGTCTGGTTGGTCTGGGCATGACCCACGCTGGGCTTTGCTCTGCTCTGCTCCGCTCCCAGCATGGTGCCATAGACCTTACCCCATGATCATCCAGGCTGTCCTGGGCTGGAGCCCTGCTTCCCTCTGCTATTTCATGGGTTCTGCAGTTCTAGAATTTGTTCAGAGCCATTTTTATAGGTGTTTGGAGGGTCCTGAGGGAGAGCTTTAGGCAAGTCCCTGCTTTCCAGCCACCATCTTGGCTCCACCCTGATGTGAGATTCTTTTAAAGTGGTTAAAACCATGCACAAAGATCTGAGCTTGGGCTGGTTGTATGAAGGAAGCAAACAATAGAAGATGGACTAATTCCTCATTCATGCAACAAACATTTATTAAGCCCATGCTATGGGCAGATGTCTGTGCTGGGCCCTATAGGAGAAACTGACAGTGTCTCACCTATCTATAACACTTGAAGGTTTACTAAGCACTTTCCACAAGCTATAACTCTATTATTGCCTCTCTTTTCATAAAGGAAGAAAGTGAAGTTTAGAGAACTTATTTGACTTTCCTGTGTGACCCTGGGCAAGGCACTTAAAGTCTCCTTGCTTCAGTTTTCTCAAATGTAAAATGAGGATCACAATAGCCCTTTCCTGTGAGGGTTGTTGTGAAGTTCAAATGAAATATTTATAATGCATTTAGCACAGTGCAAAGCACACAATAGGTGCTTAATAAATATGTTTCCCTTTCCAAGATAATAGCATACACAAGCTTTGAGTTTCAAATTATGGTTCTCCTTTGACTTTCCTACAAAGTACTGCCTTAGTATATAGAGCTGCATCCAGTAAACGTTTGCTAAGCATTTCCTCTGGGAAGCACAATGCTAGATGCTGTATATACAAAGTTGAAAGACATCGCAGTTCCTACCCTCGAGAAGCTTCTAATTTAATAGTGAGGTTATGACTAATAAACAAGAACATACATTATAAGGAATAATTGGATGGGACAAAAGAGAAGCCATGTGAGGCACGCTAAGAACTTTTCTAGAGTTAGGGATCACATTTAGCTATAGATGAGCCGGGGTCAGGACAAGGCCTCATAGAAGAGGAGATAGTTGAGTTGGCCATTAAAGGGAGAAAAGGGTTTCAACAGATAGAAAAAAAATGTATTCCAGGTTTGAGGGATCATGAACCAAAAGACATGATTTTGTCTTCTGAACTAGGCTATCAGATTCTTGAGGGCAGAGATTAATATCATCATCATCATCATCATCATCACCATCACTAATATTTATATAGCACTTACTATGTACTAGGTACTGTGCCAAGTGCTTTATGCTTATTTCATTTGTTCCTCACAACAACCCTAGGAGGCAGATGCTATTATTATCCTCACTTTACAGATGAAGAAACTGAGGCAAATATGGGTAAAGTGACTTGCTCAGGATCACACAAGTATTAAATGTCTGAAGTCAGATTTGAATTCTAGTCTTCCCAACACCAGGCCCAATGGTCTAACCACTGTGCCACCAACATGTAAGGTATATGAAGCAGAATACAATTAAGAGCTTGATAGTAAAGAAGGTGAGTGTTAGAAGATTTCATTGAGCGTATTGTCAATGATAATTATAATAATAGTTAGCATTTGTATAGCTCTTTGATTTTCCAAAGAGCTTTACAAATATTTTCTCATTTTATCTTTACAACAATATTGGGCAGTTTGCTAAACATTTTACAAATATCTCATTTGATCCTTAAAACAACTCTGGGAGAAAGGTACTATTATCATCATTTTCCAAATGAGAAAACTGAGGTAGATAGGTTAAATGACTTGCCCAGGGTCATACAATTAGTATGCATCTGAGGCCAGATTTGAACTCTAGTCTTTCTGACTCCAGATCTGAAGCTCTACCCACTATGCAACATAATTAGCAATAGGATTGGAGTCACTGAGGAAGAATGTATAAAGGAGAGAGGATTTGAGCTGAATTCTAACGGAAATAGGGAAAAAGGAGTTGAAAGAACATTCCAAGGAGAATTAGTAGCTAGAGCAAAGGTTTGGAACTGAATTGAGACTGAGGGTTGTTGCTTATGGCCATAATCAGTGCTGGTTCTAAAATAGAGCCTAGCAAGCCATGATCTAGTTGTTAGAAATATACCACAGAAGATCAATATTGGTGAAGGGAGTCTCCATACCAGGAATTCCTTCTGCTGAATAAATTATAGAGATGGACTAAATATTCTTTAGCTTTTACCTCTCACCTTAGCCTAGACCAATATCTTTAACTTCCTGAAGAATATATCCACTTGGATGATTCATCAGTACTTCCAAGTCAACACGTTCTGTCTCAGACTCATCATCTTTCTTACTCTGTCAGACCACCTGGATCTTTTTCATTTCTAGTAATGGTACCATCATTCTCATAGTCACTAAGACTCAAAATCTTGGTGTCATTTTACACCCATGTTTCTCTATCAAGCTGTCTAAAGGCAGTAAGGAAAAGTATAACGAGGATTGAACTTGGAGTCGAGGAGACAGCAAGCTCTGGCAGTCTTAATAGCAATACTAATATTAGTAGTAACAGTAATAATATTAATTAATAATTAATAAATAGTAATAAGATCTGCTGGAACCAGATCACCAACACAGATGAAAACTGTTGCCTGATTATAACATTAGTCCATCAAAACTTAAGAATCACATTGTATTAGGTGTCATTAGCTAAATACAATTTCCAAGCTACATGAAACTAAATGCTTTCAAAACATAGAGATGTAATAGATAAAAATCAAAGGAAGGAAGGAAAGAAAGAAGAAGAAAACAATCATTTATTGAGTGCCAATTAAGCGACAGGCACTGTGCTAAGTGCTTTACAAATACCTCATTTGATCCTCACAACAACCCTTCGAGGTGAGTGCAGATGAAATCTGAATCATGGGGGAACCAGATGAGGCGAATATCATCCCTATTGTTCTATTTGCTACTGTAGTTGTACAAAGGATATTTTCAGTGAGCCCTCGGAGGATAGGCTTCTGTCTAATCTTCTATTCAACTGCAAGAAGCAGTTATTTTAACCATCTGTAGAATAATCTATAGAACATTAAGTTGAAAAGAATAATAGCAGGTTAAGTTATTTGTACCAGGACTATTTCTATATGAACCCTATAGGAAAAAAAAAACAAGAATGAAATAACAGTAAGAATTGATTCATAAAGACTTAGGAACAACATTTTAATAGATCCTGCCATTTCAAATACTTATGGTTTCCAAACTAATGGAATCATGCAGCATAGGCTTTTCCAGACAAAACAATTAGGAAAGCTGCTAAAGTACTACTAAATTACTAGACCTTAATGGGAATGCCATGGTTATTCTTTACCTGGTGTTTAATTTAGCTTTTGATAAGGTATCTCATGCTATTGCTGTGGAAAGGATTGAAAGATATGGATTACATGATAATACAACTAGATGGATTTGATACTGGTCGAATGGCTGGACTTCAGTGGTTCTTTATGGGTCCATGTCACCTTGGAAGGAGATCTACAGTGGTGTGCCAAAGGCCTCTGTGCTCAAACCCATGCTATCCAACTTGTTTATTGATAACTTGTATAAAAGAATAGATTATATGTTCATCAGATTAGCAGACAACACAAAAGAAGACAAGGATAGCTAACACAGCACATGGTAGAGTCAGGATCCCAAAAGAGATTATTGGGCTGATTGAACGTTCTGGAATTCAGTAGATATAAATGTTAAGTTTTACAGATAATCTGTTTCATAAGTATAAAAAGATGGTCTTTTCTGAGTCCACATCTGTCCCCTCTGCCATTAGGGGTAGCTAGGTGGTACCAGTGGATACAGCACGAGGCCTAGAGTCAGAAAGACCCAAGTTCAAATCTAGCCTCTGTGACTTACGAGCCATGTGATGGTGAAGAAGTCATTTAACCTCTCTTTGCCTTCGTTTCCATAACTGTTAAACAGGAATAATATCAACACCTACCTCACAGGGTTATTATAAGGATCAAATGAGATATTTGCAAAAGCAGTTATCACATCACCCAGCACATAGTAGGCACTATATAAATGCTTGTTCTTTTTACCTTCTTGACTTCTTTGCAACAGCTGATCCTACTCATCCACTTTGTCTCTAGGTTTTCAGGAAGGTGCTCTCTCCTGACTCTGCTCTGTGTTCAACTGAAATTGTTTAGTCTTCGTCTCCATCATGACCACTAGCTGTGGATGGACCCCAAGACTCTCTCCTGAGTCAGTCAGTCAGTCAATAAACGTTTGTCAAGTGCCTACTACGTGCTGAAGATTCAAGTACAAAAAACAAAGACAGTTCCTTCTCTCAAAGAACTTTTAGTCTACTAAGGAAAAGAGCACACAAAAGGAGCCCGAAAAACTTGGGTGGGGGCAAGGAAGGTACCCAGCTCAGGGACATGATGAAAAAGTCCAAAGGAGTATAACAGGATGGGAAATGAAGAGATGGCTGGCCTGGATGCTTTCCACAAATGGAAGCTGTAGGAGGATCTCTTCCTTAGAGGGGCAGAAGGTTCTGTTTAGGTCCTGCGAGTACCCAGGCTGATGTGAACGTGCAGGATGATGAGATTCCTGATGACAAGTTTCATGGGGCCGGGGTTGGGGGGAAGAGGGGAGATGATGAAGAAATCCAAAGGAGTAAAGTAAATACAAAATCTTCTCTTTGGCCTTTAAAGTCTTTAGTAACCTGGTCCTATCCTATCTTTCCCATCTTCTTATGTCTTTATCTTTTCACATCCTCTTCTCTCTTTTCTGCTTCTTGCACAAATCTCCCACCTCTGCACATTTGTCCCCCATGCCTCGAATACTATCTCTCTCTCTCAGTATCCTCATTTACAAAATAGAGTGCTTAGCTCTCAGAGTTGTTGTAAGACTTGATATGTATAAAAAGAAAAATAGTCTAAAAAAAGTTCCTTGCACACTTTAAAGCAATGTATTAATACTATTACTATTTATTAATTATTAATTAATATTATTACTGTTACTACTAATATTAGTATTGCTATTAAGACTGCCAGAGCTTGCTGTCTCCTCGACTCCAAGTTCAATCCTCGTTATACTTTTCCTTACTGCCTTTAGACAGCTTGATAGAGAAACATGGGTGTAAAATGACACCAAGATTTTGAGTCTTAGTGACTATGAGAATGATGGTACCATTACTAGAAATGAAAAAGATCCAGGTGGTCTGACAGAATAAGAAAGATGATGAGTCTGAGACAGAACGTGTTGACTTGGAAGTACTGATGAATCATCCAAGTGGATATATTCTTCAGGAAGTTAAAGATATTGGTCTAGGCTAAGGTGAGAGGTAAAAGCTAAAGAATATTTAGTCCATCTCTATAATTTATTCAGCAGAAGGAATTCCTGGTATGGAGACTCCCTTCACCAATATTGACCCATAACTTGTCTGTGACTTACAGTCTTAGTGAGGTGCCAAGGGAGCCTAAAGTTTAAGTGACTTGCTTATGGCCACATTTCCAATGTTTGTCAGAAGCAGGCCTTCAACCCACATCTTGAATCTAAGCCTTGTTCTTGACCTACTGTGTCACAGTGACTTTTCCAGATTCAGAAACTTCAAACTGTTGCAAAGGCAGGCCTTGAACTGAATTTTAAAGATCCTATGTGTACAAAGCTGCACAAAGTCTTACAAGTAAGGGCTAGTATTCTCAGTTCATCTCTTACCCTTTTTTATGCAACTCCTTTTGGATTATTTTGTTATTATGTGCTGGTTCTCTAACCACACTGTTACTTTAACCCAGCTCTCATCTTCATTTGTTTTTATGGAAAGTTTTTACATACTTGTCATTTATTATGATCTATTAAATTATTATTTATGTTCATGTTTGCAAAGTCAGATTATTTCATCCCTTATAAGAATGTCCCATGAGTGATGATTTCCAGGGCTCAATGTCCTTTGCCATCTGAAGCCAAAACCCTATTCCCAAAGCAACGTGGTATGGCTCAGCTCTCAGCAGCGGGAACGACAGAGAGCTGGATCAATATCAGGCTTTGTGAGTCTGAGACAAGAACTTGACATATGAGGTGATTGATTCTCGGGGACAGTGTATCACTGAATCATAGATGCCTCAGTCTGGAAGAGGCCATGGTCTAGTCCCCAGGAGTCAGATTTTTCCTCCTTCTTGGAGCCAAACTCTTATTGAAGTCAGTGGGAATATTGCCTCAGCAGTGACTGCAAAATGGAAACCATGGTTCTGTGGGGCAGGTGTGTGCTGTGTACCTTTGCTGACTTCTCCAGCAGGGAGGACTAATGCTATAGTTTGTTGCTAAGATTGCTCACCAGCTGCGCCATCTTTCTATTGGGTGGGTGGGAAGAGGGTTGTGGGTGGTGGTAGAAGGAGTGGGGATAGGACTGGGAAGAATGACAGATGCAGCCGAGCGTGTCAGACTTTTCCAACATATGTCATTGTCTGCAAGGCAATAAGCAAAAACTGGGAACTCACAGACGTAAACCATTTGCACTCTCCAGCACATGCTGAACTCAAGTCTAACTCTGGAATCGAGGCCAGTTCCCAAATATCTCACGGGGATCTAGTAGCCAAAAATGTTCTTTTTATTTATGGGCATGTCAAAAAGTTAGAATTGATTGGGAGAGGCCTTTGTTTTCCAGATGATGGGAGGAAATCAAGGGATGTGAACAGCAAAAGCTGGGCACATTTTCATCCACTGGCTCCATTTAACAGCTTCTCACAACATATGCAGTTTACATTATGGTATTCTGCACATGTAGTCTTTGGCTAGAATTATCCTCTAGAGTTCAGAATTTATGATCCTGCGAATGGCCATAGAAGCAAGGCGTAGGCCCGCCAAAAGGATGGAATGGGAAGCCCTTCTTCTCATGGCTTCTGGGTCAGGTTAACTCTGTCTTTACCACCAGAAGGACAAAAGGTCCTCTTTTCCCTCCGTAAGGGCGGTGAAGGAACTGACTGATCCCATATGCTCTGATGGTGGTATGTAACCTCCTAAGTCTTCAGCTATTTGTCCCCAGCAGCTGGATGTCTTACAGAAGAAGGCTGTCAGGGCCCTTTGGGGCTATAAGCTGATCAGATTCTCTGAGCAAGAGAAAACCGAAAGCAGTCACATCAGTAGCAGGCACAGAGGCCTTGTAAATACTCTTTCGTTTCAGTAATATAGTAATTTACGGCCACATACTATATGATGTCCTTTGAAGTAAAAAGGAAGGGATTTTTGCTGTAGTGTATGAGTTGGTTTCTCTGATGAACACTAAAGAAAGTCCATTTAAAGAGTTAGTTGAGTTACTGTGTGATTACTATTTTGTCAGTGTAAGAATAATTGTTGGATGAGGAAACCTGGTCTGTGGTCTCCAGTTCAGGGATAATGAAGCATTGACTGGGGATGATAATTTAATTACCATATAATTACCTAGATACCACATGTTAATTATTGTGTAATTAAGAAATTTGCCGTTACTGTGTACCATAACCACTCCTTAGGACAGTGATGACTTTCTGTGTCCTGAAATTTAATGTGTTACCAAAGTCTACATCTTTCATGGAACTTCTGTCCTGGGGAAAAGCTGGGAAGGGAAAGAACTGGTGTTTAGGGTGTAGGTATATTTCTGGACCATATGCACAGTATTAGATTTTTATTGAGCATTTCCTAGTAGAGTACTTAAAGTGTAGGCTAAATGGAAATCTTAAAATCAAAGAATCTTAGGATGGGAAGAGATGTTAGAGGTCAAACACTACAACTCCTGCTTTAATAAATTAATCAACCAGCATTTATTAAGTACATGCTCTATACCCAACACTCTACTAGGCACTAGGAAAAGAATGGCCAAAAAAATGAAATAGACTTTTTCTAACATCCCCAAAGAGGGTTCATGTTCCTGGCATATATGAGTATATCAGGGATGGAGAACCTGTGGCCTTGAGGCCACACGTGGCCCTCTAGGGCCTCAAGTATAGCCCTTTGTCTGAAGGTTTGAATTCAGTCAAAGGGCTATGCTTCAGGAATTAGAGGGCCACCTGTGACCTCGAGGCTGCAGGTTCCCCACCCCTAGTGTAGATAATATTGATGTACAATGTATTTAACTCTGTGAGAATGGGTGATATTTTTCTGGGAAGGCCTATGTTGACTTGGAGGATGAACAGTTTGCATGGGCCACCCACAGACTTGGACTTCCTTGGTTGGTGGGGGCTTTTTGTTTATTTTAGGGCAAGTTAAACGGGGTAAATTGCCTTCTTGGCACATAGTCTTCCTATTTTCATGGGTAGGAGGAGTGATTTTTAATATGATGTGTCAACATAAAGCCATCAAGTCCTAGCATGAAGTACCTTCTCTCGAGTTGAGGATTCAGCCTGGATTTGGGCTCCATGTCATGGATGATTGATGCTGTCTCTTTGCTTGATGATCCTGGTCTTAGAATGTTGGTCACCAAGCTAGAGTACCTCTTCCAGAATATGTTACATCATTGCAACTGCATGAAATTGCAAAAGCTTTGTCCGTGGCTTCTCAAGCCTACTGAAAAACAAAACCAAAACTTGGCTTCAAGACCTCCATTTCATATTAGGGGACATACAATATATGTATAGCCATGTTTCAATCTGCTGGCTGTCAGTTGTCCGCAAAAGCTTTGCTGGAAATTAATTTTCAAGTGCAATTTCATTGGCCTGCTTATCCAAAACCAGGAAATGATGGACATAGAACAGACCCAACATAGATCTTCTACTGCCTTCCTTTTGTGTTCTGCATTACCAATGCCACAGTCAGGAACACTGTCTAGAGAGGCTCTCCTTTGGCAGTCTTTCTTGGTTACTTTTGAGCCCAGTAGTTTTGCTGGTAGTTTTGATGATGGTAGTTCCTGATGCATGGCTTTCTCAAGGTGGACTGAACTGGAGTGGAAGCTCATTTCCTTTCATTTTAGCTTCTGAACCCTAGTGCCTGTATCTTGGTCAACAGAAATCCTGGAAAGCATCAAAACAGAATTGTTATACTATTGAGTGAGCAAAGGAATGAGATCTTATTTGAATTTACTGAAATACTGATTGGATTTTTCTTTGTTGTTCATCTCAAGACATAAATAGAGACTTGTAGGAATATAAATATGTTCAGATTAAAGCTTTCCCACCCCTGTTGCCTTTTTTAAAAAGTGATTTGCTGGCAGGAGTGATTCTCTTTTAGGGAAACCAGTCAGGAAATTTGAAGGGTTTCTGATAGTATAGAGAAGCCTGAATGTTTTCAAGGATTATCCCAGCTGAATCTTGATTCCAAACATCTTAAGACTAGGAATTTCCTCATGGTGCCATGGAATGTCATTCATTCACTCATTTATTCAGGAAATATTTAAGTGGTCACTGGCAGGGCCAGAGGGGAGGTAAAATATAAAATTAAGATTTGTAGCAGTTCCTGCCATCAAAGAAGTCAGAGTCTATCATGGGGGAAAGATTCAAATGCAGATAACTCTAGTATACTCTCTCTTGCCTTTGGGTTGGAGAGAATTGGAAGTGCAACTGACTGTTAGGCTGACCTTGACTCCCAAACCTCCCTGCCCTAAACACAGTTTACAATATAGTATTACACTGTTGAACTCAGCTAGGTTGTGCAGTGGATAGAGTGCTAGGCCTGGAGTCAGGACGACATTTTCCTGAGTTCAAATCAGCCTCAGACACTAGCTATGTGACCCTGAGCAAGTCACTTAACCCTGTTTACCTCAGTTTCCTCATCTGTAAAAATGTTCTGGAGAAAGAAATGGCAAACCACCTCAGTATCTTTGCCAAGAAAACCCCAAATGGAGTCATTAAGAGTCAGACACAACTGAAACTATTAAACAACAGTACTACATGGTTAATCCATTAGAAAGATACAAAGTAATCCATAAGCTTCATTAATAACCAGGGACACTGGGAAAAGTTTCATAAAAGAACTGGCATTTCACACTTGAAAGTGTATTCAGAGACTCTCTGGTCCAATCTGGACCTGAACAGCAATGTATTGTAGAATATTTGGGGAACCTGCAGCCTTGAAACCACATGCAGCCCTCTAGGTCCTCAAGTGTGGCCTTTTGGCTGAATCCAAACTTTATTCAGTAAAGAGCTGCCCTTGAGGACATAGAGGATCACATGTGACCTCGAGGGTGCAGGTTCTCCATCCCTGTACTAGACAGTTTGAAAGCCCTCACCTTTTGCGGGAGGCCATTTCATTTTGAGATAGATCTAGTTATTATAAGAAAGAGGTTTGTCCTGTACTTTTTTTATATCATGGACCCCCTTGGGAGTCTGGTGAAGCCTATGGATCCCTTTTCAGAATAATGAAATGAAATACATAGAATTACAAAAGAAACCAATTATATTTAAGTGCAATTATAAAAATATTTTTTTAAAAATTATGGACTCCAGGTTAAGAACCCATTTTAAGAAATTCCTCATTCCATGGAGACTAAAACTTCCTTTCTTTGACACCTACCTCCCCCTCTTCACCATCACCTTGTTGCTCCTGCTTCTGCTCTCTGAGGCCAAGAAGAAAAAAATGTAATCCTTCTTCTGTGTGATGGCCTTTTAGCTACTTGAGCTACTTAGCTCTTTCATGTATCCCACTCAAACTTTTCTTCTTTAGGATAAACATTGCTGGTTCTTTCATCTGATTTTTTTCCCTTTGGTACCTTGAGCATGTATTTTGCAGGCAGATACCTGAGTTCTAATCTCATTTCTGACAACTACTAACTCTCTGATCAAAGAAGAGTCTATTGACCTCTTTAGAGACTTAACTATCCTCATCTGTAAAATGGTCATTATAATATCTGAAGTAGATACCTCACAGGGATCCATGAGTATTGAGTAAGATAATGTTTATAAAGCACTTTGTATACCTTACAGAAATACTCGTCTGTCATCATCAGTATCATCATCATTGTCATCAACATCCATCTACCTTTATTGTTTCACAGCCTGGTCTCCATCCCTTTCTTTCACTCAGAAACCCTTCTCTAGCTTTAGCTTCTCAATGTTTCTTCTAAAAAGGAGACAGTATGGAGGACATTTTAGGCACAATGTTAGCCAATACGCAGAGGTTGGGAATCTCAGGATGGATTTGGCTCAGACTCTGAGCCCTGAATGGTCAATCCAGTCTCTTTGGCTTATGAATATTTGTCCTTGGTGGCCAATACTTGAAAGATGTAGTGCTAAGCAGTAGCGGGAATGAATGCCATTCTGTCCTTTTCAGTAACTGGCTCTCCTCCCAGGGGTAGCCATCCCCAATCTGCAGAAGGGTTAGACATGTGAAACTTCACTTCTTCTATTACCAGGTGCTAATTGAATCCCCAGTGAAAAGACAGGAGTCCTGTGCAGACTGGGGGTGAATTAGCCCAAATTCATAAACTGTAAATACTGATGACAACAGAATAGCATCCCTCCTGTTGTTATTTATTTTGAGATTTTTGCTGGGGCAATAGCTTTACATTTGACATTTATATAGGTCACAGTGAGCTAATAGCCATCTGCCATCTGGGGACTTTTTATAATGAACAGTGCAGTAGACTCTGGGAAAAAAAAATCTCTGGCATTTCCAATTTGAACACAAGCTGAGATAGGGCTGATCTTTACAATATGCTGGGCCTCTACTGTGCAGGCTCACATTAGTCACTGCTTGGCCTGAGTATCCACTTCTACACGAGTATCCTGTCCTGGGGGATGAGCAGAGGAGAACCGCTTGGTTTTCCTCCAGGAGTCATTCACATGACCCATGAAAACAAGCACTGGCCTACATGCCCCTGACCTCAAGGTATCCAGGAGAAACTTAATGAAAAGCAGGCAGAGTGGCAGGTTGAATGAGTCATTTTTAAAAAATGTTCAGCCCTTCTTTTACTATTTCCTTCAGCTTGGTTTTCAGGGAGAATACAAGTTGGAGGGGACACACTTGAAAGTGTTGCCGCCATATCTCTCAGTTCTCTCGCTGTGTTAGAAGGAATCCCAATCTTCATTTAAGGCTTGGCTCATGTACTGCCTCCACCAATGACTATATTGTTATCATCAGTATTCACAGTTTAAGAATTTGGGAAAATTCATCCCCCACCTGCACAGAACTCTTGTCTTGTCGCTGAGGATTCAATTAGCTCCTGTTAGCTCATGTACCACTACCACAATAGGTTTACTTTCAAGATTTACCTAATTACTTGTGCTCTCTGCTTCATCCAATTACCATTTATACAATTTATCTATTTATGTGTTACATCCCATTAGCAGAATATAAGCTCACCAAGGGCAGGACTGCTTTTTGGGAGGGACGGCAGGGTATCTTTTTAATTCTTAAGATCTACCACAGTTCCTTACACAGATTGGATGATTAGTAAATACTTGTTGGATTATACCAGAATGAAATAGAAGGAGAGACCCTGGATATGCTATATCCCCTCTTGGGGACTGTTTCCTCCTCCCTAAAACAAGTGAGTTGGATTTCATGCTCTCAAAGTTATTTTCCAACTCTAAAATTGTATTGTTCCATTATTCTAGCTATGAGCAAGTAAGTTTACTTCTCTGAGACATGGTTTCCTTACCTGTAAAAAGAAGGGGTTAGATTAGATCAGTAGTTCTTAACCTGGGATCTGCAAACTAAAAAAAAATAATTTTTTGGTTGCTGTAATACAATGAAATTGGTTTCCTTTGCAATCCTATGTATTTTATATTTATGCATTTAAATACATAATTCTGAGAAGCTGTCCATAGGCTTTACCAAATTGCCAAAGGGGATAAGATATAAAAGAAGCCTTGGACTAAATCATCTCTGAGAACCCTTCAAGCTACCAAACAATACAATTTTCTAATTCCAAGGTGGTACAAATAAGAAGGATATAAAGGCAAAAAACCCCAAAAGTGAATGTGTGTGTGCGTTTCTGTGTGTGTATGTGTGCTTGTGGAAGGGAGGCATTAGTTTAACTTAACAGGCCCAAGAGAATTCAGTTAGTACAAATAATTTTGTCCGGGGATGCTTGAAAGGTTGATCTGCTTGCATAGACAAGTTCAATCAAAGTCGACCAAGTGGAATTGTCTCAGCATCTTATAATGGGTAAGGTAAGGCACGAGGTTGTGACAATTTTCCCCATTAGCCCTCATTATTCAAAATTACATTCTGTGCTTTTTCAAGATGAACAGTGTGTGTGTGTGTGTGTGTGTGTGTGTGTGTGTGTGTGTGTGTGTATTGGAGACTCCTAAAGGGAATCTCATGGGGGAGAACTTAAGCCCCTTCAGGTGAGGTTTTGCTATTCTTTCTGTCATTCGCTTCCAGACAAGGAGCTGACCTAGGCTTCTTTTAAAAAGCTTATCATGATGATAATGCATTTTTAATTCATTCTTTCATCCAGTTAGTCAACAAGCATTTGTTAAGTGCTTACTATGTGCCAGGCACTTTGCTAAGCATTGAAGATGTAAAGAAAGTATGAAACAAGACAAAAAACAAACAACAATAAAACCAGTCCCTACCATAGAGGAGTTCCTATATTATAAGAGGGGTGATAATAGATAACTAACTGGCCACTTACAGAGTAGATAAAAACAATCAGAAAGAGGATTCATTCAACAAATATTCGTCTACTTAGATGTAAGGTAGGGTATTATGCATTAGGGATAAAAAAAATCATGGAACCTATGGTCAAGCTTAAAATATACTTGGGGGAGTGAAGGAATGACCCAGACAGATCCACTGCAGAGTAGAATGCATCAAATGAAAAATAAGACAAAGTTATTTAAGAAAACTTTTTTTGAGGAAGGATAGTTTTAGTTTGGGAAGATGAGGAAAGCCTTCATGATGGAAGTGGTATCTGGGAAAAAAAAAAACCTTAAGTGAAGAGAAGAATTTCAAAAGATATGAAGATTTCGTATGAATCTGTTCCAGGCATGGAGGACAGAACACCCAGAAGGAAAGAGAACAAGATAAGATGAGGGGACTGGCCCTGTGGGACTGGAACATTGAATGTTTAAAGGAGGAGTATGGATAGATAAGTCTGAAAAGGCATGTTATTATCATACTATCAATGCAGGCCCTAAATGTCAAGCTCAGAAAGTTGTGTGTTTTTCTCCGAGCAGTACGGAAGGCTTTTTGAGCATGGGGGTGACACATTCAGACCTATGCAATCAGAAGAGCATCTGAGGTTTACAAATAATTTTCCCCCTCACAGCAGCTCCTTGCAGTAGAAGGCACAGGTATCATTATATTCATTTGACAGGTGAAACATTCGAAGTTCAGACTGGTTCAGTGACATCCCACAGCTGACAAGAATTGGCAAATACTGTTCAGATGCTGCCTCTCTAAAGCCCATGTTCTTTCCAGTACCCCACACTGCAGGGAAGCTTTTCCTCCTGTACACAAGCTTTGCCAGGAACTGGAGAACTCAGTGTCTCTTCTTACCAGGAAATGAGTTATCTTCTGTGTTCAGGAAGACATACTGATTGAAAAGCAGAAGTGAAGATGTTATTGGGCTTAATCTACAAATGGCCTGATTTAATTCATACCAGTGACAGAAAATTGTTAATATAAGGACAAAAATTGTTAATACTAAATGTAGTTACCTGCCACTCCCTGAATGATCCTAGCGATGTCAGAATGGCAATAGCATTTCCAGCAAGATAGTATTGGTTAGGCTGAGCAGAGTCAGACCTTAAGTCCCATCCTGAGATCTCACTTTGTAGTGGAGCCTGGCTCAAGCAGGATCTAAACTTCTGATGTTCTTGCCCCCTTCTACTGGGATTCATGGCATGAAGGGCAAAACAGTCAAAATGAAATGGTTCTCCTTGCTCAGATTGCTGAGGACAGCTGGAAATCTCATGACCAGGCCTCGCTACCTCACTTTACCTCCTCTCCCTACCTCCTCCCCGTCTCCTCCTAAAATTATAAAAACTTCTTCATGGATTTCTTTGGTTGGGAAATCCACTGGACCTCCCCCAGGGTGACAGGTTTGCTACCCTGTTATCTCAATTAAAGATGTTTTGTTCCTCACCTTATGGCTTTGATTTATTTCAGGACTTGACATCAGTTATAAACTTGTTAACTTAGAAACTGAGCTTTGAATCTAAAAGACTTAGGAGATTAAATAAAAGTATTAATGCACCTGAGTTTTTAATAGATGCTGCTCTAAGTAGGAAAATCTCAGTAAACAAGTCCAAGACTATACAGGATAGGAGAGAAGGGAATTGAGAGCTAGAGACCAAATATGCCAAGAGACAGTTTGGTGGAGTAGAAAGAGCACTGAATGGGGAATTAGGCTCAATTATGGCCCCGAGGGCACTGCATACCTTTAAGTGAGTCAATTCTCTACTTCTCTAGGTTAGCCTCCTCCTCTGGGAAATAAATGATCTCTAAGGTTCATTAAAAAGCTCTAAAATTCTACGTTTTTAGGAAACTTGTAGACACATGGGGATCTTCTCTGGTGTCATAGGAGACCTTTGATACCTGGCTTCCTCCCACTGAGGATGGACAGTAAAAGAGATGAGAGTAGGCCCTGTTTCTAGTCCTTCCAGAGAGAAATAAAAATGTCCAAGACAAGAATCAGACACCCTTGGCTCTAGTACTGACTCTGCTGCTAACTAGCGGAGTAACTTTAGGGAAGTCTTTTAACCTTTTAAAGCCTCAGCTGCTTCATGTGAAAGATGAACGAATAGAAATGGATAATCTCTAAGGCCCTATCAAGCTTCATGACTCAATGTCCTATCTAGAGTCATAGCACTAAGACTGAGATTCTCTTTTGTCCAGGACAGGCTAGAGGATTGAAACAAAGCAACAAACAAAACAAAACAAAAACTCTCCATTTGCTGATTTCCTCCGCAGCCCTACCAAGCTCCTTGGGTTCTCTTTATTTCCTGGAAGCTCTATGGAGTGCTACATTCTGGGGGACAAGAGCATCCCCTTTGGTCTTCTTATTTGGCAGGCATCCTGGGATCCAGATCACTACTGCAATTGATTGGTTTTCCTCTCTTTTTGGGTTCCTCCCATTACCATTTGGTCATAACGTTCTCCACTCTTTTAATTGAATTCAAGGAGCTTTTATTAAGTGCCTTTGCCAGATACTGTGAATAAAAAGATGATAAGCTATGGGGAGGAAGAAGAGAATGACAATAATTGTGGCTAAATACAGCTCCATGATCTCTGTTCATTCTTTAGTTCTTTCCCAGACTGTCACCCCTACACTGACTACAGTCTCCTCCTTTCCCTATCTCGATCCTTTGGTGAACAAATTCAACCTTACTATATATAACTATATATAACATTCCACTACATCCCTATCAATGATGATGCCTTGCCAAGACCCAACTTTATATGACCTTGACCATCTACTGCCTTTTCTCCTGTCTTCTTCCTGCTGAATAAAGCTGGAGGAAGTCATGAAATTGTGCTGACTGGGTCCATTTCCAATTTATGTTACATAAACTCAACTGGTTCCTCACTATAGCAAGGCAACTCTCTCATGGCTCCTTAGTAGAGTCTCTATCCCACTTACCACAACTGCTTTTCCAAACATTGTCATTCCACCTCAAGTCTTCCATGGCCCTTTTCTCCCCCCAACTGAGAACCTTGACTTTATGCTTAACAACAACAAATTGAGAGTATTTGCTAAGAGCTTTCTTATCCCTTGCCCCTCATCTGACATCAGCTGTTTTCTCCCATTATCTTCTCCTTCACTACTGTCTCATATGAAGAAATGTTCCATATGCTTGCCAAGGCAAAGCTCTCTAGGCCTACCCTTGGTCTAATTCCATTTCATCTCCTCTAGGAGATTGCTTCCTCTACCATCATCCCTACTCTATATGACTTTGAATCTCTCCCTATCTATTGGCTGCTTCCCTGTTGCCTGGAAACATGCCCATGAGGCTTGCCCTTCCTTAAAATCCCTCACCACTAGCTATTGTCCTATGACTCTTCCATTTTGTGGCCAAACTCCCTAATTAATCCAACTATTATCAACACTTTCACTTCTCTTCTCACTTCACCCTCTTCATTCAAGTGAAATTTCTCTGTTCAGTCATCAATGAACTCTTAATCATTAATTCTAATGACTCTTTCTCAATCACCTTCTATCTTGAACCCTTGGCAGCTTTTGACACTGTTGATTAGTGTGTTGCCAAGAAATATTTCTACTTTTGTGACATCTCTTGTATACATCTCCATCTCTCCACTCACACAGCTACCACCCTGATAGAGGCCTTCATCACCTCAAGCCTGGACAGTTGGTTATAACTTTCTGGGTGGTTTCCTTGATTCAAGTCTCTTCTTATCCACCTCTGTAAGGGCAAACAAGGTGGGACTTTTGTTGTCTTTTGTTTTGGAGTGCTTCGCAGCAATAAGACAATCAAGTGCCTTTGATTGAGTCTTGCCTTTGTTTGTAGGAAGGCCCATACCCTTTTGCTAGTTAGGTCATGAGAGGGGTGAAATCTTCAAGAAGTGTGAAGCACTCTGACCCCGAAGAAGTGTATCTATATTCTAAGGTTAGCCATTTGCTTGGGGCTCGCTCATTGGAAGAGTGTTGGTGTGGAGACTCTGGGTAGCCTTTAAGGAGTGCCTCCCAGCCTGTCTTTGAAAACCCAGATGTTGGTGCTTCTCTTTCTGGTAACTATGTATGTGTAGCTTTGGTCAAACAGCTAGAAACCTGTCAGTTGATTTGTGTCATTTGCTCTGTTTATATTTTCTCTGTTTGTAATTTGTTTGTATTTGCTCTGAAGTTCAGGGTGCTGGCTTTTCCCTCTGACCTAAGTGAATGACATATGTATGTTTGATTAAAGTGAGATTGTAAACCCCTTAAAGTTGTTTTCCTTAGAAAAGCAGATCAAAGAGCCTGTGCTAGCAGCCCTCCTATGTGCTGGTGTTATTGGTCTTACAGTAATGGCAAGTAGCATTGTTGTTACAACCTCCAACCTCCAGTTTGCTGTCAAAGAGATCTTCCTGAAACACAGGTCTGATCATGTCACTCCCCTACTCAAAGTGACAGTTAGGTGATGAAATGGACAAAGTGCTGGGCTTGGAGTCATGGAAACACTGAGTTCTTATCCTGCCTTGATTAAGTGCTAGCTGTCCCACCCCTGTGTAATTCACTTAACCTCTCTTAGCCTCAGTTTCCTCATCTGCAAAACGGGCATAATAGTAGCACCTATCTCACAGAGTTTTTGAGAAGATTAAACTAGTTGATATAAGTAAAACATTTTGCAAAAAAGAAAAAAATATATATACATACATATATATATATATTTTTTACATTTATATATATATATATATATATATATATATATATATATATATATATAAATGTTAACTAGTATTTTTAAACTCCAGTGGTTCTCTATTAGCTCCAGATTATCAACTACTCTATTTGGTTTTTGAAGAATTTCAAAACTTGGTTCCATCCTGCCTTTTCAGCCATTTTACATTTTATTCTTTTCTATACTCTCCTATCCAGAGACAATAGTCTTCTTGCTGTTTCTCACATGCTGTTTGATTTATCTTTTGACTCTCGGTCTTTTCTCTTACTGACCCCCATGTCTAGGATGTTCTCCCTCCTCAACTTCTCCTTCAAGACAGCTCAAGTCCTACCTTCAGTGTAAAGCCTTTCCAGATGTCTCTCACTTCTAGGGCCTTCCTTCTGAGATTGCCTCCCACTTCCCCTGCATATATCTGGTATATACATAGTTATTTGCATGTTTTCCCCATGTGAACTCCTTGAGTGAAAAGACTGTATTTTTGCCTTTCTTTGCATCCTTGGCACTTAGCCAAGTAGCTTCCCTATAGTAGGTGCTTAATAAATGCCTGACTATCATGAGAAGGAAGAAACAAAACCAAAAAAAAGGGAAAAAGAGAGCAGTTTGCCAAAGAAAAAATACGTTTATTAAGGGGAAAAAATAAATGCCTAACTTACTAACTACTTCTAAGTACCATATATAGGGCAATAAATCATATCTTTTGTCACCTCCCTCTCCTCTGCTGCCTGTCCTCTACCCATCAGATCTTGATTGTTAGCTTATTCTTTACTTCATTGCTGTTAGCCAAACTCTTATGATTTGACCCTGGAATTAGCTTCTCCAGTATTTCGGGGTGTGAACTTGGGAGGTTAGGCGCTAAGGCAGGTAATTTCCACAAAGTCCTAGGCCTGACTCTCCCCCCTTGCTTGACCTCATAATGGTTCTCTTTCTCTTGCTACTCCTTATCTTCTTAATCCCTGTATTACTGTTGAGGGTGCTACCATCCTCTCCATCACCCAGTCTCCTAACCTAGCTGTCATTCTCAGCTCCTCACTCCCTTTCACCCCCTATATCCAATCTATTAGCAAGACCTGCTAATCTCACTTTTGTAAAATTTCTCATATTATCAATTTCTCAAATTCTCATATTATTATCTTCTTTATTCTGAGGATCCCTGTATTATGGTGGAGGCCTTCATCACCTCATATTTGGACTGTTGCAGTAGGCTTCTGGTTGGTCCCCATGCCTCAAATTCTCTCTCTCTCTCTCTCTCTCTCTCTCTCTCTCTCTCTCTCTCTCTCTCTCATAGTTGATCCTCCACTCAGCTATCAAATTTGTCTTCCTAAAGTACAAGTATGACCACATCACATCACCCCTACCCCCACCTAATACATATACACACTTGCCATTTAGTAAACTGTGGTGACTATATATCATCTGAAGTATCAAACCTAAAATCCTTTTTGGAGTTCACAGGCTTTCACAATCTGTCCCCCTCCTACTTTTACAATTTTCTTCCACTTTACCCCCATGTACTCTGTGATCTAGTCACACCTTCTTCCTTGTCATTCGTCTTAAAGGGTGCGCAATCCTCTGACCCTGAATTTTTTACTGGCTAATCTCAGTGCTTGGAATTCCCAATCTCTACCTACTGGCTTCCATGGATTTCTTCAAGTCTAAGCTTAAATTCCACCTTCTAAAAGAAGCCTTTCCCAATTCTCCTTAATGCTAGTGTCTTCACTCTGTTGAGTTTTCCCAATTTATTCTGTATGTATCTTATAAATAATTGTTATGTGTTGTTTCCTCCTCTAGACGATGAACTAGGGACTATCTTCTGTCTTTCTTTGTATATCCACTACTTAGAACAGTGCTTGGCATGTATTAGACACTTAATCAATGCTTGTTGCCCAACCATTGTTGTATATCTGGACTAGATCACCTACACAGATATAAAGAGTTTAGAGAACTGAAAATGGGTAGAACTGAGACCTATGAATAACAGACCCTGGCTGTAAAACGTGTATATTCAACCTACTGACCAGGATAACTCCAAGAACATAGCTCAAAGAACTAAGATCAAATCCTTTCTCTAATGTTTGCTAGTCTTGAGCAACTGAAAAAACATTGAACCACAGTTTTTTAGCTAATAAAATGGGAATAAAAGTCCTTCCTCTATATGCTTCTTAGGGTTAATGGAAACCCACTGCCATATGCCTGCAGGGCAGGGTGGGGAGTCACTGATCTCCTCTGCTTCCCTCTAATTTGTGACCAACTCTCCTTCTCCCTGGGTACAGATGACTTACATATATACAATAAAAGATGCAATACCCATGACATGGGGAAAATCAAGTTTCTTTTTGTGGGAAACCAAATTGGGGTAGAGCAAGCGTCAGTTGAGCAGAATTTGACCTGATATTTGAGCAAGTTGGATTACCAACAACCTTTTCATGAACTATGATCAATGATATTCTTTCTTATTTTCTTCTGTCCTCTCATAAAAGTCAGGTTCTATGAAGTACAATGATTCAAGATGGTTTCTTTTGGCATTTAAAAAAATAAATAATACTCATTGCTCCTTCCAAGCTCAAGGATCGCAGAATCTTTAGAAGGGATCTCAGAGGTCAACTAGTTCAAACCCATTCTTTCCTTAGAATTCCTTCTATAACATTTCCACAAAGTGGTCACAATAGCTTCTGACTTGATGCCCATTAATGAGCATCCCCTACTTTCTGAGGCAACCCAATCCACTTTGAGATGATTCTAATTCTTAGAAGTTTTTTGTTTTTTTTTTGTTTTTTTTTTTGTTTTTTTTTTTTTTACCTACAACAAGTCAAAATCTATCTGTCTTCATCTTTCACCCATTGTTTCTATTTCTGCCCTCTGGGGCCAAGCAGAACATGTCTAATCCTGCTAGTACTTGAAACCACTTCAAATAACTGAAGACAGCCTTCATATCCCTGCTAAGTCTTCTTTTTCATAGTATAAATACCTCCAGTTCCTTCAGCTTATCCTCATATGGCAGGATCTAAAAGCCTTTCACCCTCTTGATTGCCTTCATTTGGATGCTCTCCAGCTTCTCCAAGTCCATCTTAAAATGTGGTGCCCAGAACTGAGCACAATAAAGCAGATAGGGTCTAAACATCTTACTTCTCATTGTGGTGCCAAAGATTACGTTAGTATTTTTTTGCCACCATATCAAACTGTTGACTCAAATTACGCTTAAAATGTACTAAAACCCCCAGCACTTTTTTCTGATGAATTGCAGTCTAGCAATGCCTTCCTAATCTGGTGCTTATGAAGCTCATTTTTTGAGTCCATGTGTAAGATCTTACTTTTATTACCTCTTAAATTTAATTTTATTAGGTTTGATTCAATGTTCTATCTTGTTGATATCTTTTTGGATTATTACTGTCATCCCACTATCCCTCCTAGTATTGTATCATTTGAAAATCTGCTAAATGTGATTGTCTGTGTTTTTTTTTTCCAAATCACTGAAGAAAAGTTAAACAGCACAGAACCTAGCTCAGATCCCTAGGATATTCCAAAGATCTTCTAAGATGACACTGAACCACTGATGACAGAACTTTGGACTGAGCCACTCAACCAATTTTAAATCCTCCCAAATGGACAACCATCTAGCCAATATCTCTCTATCTTATCCATAATAACCATATCATGAGAGACTATCAAATGCTTTGCTAAAATATAAGTAGTCTATATTTGGAACAGTATCCACATCTACAAATCTAATGATGCTTCACAAATAAGTGAAGTACAACTGACAAGGCCATGCTGACTCTCATCATTACTTCTTTTCCTAGATGTTCACTAACATTTAATATTTTATCGAATTTTGCCAGGAATCAAGTCCAAGTTCATTGAGCTATATTTTGTAGAGGACTCCTCCTCCTTTTCCTCTTCCTCCTCTTCCTCCTCCTCCCCCTCCTCCTTCTTCTATCATCATGAAATTGGGACAGTTGCCATCCTTCATACCTGTAGCTTCTCTCTTATTTTCTGTGACCTTTCAAAGATCCATTACAGTGGACAAATCAAAACAAGACATGGTGAATTAGACCTACCAGTTCTTCTAATAGGATGTAGGATTTTGAGGATGTAGGTTGCCTAGTTCTGGTGATTTGAACTCATTGAGTACAGCTGACTGGTCTCTTCCTAATCCCCTACTTACCTGGGTTCAGCTTTCTATTCAGTATCATTGTTCTATCTGTTCCATTCTGAAGATTGTTCTTCTTGACAAAGAAAAAAGAAAAAAATAAAATCTGAGTATTCTTTTTTGTTCTTGCTATCATCACTTACCATATTTCTATCTATCACAGAGACTCTATCCATTCTTTGCTCTTTCCTTTTCTTTTCTGTAAATCTTGAATAAGTTTTTTTTAATTACAGTAAAAACAATTTTAACATTCTTTTTTTTTAATTTTTGAGTTCCCAATTCTGTCCTTCTCTCCCTCCCTCCTCTTCTCCATTCCTGAGATGGCAAGCAATTTGATATAGGTTATATACATGTTCAATCATGCAAAACATATTTCCATGTTAGTCATGTTGTAAAAGAAAAAAACAGATAAAAACCACAAAAAATAAAAGAAAGTGACAAATAATATTCTTTGATCTGTTTTCCAACTCCATCAGTTCTTTTTCTGGAGGCGGATAGTATTTTTCATCGTGAGTCCTTTGGAATTATCTTGGATCATTGTATTGCTGAAAATAGCTAAGTTATTTGCAGTTGATCATCACACAATATTGTGATTACTGTGTACAATGTTCTCTTGCTTCTGCTCAATTCATTCTGCATCAGTTCATCTGTCTTTCCAAGTTTTTCTGAAATCATCCTGCTCCTCATTTCTTATAGGCCAACAGTATTTCATTACGATCATATACCATGACTTATTCAGCCATTCCCCAATTCATGGCCATCCCCTCATTTTCCAGTTCTTTGCCACCACAGAAAGATCTGCCATAAAGGTTTTTGTACAAATAGGTCTTTTTCCTTTTGTAAAAATCTCTTTGGGATATAGACCTAGAGGAGGTACTACTGGGTCAAAGGGTATGCACAGATTTATTTAAAAGCCTTGGGGGGCAGTTAGGCTGTGCAGTGAGTCGAGCACTGGCCCTGGAGTCAGGAGGACCTGAGTTCAAATTCAGCCTCAGACACTTGACACACTTACTAGCTGTGTGACCTTGGGCAAGTCACTTAAACCCAATTGCCCTACCTTCCCCCCTCCAAAAAAATGCCTTTGGGTTTTTCCCTAATAGAGCTACGAAGTTTTTTGTTGTTGTTGTTGTTGTCCTTCGCGTTCTCTGCCAGCATCAGGTCATTCTGAGTTTTAGTGCCCCCAACACTATTGTTACAGGACAGCGTCATGTTTTTATGCTACCTTCCCTCACTTCCATCTTCTGTACCTGTCTTTTTAGAATCTACGTTGGTTGATGACTTCCTTTTGTATAAATATAGGACTTTTTTTGGACACTTCTTTTGTCTCCTTATTGAAAGAATTTCATTCCTTAGAATATTTATCCTTCTTGGGCTGACTTCTCTCATAGAATTTTATGGGTTATTTCCCATGGGTTACTTCTCTGATCATTTTGATATCTGATCTATCAAAATCTCAAATAAATATCACAGTTTCTAAGATGGACTCTTCACATTTCCCTAAATATTTTTAGCTTTCTGCTTTGGCCACCAGTTCCTCATTATGGGTCAGAATCAGGCCCAGAATCACAGTTCCCTTTGTTTCTTCCTCCCTCAAAAACAAGGAGATTAATAATAATAACAACAGCTAACATTGATATAGCTCTTACTATGTGCAAGGCATAGTGCTAAGATCTTTACAAACGTTATTTCACTTAATATTCATAACAACCCTGGGAGGTAGGTGCAATTATTATTCCCATTTTATCGATGAGGAACTAAGGCAAAGAGAGGGTAAGTGACTTAGCCAGGGTCACACAACTCCTAAGGTCTGAGGCTGGATTTGAATTTAAATCTTACTGACCCTGGGCCCAGTGCTCTATCCACTGTGCCACCTAGCTGCTTTCTTATATCTGTATCCCCATTGCTTAGCACAGTGCCTGGCACATAACAAGCACTTAACAAATGCTTTATCATTAATCACTCATTTGTAACCCTGTCAGTATTTTTTCCTCTCACTCTGTTTTTTTTTTTTAGTTTAAAGCTTCCACCCCACCCCATATTGTATTTAAAATAATCTAGATAAATACATTTTAGCAGTCCTTTTTAGGTTTATTCTGTCATTGGCCAAGAGCACATAGTTCTTGTGTTTTAAGCCATGGTATAGAAAAAGTCAGATGTCAGAGTGTGTGCGGCAGTAGTGGAGGTGGAAGGAGGAGAAGGCTTTGGTCATTTGATTTAGGCTTGTATCAGCTCCAGTGGCTGCCATGATTTAGTTATATACCAAATAGCCACCACATGGAAAACCTATCATGAGAGCTACTTCCTAACCACCTTCAATCACCAGCCATGTTCCTACGCAACAACCTCACTTGTTTTCTCAGGTAGTATGAATCAGAAGAAGACCTTTTTTTTTTTTTTTGCTTTTGGAGGCAATTGGGATTATGTGACTTGCCCGGGGTCACACAGCTAGTGTCTGAGGCCAAATTTGAACTCAGGTTCTTTGACTCAAGTGCTGGTGTTCTATCCACTGCTCTACCCAGCTGCCCCAGAAGAAGACTTTTTCAATCCAGCTTTTTCCTGTTGCCAGAGCCAGCCCAGCCTTGCACAGAGTAGACAAACAATAAACATTTCTTGAATTGAGCTGATTTGGCCTTTTGGATCATCGTGACCCTTACAACCAGTAACTAACAGTTCATCTGAAAGGATTTTACTACTGACATTTGTCCTCATGCTACTAGATGTGTGCGTGTGGGGAAAGTGTGGTATTGAATCCCAAAGGGTATGTTACAGCATCAAGGTGTTGATTCCTTCCTGCCCAAATGGAGATTTGAAGGGATGTAGGAGATGGGGGTGGCATTTGCACCCTAGGCCTCATGCTTATAAAATCCCCAAACCTAAACCAGCACAAAGCCATCAGGAGATTTCATTCTCTTCCTCCTATTTAGATACTAATGGTTAGATGCTGGTTCTTATTAGGAGACTTTTGAGTGGGAACAAGTCTCTTTAAACAGAAACATGCTGTGTTTTGGCAGAAATCCTTAATGACTTAGAACATAAACCTTTGTCAGAGGAAGAGGGAGGGCCTCACATTCCAGAGGAGGCCAGGCTGAATTCAGTAACTCATGTTGTAACTCTTCATCTTATTCTCTTTGCTCTGTCCAGCTTTTGAGAGAAGGCCAGGGCCCTGGGATCTCCCTTTTGTATAAATTAGTTGGCTCTGTTGTGTCTAAAGAAAGGCCTATTTATTTTCCTGGGCTGAGGCTTTCAGGCCTCCTGGAGAACAACCCTATACGTGATGAAAAGCATAGGGAAAAAGAGAGGGGAGAATCAGGGCAGGGAATGGTGCCAGGAGGAAGCCACAATGATACAATTGCTTCCCTGGGATAGCTATCCTTTGTCACTGACCCTCTCTTCCAGGCAGTGGCCCTGATTCTCCCATTAGAATTCTCCCATGGCTATCAGAGGGGCTGGAAGAAAGGTGTGTGCGGTCGGCTGCTAGCCAGGCCAACAGTGTCAATCAATATTCTGGAAAATTGTAATCTTTCCTGATTCTACCTGTTTTCTCCCCACCTTATATTGATTTTCCCCTTCATACGTCATTTGTTTTGCATCGTTGTAGTGCATTTGTTATGGAGGATTCTCTGTTCTAGCTAGCTGAGTTTGTATAGCACCTAACTTTATTGTAAGTTCATCGAGGACAGAAATGATTTTTTTTTTCTTACCCCGCTATCAATGAAAATCAAAGCCTATTCTACAGCTTAAAGTCTTAGGGAACTGCCTCTGTCACTGAGAGTTAAAATGACTTCCTTAATTGGATGATAATTAGCACCTTTTTGCACTATTCATTCGTTTTTTGTTTATCCATCCATTCAGTTACTTATTACTTTAAAAAAATCTTTTTTTCTCTTCCTCCTTCTTCCACCCTTCCCTTATTGGAAAAAAAGAAAATAGAAAAACAAAAGCCTCATAACAAATAATCATAATGAAGAAAAAAATCCCACATTGGCCATGTCCAAAAGATGTATATCTCAACCTGCACCCTGAGTCCATCATGTCTGTCAGGAAGTGGGTAGCACGTTACATCATGGTTTCTCTGGAATAGTGGCTGACCATTGCATTGATCAGACTTCTTAAAGCTTAAAATATGCTCGTCTTTATGATGGCTTGGTTATTGAATGAATTGTTCTGGTTCTGCTTATTTTACTCTGAATCAGTTCATACAAGTTTTCCCAGGCTTCTCTGAACCCACCCCTTTCACCATTTCCTTTTTTAAAAATAATTTTTCTTGATGTACTTTGTTATTGTACATTATTATAATTTCCCCCAGTATCTTTATCCTTCCTCCCAAAGTCATTCTTCATTTCTAACTTCTTATGTAAGCGATATGTCTCTGCCATGATCTTGCATAGTTCTCAGCATGCATGTAGATGCTTACTAGGTTTCTCTTGATTGACCAGAATACACCAATTATTTTATCCCCTATTATCGTATGACACTTTGCTTGATGCCATAGATATAACATTGATAAATAAACAATTGCTGCTCTCCAAAGAGCTTATAATCTAATGGGGAATGCAATATACGTAAAGATATAGCTACCGTCAAATTTCTAAGTGTGTAGGCTAAGTGAAACCAAGAGGAGCAAGAGGAAAAATTTCAACTCGAGAGATCAATGGTGGTTTCACCAATCAAGAGGTAAACGAGTTGGGCTTTGAAGGTAGAGAAAACTTTCAACAAGCGGAAATGGGTGCCTATTCAAAATATGGCGAAAAATACAGAGCCTTTAAGGGCTGAGTGACCTCCTTGCCATGGTGGGGACAGCAGAATAGGACTTCTTTAGTGAAGGATTTACCTGGAAGGGGGGACAGTAGATAGGGTGCCTGAGTTCCAATCTGGCCTCAGATGCTTCTTAGTTCTGTTACCCTGGGCAAGTCATTTAACCTTGTTTGCCTCAGTTTCTTCATCTATAAAATGAGCTGGGGAAGGATATGTCAAACCACCCCAGTATCTTTGCCAAGAAAGCCCAAAATGGGTCATGAAGAGTCTGATGCAACTGAAAAACAACTGAATTACCTGGAAGAGACTCAGGGAAAAAAAGAAAAAAGTTATGTGTATAATATAATGCTTTCTCCTTAACCATTGAATTAATCCACATGATTAATCAACAGAGGATCAGAGAAATATGGGATTTTTAATGTTGGAAAGGACCTTGGAGATACTTTAGTCCTTATTTTACAGGAAACTGAGGCCAAGAGAGGCTAAGTGATTGTATGATCCTGTGATTATCCAAGGTCACACAGATTAAAAAGTAGGAGAGATAGGAGTTATTCCCAAGCACGGTAGTACCAAATCTCCAACAACCAATTTGATCATTGGTCAATTTTAGGCATATCCCACATGATAATTTGAATCAAATATCACCAGAACATCAGTAGCCCTCTATGTCATTAAGCTGATGATCACTCAAAGATAGTCAAAGTGAGCTCCCGTCTTGATCATGACCCATTCCCCCATTTCTCATAGCTCTGAACAAGAGAGCTACATCCCCCAAATTCTTACAAGTAGCTCAGCATAGCCCATGCACACCCCATCTGGGAGGCTATAACTCAGTTCTCTCTCTCCAGAATGAGCTGGCCTCAGTAAAATTGTTTCATATGAGAACACGTAGCCAGAGTAATGATGTTTGGACTTGAAACCAGTAAACTTGGATGGCAATTCTGATGCTAACTAGCTCAGTGATCCTAGGTAAATGACTTTACCCCTTTCAGCTGTACTTTCCTCACCTGCAAAAAGGAGATAATGATTCTCGTGATATTCACTGCAAAAGGTTGTTATGAATGTGACAGTGGTATGGGCTGCCTATGTACATGGTGGTTGTTCCAGGTGACAAGTAGCAGCAGCAGCCCATAGCTGGCTTGTGTTTAGCTTTGTGCAAGCCTACAGAAAAAAAGGCTAACAATTAATTGACAAGGAAGGAGTATACAATTTTGCCTTTAGGCACTGGTATACTCATCATTGGTAAGTGGTTTCATCAGTGTGTATCCCATGCAGCCCTAGCTTCCTCCACATCTATTATATCACCAGAGAGAGTTTATCAACAAGCATTTACCCCATATGCGGTTGCGACCCACAGTTTAAGAAGCACTGAAGGAGTCTCAAGTGGAAAAAGTTTAAAAAGCCCTGATTAGACCATTCTCTCTCTGACCACCTAGAATTCACAAAGCTTGTATTAAGGACAGTATGATAGCTCCCATCCAAAACTGATCTTGGGTTTAGAAAGAAATAGAAAATTGCTCTAAATTATTTTTTTAAATATGGAAATTTTTTTGTAGATGTAACAGTACATCAGTCAATCCCTCCTTCAATAAACACCTACTATCTGCCAGGCACTGTAAGTACTGGGGATACAAAGAAAAATTATTACCTTTACAGTCCTGGCCCTTGAGGAGTTCAAATAGGGGAGACATACAAACGACTATGCACAAAGAAAGAATATACAGGATAAATCAGAGATAATCATCAGAGGGAAGGCACTACGATTAAAGGGGATTCAGGAAAGCTTCCTATAGAAAGTGAGATTTTAGGTGGGATTTAAAGGGAGCCAGGAGGTGGTGATGAGGAGGGAGAGCATTCCAAGGATGAGGGACAGTCGGAGGAAATGCCCACAGCCAAGAACGAAGTTTCTCATTAGAGGAACAGCAAAAAGGTATGTGATGGGGAGTGAGGTACAAACCTGGAAAGGCAGGGGAGGTGTAGGGCCGAGTCATAAAGGGTTTTGAATGCCATCACCACTTATCTGGGAAATTTTTCTCTCTCCGTTGACCAATTTCATTCATAAGACTCAGAAAATTGCCTTTTCAGTGGTTTATTCCTACTCAATAAATTTTTAAAAAAATCTGTACCGGAACATTTAAGTCTTGTCTTGTCCTCCCCACTGGTGGATAGTGGAAGAGACTAATAGAAGGAATTGCATATTTGGAGCACAATTGGACCATCTCTGTAAATAATTAAAAAAACCAAAAAAGCAGAGGCAGGCACCAGAGGGTTCACAGTTGCGTCCCTGCCTGATCCCACTGTCTGCTGAGATTTCATGGAAGGTGTTCCTCCAGTCCCATATTTGCTTCTGGGTTCTGCTTTATCTCACTAATCCAATGTCATAGTCTGTCTCTGCTCTGGGTTCTGGCCTCAGAAGCCACAGATCTCCAGCATCTGTGATTTCCTTCTGGACTAATTGAAGGATGCACTCCGCCCCCAGCCTTTCCTAAAGGTAAAACCCAGAATAAGGAAAAGTGGGAGGGCCTGAGCTATGCACCTAGTCACAAAGCTGGCCCTATCTCTCAACTTCTCATAGGGCTTCATGCCTGTCTTGAATTTATGCTTGGGCAGCTCTGCTTTCAATATCCTTTGAACTCATTTTCCCTTGCGGAAGGCCCTCAGGATTCTAAAGAAATGAAGCCTGTTGCTTTGTAAATTGCTTTATAAATGTTAAATCATTGAAAACTTAAAAAAGCTATTATTTTATGAACTGAGTTAATGATGGATTTCAGAGGAGAGTTTTGGGTAAAGCACTTAACAAACCTCAAGTTGCAACACAAGTGTGAGTTTATGTCATTGTGATATTAAGTTCAGCCAACTTTTGTCAAGATCAGACTGTGTGTAGACTGCTTTACAAGGTTTAGGTGGTACATATTCTCTGCTCTCCAATGATATACACTGTTACAACAAAATGTGCATGAAAAGATATGGTTAGAGGTATAATACTGGTACATGTTTACTAACTAGCTCTCCAGGAAAAAA
The DNA here is from genome assembly GCF_011100635.1 of Trichosurus vulpecula. Taxonomy (NCBI): domain Eukaryota; kingdom Metazoa; phylum Chordata; class Mammalia; order Diprotodontia; family Phalangeridae; genus Trichosurus; species Trichosurus vulpecula. The sequence goes on from NC_050575.1 coordinate 307,571,242, forward strand.
AGTATGATACACTTTTAAATTTTAATCTACATTATTAAGTTTTTTTCTCCATCACTTTTTAAAGTCTAGACAATCAAGAAAATAATAAACTAGGGGTTGATTTGTAGCATTTGCCAATTTCCAATGCTCATAGAATATCTATAATAAATACATAAAAGGAATGCTAGCCAAAGGTTCTATGGGGTTCTAAGTGGAGGAAAAGTCATTACTAAATAGGGGACTCAGAAAAGGCTTCCTGAAGGAGGAAGCATGTTATCTGAGTTTTACTAGATGGGCAGGATTTTGATGTATAGATCTATACAGACTACACCAAAATCTAGGTTTCTTGGAATACAGATTATATGGAGGAATGTGCTGTAACATGAGACTAGACTAGCAAGGTGAGGTGATGCTGGATTGTGAGGAATCTTGAATGTCAGACTAAGGAGTAGGGACTTTACTGGGTAAGGCAGTAGGGTATCACTAAATGGTTTTGAGAAGAGGCACTATTAAGTGCCTTCTATGTGTCAGGCATTGTGGTAAGTGCTAGGGATATAAAGAAGATAAAACACTTGCCCTCAAGGAGCTCACAATCCAATGAGCAATATACCACGTGCCAACAGGGGTTATCGGACACATATTTGCATCTGAAATAAAGCCTAGCCAAGGAGTATCCCATTTTGTAAAGTTTCTATGTCATTACTTATCCCATCCACCCTGCATTATTAGCCTAACCCTTCCTTGTTCTTCCTTTTTTGCCCCAACATATCTATGTAACGAAAAACAAAAACAAAAGACAAAAGAATAAAAAACCCTTTTTTGTTGTCCTTAGTTTTTGGGAAAGCCTCCTCTCAATCTAGGTTTAACCTTCCTGGAACTATTCTGCTAGGACCTGCCACTCTTCTGTATTTATCCTCAGCAAAGTGTCTCTGATTCTACCTTTCCCAAAGCAGCAGCTGGGTAGGAGGTAGGTGGTCAGAAATGGGGATGTGGTTAGACTTGGGAGGGTGTTGCCTGGTGTAGAGGTAGTGTGGTCAGGATCAGACAGGCAGTGCTTAATTGTGGGGGGGAGGTTTGGTTTTGTTTGGTTTCTGTGTGATCTATTTTGGGGGTTGCGTGGTTAGTTAGGAATGTGTAGCTATATGGTTATGTGGTAGTCTGAATTCAGGGAATGCATTTAGCATTGGGGATTTTGAGAATGTGGTCAGAGTTGGAGGAGTGTATTCAGAATTTGGGAAACAAGGCAAGACTTGGGAGATCTGGTTTGAGAACGTGGTTGGTGTTGAATATAGTTAGTGCTGGTGTATATATCCAGAATTGGAGTATTTGGCCACGATGCTAGTGTTGTGGTGTGAACAGTATTAGGGTGTGTTTATATGGTCAAAAATAGAGTGAGTCTGGGCTGCCAAAATGGAATCAGGGTAATAATTAGAATTGGGGTATGTGTTCAGCTTTGGGGTAGACCCTATGTGATGCTGGGTAAGTCATCTTGGACATCAGTTTCCTCCTCTGCAAAAGGAAGGGGACAGACCACGTGGTTTTTATTGTCCCTTCTATTTCTGACATTCTACAGTGATGATGATGCAACTGGGGCTTGGTGATGGTCATAGGAACCCTCAAATCCTTTTCTTTCCAACCACCTGAAACTCTGGACAAGTTAACTGCATACCTGTGTACTCCTAGCTTATGAAAAATCATATTAGGAAGTAAAATAGCTGAGAAAACAACATTCTTTTGGGAATAGAAAGAAGTCTGAGAGAAACATTTCATGAATGTGCTATAATGAAAAGAGCACAGGAGATTTTTATAAAAATACAATTCATCATCTCCACACTTAAATCCGCATCTCTTCCAAACCTCTCTATGTTGAGAGTTCTACCATCAGGGGTGTGCTAGTAAATGTTTAGCCACCAGCTCTGGGGTGGAGGGTAGGGGAAAGGGAGGAGAATTGTACACACATGCCACTTTCTATTTTTATTTTTCACACAATCCACTTTTAAATTGAATATGCATTATTAACATTTTCCCCATCACCTTCTTAAGTCTAGACAACCTACAAAACAGTAAGTCAAATGCTGATGTATGTAGCCTTTGTAGATTTCCAATTTAACAATAAGACCAAGTCATTTTGAGCTGCCTCTAGCATACTCCTGGCTACCATCTTCCTAGTCACCTAGGTTAGAAACCCTGGAATCATTCCTGATGCATCACTCACAACCCCATATCCAAATAGTTGCCTAGTTTTGTTGATTTTACTAAACCAATATCTTTCACATCCAGACCCCCTTTTTACTCTCTTATGGTCAACATCTCAATTCAGATCCTATTACCACCAACTTGGACAATCGTAACAACCTCTTTACTGGCTACCTTCTTTCCTATCTTTCTCCTCCTGTCCCTCACATAGCTTCCAAAGTCATCCCATTTTAGTCCAAGTCTTACCATGTCATCCCCCTACTATCAAGCCTACAGTAGCTCCCCATTGCTTTTAGGGGAAAACATATAAATTCCATACCTAGTATTTGAGGTTATCTTCAATCTGACTATAAAGTACCTTTCTAGCCTCATCTCACATGTACTCTATGTTTTTAGCCTGACATCTCCATGTACTCTATGTTCCAGCCAAGCCAATTCCATGATTATTCTCAGATCTCAACATCTCCCACCCCTGTGAATTTGCCCATGTATAGAATTAACTTCCTTATCATTTCTGCCTTTTTGCCCAATCTTCCTTCATGGCTCAGCTCAAGTACCAACATACCTGATTGCTCTAGATGAAAAAATTTCCTCCATACTAAACTGTTTCTAGAGGACTATGTCTGGATTTCTCCTTTGATCCCATCTTGCATGTATAAATGTCACATCTCAGTCAGCATAATATGTTCTTTTATGCTGAGGACATAGATTGTTTTGTTTCCCAAATGAAAGAGATTCACTATAGATGAAGTCTTCCAGATGTCCTACTTAGTAATATATTAATTGTTTCAAGTCCCAGAACACCATACGGTGTCCTCATTGAGGTCTATGACCGGTCAAAATCTATCAGCTTAACAATCTACACAGGAAAAACTGAATGAATGGAGAATACCTAGACTCTCTTTGGGAAGAATGAAGCATGACATAGCTAGAGTTTTGACCTGATACCCAGAGAATGTTAAAAGATGCAGAGTCTAGCATATTGGGTAGATACTCCCTAGAAAATTTGTGGGAAGATATGGTCATGAATTACACAGAATGATGAGAAATCTTGAAGAAAGTAGATGTACCCAAGATCATGAATTCATTAAAATAATGGAGAGAGAGGGAGGGAAGGCAAGAAGTTGGGAGGGGCGAGAGAGAAAAGAAATAAGAGAGATAATGGAGAGTGAGAGAAGGATAGAAGGTTAGAGGGGGAGTGAGAGAGAGAGAGAGAGAGAAAGAGAGAAAGTTGGGAGTAAGGGGATTGGAGTGGCGAGAAAGGGAGAAGTGTAACAAAAATTGTAATGGCTTTGAAATCAGTAGATGTGGGTTCGAATCCCATCTAAGCACATCATTAATTGTGATAATAAATATATATATATATAATACATATGTATATATATGTGTATGTGTGTATACACAGTCATATAAGCACATGCATATATGTGTATATATACATATATGTCTGTGTATGTATGTGTGTGTACACACACATACATATACACACAGATGAAATTACCAAGAAACTCTGTTTCATAGGATTGTTATGTGGAAAGTACTTTGTAAACCTTAAAGCACTACACAAATGTGTTAGAGATCCCCTAGTACACCACTCATGTTGTTGTTGCTATCTTACTACTGTTGTTTTATAGAGGAACAAGCAGGTCCACAGAGAGGACTAAAGTCTCCCAGCTGATAAGGAGCGATGATGAGATTTCCTCAGAGGTCAAACACAATGCTAGGATTTCCAGGTCTCTTCAGTCAGCCCAGTCAATTAGCATTTGTTTGGCTCTGTTATAAGTGCTGGGGACATTAAGACCAAAACACTAAAGCATTGCCTCCCCTCAAAAAGCTTACATTCTCTGTATTGAGACAGCATGTGCATCTCTAGGAATATACAAAATGATAATAACATCTAGAATTTACATAGCCCTCATAATGTTTACAAAGGATTTACAAATATCACCACATTTTATACTCACCACAACCCTGGCAAGTAGGTGCTTTCGCTATTTTCATTTTACAAATGAGGAAACTGAGACAGACAGAGGTTTAATGACTTACCTAGTAAGGGTCATATAAATGCAACTAGTTAGTGTCTGAGACAGGATTTGAGCTCAGACATTCCAGGTCCAGTATTCAGCAGCAAGGAAGAGCCGCAGGGAAGAGGTCAAGAAAGGATTCCTGGAGAAAGTGATGTTCAAATTATACTGTAGAGAAAGTAAGAGATTCATAGGGCATAGAGGTAGAGAGAAAGTGCAATCTAGGCATGGGGGATGACCAGTGCAAAAGCATGGGGAATTCTTTGCAGTGATGATTATCATAGGCATTTATGAAACAGTAAAGGTGGTCTTTTAACTCAGGGGAAAATGGAGGCTTTATGGTCACCAAGTCTTGTTAATTATTGTTCCTTTTGCCTCTGTAACTGATGAGATCTGGTGAACATTTCCTAGTTTAGTTTCTTGAGAGTCATTTGACAAAGAACTATAGTTATTTTTTGTTTTCCTTTCCTCCTTTCCCCTTTAAGAGAAAACTCTCCTGCTTTCACAATACCATAATTCACAAAATAGCCTAAGGGATTTCCCCAGATATGATATACATGCATGTATATTAGATAGATGTAGATGGGCTGTATAGTACATACATATCCACCTTTGGACTGGGACCAAATATTTAACATTTTATGTAATGGGAAGCTATTTGTCCTGATGTTTTGCTGAGTTATGGGGAGCTGGGGTTCTAACAGGGCTGCCCATCTGCAAACTTGTGATTAGTACAGTCAAAGCTAAGAGTGTGTCTGGCTATAGCAGGTGTCACTGGTGACACTTGGGTACGATAATAGCCTAACCCTACCAGTGAGTAACCTAATCAAGACATAGAAAACAGAAGCCCTTTGCCCTATTTGATTCCTTTTCATAATGATGTAAAGTGCCCTTTAATGAAGTCACAGGGGTCTGGGCCTCTCCTTGTCCAACCCTTTGGATGCAGGCCTATTGAGTCTCGAAACTGGTATTCATCACCAGTCCTCTCTCCAACCAGCTGCCCCTCCCTGGTTGCATTGTCATGCTGGCTATCTGGTGAAGCTTTCTGGTGGCTGCAGCCCCGCCTGCATTTTGTCTACATAAATTAGACCCTGTGCAGCATATTGGCCTGTCAGGGGACTAGGAAGAAACTGTATATTGTTTCTGGCATTCCTGAGCCCTTCTGCCCCTGACATCTGCTGTGCCTGTGACAGGGAATGCATTCTTGACTCATTATCCGAGCAAGTGGAATCCCACCCTGACAGCACCATTCATCAGAATCAAGCAGTCCGGCAAATAAAAGAGAGAGAGAGAGAGAGAGAGAGAGAGAGAAGAGAGAGAGAGAGAGAGAGAGAGAGAGAAGAGAGAGGGAGAAGAGAGAGGGAGAAGAGAGAGGGAGAAGAGAGAGAGAGAGAAGAGAGAGAGAGAGAGAGAGAGAGAGAGAGAGAAAGAGAAAAGAGAGGAGAGAGGAGAGAGATACTCTGCAACATTGGCTTTGGTGTCACTATGGGGCCTGGACAACTGACAATCTATCTTTGTGAGTGACAGTCCTGATGGATGGTATTATTTATGCTTTTGTGTATTAAAAGACAGCTCTGGCATCAGCTTGTCACTTTCACAGAGGTTTACAAAAAAGTTGAAATCTAATTTGGAGGAAAAAGAGGGCAGAGATCAGAAGAGGCTGGTGAATGAATGCTCTCTTTGGAAGACAAGAAAGGACACTGAGGGTGTTTGGGTGCAATGATTCCCCTGGACCAGAGGTGGATGTCTTGGGGTGCATGGGGAACGTAGGACTTGGCAAAGTCTCATCTGCCTCTGAGTGTGTGTGTGTGTGTGTGTGTGTGTGTGTGTGTCTTTGTCAGTGTATCTGTATATTATAAGGAGCTGGATCTAGAGATTTGTGAGGTTACTTATACCATGTGTTAGTGATTTCATTGTCATGGTGCGTGTGTGTGTGCTTGTGAGTAAGATATCCATGTATTATAAAGGTCTATATGTATACCAAATGTTAGTAATTTTACTGTGATGGTATAGTCTGTGTGTGTGTGTGTGTGTGCTCCAGACCTAAAAAGGAGAACCTATAAGTAGTCTTGGTAAATAGAATCAATTTGGTTTTCCCAGTAGCCAACTTCTGTTGATGTGTTTTTACAAAGTAATTACTCTACAGGAAGTATCTGTGAAATGGACTGTGTATAATTAAAAAAAAACAGTAGATGATTATAATATTCACACAATAAATATAACAACAAACTATAGTACGTAACAAGTCATGTCAGATAAATTTCTCACTTTATTGATTCAATAGACATGTTTCCTTTGCACATAGCCATCATCCTCATAAGGCTTCATTCTACCTTATATTTATAATGAACTAATCCTAAATATACATATTCACACACATATGCAAACATACTAAAACACAATTTCTGAGATACATGTCTCTGTTTTTGTCTAGCATGGATGATGTTGAGTTGTCTAACCTACAGAAAGACCTAACAATTTACAAGTAGTCAATCAACAAACTTTGATTAACCCCTATTAAGTGCCAGGCACTATGTTAAGGCCTAGGAATACAGAGATAAAAGTGAAACATTTCCTGTCCTAGAGTAGATTATGTTCTAATAGAGGAGACAAGTTATAAATACATAACTATAACACACATTTTACCAGGCTGTCCCACAGGGAATGCAGATCTGTACAGTAGCTTTGAGTATTACTTGGAGTGATGTGGAAATGAGAATTTTAACTATTATTTTGGAAAGACTGTTGAGTGATGGCTTGATAGAAGCTGAAGAGATCATATTCCCCATCATACTTAATGAGATACCAGAGAGGACAGAGGAAAAAAGAGAGATTTTTTTTTCTTAATGGAACTGTTTGAACTTTTACATTGTAAAAAAGATGAAGAGAACTCTCGAGAAGAGGCTTTGTTGGGAATCTTTAGTGAACTGAATGACAAAATCACGTCTGCTTACAAGGATGGCTAGAACTCTCACAATTAAAATACTGTAGATATTTGTCTTTGCATTATTATTGGTTACTTTCTTAATAACTTTTACAGCTGGTAAATCTAACATTGAATGGAATCTAAGGTATTACAGGTTTCGATATATAGAAAGATATAATTGCTTATGGAGAAAGAGGTTTATCCAGTTTATTAAATAAGTATATGCATTTCTATAGACATATACAAATATACATGCATATAAAGAAATACATATATGTATATATACATATATGTACATACAGGTGTATGTATGTTTGTGTATATGCTGTATATATCACACATATATGGTATATGTGTGGTACTTTGTGTGTATATGTATGTGTGTATATGTGTATACATATATACATACACACACATATATATATATACATACATACATGTGTGTGTATATTATATATGTATAAATATAAAATACACAAAATCACAAAATTAGTACAGGGTACAGGGTAGTCTGGGAGGAAAAACATTAGCAGCAGCCCCTGTTCTACTTGAGTCCACTAAAATGTATGTTATACAACCTCAACTGGGTCCTCACTGCTGTTAGGTAATCCTATCATACCTTCCTTATCAACTCACTGTCCCACTCAGCACAGTGGTTCTTCCAAAACTTTTTGTCCCTCCTCAAATCTCCCATGGCTCCCTCTCCCCCTACTCTCTCAGCTGAGATCCTTATATCATATTTTGCTGAAAAAAATATTGAGGCCATTTCTCATGAACTCCTTTTCCCCTCTTTCTTTTCACTCAGGTGCCTTCTGCCACTCTCTCTTCCTTTGTCCCTGTCTCACAGGAAGAAATGACCTTACTCCTCTATCTACCTATGTGATCCTATTCCATCCCATCTCCTCCAGCAGATTGCCCTGGCTGTCATCCCTATTCAGTCACTTATCTTCAATCTTTCCCTGTCTACTAGCTCCTTCTCTACTGCCTACACACATGTCCATGTCTTCCCCATCCTGTCTTCACTAACTAATTTCCTATATCTCTTCCACCCTTTGTAGCTAAACTCCTCAAAAGGCCATTTACTTTATGTGCCTCCATTTTCACTCCTCTTACTCTCTTCTTAACCCCTTGAAATCTTGCTTCCAATCTCATCATTCCATCAAAACTTCTCTCTCCAAAGTTACCAATGATATCTTAGTTGCCAAATCCAATTAATGGTCTTTTCTCAATCCTCTTTCTCCTTGGCCTCTCTGTAACCTGTGACATTGTTGATTGTCCTCTCCTCCTTGACACTCTTCTCTCTAGGCTTTTGAAACACAGCTCTCTCCAGGGTCTCCTTCTACCTAGTTATCTGACCACTCCTCAGTCTCCTTTTCTGGATCCTCATCCAGATCACTCCCTCTAACCATAGGTATCCCTCGGAGTTCTGTGCTGGGCCCTTTTCTCTTCTCCCTCTATACTACTTCATTGACTTGGTGATCTCATGAATTCCCATGGTTTTAATTACTATCTCTCTTCTAATGATTCTTAAAGCTACCTATCCTGCCCCAATCTTTCTGTTGGCCTCCAATCTTTCATCTCCAATGGCCTTTTAGATATCTCCAATTTTATATCTGGTAGACATCTTAAACTCAGTATGTATGAAACAGAAGTCATTGTCTTTCCCCCTAAACCCTCCTTACCTCCTCTCTTCCCTGTTACTATAGACAGCAACACCATCTTCCCAGTCTCTAAGGCTTGCAACCTAGGTATTATCCTTGATTCTTCACTATCTCTCACCTCACCACCCCCCACCTCTATCCAAGCTATTGCCATGGATGGTAGATTCCACCTTTGCAATATCTCTCCAATACACTCCCTTCTTTCCTCTGACACTACCCTGATTCAGGTTCTCATCACCTCACACCTGGGCTATTGCAGTATCCCATGCCATCTGCCCATCTGCCCGCCTCATTTCTCTCCGCACTCCTATCCCTGTTCCATTCAGCCCCTAAATTGATTTTCCTAAAGTGAAGGTCTGATCATGTCACTCCCTTACCCAGTAAAACCTAGTGGCTCCCTATTACTTCCTGGATCAAACACAAAATGCTATGTATGGCATTTAAAATCCTTCATAACATAGCCCCCTCCCACCTTTCTGGTCTTCTTGCGTCTTACTCCTCACCATGTACTCTTCAGTCCAGTGGCACCAGGCTCCTGGCTATTCCACAAAATGGACACCTAATCTCCCAGCTCTGTGCATTTTCTCTGCCTGTCTCACTGGTCTGAAATACATTCCCTTCTCAACTCTGCCTAAATGCTTCTCTGGCCTTCTTTAAGTCCCAACTAAAATCTCATTATTTACCGGGAGCTTTCCCCAAACCCTCTTAATTGTAGTGCTTTCCCTAGGTTAATTATTTCCTATTTATCCCACATAGAGCTTATTGTGTACATAGTTGTTTCCACATCATCTCCTCCATTACATTGTAAGCTCCTTGAGGGAAGGGACTTTTTTTTGGCTCTCTTTGTATCCCCAGTGCTTAGAACAGTGCCTGGCACATAGTAGGCACTTTATGTGATTATGGCAAAAAAGAAACTTCAATTAAAAGGTATCATATGAATTGAGTTCATATAAAAACTGGGGATTCAAAAAAGTGAAAATAAAGTGGGAGAATATTCCATGTTTGCGGGACAGAGAATGCAAAAACATAGAAATGGAAGATGAAATATTGTGTGTGAGGAACAGAAAGTAGGGAAATATGGCTCAACCACAAAGCATAAGGAAGGGAATTATATATAAAACTGGAAACGTAGAAAAGTGGCTGGAAGGATGGTCGTGCTTTCGACAGTAGTAGGGAAGGCCAAAAGCGGGCTATGTTTTAAGGAATAGATAATGAGTTCTGTTTTGGAAATGTTTAGTTTGAGATGTCTACAGGACATTTAGTTCCAAATCCTCAGTAGGAAGTCCATGTTACATTTACATAGCATATACAAGTTTTACGAAGTGCTTCCTCATAGACACCATGTGAGGGAGATAATTCTCTATTTTGAAGGCTTTTTGAAGCCCATAAGTCTTATTTATGGCTGTCTCTGCCTTGATGATTCCTTCCTCTTTGATCCCTTTAATCTATTTTCTATAACCCTCCTTATCTGGACTTTTTCCGTGCTAGAATCTTCCCTCCCGGGAACTTCCAGCTCTCCACTTCTATCAATTTGACCCTATTAGCCTCTCCCAAACACAAGGCTTGCTTGTGACTTCAGAAGTGAGAAGCCAATCAGAATCACCTGCTAGATACTCCTAACTTTTCTCTAAAATGCTGCTAGGTGGAGCAGTGGATAGAGTGTTGGACTTGGACTCAAGAAAATCTGCATTTGAATCTTCTTTCAGAGATTTGCTAGAAATGTGACCCCAGGAAAGCCACTTAAAGTGTCTGTGTCTCTAAGTTTCCACATCTGTAAAATAGTGATAAGCATAGCACCCACCTCCCAGCCTTGTGACAATCAAATGAGATCATCTTTCTAAAGCACTTCCCACAGTTCTTGTGACATAGTATGCGCTTAATAGGGAAAGGATAAAAAAACAACATTTATATAGTGCCATCTGTGTGTCAGTCTTTGTGCTAAGCACTTTTGACAAATATAATTAATACAAAGAATAATTAACAAATAATAGCTAACACAAATAGCATTTTCTGTGTGCTGGCCATTGTACTAAGTGCTACATGATAATTATCTTATTTGACACAATAACCCTGTGAGGTAGGTGCTATGATTATCTCTTTTTTACATATCAGTAAATAAACATTAAGTGCCTACTATGTTCCAGGCACAGGGCTAAGCACTTGGGATACAAAAAGAGGCAAAAGACAGTCCCTGTTCTCAAGGAGCTTGAAATCTAATGAAATCTAATGGAGAAAATAAGCAAACAAATTCACAAACAAGCTACGTACAGGATAAGTAGGAAATAATTAAAAGAGAGAAGGAACTAGAATTTAAAGGAGTTAAGAAAGGCTTCCTGTAGAAGATGGGATTTTATCTGGTATTTAAAGGGAGCCAGGAAAACCAGTAAGTAGAGATGAGGAGGGACAGAATTCTAGGCATGGGAGGATAGCCAGGGAAAATGAAGAAGCTGAGAGATGAAGTGTTTATTTTGTGGAACATCCAGGAGACCAGTGTCACTGGATCAAAGAGTACATCTTGGGTAGTAAGATGTAAGAAGACTGAAAAGGTAGGACAGGTTATGAAGGGCTTTGTATGTCAAACATAGCATTTTGTGTTTGATCTCGGAGGATTAAGCCACTGGAGTTTATTGAGAGGGAGGGGAAGGGTGACGTGGCCGGACCTACATTTTGGGAAAAACACTTTAGTGGCTGAATAAAGACTGAACTGGAGAGACACTTGAGGCAGGTAGACCCACTAGCAGGTTATTTCAATAATCTAGGTGTGAGGTGATGAAGCCCTGCCCTAAAGTTGTAGCAATGTCAGAGGAGAGAAGGGGGAGTATTGCACTGGTGAAATCAGCAGACCTTGAAGCAGTTTGGATTTTGGGGTGAGAAGAAACTGAGGTCACCCAGCTAATGTGTCTGAAGCCATATTTGAACTCAGGTCTTCCTGACTCTAGGCCTGGCACTCCACTGCATGCCCTGGCATTTTTCTGCCTAGAGGTGATTCTTGAAGGGGTGAAGGTTGTACTTTGTGGCCACCAAGTGCTCTCATTCAACTTCAGGATTCTGATTCTCCAGTTTTTTTTTTTCCCTGACATAGAATGGAATGTCTTCTCTAGGATGAGAATGCTGAATTCATAGAGTTGTGGGTATAGACTTAGAAATTATTTCAGAGGTTATGCAGTCTAATACTCTCATTTTAGAATTGAGGAAACTAATAGGCAGAGAAGTTAATTGGTTGACCCATAGACACACAGCTAATAAGCCTCAGAGGATGGATTAGAACCAAGTTCTTCTGACTCCAGAACTCTTTCCCCCGGGGCCATGCTTCGTCTTTTTGATTGGAGAGATGTGCTGAGAGAAAATAAACACACATCTATGCTTATAACATCTGGATATCCAGACCAAAAAAATAACATACAGAGGATTGGGTTAGGGAGAGAATCCTAGTCATGAACAAAGGCATCATTTTATTACAGAGTACTGGATATTTCGAGAAGTTTATGTGACCAAGAATGGACTCCTGACTCTCATGGAAATCATTTTCCTAAGCAGAACAGCCTTCAAGTGGCAAAGAGTCTATTTGGAGTGGATCCATTTCAGTGGATGAGGAGTAAAGGAAACAACATTGGAGTTGGAAGTAAACCAATTCTTTTTCGATGGAAGAATAAAGGGATAGGTCAAAGGAGAACCACTTAGGAAGCTGTGGTTAGGGAGTGGCTACCATTTGGAGAGTCCATTTCTTAAAATGGAAAACTCATAATGGGGAATTCATTTTCTCTTCAGAGAAAATTAAAAAATTAATCCATAGTTTTTATCCTTCTCCAACCCCGCCCCCCCACACACACACCCATTCACCTCAGCTAATCTCTATTAGTCAGGAGGTTCACTTCTGGTCCTCTGAAGTTCATCTGGTGCACTCAGCTGCCTGGGGACCTCAAGGGATTAAGTTCTTCATTAACATCAGTGAAGAGCGCCTGACTAACATCTGGGCCGTTGGGGGCTGGACTTGGTTAATTTTACTTGGAGGAACACCAGTATTAGTTCTGCTTGGATTAACACCAGCATTAATGATGACATAAGACTGACTTCATTAGCCTGATGAAGGGAAAAAATCTTTTGGGTTCAGCCACAGCCAAGGAATAAGGTCCAGGTCTATGGCTCAAGAACAGAATTTAATGAGTGGAACTAGACTTAATGGGATGTAGTGACTGAATGGAGGGAATTGGCTTGAGCAGAGCGGGAGGGGATGTACTAGGGGAGAGTGTGTTGAAATGTTCACTCTGAGTCAAAGCAAGTATTTCCTAGATGAGAGAATGTGCCCTTTTTTACCTGTTGGTTGCTTTCTTTTCATCAATCTACACCCATTAAAAACATTTTTTTTTACATAATTGGTGTCAAATCCAAATAGAAAAGGTGGGGCAAATAAATAGTATATAAAGATATCTATGGGTACATATTAACTTAGAAAACCACATGTTAACATTATCTATATTCTGTTATATATTTATTTTATTAAATATTTCCCAATTACATTTTAATGTGGTTTGGGCAGCACTCAGTGTTGTAAGCTACTTGGAGTTTTATGTTTGACACTTCTGTTTTATATCCCTTTAATTTCTGAATAGTTCTCTCACTCTTTCCTTCCCAGTGAGTCCTCCTTTGTAACAAAGAGTAAAAAAAGAAAAGAAGAAAGGAGTTCAGCAAAACAAATCAACACATGATATCAGCCCAGTCTGACAGTGTTCTATACCTAGTGTTCCCCATCTCTACAAAAAAAGGAGGAAGGTTCATTTTCTTATCACTTCTCTGACCCAAACCTAGTCATTACAATTTTAGTGTTTTTTTCTTGCTTTTTTGTTCTTTTTACTTAAATTGTTGAAGGAGAAAGGGAAAGGATTTACATGCAAATGTGTGCGTGTGTGTGCGTGCGTGTGTGCGTGTGTGTGTGTGTGTCTGGGTCTGTGTAATCTCTTTTTGTTGTGGCAAAGCACAATGTTTTCCTGCTTATTCTTTCTTTTTGTTGTTGTTATTTAGTTATTTTATTGCATCCGACCCTTTGTAACCCATTTGGGGTTTTCTTGATAAAGATGCTGGCATGGTTTGCTATTTCCTCCTCCGGCTCGTTTTACAGATGAGGAAACCAAGGCAAACAGGTTAAATAACTTGCTCAGGGTCTCACAGCTAGTAAATATCTTAGGCTGGATTTGAACTCTGGTCTTCCCAATTCCAGGTCACAAGGTGTATTCACTGTGCCATCTAGCTGCCCCTATGCTTACTCTACTCTGTGTCAGTTCCCATGAGTCTTCCCATGCTTCTCTCCCCTACAATACAAATAAAAGTGCAACTTTTATTTGAAATGTCAGAATTATTAAAGAATTTCCTCGGGTTAGTGGAAAGAGTGCAGGTCTTTGAATCAGAAGGCTTGATATGAATTCCTGCCTGTGATATACCACCGGCAAATTACTTTCCCTGCTTCAGTTTTCTCTTCATTGGTAAAATGGGAATAACAGTAGCTTAAAATACTTTTTAGGATCCTTAGAGATCATTTAAATGAGCAGTTTCCAAAATTTTTGTCTTAGGACCATTTTTCACTCTTAAACATTATCGGGGACTTTAAAGAGCTTTTGTTTATCTGGATTATGTCTATTTTTATTTATTGTGTTAGAAATTAAGATGAATAACATTTTAAAATATTCATTAATTCATCCAAAATAACAATAGTAAACCCATTATATTTTAACATATTTTATTTTTAATTTTGTTAATTGCATGTAAAAATTTTTAACACTCTTTTTTAAATTTTGAGTTGCACATATTCTCTTCCTCCCTCCCCCTCTTTGAGAAGACAAACAATTTGATGTAGATTATACATGTGGAGTCCTACAAAACGTATTTTACTATTGGCCATGTCCCAAAAGAAAACACAGAATTACCCCACCAAAAAACAAACAAACAAAAAACAAAACCCAACCACCAAACAAGAAAAAAAAGTTTTTTAAAAGTAGGCTTCAATCTGCATTCGGACTCTAGTTCTTCCTCCGAAGACAGATAGCTTTTCATCATAAGCCCTTCAGAATTGTCTTGAATCACTATATTGCTGAGAATAGCTAAAACATTCACTGTTGATCAACATACAATATTGCTGTTCCTGTATACGATGTTCTCCTGCTTCGGCTCTGGTTTTTCTGAAACCGTCCTGCTCGTCATTTCTTATAGCACGATCATATATTATAACTTGTTCAATCATTCCCCAATTGATGGACATCTTCTCAGTTTTTAACTCTTTCCCTTTTTCTTTGATTTCTTTGGGACACAGAACTAGTAATGGTATTTCTGGGTCAAAGAGTATGTACAATTTTGTCGCCTTTGAGCATAGTTTCAAATGACTTTCCAGAGAGGTTGGATCAGTTTATATCTCTGCAAACAAAGCATTAGTGTTTCAATTTTCCCATATCCCCTTCAATCCCCTTCATTTTTGTTTTCTGTCATGTTAGCAAATCTGATAAGTGTGAGGTGGCACCTTAGATTTGTTTTAATTTGCAGTTTTCTAATCAGTGATTTAGAGCATTTTTTTTTCATATGACTATGGATAGCTTTGATTTCTTCTTCTGAAAACTGCCTGTTCATATCCTTTGACCATTTATCAATTGGAGAATGACTAGTATTCTAATAAATTTGACTCAGTTCAATTTGAGAACTGAGGTCTTTATTAGAGAAACTTCCTGGAAAAATTACCCCCCCCCCCATTTCCTGCTTTCCTTCTAATCTTGGCCACATTGGTTTTGTTTGTGCAAAAACTTTTTAAATTTAATGTAGTAAAAATTATTCACTTCACATGTTATAATACTCTCTATCTCCTGTTTAATCATAAATTCTTCCATTGTCTATAGATCTGGTAGGTACAATTTTCCATTTCGCCTAACTTGCTTATGATATCACCCTTTTTATCTAAATCATGGACCAATTTTGATCTTAGCTTGGGATTATGGTGCAAGATGTTGGTCTCTTCCTAGTTTCTGCCAAATTGCTTCCAATTTTCCTGGCAATTTTTGTCAAATAATGAGTTCTTGTCCTAAAAGCTTAGATCTTTGGGTTTATCAAACACTACATTATTGTTGTCATCTACTACTGTGTATTGTATACTCAATCAATTCCACTGATCTACCACTCTGTTTCTTAGCTAATACTAGATTATTTTGATGATTACCACTTTATAATAACATTTTAATGAAAATAACTACATTTTCCAATAAAAAATTATGAGTAAAGTTCCATTGCTTTATATATTCTTGCATATCTCTTTAATGTCTGAATTGATAAGATAGTTCAATTCTCATATTTGCTTTTACATTCATTCTGTTAAAACAAATTGTTTTGGCTAAAGTTTAGGAAGAAAATCTGGCTTCACACAGACACGTAGCTGGAAAAGGAATGAATATTTTAATAGGTTAAGTAACATCTTAGTATTATTAGAAAAATAGTTTTGACCTCATGCACCCCCAAAAAGGCCTTGGGGACTCCAAACAGTCCTCAGATTATGTTTGAGAACTATTCATTTAGACCAACTTCTTCATTTTACAGATGAGAAAATTGGATCCCGAAAAGGTTCACTGACTCAACTAAGTTCACACAAGCAATAAGGAGCAGAGTTATAATGGGAAGCCAGATCTCTTCACTCCAAATTCAAGGCCTTTTCTCCTACATCATTCTGAAGACTCATAAATATGAATTGTTGTTATTTTTTTTCCTCAGGAACTCCAAAAGGAAGGAAAACTCACACCTTATGTTGAAAGCTTGAAACAGGTTAACAGTTTATTTCTAAGCTTGGAAAATAGCAATCCTTCCCCCAGCCCCCAGGCCCTCCACATTCATTTGTATTCTTACAGCTTCTCCAAAAGTTTCTCTGTCACATACTGTTTTCAGACACAGCTGACATACAAACATTTTTAACATTCAAGTCTGTGGAGGTAGGAAGTCTTCCTATAAAAGAAACATGCTTAATAATATCTCCCCTCCTTGGCTCCGAATGTGGCTACCTCCTCTTCTTCCTTCTTTTTTTTTTCTTCCCCTCCCCCCTCTCCCTCTTCCTTTTCTCTCCCCGCTTCCCTCTCTCATTTTTCCTCATTGTCTCCTTCATCTTTTCCTTTCTTTTTCTCAGTTTGAGATATTTCAGGACAGTTTGAACTTTGTGGTTTGGTGTGAGATGTCTCTCCAGACCTAGAAGGCAGTCACTAAGAAGAAGACACTCAGGAAATCTTGCCTCCCACACTGTCAGCCTGACCCAGATATGACCAGGAAACAGGCAGTGCCTGACAGGTTGGGACTGCTGCTAGACCACACCAGTTCCCAGAATAAAGGGCTTTGGGTGGGGACCAATGGCCTTTAGCTGAGACTCTGAGCCTTTTCCCTAAGAGTCTGGCTGTCATTATTGGAAACAAACCACCTCAGACCATCTGATCATAGCCAGCCCAATACCCAATGAACTCCTCCATATTAAAGTTTTATTCCTTCCACTGTTTGTCTAATACTTAAGTCTCAATTGCATGTTTATGCAAATATAATTGAGCTGCTGTTTAAGTTATAAAAATAATCAACAAACTTGCTATGACTAGCTTGTCTGGTGCCATTAAATGCCTCCTATGCTGCAGATGCTACTTTTCTCTTTTTATTTACATATTGTATTAAGCCAGTGACTGGTGAAGGCCTGCTCAATGAATCAAATAGCCCACCCCCTCCCCAAGTTCAGTAGGAGCTCTGTTCTTTGGCAGCCAGCAGAACTCATTAGCCAGCAGAGAGAGACTGCAGTGTATCCTAGAATCAAACATCTCGTTAAGACAGGATTTGAGAACTTACAACTTAATTTCTCTAAACAAACAGAGAGCAGTTAGCCCTGGCTGCTGTAACTGAGTCGAGTTTATTGCAACTGACATTATTAAAATCAAATGTTTGGGGGGTTTGCCTGTTCTGCTTTTTACTGACCTGATGAAATGGAAAAGGGCAGGAGAAGGATGGTAACTTTATTGGGTTTTTTCACATTGTGGCAAAAGGAAACCTGAGTTCTTACCTCTGTTCAGCTTAGCTGAGAGTGGGGGAATGGGGGGAGGAATAATGAGGGAAGTACAGCAAGAACACTGGACTGACTGGGCATCAAGAGATCTTGGTTTAAGTCCAAGTTTTGAACTTAGTCAATTCTTCTCTCTCGGCCTTTATTTCATCAGCTATAAAATGGGAGAAGTAGATTAAAAGATCTTTAAGATGTATTCCTACTCTAAAACTCTCTGATCTCAACCCAGGTGTCCCAGCAGCCC
The DNA here is from genome assembly GCF_011100635.1 of Trichosurus vulpecula. Taxonomy (NCBI): domain Eukaryota; kingdom Metazoa; phylum Chordata; class Mammalia; order Diprotodontia; family Phalangeridae; genus Trichosurus; species Trichosurus vulpecula. Next base: position 307,589,321 of record NC_050575.1, read on the forward strand.
CTCAAACCCAAAATCTAAAAGTATATAGCTTGCTATCTATTCCCCACTCTGCTACCCGCCCCCAAAACACCCTAAAAAAACCTGACTTCTCTTGCTTTCCCTATTTTGGACAATGGCACCAACATTGATTCTATCATTTATATCCCAAATATTACTCTCATCTTTGATGCTTTTCCTCTGCCTCACCTCCCACATTCAGTCATTCATTAAATTCTTACTGAGACTGCCTTCAAAATATCTCTTGCATCTGCCCTCTCTTTGTTATCTCTACTGCCAACAACCTAGTATTCCCTCTGATTATCACCTAGCTGGACTGTTGTAATTGTGTAATAAAAAAGTCTTTCTACCTTCATTGTTTTTCCCTTCTAAACCATCCTTCACACCACTATCACCATTTGTTTTACTTATGCACAGACAGGATCATGCTATTCCTATGCTCAATCTCTTTCCCTGGTTCCCTATTACTAATTTCAGACTCCATAGGTTGGCATTCAAGGTCCTTCACAACATGTCACCTCCTTTCGTATAGCTCAACACTTATCTGTGCTATGCTCCAGCAGACTAAATAACTTATTGTCTATTTTCAACATTTCATTCAGAATTGGACTCCTCTGCTTCCCTAAACTAACAGATATGCGGGTTGTTTATTTGAACCATGTTTATAAATCTAGGACCATCTCTACATGTAGTATGACTATACCATTGGCACATTTTCTAAGCTTACAGAGTCCCATCACCATCAGATAGCATTTGATTTAGCACAATATGGAACATCCTTCTCAACACTATCCAACTCTTACTCTTCCATGAAAGGGAAGTTAAAACCTTACCCTTTTCATTAGAGCTAACCCAAACCACTCAGAAGATGACTTCTCTTTCCTGTGAACTCATAGCATATATAAACCTCTCCACCACTCTACCATCAGTGTTTGTAATGCTTGAGTCCTCAAGAGGTTCAGTTATATCCCCTGGTCACATAGGTCTCCAGTATCAGAGCTAGGATTCAAACACAGGACTTGTGGTTCTAAGTTTGAAACTTTATCCACTCTATAATGCATCTAATCCCTTTTGAATTGACTTTTCCTATAGAATTTTATGACCACTGGTGTCTATTTATCATTTTAGGGAACCATGGAAGGAATTTGAAGAGAGGAACAGCAAAATTTTACCTGTGCATAAAGAAATATTTTTCAATTAAATTTTATTTTACTTTTAGATCCATGCTCTCTCCATCTCACCTCCCCTTCCCCAACTGAGGAACAAGAAAAAACAAAATCCTGTTTACAAGCATGTAGAGTCAAGCAAAAAAAAAAAATTAATACAATTATCATTTTTCTAAACATGTTGAAATCTACTCTCTTCAAATCTATCATGCATGTTTGACTGACTGGTTTCACTCTTCTTATGTATCATAATCTCTAGTATATCATAGTTACTTCCTTTTAAAATTTCCATCCTTTCCACTCTGGCATCTAATTCTTCCTTAATGGCCAGAATTAGGGCTGGATCAGCAGTGGACTTTGTCACTTTATTAGCTGTTTGAAGAATGAAAATTTCATAGTGACAAGTTAAAAATTTATCAGCTGATCTGCTTTTGACAGAGAGATAACTTAAACTTATGTGCAGATCACTGAAAAATCCCTTTACCACTATAACCAGATAACCAAACTCCATGCTACCACCGTGATTTGATTCCAGAGTTCATCATCCATTCTTTCTTCTATCAGGATGTCTGTACTATCTCCCCTTCCCACATCATTTAGATTCTTCCCCCAATGAATCTTCACCATCATTACATGAGTAAATCTTGCTGTTGTTCATCCTTCCTTCTTGAAGAGGATCAATGGCATCAGGAAGTGATTTCTTGATTTGCATGTGAATTTGGATTTAAGTGAGACAGAGCTGTGCAAAGTCATCAGCCTCACTCTCTCCTCCAGACTCATTGAAGTCCAGAGGCAAGACAAAAGTCAAAACAACTGGTGATGGCCCAGAATGCAGCGGGTGACCTTTGAGTGGAAGATAATCTCAGAGGGAAAGCACTAGCAGTGGGAGGTACCAGGAATGGCCTTTTGGGGAAGGCAGGATTTGAGCTGAGTCTTGAAAAAGTCCAGATGAGATAGGCAGCAAAGGTGAGCATGATATGTCATGCCCCTATTATGTTGGCTGGACTCCATATGCAAGATTTATTGGGGGATGTGAATGAACGTCACACAAAATGAGAAATTGTGGATCATTTGCAAACTGCCCATTGGACAGAATACTCCTGTCTGTGAGATCAGAGAACCCCGAGGTATACAATGATATCTATTTGCCTTTGAAACACATCTTTACCTTTTGAATAAGGTATATCCTTCTGTTGGCATATTCCAGTAATCAGTCATATCCCACTAAGTCTCAGTGATACTTATGAGTCTAAGTTAATCTCAAAGAATTATAGAATCTGAAGTTGGAAGGGTCTACAGAAATCATATAGTTCCAAACTCTCGTTTTACAAATGAGGAAATTGAAACCTAGAGGGGCTAAATATCAGATAGGTATTAAGTAGAAATGAAGCAGTGCTCTATTAAACCCCTCTTGAAGTAAGATCACTGGTTCACTTTATTTATTCCTCATACCTGACTATTGCCTTTGGACATTTTCTGTAATGTTTTCTTAGATAGAAAAAGGGAACAAGCAATTAATAAGCACCTACTATGTGCCAGGTACTGTGCCAAGCTCTTCATAAATATTATCTCATTAGATCTTCACAACAACCTTACAAGGTAGGTACTATTATTATCCCTGTTTACAGATGCGAAAACTGAGGCAAAGGTAAAGTAACCTCTCCAGGGTCACATAGCTAGTAAATTTCTGAGGCAGGATTTGAACGCAGGTCTTCCAAACTTCAGGCCCTGTGTATCATCATCCGCTACGCCACCTAGCTGCCACTAGCATGTATTTGAATCTTGTCATGTTAACTAATTTTTCATGTCTTTTCTTTAACTATAGTGTAAGGTCTTTGAGAAAAGGAATAATGGATCAAGCTTTTTGGCATCCCCCACCTATGTAATGTAGTATTATGAACATAGTCAACACTCAATGAATATTTGTTAAATGAATGAATAGTAATGGTTAGCCATAGCAACACCCCAAATGACTCTATCCTGTGTTGTCACCTACTCTTTGTGCAGTGGAGACAAAATGGAAAAGAAGATAGAGGGCACTAAGAATCTCACACAATTTTTAGATCATCTATAAACATTAACTGAACTGTTGATAATCTACATGTGAGATCCTAGTCCTATCATTGTGTTTACCTAGCATTTAGATAGCAATTTAAGGTTTGCCAAGTACTTTACAAATATTGTCTCATTTTATACTGGCAAGAACTTTGGGAAGTAGTTGCTATTCTTATCTCCACTTAACAAATGAGGAAACCAAGGCAGACAGACGTTAAGTCACTTGCCCAGAGTCACATGGGAATTTACTGTCACATGTCACATTTGAACTCAATTCTTCCTGGTTCCAGGTCCAGTCGTCTCTCTGCTATGCCACCTAGTTGCCTTACCAGAGGCATTCCACTGAAGAAAATGAAACACATCCATTTTAATATTTTCTCCATAAGCCAGAAAACAGAAGAAAATCACGGATAGGTAGAAGTATGGCTCACAGGTCCTCCTTGGTGAAGTGAATAGATGATTTGCAAAGTTGGTTTCATTATCTAAATACAACAAGAAAGGCCATTTCCCAGGGTGCTTCATCATCTTGCTTTGCATTGCTCATGATGATAATAAGCAGAAAGACCACCATAAAAATAATTGCAACTTATGGGCCAACAGCTGTAGGGAAATTCAGTGAGTAATTTGACAAGGAACTCCAATCCAAGTCAACATATACATTAATATTTGGTCACTTCACTGGGAAAGTGGCAAAGAGTAATGCAGGAAATGTATCATGTGAGATTTTAAAAAAAAGGATGATGAAGACTTTTTGACAACTGAGAGGCCTCCCAATACGCATAAGATGAGTAATTTCTTTAAGAAGTACATTGGAAAGCACAGGAAATGATGAGTATAACAAAGATCATATACAAAGAAAAAAATTGATTGTAGATTTGTTACTAATGTGGTGGTCACTTCCAAATCAGTTGTCTGTATGCAGACAGAACATCTACTTATTTGGTTGTTGTTCAATCATGTCTGACTCTTTATGACCCCATATGGGGTTTTCTTGGCAAAGATACTGGAGTGATTTACCATTTCTTTCTCTAACTCATTTTACAGATGAGGAAACTGAGGCAAATAGGATTAATTGACTTGACTAGGATCACACAGCTAGGAAGTATCTGAAGCCAGATTTGAACTCAGGGAGATGAGTCTTCCTGACTTTAAGCCTGGAACTCTATCCCCTGGCATTCTATCTTCCTAGTGATGAAGTAAAGATCAATATATTACAAGAAAAGATAAAGATGAAGAGATGTTACTCACAATCACAGTAGTTCCAATTTGATTTGTTCAAAGTTATTGATGACAAAAATGGGAAATGAATAAAGGAAAAGATATACTCATAGTCTATAATCATTTCCTACTGATGTTTAATGATGCAATCTCTAAAATGATGCAGTAAAAATGGTCCCCAACTTTCTCATGCAACAGAGAGTTGATCTATTTCTCTAGAAAAGAGATATGGCAGCCAAGGGAAATATTAGGAAAACAGTTCAAAGGAGTAGTAGAAAATAAGTAATATGGAAGAGAAAATGAATTTGCAAGAATCTTGGTATGAGACCAAGATCATCCCAAGAACATTGATCAATGAAATCAATGAAACTGGAATGAGCTCACCAAACACACAAAAATATTGGACAGATCAGTTAGCATTTATGTAATAAACTATTTTCATCAGAGATAATAATAGTACCATGACATTTAGACTCTAAGATAATCAGTGCCTGATGTATTACTGTAGGAATAAATCAGAATGTCACTAAAGAAGTGGAAAGTAGAAAAAAAGAGCTAGATAAGACCATGTAAACCCGGAAGAAATATCTGTCTAAGGTGACACATTCTTAGAAAAAAAACGATGGATCCATTTTTAAAATATCTGAAAGATGCGAAGATATGAACTACTGGAAAATCACAAAGAACATTATTGCCACCCTCCATCCTACCCACCAAAAAGGTTAATTGAAAGGAAATCAATACCTATTGGCGTATATGCCTATTTTCCTATCTTTATAAAATATTTGGAATAATATTATGTATACATATTAAGAATATTCTTTGTGAAAATATGAGAAGGAAATATGTAGGCTTTATCTTAGATTATTGCCTTTAGCATGCCCCCCACACGACCACAATCACACAACTGACTCCCGGGAATAGGAAAAAAAATGATTCTACTGGGTTTTTGTTTTGATGACAGTTCAAAATGTAGCCTTAAAGGTTTGTTCCTTTTTTCCATCCAAGGGATTCAATTTTGTCTTTACACAACAATAAATGGTAAGGTGCACTATACTTAATAGATGAAACAATAGAGATATCATACAGTAAACGTATACTTAGAAAAAGAGGTAGGCTGGACCTAGAGTGAAAATGACAACAGGATAGTCTAAGTGCTGCATTGGTACCCATGTGAAAAGACCCAGAGAAAGGAAAATATCCTATGGAGGATTTATGGGAGAATATGGGAGAGTTATAATGGTCAAAGGATACAAACAGGCTGTTTTCAAGAGAAAGAAAGCAGCCTATCAATAATTATATATAAAAAATGCTACAAGAGAAAAAAAACTAAATTACAATATCCCTGAAGTTCCACCTCATCAGATTGGCAAAGATAACAAAGGAATAAAATCACAATTATAGGGTTCTTGGAAGACAAGCATACTAAGCTCTATTGATAGAACGATTAATTGGTCCAATCATTCTAGAAAGTAATTCAGAACTACACTCCAAAAGTCACTAAACTATACATACTCTTTGATCCAGAGATATCACTACTAGGTATATATTGCCAAAGAGATCAGAGCATGGGGGAAAGGAACCATATATATATATAAAAAAATATTAGTAGCAGTTCTTTTGGATGTAGCAAAGAACTGGAAAATGAAATGAATGCCAATCAATTGAGGAATGGATAAATAAATTATGCTATGTGAATGCAATAGAAGATTATTGCTCTGTAAGAGATGATGAATATGACAGACCTAGACAAACCTGGGAAAACTAGAGTGAATTGATAAAGTGAAGTGAGCAGAATCAGGAGAGCAATTTACACAACAATCGCAGTGATGTAATGGAAAACAACTTTGAAAGACTTCAGAACTTTAATCAATGCAGTGAGAAATCATAACTTTAAAAAGACTGAGAATGAAAGATCCACCCTATTTCTTGGAAGAGACGTGAAGGGCAAGAGGAAAAGAAGGAGAGATCCTCATTTTCGTATGTAATCGATGTGTTGATTTATTTGGCTTGGGAAGGATTCTATTTGTCAGGCAATTGTACGGTTAAGAGTGGGGCGGGGGTAGTTAGTGAGAAATGATAGAAAAAGTACAAAAGGGCATGAGTGGAACAAAAAAGAGCAGAGCAGAAGGAAGTTGAGAGGAGATACACATAACGTAAGTAAGGCACTTTTTGTTACTTTTATTATTTGAAATACCCTTTAAAAAACAAACTCTGCATAACAGAAGTTCACAGTTTCATATGCCTTCCCCTTTCCCATTATTTGTAAATTGAAATGTTTAAATGTATAATAATAATTTTAAAGGAGAAAAGAATCCCATAAAATGAACAGCTTCTATTTAGATTTGCACAAAGGGAAGAAATACTATCAATGAGATCCTGGATCCATTACTGAAATATATCTCATTTCTGTAGCCCTTCAAGATTTAGAAAGCACTTTCCTTTTTGCTCCAGTGTCCCAGCTCCAAGCATTTTCCCTGACTATCCCTCATGCCTTGTAACTCTCTTCCCTTCTGATCTTTGCCTCTCAGCTTCAAGGTTTCCTTCAAGTCTCAGTTAAAATTTCCCTTTCTTCAAGAAGCTTTTCTCAGTCCCCCTAATGTTGATTCCTTCCTTCTCTTGATGATCTTCCATTTATACTGTCTGTGTTTTGTTTGCACCTAGTTGTTTGCCTGGTGTTCCCCCCATTAGACTGTGAGCTTCTTGAGATCAGGGACTGTCTTTTGTCTTTCTTTGTATCCCCAGTGTTTTAGCACAGTGTCTGGAACATAGTAGAAGCTTAATATATTCTAGTTCACTTATTAACTGATATAAAGGACTATGTATTTTATCCCCAACTTTAGAAGACAAGGTAAGAGTCAGAAAGGTTATGATTTTACCATAAAAGTGAAATTACTGGACAGGATTCAAACCCAGGACTTGTGACTCTGAGTCTAGCACTCTTTCCTGTAGACAAAAGGAAGAAAGGAAGGAACAAAGGGATGAAGAGAGGAAGGGAGGGAGCAAGGAAGGAAAGAAAAAAGAAAGTGGTTGTACATAGAATCTATATACAATGAGATGGTATACAGGATCAGCCAGGATTAAAGACAAAAGGTATATGAAGCCTTATTTTGAGCTAAAACTGAATGATACCTAAACCTCTAGCTATGTCCCCAGGTGCTGTCTGAGCCAGGGAAACCAACAAAGTGCCCTGGAGCAGCTTCAAAGTAGCTGCCCACACTTAAGGAAGAGGATATGTTTTATTATTTGGCCATAGGTGCACAAAGGCTTTGCCAGTTATATATTAGATTCAAGTATGGCCCATCTTTATACTTTCTTCTCTCCTACTGGCCATTCTCCAAGACTTTGGCCAAAGGGATATAATTTTCCATGTTCAAGCCAAGTGTTCAAAATGGGGAAAGTGAAATAAAGCAGTGTCTACTTGGTTTGCAGACAAGAGATGGTCACAGATCAATCGGATTTCCTCAGAGCTGAAACAGCCTCTTTAAGGGTATCAGTTTCAAAGTGCAAGTGGGGGTAAGGTCACAATTTGATAATATCTGCAGCCATAAAGTTCAAATCAGTCTGTAACTGAACCTTCACCTTGAGTCTCTGAAGGGGTAAGAATTATCAGGTTTAAAAACAATATCAAATCTGGCCCCAGTAGCTGTGTCACTTAACCCTGATTGCCTCAAAAACAAAACAAAACAAAACAAAACAAAAACCAACTCCCTTCTCCCTCCCTATTCTTTATTATCCCAAGAAAATGTAATATGAAAAAAAATTACTAGTCTTACAAGACACAATGTCTGGCTATTGCAAAGGCTGCAGATCTGGGGTGCTGGCTGGGCTGGGTCATTTTTCAAGACTGGCTTCAAAACCTGATGACACATATTTGTTGCTAAACTTGTTTGTCTCTCTGGGATTGTAGGGTCTGAGAATGTTAGAATAAGAAGGAAATACTTCAAGAAGAGGCTGGATGACCTCTTGTAGGACATGTTCTAGAGGGGAATTCCTTTTGCACATGGATCAGACTAGATGGCCACAGAGATGTCTTTGAACACTCACATTCTGTGATTTTGTGTGGCTTCAGATGTGATGTATATAGTCCAAACATCCCATTTTACAGATGAAGAAGCAGACACTCACTTAGAGAAAGTTCTTGCCCACAGTCAGAGAATGAGTAGGTAGCAGAGCTAGGACTCAAACATAGGTTTTCCAGGTCCATTCACACAGCAAAGCTGTTCCTCTGTTTCTCTCATTGATTTCTCAAACAGTTACCCACAGAGCTGCTGCTGTTGGGTCATTTTTCACTTGTGTCTGACTCTTCATGACCCCATTTTGGGGTTTTCTTGGCAAAGATACTGCAGTTAGTTTGCCATTTCCTTCTCCAGCTCATTTGACAGATGGGGAAACTGAGGCAAACAGGGTTAAGTGACTTTCCCAGAGCCACACAGCTAGTAAGTGTCTGAGGCCAGATTTGAACTCAGAAATGAGTCTTCATGACTCCAGGCCCAGCATTCTATAGCCAAAACCCAAATCATTCAGTATTTTTATCTTTACAGTTCCCTAAGGTTTCAGTTTCGGGCATTGTGTAAGAGATCATAATAATATCTTTTAGGAAATGTTCCCAGGGATGCTTATAGCTAAATATCAATATCATTATATATATATATATCATTATATATATCATTATATATCAATACATCAGTGATATCTTACTAGGCACCGTGGAAGATACAAAGGGATAAAACTTGTTCCCTGACTTTAGGAAGTTTACCATCTAGTTGGGGAGAAAAAAAATCCATATACAAATAATTGGAGAACAATTAAATGTCAAGGTATGTGGTATTGACTTTAATAGTAGTAAAATTTCAGAAAAGGGTAATATTAATGTGGAACATATTAGCTAGAAAAAGCTTCACTGAAGAGGTAGGAAAGAGAAATAGAAGCACAGCTCTAATTTTGACGAGGGAACCAGTGCTTTCTCCCACAGTGCCTAGATTTAGAGGGTGCTGATAACACTTGAAGTCTTTCTGTATCATAAAACAGCTGAGTTTATTGTCTACTAAATAAGCATAGTTAAAAGAAGAATCTTCCCAAGGGTGCTTCTCCCCTGGCCAGCTATAGCCCAGATGAGTCCCTCCCTCCCCACCACCCACACCCTTCAGTTGACTTCCCCTGGAACAGCTTCATGGAATTTTGGATTCTCCACTGTTTTCTGCCCAGCTTTTTTCCCCCCACTGGGTGATATTTTATTCCACTTTCCCCAGATGCAAAAATGGCTAATAATGGCTTTGAGTAGAATAGATGGTCTATGCCTTCCAAGAATGTGTAAGTAAACTGGGGAAAGAAGACAAACTATAGCATGGGAAATAAGAGAGCAAATTTATATTGTTCCCTGATTACAATGAACAATTACTTCTGGGTGTCAAACAATGGCAGCTAGGCGTGCATCGGGTAGAGCATTGGACCTGGAGTCAGGAAGATCTGAGTTAAAATCCAACCTCAGACACTAACTGTATGATCCTGGACAAGTCATTTAACCCCTATTTGCTTCAGTACCTCATCTGTAAAATGGGGACACACTGGTCAAAGAAGTAACAAACCACTCCAGTATCTTTGCCAAGAAAATCCTATGGACAATGTCAATCGGGTCAGGTAGAGTTGGACAATAAGTGTGTTATCCAGGCCTTCAGGGGGCTCACAATCTAATGGGAGACTTTATCTATAACTGGTATATAAATAGAAGAACACAGATTGTGGCATACTCCCCCTAAATAGAAGACAGAAATATCTGTGCTCATATATATACCATCCATCCATAATTCAAATCTCACCTTCAAGTTAGGCAGTAACACTATTCCCTTTCCTTTTTTCTGTGCTCTGAGCCCCTTGTCCTTTGGCCCCTGTTCCTTCACAGATGCCTTGGTTGTTCGTTTAAATTTCCATTTATAAAAATGTGAAGGGGAGGGAGAAACTGCACTCATTATGATTTCTCCAAAGCCCTTCGTCTCTCTAGGGATATAGTTCTTGGCCACAAACAACCCTAGGGACAGGCCTACTTCCAGATTGATGGTGCAGCAGCATTCTTGGTGAAATGGCTCACCTTCAGGGCAATCTCTGAGATCTTTGTCATGATCTACACTTAAAACTAAAGAGTGTTTTAGAATCTGAAAAATTTCTGAAAGATTCCTGTCAATGTAAAGGTACCATGGATCATCAAAATGACAACAACCAATGTTTATTGAAATTAGTGGGCAGCACTATAGGATGTTGTTGTTGTCATTTACTCGTGTCTGACTCTTCATCAGCCCATTTCGTATTTTCTTGGTAAAGGTACTATAGCAGTCCTCCTCCTCCTCCATCAGGGTTAAGTGACTTGCCCAGGGTCGAACAGTTAGTAAGTATCTGAGGCTGGATTTGAACTCAGGTCCTCCTGACATCTGGGCCAGTGCTCTATTCACTCCACCACCTAGCTACCCATTCCCTCACCCCCTAGTTCCTTCTCTAACTCATTTTACAGTTGAGGAAACTGAGGCAAACAGGGTTAAGAGACTTACTCAGGATCACAGAACTAGCAGCATGTGAGGCTGTTTTTTGAACTCAGGTCCTCTTGACTCCAGGCCTGGTGCTCTATCAGCTACCATGTACCTAATGAGTCTTTTGCTAAGTTCGGACCTCAAAGGCTCTATTCCAGGAAGATCAGTCTACTCCTGAAGCTCCTCTCCCCAAAATGCCTGGAACATTCCTCTCTCTGGACCTTTGTTTCCCATCTAATTCCTACTTATTCTTCAAAGTCCAACTCAAACCTCCTCTTGACCACCCCAGCCTGTCTTTGCCCTAACCCAATGTCTTAAAGCATAGTCACAACTTGTACTGAATTATTTTGTTGAACTGAATTAATATGTCACTTTTTTAAAAACATACATCTCCCTACATATCCTGCATGTCATATCTTTCTAACTACATAATTATTTTTGTGGTATCTTGCACATAGCAGGTGGCTCATATGCATTTGCTGGGTTTTTTTTGGGTGATTCAGAGGTAGCATGGGGGTAACAGAAAGATCCCTGGAAATAAAGTCAGAATACTTGAATTCAAGACTTGTCTTTATCTCTAACTAATCAGCCTTAAGCAGACCACTGAACATTTCTTAGCCTGTTTTGTCACCTGCAGAATGGTTATCATTATATTTTTAGTACCTACCCCATAGAGATGTTGTAAGGATCAAATTAAATAATGCATGTATACGGCTTTGTAACCATAAAACACTACACAAATGGAAGGTATCACTATTATTTATTGCATCAGGGTTTTATCCAAAGGAAAAAGGGATGTTGAGTCACCTTCCCTGTTCTCTCCCCAACAATGACCCCTGTCCAACCTCTACCTAGTCTGACCACCTGGGTTAGCTTAAAATCTGCAAATAATAGTCTTCATGACTCCAAAGTTTATTTGTTTTTTTTTTAATTTCTCTAAAATCTCAATTTAAAAGGTCAGTGGTAGGCCAACTGTTTAAATATCTCCACCAGCAATGTAAACAGTGAATCAAATTACCGATTCACTCAAGAGCCTTTTAATTCTTTCCCTCTCCCCACCCTTTTATTGTTCTCACTCATTTTATTTCCCCTGGCAAGAAAAGTTAAATGAGACTGAAAAAATGAAACTGATTTGGACAGATGAACTAAGCTGGGGGAACCTTCTTCTTGAAACCAATCAAGTCTTTAAAACAGATAAGTTTCATTATCCACAGACACCTTGGCACCTGGGATTACAGTAACTTTGAAAACATCGTTTTTATTTTTTCTGGTTAAAATCACAGAATACGAGAATTTTATAGTTGGAAGGGCCCTCAGAGGCCATCTAGACCACCTATACCTGACCAGGATAATCCTCTACACTGTCCTCATAACCAATCAGCCTTCACTTGAAGAACTTTTGTGATGGGGAATGAAAAACCTTCAGAGGCAACTAGTTCCATTTTTAGAAAGCTCTAATTATTAGCTTTATTAATTATTTTTCCTTACATTGAGCCAAAGTCTGTCTCCCTATAAATTCCACCCATTTTTTGTCTTCTCTTGGTCTCTGTAGGTCAGCAACAAAATGATGTTATCTCTTAAGATATTCAATCCCCCTAATATCTTTTTCCTGTCTTTTTTTCTTCAGGTGAAATATTTTCAGTTCTTTCAGATCATTCCTGTCTGGTATAATCCATCTAGTCCTATCATCATTTTGGCTGACCCTTTTTCCAGATGTTCTTCTACTTCTTAATGGTCTTTCTAAAATATTGTACCCAAAATAGAACACAATATTCTGAAAGCAGTGTGATCATTCAGGTAAAGTGGAACTACCACTTCCTTTATTTTGTGACATGATACCTTTATTTATGAAATTGGTGAGGAGTAGGGCTTCCATCTACTGACTTGACATGTCTTCTCTAATCCCCAGCCTTCAGAAGGAAGAGAAGTGAAATGAGATTTCTTATCTGACCTGCGCTATCCATCTTATTCTATGTTTGTCTCCTGCCTGATCTCTAGCCTCCTCTGGGAAGAGGCACGATTCCTTACACATAATGAGCATACTCACAACTGGTCATACCTACACATCCCAATGATTCTAAACCTCTGTAGACTGTCATCCAACCCATATTCCCCATCCCTGTAATGGCAAGCAAAGTGGGACTTTGCTGTTTTTTTTTTTCTTTTGGAGTGCTTCTCAGCACTAAGGCAATGAAGTACCTTTGATTGAGTCTTGCTTTTGTTTATATCAGTAGTCTTTGATTGAATCAAGAGTCCTTGATTGGAAACAGTATATATACTCTGAGGTTAGCATTTTGCTTTGGGGCTCACTCATTGGAAGAGTATTCCTGTGATTTGGCCAGACAAGACTCTGGGTAGCCATGAAGGAGCCCCCTGGCTTTGAAAACCCAGATGTTGGTGCTTCTCTCTCTGGTAACCATGTATGTATTGCTATGGACAGACAGCTAGAAGTCCTGTCTGCTGTTTATATAATTTCTGCTTGTAATTTCTGTTTGTGATTTCTCTGAAGTTCAGGGTGCTGACTTTTCTTTGTCCACACCATGAGCTATAATTCCTTGACCTCTCAGGTCCTAGGCTATCACCCCTGCCAGTCTCTCCTCCATTGCTCTATATTGAGCCCTTGATAAACCAGCTTGACTTTACACTACACACTTTTCTTGAATACCTGACCTTCTTATCATATCACCAATTATATCCTGCCAAGTCTTTGGCCTTAGATCACTTTTACCACCTGCTACATTCACTTCCATACATGTGATAGTGAAGAAAGGTATATTAAATCATACAACCAGAGAGGTCCTGAGCCCCAGTGCAGTGGAGCAGGCAAACATCAACACAAGGACTCCTAACCCACTTCAGCATAGACCCTGGCAAACAGCTAGCTGCCAGTGGCCAGACCACCATGATCTTCAGTGTAGCACTGGAAAATGCAGAAATACCCCACCAATCTCAGCATATGTCAGATACTACAACTAGGACCCCAGCTCAGCACCAGCTACATCATTGCTATGATATCCAGCAGTTCCAGCCACTCCCAAACCCTCAGGGCAGTACCAGAAATGAGGGTCTCTTGTGGGCCTCAGGGCAGCATCAGTACAGCAGCAGGTAAACAGCCAGGGCCTGCAGTCCTTGGCACAAGACTCCTGAGACAATTCCCTTTCAAACCTGGGAGCAGAGCTCACATTTAAAATAAAATAAAGAAGCAAAAAAGATAAACAAAAAACCACAACAAAAGAATCTGACCATAGAAAGTTATTAGGGTGACAAGGAAGATCAAAATGCAAACTCAAAAGATAACAATGTCAAAACACCTATGAACAAAACCCCAAAGAAAAATGGGAACTCATGGAAGAGCTCAAAAAGGAGCTTAAAATTATATAAGAAGGTAGAAGAAAAAAAAGGGAAAAGAAATAAGAGTGATGTAAGAGAATTTTGAAAAAAGAGTCAAAAGCTTGGAAAAAGAAAACTTCTTAAAAAGTAGAATTGGCCAAATGGAAAAGGAAATACAAAAACTAACTGAGGAAAAACTCCTTAAAAGTTAGAATTGGGGGGAGTGGAGCCAAGATGGCGGCTGGTAAGCAGGGACTAGAGTGAGCTCCGTACCCGAGTTCCTCCAAAAACCTATTAAAAATGGCTCTGAACCAATTCTAGAATGGCAGAACCCACAGAACAGCAGAGGGAAGCAGGGCTCCAGCCCAGGACAGCCTGGATGGTCTCTGGGTGAGGTCTATTCCACACGGAGCTGGGAGCTGGGAACGGAGTGGAGCAGAGCCCAGCCTAAGCGGCGTGGACCATCCAGACCAGAAGCCCTAGCGCCCTGAATATGTGCTGCGGCAGTTACCAGACCCCTCGACCCACAAACACCAAAGACTGCGGAGAAGGTTAGTGGGAAAAGCTGTGGGAGTGGAAGGAGTTCGCGGTTCTGCTTCCAGCCCTGGGGGCAGCGGAGGTGGGGCAGCTACAGCTGTTGTTACTTCCGGCTCCAGGCCCACCTGGTGGGAGGAATTAAGTGGCAGATCAGAGCAGGACTGCAACAGCCTGCTGAAGATCTAAGCCCAGTCTGGACTGGGGGTTCTTGGGGAAGGAGTAGTGCGGGTCTGACAGAGCTGGCACCTCCCCCCCAAATGTGGAACATAGAACTCGTTAGTCTACAAGCAGTCATACCCCAATGAAAAACTCAAGGGTCAAGTTAGTTGGTTGGGAATATGGCCAGGCAGCGAAAATGCGCCCAGATTCAGTCTCAGACTTTTGGATTCTTTCTTTGGTGACAAAGAAGACCAAAACATACAGCCTAAAGAAGACAACAAAGTCATAGAGCCTACAACCAAAGCCTCCAAGAAAAACATGAACTGTCCCCAGGCCATAGAAGAACTCAAAAAGGATTTGGAAAAGCAAGTTAGAGAAGTAGAGGAAAAATTGGGAAGAGAAATAAGAAGGATGCGAGAAAACCATGAAAAACAAGTCAATGACTTGCTAAAGGAGACCCAAAAAAATACTGAAAAATACACTGAAGAAAACAAAATCTTAAAAAACAGACTAACTCAAATGGCAAAAGAGCTCCAAAAAGCCAATGAGGAGAAGAATGCCTTGAAAGGCAGAATTAGACAAATGGAAAAGGAGGTCCAAAAGACCACTGAAGAAAATACTACTTTAAAAATTAGATTGGAGCAAGTGGAAGCTAGTGACTTGATGAGAAATCAGGATATCATAAAACAGAACCAAAGGAATGAAAAAATGGAAGACAATGTGAAATATCTCCTTGGAAAAACCACTGACCTGGAAAATAGATCCAGGAGAGATAATTTAAAAATTATTGGACTACCTGAAAGCCATGATCAAAAAAAGAGCCTAGATACCATCTTTCACGAAATTATCAAGGAGAACTGCCCTGATATTCTAGAGCCACAGGGCAAAATAGAAATTGAAAGAATCCATCGATCGCCTCCTCAAATAGATCCCAAAAAGAAATCTCCTAGGAATATTGTCGCCAAATTCCAGAGCTCCCAGATCAAGCAGAAAATACTGCAAGCAGCCAGAAAGAAACAATTTGAGTATTGTGGAAACCCAATCAGAATAACCTAGGATCTGGCAGCTTCTACATTAAGAGATCGAAGGGCTTGGAATGCGATATTCCGGAGGTCAATGGAGCTAGGATTAAAACCTAGAATCACCTCCCCAGCAAAACTGAGTATCATGTTCCAAGGCAAAATATGGATTTTCAATAAAATAGAGGACTTTCAAGCTTTCTCAGTGAAAAGACCAGAACTGAATAGAAAATTTGACTTTCAAACACAAGAATCAAGAGAAGCATGAAAAGGTAATCAAGAAACGGAAATTGCAAGGGACTTACTAAAGTTGAACTGTTTTGTTTACATTCCTACATGGAAAAGATGAATGTATGATTCATGAGACCTCAGTATTAGGGTAGTTGAAGGGAATATGCATATACATGTATATATATATATATATATATATATATATATATATGTTTAGGTATATATATAACTGAATGTGTATGTATGTATATATCTATGTGTATATGTATGTGTATGTATGTGTATATATATATATGTGTTTATATATATATATATATATATATATACATATATATATATATATATATATGTAAAAGAGAGAGAGCAGACACAGGGTGAGTTGAAGATGAAGGGAAGATATCTAAAAGAAATAAAATGAAATTAAGGGATGAGAGAGCAACATACTGAGAGAGGGAGATAGGGAGAGATAGAATGGGGTGGATTATCTCGCATAAAGGTGGCAAGAGGAAGCAGTTCTGTGGGAGGAGGGGAGAGGGCAGGTAAGGGGGGAATGAGTGAACCTTGCTCTCATCAGATTTGGCCTGAGGGGGAATACCATACATACTCAGTTGGGTAGCTTACCCCACAGGAAAGAAGAGGGAGGAAGATAAAAAAAAAATAAAAGGGGGGGGATGATGGAGGGGAGGGCAGATGGGGGTGGAGGTAATCAAAACAAACACTTTGGAAAGGGGACAGGGTCAAGGGAGAAAATTCAATAAAGCGGGATGGGTTGGGAAGGAGCAAAATGTAGTTAGCCTTTCACAACATGAATATTGTGGAAGGGTTATACATAATGATACATGTGTGGCCTAGGTTGAATTGCTCGACTTCTTAGGGAGGGTGGGTGGGAAGGGAAGAGGGGAGAGAATTTGGAACTCAAAGTTTTAAAATCAGATGTTCAAAAACAAAAAAAAGTTTTTGCATGCAACTAACAAATAAGATACACAGGCAATGGGGCGTAGAAATTTATCTTGCGCTACAAGAAAGGAACGGAAAAGGGGATGAGAGGGGAGGGGGGTTTTAGAGGGGAGGGCTGACTGGGGAACAGGGCAACCAGAATATAAGCCGTCTTGGAGTGGGGGGGAGGGTAGAAATGGGGAGAAAATTTGTAATTCAAACTGTTGTGCAAATCAATGCTGAAAACCAAATATCTTAAATAAATAAATTTAAATTTAAAAAAAAAGTTAGAATTGGACAAGTGGAAGCTAGTGATTGTATGAGACATCAATCAAACACATTCAAAAGAATAAAAAAATAGAAGAAAATATATAGTACCTCATTGGAAAAACAACTGACCTCAAAAATAGATCCAAGAGAGACAATGTCAGAATCACTGGACTACCTGAAAGCCATCATCAAAAGGAGGACCCAGACAGTATCTTTCAAAAAATTATCAAGGAAAACCACCCTGATATCCTGGAACCAGAGGGCAAAATAGACATTGAAAGAATCCACCAATCACCTCAGGAAAGAGATCCCAAAATAAAAACTACAAGGAATATTATAGCCAAATTATAGCACTATCAGGTCAAGGAAAAAGTATGGCAAGTAATCAGGAAAAAAATTCAAATACTGTAGAGCCATAATCAGGATTACACAGGACTTAGCAGCTTCTACACTAAAGGATCAGAGGGTTTAGAATAAGATATTTTGGAAGGCAAAGGGGCTAGGACTACAACCAAGAATTACCTACCCAGCAAAATTAAGCTTAATACTTCAAGGGGAAAAATGGTCATTCAACAAAATAAATAGAAGGGTTCCAAGTTTTCATAAAGAGAAGACCAGAATTGAACAAAAAAAATTGATCTTCAATATCAAGACCCAAGAGAAACCTAAAAAGGTAAAAAGGGGAAAGAAAATACAAGGAATTCAATGGAGCTGAATGGTTTACATCCCTTTATGGGAAGATGATACTTGTAATTCTTTAAAATTGTACCACTGATAGTACAGATAGAAGGAATATACATAGACAGAGGATACGGGTATACGGTGAATTTGAGGCTATGACATAAAAAATAATTAAGGTATGAGAAAGATGAGCACACTGGGTACAGCAGGAAGGGAGAGGTGGAATGGAGTACATTATTTCACATGAAGAAGCACAAAAAACCTATTACAGTGGAAGGAAAGATGGGAGGTTGGGCAATGGTCATCACTTGAAATTTACTCTCATTGGAATTGGCTCAACGAGGGAATAATATACACAATCAGTTGAATATAGAAATCTATCTTACCCAAGAGGAAAGTAGAAGGGGAGGAGATTAATTATAGAAGGGGTGGGACTGACAGAAGTGAAGACAGACCTGGGGAGGTGGTAGACGGAAGGAAAATAATGTCAAGAAGGGAAAGGGTGAAAGGAAAGAGAGTAGAAACAGGAGGAAAAAATAGGATGGAGGGAAATACATAGTAATCATAACTGTAAATGTGAATGTGATGAATTGTCCCATGAAATGGAAGCAGATGGCAGAGTGGATCAAAAATGAGAATCGTACAATATGTTGTTTATAAGAAACACACTTGAAGCAGAGTCACACATATAGAGTAAAAGTAAAGGGCTAGAACAGAATCTATTATGCTTCAGCTGAAGTAAAAACAAACAAAAAACAAGGGTAGCAATCCTGATCTCACACAAAGCAAGAGCAAAAATAGACCTAATTAAAAGAGATAAGGAAGGAAACTACATCTTGCCAAAAGGCTCCGCAGACAATGAAGTAATATAAATTCTAAACATATATGTACCAAATATTATAGCATCCAAATTCTTAAAGGATAAGTTAAGTGAGTTACAGGTCAATGACCAGACAAGAGACAGAACACATTACAAAATACAAAATAGATAATTTTGATTATATTAAATTAAAAAGCTTTTGAACAAACAAAACCAATGCAACCAAGATTAGAAGGAAAGCAGAATGCAGGGAAACAATCTTTACAGCAAGTTTCTCTGATAAAGGTCTCAGTTCTCAAATATATAGAGAACTGAGTTAAATTTACAAAAATTCAAGCCATTCTCCAACTGATAAATGGTCAAAGGATATGAACAGGTAGTTTTCAGATGAAGAAAAAAAGCTATCTATAGGTATATGAAGAAGTGCTCTAAATCACTTTAGATTAGGGAAATGCAAATTAAAACAATTCTGAGGTACCACCGCACACCTATCAGATTGGTCAATATAACAAAAAAAGGAAAATTATAAATGTTAGAGAGGATGTAGGAAAATTGGGACACTAATACACAGTTGCTGGAGTTGGATAATGATCCAACCTTTATGGAAAGCAATTTGGAACTGACCCCAAAGGGCAACCAAAGTGTGCATACCCTTTGATCCAGGCATACCACTACTAGGTCTATATCCCAAAGAGATCATAAAAAAGGAAAAAGGAACCATATGTACAAAAACATTTATAGCAGCCCTTTTTGTGGTGGCACAATATTAGAAATTGGGGATGCCCATTAATTGGGGAATGGTTGAACAAGCTGTGGTATATTAATATAATTGAATACTACTGTGCAATAAGAAATGATGAATAGGCAGATTTCAGAAAAACCTGGAAAGACTTACAGACTGATATAAAGTAAAATGAGCAGAACCAGGAAAACATTGTATACAATCAGCAACATTGTATGATGATCAACTATGTATGACTCAGCTTTTCTCAGCAACACAATGATCAAAGACAAGTACAAAGGACTCATGAAGGAAAACACGATTCACATCCAGACAAAGAACTGATGGATTCTGAATGCAGATCGAAGTATACTTTTTTACATACTTAATTCTCTTTCTTGTTTTTTTTTTCTTTTGATCTTTCTTCTTTCACAACTGTGACTAATATGGAAATATTTTTTACATGATAGCACATATATAACATATCAAATTGCCTACCATTTTAGCAAGAAGGGAGGGGAAGGAGAAAAATTTGGAACTCAAAATCTTGTAAAAATGATTCCTAAAAACTTTCTTGACATATAGTTGGGGGAAAATAATGTTTTTAAAAAATCAAAGAAAACCACACAACCATCCTGACTAGGTTGCAAAATCTCAACTAAGCCTTCCCTGCTGCTAGCCAACCCTTCTATACCTTTTTATCAACTCACTATACCTCTCTCCATAGTAGCTCTTCTAAACCTTTTCATCCTTTCTCAAACCTCCTATGGCTCTCTCTTCCTCACCCTCTTGGCTGAGACCCTTGTTTTATAATTTATAGATAAAATTGAGGCCATCTGTTGTAAGGTCCGTCTAATCCCCTTTACCTCATCTCATATTGCTCCTATGTCTTTTACCACTATCTTTTTCCCTTCACTCTTGCCTCAAACAAAAAGATGGCCTTGCTCCTTACCAAAGTAAACTTCTCTACCTGCATAATCGAACCCATTCTCCCGCAGATTGCCTCCTCTGCCAGATGTCCTCTCTCTATCACTTATCTTCAATCTCTCCCTGACTACTGACTTCTTACCTGTTGTTATCGTTCTGTCATTTCATTCATGTCTGAGTCTTCATGACCACATTTCTGGGCAAAGATACTGGAGTGGTTTGCCATTTTCCTTCTCCAGCTCATTTTTACAGATGAGGAACTGATTCCTTCCCTACCGCCCATAAACATCCCCATATCTTCTACATCCTCAAAAGACTTTCACTTTGTCTTTTGTGGCTAACCTCCTTGAGAAGGTCTTTACAAAAGGTGCCTCCACCTTCCATCCACTCTCTTCTTAACCTCTAACAATCCAGCATTTTACTTCATCATTCCACAAAAACTCTTTTCCCCAAAGTTACTAATGATTTCCTAATTGCCAAACCCAACTGTTGATCACCCTTTTCTCTTTGATACTTTCTTCTCTCTAGGTTTTGGAAGAACACTCTCTCCTGGTTCTTCTGCTACTATCTGACCGCTCTGTCTGTCTCTTACTTTCCTAGATTTTCATCCATATCATACCCTCTAAGTGTACATGTTGAACAGGGCTCTACCCTGTGCATTCTTCTCTTCTTTCTTTATACTACTTCACGTATATTTGATCTCAGTAGTTCCCATGATATACTTATCCTGCTCTAATCTCTCTGTTCACTTCCAGTCTTGTATCTCCAAATGCCTTTCACATTTTTCAAAATACATGGCCATTAAATATGGCCCCAAACTGAACTCATTACCTTTCCTCCTAAATCTTTCTCCTGCCCCTCCAAACTTCCCTCTTACTATACAGAGGACTGCCATCCTCTCAGTGCCTCAGGCTCAAAACCAAGTATCATCTTTGACTCCTCACTATGTCTCATTCTCCATATTTAATCTGTTGCCAAGGCCTGTCTATTTCGCCTTTGCAACATCTCCCCAACATGTTCCCTTCTCTCCTCTGATTCTGCCACCACTCAGGTATGAGCCTTCATCCTTCTTGCAATAATATCTTGGTGGGTTTACATGTCTCAGGTCAAGCCCCACTTCAGTCCTTCATCCATTCAGCCTCCAAAGTGATTTTCCTAAAATGTAGGTACAACCACATCACCCCTCCCCCACAACTCAAACTCTAGTGGCTCCCCACCACCTCCAGCATCAAATACAAAATCCTCTGTTTGATTATCAAAGCCTTTCATAATCTACATCTCCTCTGACCTTTCCCATCTTTTAACCATTTGTTTCTTGCTATGTACTCTTTGATCCAGTGACACTGGTCTCCTTGCTGTTCTACAAACAAGATGCTACATCTCTTAGGTTTAGGCATTTCCTCTGGTTGTCCCATGTGCCTGGAATTCTCTTCCTCCTCAACTCCACCTACTGGCTCCCTTTAAGCCTACTAAAACACTATCTTCTACAAGGAAGCTTTTCCCAACTTCTATTAATTCTAGTGTCTTCCCTGTTTAATAATTTCCTATTTATCCTGTATATAGCATGTTTGTACATATTTATTTGCTTATTAGATTGTGAACTCCTTGAGGGCAGGGTTGTCTTTTGAATCTTTTTGTTTTCCCGGTGCCTAGCACAGTTACTGGCACATTATGGGTTTTTGATAAATGCTTGTTAAATGACCAGTAAAGCTTAAAATCATTAAATTTAAACCATATCAATTTTTTGTGGTATCATATCATACCATTGAATCACATTGACTTTGCAGCCAGTAAAGCCTCCAGCACTTCACAGAAATGGTTATCTAGCTATCCTTTTTCATACGTGTAACAACAATGCTACTTGCAGCTTTCATGGCTGTGTAAGGCCAATAACACCAGCACAAAGGAGGGCTGCTAGCACAAGTTCTTGGATCTGCTTTTCTAAGGAAAGCAACTTAAAGGGGTTTACGATCTCACTTTAATCAAACATACATATATCATTCACTTAGTTCAGGGGGAAAAGTCAGTACCCTGAACCTCAGAGCAAATACAAACAGAAATGACAAGCAGAAATTATAAACACAGCAAAATAACACAAATCCACAGACAGGCTTATATCTGTCTGACCATAACAATATATACACAGTTACTAGAGAGAGAAACACCAACATCTGGGATGTTCAAAGCCTGGGGGCTCCTTAACAGCTACCCAGAGTCTTGTCTGTTCAAATCACATGAAACTCTTCCAGTGAGTGAGCCCCCAAACAAAATGCTTACCTCAGAGTACAGATATACTGCTTCAAAGTCAGAGAGCTTCATACCTCTGGAGGGCTTCACACCTCTCATGACCCAATTAGCAAAAGGGTGTGGGCCTTCCTACAAACAAATGCAAGACTCAATTAAAGGCACTTGATTGCCTTAGTGCTGAGAACCACTCCAAAAGAAAAGACAACAAAAAGCCCCACTTTACTTGCCATTATAATCCTGTACTTGCAAAGGTGATTTTTGAAGTCCAAATGTAGGGCGGCCCTATGGTATAGTGGAAAGAAAGTTGGTTTTGGGATGAGAGACACTGAATTCAAATCCTACTTTTGACACCCACACATTCAATTATCATTTCTATTCTGATAACTAATCATCATATCTAGGCCTTGTTTCTCTCCTGAGTTCCTGTACCACTTCATCTGCTGCCTTTCTTTAACTGGGTATCCCTTAAGTATCTCAAACTCAATACATCTAAAATTGAACTTCTCTCCCCTCCACCCCAAATCCTCCCTCTTCATGTTGTGGGTATCACCATCCTCCCAGGAAGCCAGACTTACAACCTCAGTCATACAAGACACCTAACTTTCACTTACCCCACATACTGAGTCTGTTCATAGATCTGCCATTTCTACATTCACAGCCTCTCTTATATATGTTTCCTTCTCTTCATTAACACAGTCATCCTCTTTGTTCATGACATTGTCACTTTCCAATTGGACTATTGCAGTAGCCAAATTGGTCACTGTGTCTCAAGACTCTCCCCAGTCCAACAATCTATCCTCCCATCAGTAGCTGCCAAAGTGATTCCCTAAAAGTATAGCTCTACCCAAGTTACCCCCCCACACTACCCCATTTGATAAATTCTGGTGGCTCCCAGTTATTTCTAGGATCAAGTATAAAGTCCTCTGTTGGGCATTTAGAGCTCTTTAAAATCTAGTCTTTTTCTATCTTTTTAATTATTTTCATGCATTTCTCCTTTCCGCACATTCTGCAATCCAACTACACAGGAATTATCTGTTGTTTCTTACACATCACATTTCATCTTCCATCTCTGGGTCTTTACTACTGATGTCTCTCATGCCTGGAATGTTCTCTTTCCTCTGCCTCTTCATTTCCCTGGCTTTGTTAAGACTCACTTCAAATCTCATTTTCTACAGGAGGCCTTTTATGATTTCCCCTTCCTCCAGCCTCCAAGATTGCCTTCTGTCTATTCTGCATATGGCTTATATGTTACTAAATACTTTAATACTGTCTCCCCCATTAGAACCTGAGTTTCTTAAGAACAGGGACTATTTTGCTCTTTTTTTGTAACTCTTTAAATTAGCACAATGCCTGGCATATAGTATGTACTTAATCAATATTTGCTGACTACTACTCACTGTTACTCTTTTAAGTATCTCATTTTTAGTTCTGTTCATTCAACTAGTTCAGAATCCTCCAGTATTATAATGTATTATAATATATTATAATATATGTATAAAGATGTATGCATCTTGTCCATGATGATAGCATGACTCTTGGACAAATAATTTGCTGAATTCCAGGCATATTGTAACTGAAATTGTAGTTAGTTCTCATAGTAGTAATTCTTCTGAAAGTAGTTAAGTAATGCCATTAAAAAAGAAATGGGGAAATAAGATTATTCTTCCATGATCTGTTCTTGATGAAGCCATGTTCCTTCTTAGTCGCTGATACCACCCTTCTACGTATTCACAAACCACTAAATAAATAGGTAATAATTAAATGTTCTATGGATAATAAGATGGTCAGATAGTTGCTTTCTACCCACTTCTCCAAATGAAAACCTCAAAAAAAGCAATTACATAGCAGAAATAGAATGAATATTGCTAAATCCATGAGTTAAGAAGACAGAATAACCATATAGATTAAATCCCACATAAATTAACAGTAAAGCAACCAGATACTCCCTTTTAGTATCCCTATCCTCAACCGACTCCACAGAGAACACAAGCAAGGTTTATAACTCAGGGTTGGCCATTGTGATCTTATATAGTAGTAGCTCTGCCCCCAAACCCACAATACTACAAGAAATGACAGATATTGATTATGCCTAGCCATGATTCAAGGAGGAGGAGGGCATTAAATACTTTGGCAAAAAATAGATGCTCAGAACCATATGTTAGAGGGAAATAGAGTGGTAGGCCTGATGGAAGAGAAATTAGAAACATAGTTGGGGCCAGTTCCCTCCTTCTAGAGGTTACTCTAGGCAGGGAACTCAGTCTGCTGACCCCAGTATGTCTCAGCAGAGGCGGCTGAAGCTATCCAGCAGCTCAGCCCTGGGGTGTGTGCAGTAGTGGAAGAGTCCAGGGAAAGAGTCAAAAGGATCCTCAAAGCTGAGGGAGAGGGAATACATAAGAAAAGCTAAAAGACCTAAAGTATCAAATAGCAAGCCTAAATAAAACCCCAAACTACAAGCAGGAAAACTTTGTTGTCATTGTTTAGTCTTTTTTTAGTCATGTCTGACTCTTCACGACCTCATTTGGATTTTCTTGGCAAAAATACTGGAGTGGTTTGCCATTTCCTTTTTTGGCTCATTTTACAGTTAAGGAAACGGAGGCAAGCAGGGTGAAGTGACTTGTCCAGGGTCACATAGCTAGTAAGTGTCTGAAAATTTGAACTCAGGACGATGAGTCTTCCTGACTCTAAGCTTGGCATTCTGTCTACTGTGTCACTTACTGCTTAGAAGATATTATAAACAGAAGTAACAAAAAATTAAACAAATGTTATAATACAATGAAATATGACCAAACTCTACCTGATGAAAGAATGTGGTTGAATCCCCTGAGAACATAAGAAAACAGCAATAGTTCAAAAAAAAAGATTTAAACTCTTAAAATACAAATTAGTTATAAGTTTATAATAGAAATCAGTGCTTTAACTGAAGAATGAAAAAATGCAAATAACATAGTAGGAAAAATTGAATACATTATGGAGAATCTCTTTAAAGAGGTAGAAATTCTGAAAGAATGATATATTTGAAAGACAAATGTACTGAATCAGAGAAAATTGAGAAGAGATACAAAAGAAAACAATATAAAATATGCATTCACATTAAGTTAATAACATATTCTAGAATTTTTCTAGGAATTGAAATTAAGCTTATCAGAGACTCCATGTTCAAGGCTTCCTTGATAAAGCAAGGTCACAGGTAAGGGAGAGAATTTTTGTTGTTATTCAGTTGTTTCTTGGTCAAGTCCAACTCTTGGTGGGTTTTCTTGTAAAAAGATCTTGGAGTAGTTTTCCATTTCCTTCTCCAGCTCATTTTATAGATGAGGAAACTAAGGCAAACACAGTAAAGTGACTTGCCCAGGGTCACACAGCTAATAAGTGTCTGAGGCTGGATTTGAACTTACAAAGATGAGTCTTCCTGACTCCAGGGCCACCACTCTATCTCCTCTATCTCTCTATCTATTCCCTAGCTGCCCAAAGGGAGAGAAAACCTGTATTTTTTAAGTCATAGGCTCTTGAGAGGTATTATAGTAGACTGGGTAGACAGTGAGGCTCAAATTCAAGAAGATCTGGATTCAAGTTCCTTCTATGACATATGTCATATGACATATGTCAGCTAGGTGATCCTAGACAAATCACTCTGGATACTCCTAGGGTGCTCCCTAAGACAATAACTTGCAGTACAATTAACTGCTGGTCTATATCATTATAGCCTATCTTTCTCCTAAGTATTCGCTCTAAAAATAAAATCATAAGTCTGGATCTCACCCTGTAATAATAACAATGGTAACTAGGGAGGGAGGCGGCCTTAGAAGTCACCCATCCAGCCATTTCCCAAAGAATGTGTCCCATCTACAACATTCCTGACAAGTGGTCAGCGAGCTGAGGATGTCTAGTGAAATAGAAACACACTTCATCAAGAGGAAGTATATTTCATTTCTGGACAACCGTAACTGTTAGGAATTTTTCCCCTCACATAAGGCTGGACTGTGCTGCTTTATAGTTTCTACTCATTGCTCTTAGTTCTTCTCTTTTGGGTAAAGCAGAATATGTCTAATTTATTTTCCACATTTTCCAATATTTAAAGATGCTTTTAATGTTCTTCAGTGTCAATTCTTCTCCAGTCTCAGCATCTCCAGCTATTTGTTTATTGATTCAACAGGTATTTATTTAGTAAATACTTTGAAATAGTATAGGTGGTGTGTGGGGTGTTCAGGGAAGACCAGAACCTCTGGTATGAGAGCCTGCCCAGCCCTTTTCAGGGTTGCTTACCCACCTTTGGTGTCCGCCTATTGCCCAAATCTCACCTGTGACTTCGAGAAGCTGTGGAATGTGCAGTGATTACACTCATATAAAACCATCTCAGCAGATGGGCAAAATCAGGTCTCAAAGCCATTGGTGAGTTAGGGGGATGTCTACTTGTAAAGACTTCCCCCAGCAGTATAAGCAGATGAAAACAATTTATTCCAATGACCCTGAAGGCAGATAAAGCAGGCACTGTGGAGAGCTTAGAGCTCAGTCAGACATTGAAGGTGCCACATCCATCTACCACATTCTGGACTATATCACCAATTCATTTTGACTCTTGTCCTGCCACTGGACCTTGTTGACTCTGGAAGAGAAAGTGAGGCTGATGACTTTGTGCAACTCTGCCTCATCTAAATCGTATGCATATGTGAGTCAAGACATCACCCATGATGTCATTGTCCTCTTTGAAACGAAGGGCAAATAACTTCAAACTAGACGTTGTATGAGTTGTTAGGAATAAAAAGAGAAAAGCAAAGGAGAGCCTGTTCTCAAGGAACCTATATTCTACTGAGAAAAAAATATGCACATAGAAAATCAAATACACGGAATATACAAAAGTAATTTCTGGGAAGCAGTAACTGCCAAACAGGAGGATTAGAATAGGATTTCTCTGGGAGGTGGCAAGTGATCTGAACTTTGAAGAAGATAGAGGATTCTTTGAAGGAGGAAGGAGCAGGGAGTGCTTTCTAGGCATGGGGTACAGCCTATGCAAAGTCATAGAGATGAAAGTGCCTGATGGCACGGTTTTAAGTCCCTTCATCACCTTGGTCATTCTCCTCCAGATGTAGCATGGTGGACTGGAAAAAGCACTGTATTCAGAGTCAGAAAATCTGGCTTAACCTACTGGCTCAGCTTTGATGTCTCATTTTGCACCTCTAGTGACTTTGGGTAAGTAATTTCACCTCATTTTTCTCATCTGAAAAGTGAGGTGGTTAGACTAAATGATTTATAAAGTGCCTACCAACGATAACCTTATATTCTAACTTGTCAAAGTTCCTACTAAAATAATGTAAACTGAATGAAATATTCCAGATGTGGTCTGGTAGAGTATAGGGCAGGTATATAGTGCAGCTGGCTTGTACTGGCTCAAAGAGGATTGTTAGATTTTCATTTTGAGCATTTATACATTGGAAATTGGCAGATGTTAAAAATTGGGGCTGGATTTAATGTTTTGTTGATGGTCTAGACTTAAAGTGATAGAGAAAATGTTAATAAAGGGGATTAAACTTAAAAAATCTATCTTGCATATATACACACATACATACATATATACATACATACAGAGAGAGAGAGAGAGAGAGAGAGAGAGAGAGAGAGAGAGAGAGAGAGGTTATTGTTAAATATTTACTAACACACCCCTGAGTATAAGGGAACTTTATATGCATGGTGCAAAAGGGTTAACCACTGAAGTTTTGTTAGCCAGGGAATGAAGTGATGGCTAGATAAGTATCATGTGGTATGATTGCGGAATATAAAATAAACTGGAAGGGATAGACACTGGTGGTAGAGAAATTATCAGTTTCTATCAGATCAGAAGGCTCTTTCACTACTCATCCTAAGAGGCAATAGGCAGCTACATGGCGCAGTGGTTAGAATGCTAGGCCTGCAGTCAGGAAGATTTGAGTTCAAATCCTACCTCAGACAGTTTCTAGCTGTGTGACCCTGGGCAAGTCACTTAACTGTTTGCCTCAGTTTCCTCATCTGTAAAATGAGCTGGAGAATTAAATGGCAACATCTTTGCCAAGGAAACCCCAAATGGGGTCACAAACAATTGGACATATGAAGACTGAAATGACTGAACAACAGCAACAATCAGGAGGAAAACATTAGGAGTGGATTTCAGAAGAAATTATTTCATAAAGAACTGGATACAAGGTGGATACCCATCAAATGCGGGAGAAAGGTTGCCAAACAAATTATGGTTTGTGAATATAATGGAATTGTACCATAAAATGTTGAATATGACAGGTCACATAAAAATTTGTGAAAATTCATATGAATTGAAGCAAAATAAAATGACCAGAGCCAGGAGAACAACTTACATGATGATCACAATAAAGTAAAGTTTAACAACCTTAAAAGACTACAGAATTCTGATCAAAACAGGGAACAATCTATTGCTAAAAGACTGGTGATGAAGGATGTTTTCCACCTCTTTGCAAAGAGTCAATGGACTAGAAGTGCAAAATGAGACATAAATTTTATTTTTTTCTTTTATTTTGTCGTTATTTTTGTTTTATTTTTTTCAATTAACAGGCATTTATTTTCTCTCTCTTCCCCACTTCCAACTGAAATAATATAATAAGCTCTTAGTAACAATTATAAATACTCAAGCAAAACAAATTCCTTGAGTTTCCATATCCGGAATGTAGACATACATTTTACAACATGATCAATGTGCTGATTTATTTTGTTCAACTGTATTTATTGTTAGAAATTTCTAATTGGAGGAGAGAGGAGATACTGGGTAATGATAGGAGTACAACAAATAAAAATAAAAATATCAATGAAACATATAAAATAGATTGAAGATAAAAAGAAATCCAGAAAGAGACTAAAAGCAGGGGCTTTTGATCTTACCTCATCAAATTTAGTATACATGGAGAACCCATAAAAGAAGTTCCCATTTTCACATGCCATTCTTCTTTAGTTCTTTGAATATTGAAACATTTATGTTTATTGATCATGTTTAAGTTCATAATAAAGAAGAACCAGTTCAGAAGTAGAATCTATAGGATTTGCTAATGGTAAGTAGAGAAGAGTTTATGATCAAATAAGACAGAGAGGATGATAGAAAGTAAAATGGATGCTTTTGATTATATAACATTAAAATCTTTTTGTACAAAGAAAACCAAATGTAGCTAAAATTAGAAGCAAAACAAGTGTCTGTGAAAGCAAACTTTGTGGCAAGTTTCTCTGATGAAGGTCTCATTTCTAAGATAAATAGAGGACTGATTCAAATTTATAACAATAAGAACCATTCCCCAAGTACTAAATGATCTAAGGAGATAGTTTTCTGAGAAAAATACTTGTTATCAAAACCCATGAGACAAAAAAATCTCTAAATTACTGGTAATTACAGGAATACAAATGAAAACAACTCCAGGGTTCTGGCTCACACCTATCAGATCAGCAAAGCTGACAATAAAGTCAACAACAAAAAATTATAAATGCTAGAGGTGCTATGAGAAAATATGTTAATGTGCTATTAGTAGAGATACGAACTACCCCAGCTATTCTGGAAAGCCATTTGGAACTGCACACGCAAAGCTACTGAACTGACCCTTTGATCCATCAACACCACTGTTGGACCCGTATCCCAAAGAAATAAAAAATAAGAAAAGGACTCATGGGTACATATATAATTAAAACAGTTCTTTTTGTTGTGGTTAGGAACTGAGAACTAAGCTGGTGACCTTAAATTGGAAATGGCTAAATAAATTATTATATGTAAATGTAATGGAATATTATGCTATAAAAAATGATGAGGGGGATGACGCCAGAGAAACCTGGGATAACTTGTATGAACACACAGATATTGAAGTTTGTGAACCAGGACAATTTGTACAATAACATAATAAAGCACAATAATTTTGAAAGACTTAAGAATCCTGATCAGCACAGTGACCAATCACAATATCAGATGACGAATGATGAAAAAACGCTACCTACCTCTTTTCAGAGACGTGAAGTGCTCAGGGTATAGAATGAGACGTATTTTTATGGACTGGCCAATGTGAGAATTTTTTTTGACTAGGAAGGAAACAAGCATTTATTAGGCACCTTGATTGGTTGTTGTCCTTTGTGTTCAAAGAGAAGTGAGGTGACATCTCTGTGCCAAAGTGAACCATGTCTGGCTGTGGCTAATCAGATCAATACTAGCTCAGAAGGCTCTGCCACAAGTGGGGCACATGGACGTTTGGAGTGGAGGTGTCTCTACATTTGTACATTTCACCTTTCTTTTGAGATACTACAACTCTGCTTTGCTTATGGAGCATAGAGCCTTGTTTGATGCAGGCGTGCCATGCTGTGTGATCTTATGCCAGTATCTCCTATGTCTCACAATCTATTCCAAAGTTCTTCAGAGAGACCTTGAGAGTGCCTTTGTATCACTTCTTTGAAAGGTTATTTACTTTTTACAATGATTTTAAATTTAAAAGATAATATATTTCTTATTTAAAATCGTCATCTTGTGATATGCATTACAACAGACAATTTTCAAACTTTGTAAAAACTGTCATCAACTGCTGCTCACTGACTGAAAGGATTGCTCTTATAGTACCAGCCTTAAAATAATCCAAAGCAGCTAGGCAGCACAATGGGTGGAGTGCAGGGCCTAGGGTCAGGAAGACTCTTTTTCGTCTTCCTGAGTTCAAATCCAGCCTTGGGTACTTCCCAAGTATGCATCCCTGGGCAAGTCACTTAACTCTGTTTGGCTCCATTTCCTCATCTGCAAAACGAGCTGGGGAAAGACCTGGCAAACCATTGTGGTATCTTCTCCAAAAAACCCCAAATGGGGTCATGAAGAATCAGACAGACTGAAAACTACTGAAAAACAACAAAATAAAATAATTCAAAGATAAGTTTTGATGCATACATGGCAATTTTAATATGGTCCCACAACAAAAAGGTTTGATCAGGTGACTAAGGTAGCCAAACAAGAGAACCTCATATCCTGATCCACCAGTCCAACAAAGTGTCATCCAGAAGCTACAGTATGCACAATGCCTAGTGTACTGTTTTGTCAAAAATAAAAATTTATTATGTAAATTTACAGAGCTAAATACGTATAAAGGAAGCTTAAATAATTAAACTTTCAAATGATGGTTGTCTTTCTGTTGTTATTTGGTGAGCCTTTTGGGACACACTGTATATATGCCTATGAATTAGGTGCTGCGCAAAGTTGACTGTCTCTCTATGTCTGTCTCTACCTCTACCTCCCTATGTCTGCCTCTGTGCCTCTGTCTGAGTCTGTCTCTGTCTTTGTGTCTCTCTTTCTCTGTCTCTGTCTCTCTCCCCTTCTGTTCTTTCTGACTTCTCTCCCCACACTTTATTTTCTACAGTGCTGTGTATTAGAAACACTAAGTCAGTATTTCTGAATTGTAGAGTGTGTGGAAACAAGTAATGTGAAAGAAGACTGGATTTAGTGAGGGGAGTTGGGAAGTTGGGGTGATATGGTCACACCTGCAGTGTAGAAAAAAATCCCCTTGGCAGCTGTATAGAGGCTAGATTAGAGTGAGGAGAGCCTTGAGGCAGGGAAATCAGCTAGGATGAGGTGAAAGTGAAAACAGAGAAGGTTTACGGTAAGGAGGAGGAGAATTGAGGGGAATCCTACAGGATGGCACTGGGTTGGTTTGTTTGTTTTTTAGTAAAGCTGGAGAGGAAATCATCAGCTGAGGATATATGGGGCAGTATTGGGGCAGAGATTTAAGGAGATAGGAAAAGGCTTAGAATAAATACTTCATGGAAAGAAATAGAGTATCAAAAAGCATTCTATGTATAAAAGGGTTGCAGGGAAGGAATCTAGGGTCCTATAACACAAATTTATAAAGCAAACCACAAACCAACTCCTAAATCCAACATGCTATTAATCTTAAGGGACAGGATGATTTTGGTTAATGCATACCCTGGCTTTCTTTAGCCTAGGGGCATTTCGTTAGAGATCAGGGACACATTTTCTCTTCATCACATGGAGGCCTTTATGATATTTTTTTCCTACAAAAAGTATTTCTTCTTGTTCCTCCTTTGACCAAAGGCGTTATAGACCAGAGTCTTTTAGAAGTGATAAGCCCATGATTCTGATCCATCTCTGTTGTAAGGGCCAAAGGGTGAGTAAAGTGATCTGAGATCTTCCAGGTTGAATGGATTGGTAGGATAAGAAAAGGTTTTAGAGTTCACTTAAGCCAACTCTCATTTTACAGTTGAAGTCTAGAGAAATCCCGTGAGCTGTCCAAAATCACACAACTGCCTAGAGACAGAGCTGACACTGGCATTCAGGAATTCTGAACCCCAGATATATGACAACAAACAAATAAATGACTCTGCCAACAGTTGGCTCTCATCAGCTTATAGAAGCAGTGATAGCTTGGTCCATGGAACAAATGGAGGAGGCACCATGTTCACTTTTAAAGATCCTCCCTCTACCAAAGAACTATTCTAA
This sequence comes from Trichosurus vulpecula, assembly GCF_011100635.1. NCBI lineage: Eukaryota > Metazoa > Chordata > Mammalia > Diprotodontia > Phalangeridae > Trichosurus > Trichosurus vulpecula. Next base: position 307,622,612 of record NC_050575.1, read on the forward strand.
TTCATTTGTCCTGTGTTTTTAAAAAGAAAGGAAGGAAAGGAGGGAGGGAGGGAGGAAACAGAAAGAAAAAGAGAGAAAGAAATAAAATAAAAAGGAAAGAGGAAGGAAGGAAACAGAAAGAGAAAAAGTTAAAAGAAAGAGGAAAGAGGAATGAAAGAAAGAAGGAAGGAAGGCAGGAAGGAAAAGGCTGGAAGGAAGGAAGGAAGAAAAAAAGCTACAAAGAAAATATACACACACACATACCAGCTAGAATCCTGCCCCTCTCTTGGAAGTCACGTGTGCTTTTTGACTCACTCTCTGGTGATCACCTGTTCTTCAACAATCCCAGAAAGCAAACCGTGGGAGCAGGAGGACACCAAGAGACAAGGGGCAAGAAAACCTGGAGCTGCCAATGGAGCTGTCAGAGGAGACTGATTTCACAGGAATTAATTAGGTTGTAGAGAAGATGGAGCTGATAGTGGCTTCCTTCCCCTGGTGGGTAAGTATGCAGTTTCCTAGCCTCTCCAGTGAAACCTGATCACCCTCTCCCAGGCCCAGAGGGGAAAGCCCCTTTGCTTTGCAAAGGGGCAGCAGCTGATAGGTCATCAGAGATGAGGAAGGCACGTTTCACCTAACAAAGGCCTAAACAAATGGGGAACATTAAAGTGTTACCTCAGTTAATCCTAAGCAGGCCCCAGCCAGACAAGCAAGCGGCCAGTCATAACACCGTGTCACAGGATATCTCCAAGAGCAGGGACAGCTGGGCGACCTTATGTGCTGTAATTGCCTGGAGAGCAGCCAGAGAATGCTTTTCTGACAGGGGTGGGAGGAGGGGGCAGGATGAGAAGAAAACAGAAAGGAGAGGGGGGAACATTGAGGTGGGCTTCCTATTCTTGTGGTTTGAGGTCATCTCTTTACTATCTGGTAATGTCTGCTATATCCACAGTACCTGTCAGGTTTTCATTTTCTACCTTATCCCTCTTCCATTTTTTTCCCCACTCACTTCCGCGGAATTGATATTCTGAAAGCACAGATCTGATAATATCCCTCACTCGCACTCGTGTTCAGTCAAGTCCTACTCTTCATGACCCCATTTGGGGTTTTCTTGGCAAAGATACTGCAGTGGTTTGACATTTCCTTCTCTAGCTCATGTTTACAGATGAGGATATTGACGCATACAGTTAAGTGACTTGCTCAGGGCCACAAAACTAGTCAGTGTCTGAGGTTGGATTTGAATTCAAGAAGATGAGTCTTCCTGACTCCAGACCTGGCACTCTATCCACTGTGCCACCTAGCTGCCCCAAAATTCCTTACTAGCCAGACTTGGGAAAACTGGGACAATTAACTCTTTTGTCTCGTGTAGTTTTTATTTAAGATTTATTGAAACACAGCTCTGGAAAACCAGGTTTTGATAAAGCATATTGAGATTCAAATGGAGCTGCCTGACTATGCCTCTAAACCCAAATTACTCTGGCTCCCACTAGTTGGCTAACAATGGATCCCATCCCAAGCCCTACTTGCTCATTGTTTGGGTTTTGATGGCTCAGAATGAGTGTAAATAGCAATTGTTTCTGTTCTGGCCAGAAACTCTGAGGGTCTTCCCTTCTTGACTGATTCTTCTGTGTGGGCAAACTAAGCCGTATTTTACTTCAGTTCTTACCTAGCCTTTAACTACTGAATGGGTATTGCCTCAGACACACTGAGATCTGAGAAAGACCTTAGCTGAAAAAGGCCAAGGTTTCCCACTGCATCAGGGGCCATTGTCAGTCATCCTGACCTATGTTTTGCCACTGGACTCTGAATACTCTGGAGGGAAGAGTGAAGCTGATGACTTTGCACAGCTCTACCTCACTTAAATCCAATTCACTTGCAAGCCAAGACATGACCCTCCTGATGTCACTGGTCCTCTTCTAGTCAAAGTGGCCTGCTTGGTGCTATTTTGAATACACAGAATGCCTGGAATGCTCTCTCCTCCTCAGCTCTGATTCTCAGGAGCTCTTGTTCCCTTCAAGTTCCACCTTAGGTGCCATCTTCTCTATGAAGACTTTCATGATCACTCCAGGTGTGAGTACTTTTCCCTGACCCCCAATCATCTCTGAGATGACTTGACAGTTATATTTTTCTATTTGTATCCACACACACACACATATATACACATGCATGTGTATATGTGTGTCTGTCTGTATGTCTGTGTGTGTATATATATATATATGTGTGTGTGTGTGTGTGTCTATGTATGTATTGATGATCATTTATTATCATTTTAGTAACTTTAGTAAGGGTCAGAGCATAAATTGATTAACCAGAGGAAGAGCCTGAACTGATTAACCAGAAGAAGAGCCTGATCCCAAGCTTCTTTGTTCTCTGAGTTTACTCAGAGTGTACCTCTTCCTATGTCAACAAGGCCAGATTGGGCTGACTTAAGACCATTCTTTACTCCTCTGCCCATGTGCATTAAGGATGAGACCCTTAACCCAAGAAACTATCTTGAATAATGTGACTTTTTCTTATCTTAATATTTTATGGGCATATACTGTGTTATGGCATGTTAATGGTAAATTAAACAGAGATCCTGGGTTGTAATTTCAATTGACACTTTGTTAACTCTCTTATCTTATTGTATTTACAACCTATTCCATTAAGCAAAATCCTTTTCTTGTATCATGGTTAAACATAGATGGGGATCATAAAAGTGAAGTAAGGCAGGCATGCTGAGTTGGGACTAAAAAAATGTATTTCAACCTTCTCATTTCTTTGTTCAGGCAGTCAGACTTTGTCTGGCTCCATACATGTGTATATCTGCTAGCTTTGAGGGGATAAACAATATGAATTTACGTATCACCTAGCTTGTTTGCCTATTTTAACCTAACTTTCAGGTTGGCTATATATATATATATATATATATTTAACAGTTTAAACTCCTTGAGGGTAGGACCTTTTTTCTTGCTTTGTTTTTGTCTTTTTTTATCCTGTGAATATGGACTCTGTAATGACTATACTATATTAGAATGTCCCTTCTTCACAGGGGAACAGAACAATGAAGTTACACAACAACCAGCCAATTAGAAGGATTTCTGAGGCTCAGGGCTGCTTGATGCACCAGTGATCCTTTGTGAGTGAACTCTAGCAGAATTTGGAGATGCCTGTGGCTGCCAGAAACCACAGAACTAGCCTTGACTAGTTCAAGGGTAACCTTGCAGCTGCAAACTGGACACCTTGCATTGGACTTTCTAAACATCCTGCATATTTTGTCTGCAGACATCCCCCTCTTCTTAACACTACCCCCTCCTTGAAAGTCTTTAGAAGCTATTACTATCTCATCATTTTCCACAATTGAGAATTCTCTCTCTGCTCTCTTTTCTTGCAAGTTCTTCTCAGACAATAAATGCTTTGTAATCCATGACTGGACTCATTTAGGGTTTCATTAGGGTCCCTCTTTTTAGGCCTGGGTCCTTCCTTTAACAATCCCCAGCTCCAAGTACAGTGTTTGTCACACAGTAGACACTTAATAATGTCCATTGAATGGAAGTCGACATATATGTGTAATTTTAATTATATTAACATCTGTTTGCTTGGTGATAGCAGGTCTCCTGACATTGATTGGAGACTCTCAGAAAGGAAAACAATTATCAAAGAGAAGATCAGAAAATTTTGGAGTTGTAAAGGATCTAAGAGATCATTTAGTTCAGCCTCCTATTTGAACTAACTTTTTCAACAACATAACTGACCAAATCTCTGCTTGAAAATCCCAAGTGATGGGGAATTCACTCTCCCTTGAGGCTGGCCATTCTACTCTAGATGGATTTAACTGCTAGGAACTTTTTCTTTACATTTGTTGAAACTCCATCTCCATATAACTTCCACCCAGGGATGTGCTGGAGTCAGCTCAAACTGGCTCTTGAACTTATTGGTAAATTTTCAGTGAGAGTTTACATCTTCGAACGTGGTCCTAGAGATCAAAGATTGATTTATTGTTTTGTTCATTGTCTAGACTTAAGAAAGTGATGAAGAATAGATTCATAATGTGGAATAAACTTTGTATCCTGCAACCTTTTTTCTTTTCTTGAGAGCTGATTGTTAGACATTTACCAGCACACCATTGCTTCCATCCATTCCTCCTGGTTCTGCCCTTGGGGCCAAGCAGAATGCCTCTTCTACATGGATCTATAAAGTCCCTTCCTGTCTTTCAATTCCCCTGGCCAAGAGATGATGCTATTTTTTGTCATTCTACAACATCCCCCAAAAGAACTCATTGCATTTGGCAGACAGTTGCCTAATTCTTCCATGAAGTTGGAGTTTAGCTTTTTGACTGTTAAATGGTGTATCATTTAAAAACTAAAAATAACTTTCTCATGTTACTTTCCATGCTATGCTTTCTTGAGCCATATGGAAGCATTCATCCTCTCTGAGAAGCTGTGGAGATGTGCACACTGAGTCTGGGCATCATGAAGACATTTTCTTGGGTCATGTTTTGGCAGAATGATAGAGCCAGGAACAAATCTAGGTATCCCTAATCCTACCTGTGCTCTCACTGTTATTGAGGAAATCAAGTCAAAAAAATCTCTGATTCTGGTCACTTTCAGGACCCAGAAAAAAGACTACCAAGGGCAAGGGTTCTTGCTTTTAAAAAAATTATAATTATATCTTCAATATAATTTGATTCTTTTGTAATCCTATATATTCTGTCTTATGCAAAAATTGGTCTGAGAAAGGGTATCATCAGACCCCCAAAAGTTATGAACTCCTGCTTTAGGGACTCAGTTTTGCTTTGACAATGGAACTTCATCCCATTAGAAAATTTTGGAGTGAGGGATTGATAAGGCAGGGTAAGGAAGAAATAAAAATAGTAAAAGATTAACAATTCATTTTTTTAAAATAAACATTATTTGTAAAGCATTTACTGTGTTCAAGGCATTGTATGAAAGAAATGCCAAGCCAATAAAAAGATATGACATAGAATCTACTCGAGGTACTTACTGTCTTAAAGAAGTGAAAACTGTGTGTACAAATAACAGTTATATGAGGGAGAATGAAGTAAACATGATGGGCTAGAAACTAGAGGCGGGGCAGATCATTTTCAGAGCTAAGAAAGGTTTCATGGACTAGGCCCTAAAGGAAGGGAAGAACTTTGATGAATGGTGGTGGCGGACATGAGAAGCATCTGTTCCAAGAATAAAAGATCCAACAAGCAAAGGCAGAGTGAAGATAGATAAATAAAGTGTGTATTAAATAGTTTAGTATATTAGGCACTGGGGATACAAATACAAATAAATAAAATAGTCCCTGCCCTCCAGGAGATTACATTCTAATGGAGGAGGGGAAAGCATTTAAAGATAGCTAGAAAGTTAAGGAGGAACAGTTAGGTGGCACTATAGTGCATAGAGTGCTGGACCTGGAGTCAGGAAGACTCATCTTCATGAGTTCAAATCTGGCTTCAGACACTTACCAACTGCATGACCCTGGGCAAGTCACTTAACCCTGTCAGTTTCCTCAGCTGTAAAATGAGCTGGAGAAGGAAATGGCAAACCACTCCAGTATCTTTGCCAAGAAAGTCCCAAATGGGGTCACAAAAAGGAGGACATGACTGAAAAATGTCTGAACGATAACGTCATCAAGCTTCTAAGTGCACCTGGCTCTAGGTAAATTGATCTACACCTTAACACTGGGTCATCTCAGCATCAATTTCCTCATATGTAAAATAATGGGTGAAATTATATGATCTCCAAGGTCCCTCTCTGAGTTACATCCTATGATTTTACTTACTGTTTTCCAAAGATTTTACATTTCTACCCTAAACTTTTCTTCCAGAAATAACCTCCCCCTTTCTTCTTTGTTCAATTAAATCCAATTTTCTATATTTCCAAGTCCCACCCTCACTAACCAATACATCTTCACTTATTTTTTTAATACTACTCATTTGATACTCATTGCATTCCAATTCAATTTAGTTCAATAAATATTTGTTAAATGCCTACTATTTACAATGTACTTAATTTTTTTTCAGTTTGTTAACATTAGAATCTCAGTTTATTAGAGCATTGACATGATGAAAATAATGACACAATTAGGGAAAGGAGAGGGGCTTTTGAGGAAATCAAGTCAGGATAAAAATGAATGGAACATTTTTAAAAATGATTTTTTAGCCTGCATCAGTATTGCAGAGGTGAGTCAGAAGCCAAAAAGCTTCTACACTAAGGGAACTTACATTCTACTGAAAGGGAGGGAGATTAGCATAATGCAAACAGACGATGAAATACAGGATAACTTGGGAGGAAGAGAACACTGACAAACACAGGCATTGGGGAAGAGCTCATGAGGAATGTGGGAACTGAGCTGAAACTTAGGGGGCAATAAGTATTCCAGGAGCTGAAGCTGAGAAGATGATATATTCTAGATTTGTTGGATTTGCTTTGCAGAGGCAGGGAGATAAGAGATATAATGTGGAGTCCAGGGAGGAGCTAGCAGTTCAGTTCTACAGGGATTTAGAGAATGTGGATTAATATGAAATATCTGGAAAAAGAAGTGGAAACAAGATTGTGGAGGGCTTTCAATGCAAGACACTGACTTTTAGTTGTATTTTTTTGTGTGGGGGTCCTCTCCCCACCCCAACTAAAATGTAAACACTTTGAGGATGAGGTGTTTTATGTCTATCTTGGCGTATGGCTTATATGTGGGAGGTACTCAATAAATATGTGATGGAGATCAAAGGATCAGTAAGCATTCATTAGGCACCTAGTATAGTGGAAAGAATGCTTAGATTCAGAGTCAAAGGACAGTAGTGGAATGGTTTGTCTAGGAGGAACTGCAGACGAATTTGGCTGCAAAATGGAGTACATGGAGGGAAGCATTGCATAGTAATCTTGGAAAGGTAGACTGGAGCCAGTACATGAGGGGCTCTAAATATCAAACAGAGGCCTTTTTATTTGATCCTAGAGGAAACAGGGAGCCAATGGAACTTTGTAAAGAGAAGAGTGACAAGTTTAGAGCTGTGCTTAAGAATACGACTTTGGCAGCATTATGGATGATTGATTAGAGAGGAGAGAGATTTGAGGAAGGGAGAACAAGCAGAAGGCTATTGTTATAAATCAGACAGGTGATGCTGAGGACCTGAGCTGGGTCAGGGGAGTGGGGGGTGGGGTTAGTAAAGTGAATGGAGAAAAGAGAATAATGTGAGAGATGGAGAGGTGATAGAATTGACCAGAGTTTGACTGGGTATGGGAAGTGAGAATCAACTATGACTCTTAGGTTGCCAGTCTGGGAGGAAGAAAGGATGGAGGTACCCTCAACGAAAACAGAAAAAAAAGAAATCTTGGGGAGAAAGTTAAGTTCTGTCTTAGAAACATTGTTTTAAATGTCTATCGTACATCCAGGTCAAAAGGTCCAAGAGGGAGTTGGTGATGGTAGGACTGGTGTTCCAGAGAGAGTATGGCTAGTTATATAGATCTTGGAATCACATTAACAGAAATGATGATTGAATTCATGTAAGCTAATGAGATCATTAAGAAAGGGAGTTGTTGTTGTTCATTCTTCATTCTAGAGAAGACCAATGACATCATGAAGGTGATGTCTTGACTTGCCAGAAAATTGGATATGGGCAAAGTGGGGCAAAGCTGTGAAAAATCATCAGCCTCACTCTCTCCTCCAGAGCCATTGAAGTCCAGTGACAAAACAAAGATGAAGATAACTGGGGCATACCAGGATGCAGTGGGTAATCTTGGCCTTTCTAAATTAAGTTTGTTTGAGGCAACACCCATTCAATGACTAAGGGCAGAATAAAAGTTGAAACAAAAGTAGGCTCAATTTACCATCACAAAGATATCAGTCTGGGAAACAATTGCTATTTACATTTGTTCTAAACCAGCAAAACCTAAACAATGAGTCATCGAGGTTTGGTTTGGAGCTATTATTGGCCATTCAATGAAAGCCAGAGTGATTTGGATTTTAAGGTGGAGTCTAATAGTCTATTTAAACACACTGGGCTTGTAAAAGACTATCTGAGAAAGGGAGCAGGTGGAGAAAAGAGGATCTGTGTCAGACTTTTGGGGTACACATGATTGAGGTCAATACATGGGATGATGATCCAGCAAAGGAGCCTGAGGATTGTTGAGTGGGAGGTAATTCTTGTGAAGACTTCACAGAGAGAGAAAATATAAAAATTACTTTTTTTTGTTTCTGGAATAAGCAGGGACAATGAGAGGGTGGAATGGACTTGGGATTTAACCTTGCAGGAATGTAATTACCTAACTCTCAGGAATTTAAGGCCTGGGGCAATAAGTGCCTACGGGTTGTTTGTTCCCTGCTCCAGGAAGCCCCCTCACTCTTTCCTCATTCCTCCTCTTTACCTTAGCCATATTATTGCCACATCAGCAATTAGTTACTAAATAAGGAGATATGTCTCAGATTGGCTATACTCGATTTCCTGGTTCTTTGTCTAGCTTTTCAAACCTAGATTGTAAGCCCACCTCCCAGCCAATGGAGAGGAGGGATAGTGGTGGGTGAGAGTTCTTTTGCAATAGGATATATGTTGGTGCTTTGCCTTTGTGATCTGCCTCCTTCTACTAGTCCGTCCTAGTGGTGGTGATGCCCAAACTCAAGAGATCTGTAAAATAAAAATTAATTCCTTTTCTGTCCCTACCTGAGAAGCCTCTGTGAATTATTGGGGTACTCAGGTGGTCTTGCCACCCCACACATTGTCAAGACAATAAGGAGGGGAACCAAGGTAGAATAGAATATCACAGAAATCAGTTTGAGTGCTTCCGTCTTTTTCCCCCCATTCAGCAGTGATGAGGAAGAGAAGACAAGTAAGAGACTGAGAGGAAAGTAGGATCAAGAGAAGCATCTCTTTTGTTTTTGTTGTTCAAGAGTGAAGGTGACCTAGGCATGCTTACGATGATGAAGCATTGGACTACAGTGAACACTCTGTAGATTATCTATACTTTGGAAGTAGGTTTTAACATCAATTTCCTGGCATATTTATGGTTGCCTTCAATTCTGTGGTCAGCATTTGTTATTTTTGCTATTGTTTTGGCTTTTCAGGTATAAGAAAAGAAAAAACAAAAATGCTGGGGTTTGTGTGAACATTGCAATATTTTTGGAAACCCCCAAATGGGGTAATAGTTGATGAGAGTGGGGTAAAAGAGCACAGAAGTGTCCTCAATGATGGGATACAGTCTCTGGGAGCCCCCTTGAATTCTCCTTAAATCTTCCCACTTGATGTGGCCTTCTCCTGAGGTCATAAGACTTGCTAGGCCCAAATCTCTACCTCTATTGTCCAGCTATTTCCCACCCTTGAGCCTATCAAAATATCTAGACCAAACTAGCCTAGCCTTCCATTGTCTGTTACCTCCTGATTACCTCCGGCAACTTTCCACCCTTAGTCTCCTTCCTGGAATCTTGACCTCACCCTAGTTACCCCAGTCCCATCAAGATCCTGCTTAGACTCCTGCTCATGACCCTCCTTAACCCCTCCTCCCATCACCCCAGAACCACCCCTAGATCCCTCCCACAATCTTTCTGTATATAGGATCCATCTTTCCTCCACAAAGGTGCTCAGATTCAATCTAGCTCAGTAGATAGAATCTGGCTGGCTTGTGTCACTATGAGCCTCACAAATGGTGAGATTTCTTAAGACTCTACCCAGTATGGAGAATCTTTAATAAACTTTGTTTTTCTCTCTGGCTGAAAGAGGGCTTGAGTTGAATTCATTCAAGCAGGACCCAGCATGGAGATATTTTGGGGTCCCGAGCACCCCTTAATCTCAACTTATGGTTCCCTAACCTCGTCATCACTATATGAGTATAGTATGGCAGGGTTGAACCAAAGACATATGAGCATTTTCCTAGAGCAAGGGTTCTTAATATGGGGTCTGTGAACTTAAAAAAAATTCTTTTGATAACTACATTTCAATCTCATTGGATTTCTCCATAATCATATATTTTATTTTATTCATTTAAAAACATTGTTCTGAGAAGGGGTCAGTAAGCATCAGTAGACTGCCAAAGGAATCAGTGCCACAAAAATGATTCAGAGGCTTTGCCCTCGAAGAGTCAGGATTTCTACAGGTGCTGTTCATCATTTACCACAAGGCTTTGAGATAACAGCTTTCACTTGCTGCTTAGTCTCATGGTTCTCCATTATCCCCAATGATGGTGAAGGAAAATTTGAGCTCATAGACTTAGTGTATTTTCATATATCTCCAAAGGACAAGTGTAATATCCAGGTGTTTTCCAGAAACACAGAAGAGCTTCAGTTATTCATGATGGGAGCTTTAGTTTTTCTTGATGGATTCAGGGGCCCCAAGAATTTGAGGAAGGATTAGTATTTACTTAGCTAGATCATGGAGGGGGGTGGTGTGGAGTTTTAGGAGAGCTTGAATCCTAGTTATGGGTTCCTTAAAAATTCCAAATCCCTGTCTTCGAGAAGAAAATGACATCCCAACCCCTTCCACACCATCCACCAATTCCTTTCTCATTTTGCACTTTCTCTCTCCCAATGCTTTTTTCAGCATCATCCCCTCACCACATGGTCTCTGCTAGAATATTGCTATCACCTGTCCTACCTCTTAGCCAGCTTTTTTTTTTTCTGCAGTGAGTTCCCATCTGCCAAATGAATGGACTAAGGAAGGAGTTTATTTTTTTTTTCTTCCAGGGGTGGCGTAGACTCGCATAGGTCACAAGGGTACAGTGGGGTGAGGAACAGTCTGAGTCTAAATGAGGGAGCAAGCAGTGCAGGGAGGGGAGAAAAGAAGGGGTCTGGAGAGGAGAAGATGCCATTCTCCTGCCCAAGATGCTGCCCCTCAGAGAGCACAGGTGTTTTTGTTCAGATGGGCGGAGAGTCTGCTTCAGCTGAAGCCCTCCTTTCATCACTGGGTATTAGAGTCCAAAGCTGCCTCGTTGCCTGTGTACACAGCGCATTCCATATCCTGTCATTGCAATGACAGATTTGTCAGGCTCTGCGAATGAGTTGGCAGCTGGGGTATGTGGAGCAGAACTGGTCTTTCCATTGCGGGGGGAGCCTCCCTGCTCACAACCCCCCTTACCTCCTCCACCCCACACCATTTCTCCCTCTCAGTCCCCCACCCACCTCTACTCTTCTCCCATACAAGCTTTTCCTATCTGGGAACTTTCTTCTCTTCTTCCTGTCCTTTCTCTACCCCTCCCCTCTCCCCACCAGCCCACCCTCTTCCAGCATCCCAAACCTGAGTGAACACTTCTTTCAGTAATGGGTTTTTTCCACCTGGTTGACTTGATGAAAGGTTTATGAGTTGACATTATGTGAAAAAAAAGAACAGTGTGTGTGTGTGTGTGTGTTTGTGTTTGTGTGTGTCTGCCCAGGAGCGCAGGCGCAGGATAGCCAAGGGTGCGGCAGCAAACGAAGAGCTGCTGAAAACTTTATTACAAACTAAGAGACATTGGAAGCAATAAATCACTCATATGTCTGCTATTAAGCAATAAAAAACAGGGCAGATTTTCAGGAGAAATTGGACAGGCACGTCCCTCCCTCATCTCCCCCCTGTCAGGGGCCTGTTTGTCTTTTGATTTAGGCCTAGGCATTTTTGTAGTCCTTTTCTGTCTCACTCTTCTCTGTTCCTTCTTACTCCAAAGAATAAATAAAGATCACAAGAAAAATGAAGAATGAAATAAAAAGCTCTTAGCTGCCTGGGAGGTGGGACTTCTAGTGCTTTCTAGCATACTGGCGGAAAGTTAGGAAATCCAATCCAGGAAGCAAGCACTCCTTCAGCTTTTACAAATCCACTTTTTTGGGGGTGGGGTGGGGAGGGGAGGAGGTGTATAGGGGAGTGGTGCTTCCTCCCCCAAGCTTGTTAAAAGATGAGGCAAGGAGGCAGGGTAGTGTCAGAGAAGACCACTGGATTCAGAGCCAGAAGACCTGACCTCAGCAAAGTTGTTGACAGTTTCAAATAAGACAGTGTTTGTAAAATGTTTTGTGAACTTAAAAACACAAAATTAATGCCAGTTTTAATTATTAGCTACTAAGGGCACTTTTGCTTAGTGGCTAGAGAGTCATCCTTGGAGTCAGGGAGACTGACACATATTGCCTGTAAAACTCTAAGCAAAAATCTGGGCCCCAGGCAATGTTGTAAGACTATATGACATTGGGCAAGCCATCTCTTTGAGTCTGTTTCCTCTATAAAATGAGGAGAATGGACTGGATTATAATAAAGCTCCTTTCAGCTCTAGATATTTTTTAAATGACCTTGAAGACATTTCTCCTTTTTGAGCGGATAACCTGTATCTGGCTTTGTCAATGCAGTAATTTCAAAGGTGTTTTCACCTATTAGGGTTGAAATAGGACTTGAATATTCTTACAAGGTAGGAACAAATGCCGAAGGTTTTGGGGGCTTTGAAGAAGCCATCTGTTGTCCTTACTTGAGATGTACCTGAGTTGTGTATCTACCCCAGCACCTGGCATAATGTTTAGTATCTGGTGGGTGCTGAATTGTGTGATTTGTCCTTTATTCTTGAAAAGGATCATGCCATCAGGAGGATGATGCCATGACTTGACAGTGAATTGGTTTTAAGTGAGAGAAGGCTTTGCAAAGTCACTAGCCTCACTTTCTCCTCTGGAGCCATGTGGTTCCAGTGGCTAGATATAGATCAGGACAACTGTAGATGGCCCTGAAGGTCTGTTTTTGAATGATTAGATTGGTACACATATGGGCAAATGAATGAGTTTTCTGGAAGAAAAGGCTCAGGGATATAACCTGATTCAAATGAAACTTCCTATGAAGCATGATTGGAGGAATGGACCTAAATGTGTTTGCTGCTCTATTATGGGTCAGATATTATTAGCCAGCCTTACCCTCAGAGGCAAGAAACATATCCTTATTTGTTCCACCAGACAGCTATACCCCATGAAGATGTAGTGATTATAAACCACATTTGGGTAAGCCAATGTTAGTGACTCTAACAGGGATGTTTTAAGGGTGGTCTGAGATGAGTTAGTACATTTTGAAGGAAAGCAACATGGTACACTGGAAAGAGACTGAATTATGAGTCAGCAGATGTGCTTTCAATTCTCAACTCTCCTATCAACTAGCTACTTCACTTGGGGCATGACCTTTCACTCTTAGCCTCAGTTTCCTCATCTGTAAAATAAAGAGGTTGGATTGGATGATTTCTAAGATCTCTTCCTGTTCTACAATTCTACAAATCTATGGCTGTCACTTGGAGCAAGCATTGAAGTCTAGGTCCAAAGGTCCCTCCCTTACATATTCTTATTCTGTTCTTTCTCTGGCTGCAGTTCTTCCCTCTGGGATAGAACTAAGAGCAATGCATGGAAGTTATAGGCAGGTAGGTTTCAGTTCAATACAAAGAAAATGGCTAGAGTTAGTTGGAGTCAGGAAGACCTGAGTTCAAATGCTGCCTCAAGCTGCATTGTGACCAACCATGGACAAATCTCTTAACCTGTCTCATCTTTAATTTCTTCATCTTTAAAATGTTAATAATAATAGTATTTACCTCATGGGGTTGTTGTGAGGATTAAAAGATAATACATATCAACTGCTCTGGAATCTTTAAAGCTCTATATAAATGTCAATTCTCTGTGAACAATGAACATTGCTTCAAAGTAGAATGGCTTCCTCTAAAGGTAGTGAGTTCTTCATCAAAAGAGATGCTCAAATAAAGATGGTATGATGACCACTTGTCAGGCGTTTGGAGTAGATTACTGTTCACATAGGGATTGGATAGATCACCACTATATTTTCCAAACCTGTATTTCTTTGTGATCCTTTGAGTCTATGAGAGCTAGAACACCTATTATAGTTAGTTAAGGAAAGAGGAGTAAAATTGTAAAGGGCAGAACTCTTCTGCAACTCAGATATGTCTGAAGCTAACCATTCATCCAGATTTCTGAGGATAGCAGCACACCTTAAAGAAGAAATTGTTCTTCTGGGCTTCACCCATTGGTCATCTCCTCAGTGGAAACATGGTGTGGCTGGCGAGATCAGTTTTAAATGTGACAAAACCACATAGGATTGTCCAGCTGGCCCTTGAGAAGCCAGAGGGGCAGCAAGGTATCAGGTGGGCAAAAGGAGAAGAAAGTATACCTATGCCCTTTCTGACCTTTTGCTGGCTGTTGCTCTTCTGGTCTTGCCTTCCTGTCAGTGCTGTCTGCAGGTCATGTTGGGAGATAACCCTCTAGAAGAGCTGTATTGACTGCCCACCACGCCATCCTCAGAGGAGGCTGGTAATTATCAGCATGACCAAATTGCCGAGCAAAGCTTTTCATGAAGCAACCAACCAACAAACAACAGACCCTCCTCCACCCCCAGGTCAAGCTGCTATGCTCAGCTCTACTCCCAGTCTCTGGGGCTCTGCTTACACACACGCTCTCTCTCTCTCTCTCTCTCCAATGCATTTTGCAGCATAAGCTATTCTCCTGCTCCTTGAAGCAAAGCAAAAAAATTAAAAGACAAGCTTGAAATTAGAACTTCCATAGCGCTAGAATTCAAAGAATCATGGAAACATAGAATGACAGAGCTGGGAAGGCAAGTGTTGTTGAGGACATTAGTGATCACCTAATCTAGACCCCTCATTTCATAACTAGGGTAACAAATTGAGGGCATAGAGCCAAAAATATTTTTAAAAATATCCAAAAGGCAGTGAAGTCAAGTTTTAGGGAGTAGAATGGGTGACTGAAGAGGCATAGAAACAGGAAAAAAATGGTTTAAGGTTTTCTAAATGAAGATAGAATCTTCAGTGTGTTATGAAGTTGTTCATGGTTTGAAAAGTTATAGGAATGCTAACTGATAATAGGGAGAAAACATTTCCCTGTGATGTTCTTCATAGAGTAAGAAAAGAATTTGGGCCGCCTTAGTCTTGGACTTGTGCTTCTGTCTCTGTGACACTTCCAGATTGTGCAGGGATACTTTCATCTTTTAGACAATCATAGATTTGTTGTTGTTGGTCCTTTGTTTCTCCAAAGAGGATCGATGACATCATGGGTGGTGTCTTGACTTGTGAGTTACTTGTATTTAAGTGAGTCAGAGTTATACAAAATCATCAGCCTCACTCTCTTCCAGAGTCATCAAAATCCAATGACAGGATAAAAGTCAAGACTACTGGTGAAGGCCTGGGATGCAGTGGCTAGAAGGGACCTTAGAAGTCACTTATTTTATAAATAAGGAAACTGAGACCCAGAGTGTTTAAATGATTTGTTGGGAGACACATAGCTTGTTAGTGTCTGAGGGAATGTTCTAATCCAGGTCTTCCTGTTTCCAGGTCACATGGTCCATCCATCACACCTTTGTACTTTCCACGTAGTAGACAGAACCTGGAGAGTCTGAGGAGCAGAGCTGGAAGAAGCAACAGGGCTTAAAAATCAGGGTTTTGTCCCAGACGTCAAATTTTACGGGTTGTTAGGAGGAGGTGTAGTTCCTACTCAGTTCCCTGACCAGCCCATTCTTTTATCTGATGCTACTACCCAAGATTTCATAATCCTCATGTATGTTTCTTGGAATTCATCTTCTCACTGGGGTGAACTCTCCTCTCAATACACCTCCTCTCTAGGGTACCCATGCCAAGTGGTGCTCTCAGTATTTGTGGGGGTTCAAGAGTAAGGATCAAGTATAAGCAGGAAGCAAGGTGCTTCAGGGTATAGAGCAATGAGGCTGTTGTTAGGAGGACCTGACTTCAAATCCCACCTCAGACTCAGGATTGGAAGCTGGATTTGAACTTAGCTCTTCTAGACTCCAGGCCTGGTGTTCTACCCACCATGCCACCCAGCTGCCTCTGCAGTTCTGTACTCTACAGGACAAGCAGAATAAGGAATGAAGAGAGTCAAGTAGATTTCCAACTTCCTTCTGCCATGATACCAGATTTGATAACAGGAATTCTCAATTATGTCATCACTACCTTTAGATTCTGTTCCCTCCGAACTCCCTTAAAAATCTGGGAAATTAAGTTGGCTTGTCTGAGACTTACAAGGCTTACCTCAGAGAATGTTGGAGCCAAGGGAAGCCTTAGGAAGTTATCTAGCCCAGTCCACTCCTTTGAAATAGAAGGAAACACTCCCAGAGAGGAGCAGTGATTTGTCCAAGGTCACACAATGACTTAGAGTTTGGCCAAGGCTATAGAAGTTAGATCCCCTAAAGTTTATTTTCCCTCTATATGTGTGTTACATTACCTACACTAGCCCAAGGGGATATTGTCCACCACACTTCAAACTATTTACAAGTCTATTGTTACAATATTGGGGCAGGGGCAGTGGGCAGGATATGTGGTACATACTTTCCCTGACCACTCAAGAAAAGGGTAATAACTTAGTACGGGCAGCTTTCCTATCTTCCCTCAAATGCTGGCTATGAAAAGATCATCATGAATAAAATAATATGAATAATATAATGAATAAATAGTATGAATTAATGAATAAATCCATTTATCTGAACTAAACAGTAAAACAAAAGTTGGAATGTTATGCAGATTGGAAGAGACCAGATAATACACAATGGTAAAGGATCTCTTTGGGAGCAAGAACTTCCATCCTCTGACCCTACACCCTTTCAGGTGTATGTCACCAAAGGGCTCTCTATCACACTGTTTGGAGGCGAGTCATTAAAATGGACTCAACTGTGTGCCAGGAAACAGTTTCCCCAAGGCCCTAATTCCTGTTCTTTAAGAATTTCTGATTCTATAATTCAACTGTCCAGGGTATGGTTGCTCCAGGTAGGGGAGAGAAGGAAGGTGACCAGGAAAATGCCAAGCATCCTTCAGACATTTGAAGGGATTGTCAGCAGGGGAGGGAATACAGGGAGTGACACTCCTTCACAAAACACTGACAGGTTTCTGATTCCACGGCCTGATTTCAGGGACTGGGGCCCTACTTTCCTTCTTCTGCTTGACAGTATATTTCAGTCTCACACTTGCTGACTAACGTTAACAAATGAGGCCGATTGTTGCTCCCAGGGATCACCTTTCTCGTGAATAGGGGCCTGACAGTGAGAACAATGAGTTTGTTTGCCACCTGTAGAGTCTTCAGGGAGGATCTGTCATCCGTACTGTCTGTGTCAAAAAGGGTTTCAGGCTCAGAGTAACTGTCAGAATAAAAGAGAGGACGAAGGCAAGTTCAAACTTGCTGACATGTCTCTGGTGAAACCTGCTGCCTTTTCTTCTACGCTTCCAGGGTTACAAACTTTGTTCTAGCTGAAGACACTTTTAATTATTAAAATTATAGCAATTAATGTTTTTCTTTGAGTGGCAGGGGAGAAGGGAAATTGGAGTAGTTCTATAGTGTACACTTACCTCTATTCAAAGATAGAAGACCATCTGTCTATAGAGACATGACTACATGCCCAAATACACTTCATTGTTCTCACCAATTTCCCTTTCGATGCTTTCTGGGCCAGAGGCAGATTTGGGACTTTTGGATAAGCCATCATCACTAGTTGAAAGTCAACAAAAAGGAGAGGAAAGATGCTAACTATGACATTTCCAGGGAAGCTGTTGTCCCATTAGCACAGTGTCCAAGTGGAGCAGTCAGCAGGGATTTCAGCCATCTCTATATTTATCCTGAAACATTCTCCATGGCCTAAGGTTCTTAACGATCTTTTGCCTTCCTCCACTGGGCAGGACCTCAAAAACATTCTGCATTAGGCAAAGAGGTCCTGGAGATAATGGGTATCTTCTTGATTTTAGGGTGGAATCATGGGGTTTTCCCAGTTAAAAAAAGAATTTATTGATCTTCTAGTCTTACTTTTTTTTTCATTTTACAGATGAGGGAACTGAGGATCAGAGAGGGAAATGCCTTAGATAGCCCAGTGTAGGAATTTAGGACTCACAGGAAATTTAAAAGTTATCTAATTCCTTTCATTTCACAGGTGAGGAGATTGAAGTTCAGAGAAGGGACGTGTAACTTGTCCTGAGCCACAGAGCTAGGAAGGAGTGGAACTAGGACCAAAATCTAGGTCTACTGACTATCAGTATAACTCTTTCTCCACTATACCTCTGAATCATGACCAAGACCTCAAGGGTGAGATCGATAGCTGCTATGTGCTTCAACCAAAGACTTGAGCGCTAAAATTCTTTGCTTTGGGTCCCATACTTGTCCAATGTTTACTGTAGTACTTAGCTTTTAAGTATCCCATATTGCCTATCCATTGTTCATAGAAACATTCCTTTCAAAAAAAAAAGCATTCTAGGGGATTGGAAAGGGCACTATTCTTTCAATCAGAATACCTGGGTTTGAGTCTTGGCTTTGCCATTTACTAGATCTGTGACCCTGAGTAAGTCAGTTAATATCTTTGAGCCTGTTTCCTCATTTGCTAAATGGATATAATAATTCCGATAGTACTTAAAGTCCCTGATAAAACCGTGAAGGAGTCATTTTACAAAACCTTAAGTCACTGTATAAGTTATTATTATACCTTTAGAATATTTGTTAAGGATAATGTAAGTGAAGGACTGGCCTTCTGCCTCCAGGCAGAACAACAAAATCCCAGAGAGTTATATTAGAAATAACTTTTCAGATTTGACTATAAGAAGCTTTGAGATTCATGGATAAAAGATACTACATATTATGTAAATGTACTGAAACTCTGAAAAGGAGAAAGGAGGGTTATTGGAAAATGAAAATGACAGAAACAAAATATATCAATTTATTTTTAAATATGAAAGGGAGTAAGAAACAGAGGAAAAGAGTTTTTCAAGACTAATAGGAAAAAAATTAACTCTGTGATCCAACTTTAGCTTTTGACGCTTGTCATCATAGTAATATGTTACAATGGAAAGAGCCATGGATTTAGAAACAGAATCACAAAATTTTAGAGCTGAAAGGGTGAAAATACAGTATATATCTTGTACAACCTGTGTCTGAAAAATAATCCCCACTAAAACAAAGCCAACAAATAGTCATGCATTTGCTGGGACCCTGATTGAGGCAGACTCTGTCATCTTATAAGACAATTCTTTCCACCTGCAGATAACTTTAATTATTAGAAAGATTATCCTGGTGACAACCTTGTGTTTTCCTGGGATCAATTTTATTTTTTGAGTTTTACTAGATGTGGCCCTTTAGATAACTCACAATTTTTCTGGGTGTTAGTTTCCCCACATACAAAATGAAAAGCTGAGGGTTTGACCAGAAAGTCTCTTCTAGTTTCTAATCTATGATCTAAATCAATGACCTTTATCATATGGGTCTATTTAGATCATATAGCCTGACAAGTGCAATGATTTTAGTTTTATTAGTTAAATAATTGTTCAGAATTGGCTTTAACTGGTAGAATATCATCTCCTTCCTCTCAGACACAAAAGTATTCCTATGGTAGTCTTAAGTTTATAGACATTATTTGGCGTCTGAGTATTATCAGCTTGAATTTTCTTTTTTTAATTTAACTTTTAATTTGTGAAATAAAACAAGCATTTCCATAACACAGTAGAATAATAAAAAGATGATTGCACATGAAACTGCAAATCTAGTATGTACAACTTGCTATTCCTTTCAAATATATAATAATCTTTTTTCAAAAACAATATTTATTTTAATCTTATTGAAAACAACAGCATCGGCTTGAGAGCCAGAAGACAGTCTCTATCCTCATCTGGTCACTAACTTGCTATATGACTGTGGGTAAACTACTTAGATACTCTGAAGTTTGGTTTTCTCATCTGACATATAATAGGGTTGAACTTTTTATAGAGACAGTGTGGAGCAGTGGATAGAGAACAAGCTTCAAAGTGATAAAGATCTAGGTTCCATTCCTGCTTCTAAACCCAGAAAGACCATGTAACCTGGGCAAGTCAGTCTCTCAGGGATTGGGGCTACTTTCTAAGGCTATTAGTTTCAGAAAGGTGCTGATTTGCATCATTAGAGGGAGTTTCCTCACCTGGGAGTTTCTTACATCAGTGAAATCACAAGTCTGGTCCCTATCCCCAGACTCCTTATGCCTTTAAGTTCTCTTTCATCTCTAACATTCTGTGATTCTGTAATTCTTTGATCCTGTCCAGTATAACCTCCTCGATGTACAGATAAAAAACTGAAACCCAGAAGAACTTAGGCTCATGGCCACTCATTTAATTGGTGGCAGATCCTACATAAGTGAAATATAGTATTATAAGGAAAGCTAGCCTTCCAAAGGGCAGCTAGGTGGTTCAGTGGATAGAGCACCCCTCTTGAAGCCATGAAGTCATTCTTGAACTCAAACCCAGCCTCAGATACTTACTAGCTGTGTGACCTTGGGCAAGTCACTTAATCTGGTTTCTCATCTATAAAATGAGCTGGAGAAGGAAATGGAAAACCACTCTAGTATCTTTGCTAAGAAAACCTCAAAGAAAACCTCATGAAGAATCTCAAACATCTAAACAACAAAAAATAATTCCAAAGGCGTCATAGTTTTAGTGAGGCATTTTTCTTTGGTCTGTAACTCAGCATCATATATCACTTTATATGTGTGTAGATAGAGATGGGGTTTAGGGTAGGGCCAATGTAATGAGATGGTTGCTTTGTACCCAGGTATTTTGGAAGTCCTTTTTGAGGAAAGGCCCAGGTCTGTCATCCTCCATCCAAACTTCTCCCAGCTTTGCTTCTGACTCTCTGGACGTCACTATCATGTCTCAGCTGGAAGTTCTCTCAGCTCCTGTGACCTTCTTACTTTGGGACATCTCTCCACCCCTGCCTCCACCTCCTTTCATTGGTGAGTTTCTCCCAGAACCTCCATTTTGAAGAAGGTTCCAGGTCTATCATTCTGCAGTGCACTCCCAGCTTTGCTTCTGCCTCTTCCCACTCTGTCACCATGCCCAGGTACAGCATCTTCTATAGCTTTTCCCCACATTTTACTTCCTTGTTATGCATTATTTTCCCTCATTAAAATGTAAATTCCCTGAGGGCAGAGTATTTTTTTTTGGCTTATATTTGTATCCCTAGAAGTTACCCTGACACATAGTAAACACTTAGAAATGATAGCTGACTAGTTGGAGTCACTGCTTAATGTAGTGCAGCTGTTTCCTTCTTTTTAAGAACTATTCCTACTCCTAAGATACCTTCTTGGAGAGAGCGACCTTCAAGTCTTGGTCTGGCAAAGCATGGTGTTGGCATTATAAGATTTACATTTTAAAATTAATTGGATTTAGATTCAGAAGACTCATGTTTGGGGACTGGTGCTATAATTTACTAGCTGGGTGACATTGGGAAAGGGACTTATTTTCTCTAAAGGTAACTTTCCTCATTGGTTTCCTCACTGGAGGCTACATTAGCACAGGTCTCTCTGAAGAACTTTGGAATTGATTTTGAGACATGAGAGACACTGGCACAGGATGGCCCAGCATGGCATGCCTTCTGTGCTCTATGAACAAGACAGAATTGCGGTAGCTCAAAAGAAAAGTGAGATATACAAATTCAGAGACAACTCCACACCAAATATTCACATGGACTATTTGTGCCTGACCTGTGGTAGAGCATTCTGGGCTCATATTGGTCTGATCAGCCACAGTCGGCTATACTGTACCTTGACCCCAACATGGTGATGTCATTTGGTCCTCTTTGAGCACTGAAGACAACAACCAACCAGTCAGCTTCATGCCTTCCGGTTCTGAGTATGGTACTTTTTCTACTATATGATGACACATACCAATATTCATTTATTTAGTAAACATTTGTTAAAACACCTATTATTTATAAGGCACTGAAGATACAAAGATCAAAAAAATGAAACCATGCCTTCCCTCAGGGAGTTTAAATTCTTCAAAGGGAAAACAACATATATACAGATGTGTAAAAACAAAATATATACAAAGACAATATTTAGAAATTTGGGGCAAGTGGGTGGGTGGGCATTAATAATGAGAATAGCTAGCATTTATAGAATGCTTTCAAGTTAGAAAAACACTTTAGAAATATTACTATTACATTATTTTATATTACATATTATCAATTTATATATATTCCATATTATATTATTATGCTATATTATTATATTACCTCATTTTATCCTCATGATGATGCTGAGAGGTAGATGCTATTATTATTCTTCACATTTTACAGTTGAGGAAACTAAGACTTATACAGGCTAAATGATTTGCTCAAGGTCACACAGTAGAAAGAGTCTGAGGATGGATTTAAATATGGTCTTACTGAGTTGAGATCCAGTATTCTATCTACTGCAGTTCCCCATTGACTCTTCCAGTAGTTAAGAATCTACTTCAGGGGTAAGGAACCTGCAGCCTCAAGGTCACATGTGGCCCTTTAGGTCCTTAAGTGCAGCCCTGTGAAGTTTGGATTCAATCAAAGGGCCACACTTGAGGACTGTAAAGTTTGGATTCAGTCAAAGGGCTGCACATGAGGCCTCGAGGTTGCAGATTCCCCACCCTTGAAGTTAGGACTCTACTCATCTGGCCATATGCAGTAGAATTGCAGAATCATGAATAGCATATGGCATGAATGTGTAATTAATAGTGGATTCTATTTGCAGATGAAGTGAGAGGGATAACCATGGAACTCAAACGTGTCCTAGAGATTGATGACCTTGGTAGCAGTGATTGCCAGGGGAAGAAATGAATCATCTTGGTCAATATATTGAGGAACACAAAGATGACATCAAGCTTTCGGAAAAGGAGGCAGTGTGCTAAGGGCCTTATCATCGTCTCATTTGGTCCTTATCACAACCCTGGGAAGTAGGTGCTCTTATTATCCCCATTTTATAGTTGAGGGAACTGAAGTAGACAGGGATTAAGTGATTTGTCCAGGGCCATACAGCTAACAAGAGTCCAAAGCGGGATTTGGATTCAGATCTTAATGCCAGGGGACTTTGTGCTGTGCACTACGGCCACCTAGCTGCCTCTGGAACACCTCTCATTGGGATTCTCCTGTGCAGGTATTGAGTTAGGGGTGGAGGTGCATGAGATTTATCACAGATTGACCCTTCTTTGTCTCTAGGAGCAGGCAGTACAGTACAGTAGAAAAAAACCAACTAGATTTAATCCAAAGACTTGATTTTAAACCTCAGCTCTGCCACCGACTAGCTGTGTGACCATGGCCAAATCATTTAACTTAGATGAGGCTCTGTTTCCTAATCGGTAAAATGAAGGGATTAGATTTAGATGACTTCCCTTCTCTCCTGACTGCATTACTTTGGGACTTCTGTGACTGACTTCTCCTCCAAGTCCCAGAAAGCTCAGTATTGAGATAACCTCATTATTCTATAGGGGAGCTAGGTGGTGCAGTGAATAGAGTGCCAGGCCTGGAAACAGGAAGATTCATCTTCCCAAATTCAAATTTGGCCTCAGACACTTACCAGCTGTGTGACCCTGGGCAAGTCACTTAATCTGTCTGCCTCAGTTTCTTCATCTGGAAAATAGGCTGGAGAAGGAAAAGGCAAACCACTCCAGTATCTTTACCAAAAAAAAAAAAAAATCCTACGTAGGTCATGAAGAGTAGGACTACTAAACAACCACACATTCTATAAGATCTCATCAGCCTTGGGCCTCCACCTCATCACCACCCTCTGCCTTTCTGATTGGAGGGTTGGGCCATAGCTCCAAACCTCCGTATAAGGGGAGAATTCAGGTGAGACATCTGCTCATTTTTCATCTGGCTTCACTACTCTGGGACTTGTCTGCTTGACTTCTCCACCATGGACAGGTTTCAGCTACCTGCCTTTCTTAAGTACCTCCTCTCCTCCATCCCCTTTCAGCTTCCTTGTTTTGTTTTGTCTTCCTTCCCATTAGATTATAAGCTTCTTAAGGCAAAGACTGTCTCTTTTAGTATTTGTATCCCCAGTGCTTTCCACAGAGCCTGGTACATAGTAGGTGCTTAGTAAGTGTTTATTGCCTTCTAAGACTCCTCCAAGCTCTAAATATGTGATTCTATAATCATGGAATAAGGAAAATGTGTCCTGTACATGTTGCCAGTGGATTGAATTCAGCAGTTCTGGCCAGAACTGAGTTGCTTCTGCCTCATAGAATCACAACATTATTAAAAAGTATAGTTCATGTACCACCTCCTACAAGAGGCCCTTTCAGATTTTCCTAGTTACTACTTTCCTCTTCTTTTAGAAATTACTTCGGATATTTACTTATCTGTGTCCATGTTGTAGGGCAGCTAGGTAGCACAATGGATAGAGCACCAGACCTGGAGTCAGGATACCTGAGTTCAAATTCAGCTTTGGACACTTACTAGCTGTGTGACCCTGGGCAAGTCGTTTAACCTGGTTTGCCTCAGTTTCCTCCTCTATAAAATGAAAGCCCCTGCCAAAATCTGCCCAGAAAACCCCAAAATGGGATCATGAAGAGTTAGACACAACTGACAAAATGACTCAAGGAAAAGAAGTCCATATTGTATCTTCCTGGTTGAATATAATCCCCCTGTAGGCAGGACCTATTTTGTTTCTGTCTTTATATCCCTGGAGTCTAGCGCAGGGCCTTACATGTAGCAGATTCTTATGCTGCTCAGGTTTCAATGCTGAAGTGTCTTGTGAGCTGCTCCTCGGGTGTGACTCTGCTTTAGTGGAAAGAACTCTGCCTTGCCTGCTTGAAGGGGAGAGTTGGCACGGAAAAGAGCAACATTCATTCCTTCTTTGAGACAGACACATCCACCCATGGTTCGACTTAATAAATATCTACCAAATTGAAATGAATTGAATGCTTTCTGCTTACAGTCAGGAGCTTCTAAAGGAATGCCTATGGTTTAGGCATGTCCTACAATAGGACATCCATGATGTCCTATTGTATTGTGTTTTCCATGACAAATTGTCCATGATCTGGTGGTGAGACCTGAACCATATGTAATGGTTGAGACAGATCTATTAAAATATAATACATAGATCATTTGTTGGTTAAGTTAGTGGGTGGTCAAAGGATAATCAAGATGTTTATGGTCATATGCATAATAGGTATACAACTTTGGAATATCAGGTACCTTCTAATACAATGTTTCCCAATCTAAGGGTTAATGACTCTGTAAATGGATTGGAGTTATTGCAAAGAGTTCAGAATCCATATGAATACCCAGAATTTCCATTTTAAACAATACACTGCAATAAGCAAACACATCTATTGTCTAAATAATATGACTCCTTTAAAATTGTTATTAAATTGATTTCAACTTCTGGTCCACATATATTTTCTTTATCCACAGGTAATAATTGCCATCATGTGATGACTGGCAAAATCTTTTGACATTTAAAAGTGATCCTCCTCCTTGACTTTACCCCATCTACATATCCCATTTAAATAATAGTAATGGTTTCCTTCCTTATGTCTTGGATACCCAGCCGGCTGAATCAAGGTGCTTTTCTGAAGCTCTGTAACTAGATCAATGTGGGCAGACTATTTTTCTGCTCAGTAATGTAGTGTGTGTACACTCACTTTATTCATGTATCAGATTCCTGAACGGAAAAACACTGCCAGGCCATTAATAATCTTCCCCCAAACACCTTGAATCTTGACTCAATGAGGGCACATTGCAAATGGTCTCTAATGGCTTTTATTTCTCATTCTTGTCACCTCAGATCTAATCAGCTGTTTGGCCATTTTTTATCCGTGCTTGGCAAGCTCTCCCCAACCTACCTGCCCTCCTGAATTGGGCCCTAGAAAAGAGGTCAGGCCTTAGGACTTGCCCTCAGAACAGCAGGGAGGGGCAGTAGGAAAAGGAAAAACTGGATTTATTTGCAAGTTCTGCCTGTGGTATATGTTCAGTATGTAGAGACCCTTTCTGTCTCTGCATTCTTTACCCAAGCTAAGAAAGTCTTCTCCAATTACTTGCTGATTCCCTAAGTTGAAAAAATGAAATTCAATACCAAAAAGTATGTCCAAGGAAGAATTGAAAAGCTAATTTAATTCACATTGAGGTGTAAAAAGTGATATAAAAATCTTCCCTTAAAGGAAGCTTTTTTGATGGATCATAGATATAGACCTGGAATGAACCTTGAAGGTTATGGAGTCCAACTACCTCATTTTACATATGAGGAAACTGAGGCCCAGTTAAGAAACTTAGAGTCCCACAATTAGTATCCGTGTAAAGGAAGCTTTGAACTCAGGTTTTCCATCCTGAGGTCTGCTCTCCTGATTGGCGATTCCCTGCACGGGATCATCGATCATCATTTTTTTTGAGAGCCCTAGCCATTCTGTTACCTTCATTCCCGGTAGAACTCACTCCACAGACTGTTCCATCTTCCCAGCAGCTGCCCTGGTACCCTCCTCCCCACTGCCCACTTCCTTATGTTTTGTCTTCCCTTATTAGAATGTGAGCTCCTACACAGTAGGGACAATTTTGTTTTCTAATATTTGTATTCTTAGCACTTATCAGAGTACTTGATTCTAAATCATTTAGTAAATGCTCTAACTCTGTCCATCCATGTATCCACCAATCTGTATCTCTGTCTTTGTCTCTCTCTTTCCCCCTACTTATCCCAAGTGTAGATCTCTATCCACTATGCTACCTAGTTGTTGTCAAGGAGGGAAAATAGAGAGTAGGAAATAGGGTAGGAAAACCCAAAGGTACTTCATTTTCTTCTCTTTCTCAGGTACATCTTGGGCTGTTCATTGATCTGTCCCTCTTCTGGATACTTTATAGAGTCTGTACCATACAATTTAGCACTTAGTTATATACTTTATAATGTTGTTTTAGAAATTGCTTCATATGTTCTTGACTCCTCACCTAAACTGTAAAGTCTTTATAGACTAGGTCCACCTCTCATACTGTCCAGGATTCCACAAGGAATTTGGAACATTGTCAACTTGGCAGAATGGAGGAAGCTTAAAGTCTGTACACTCAGCTTCAAATCCTGACTCTGACTGTTTCTGGGCTTTGGGCAAGTTCACTGAATTTTGGGGGGCCTTTAGTTTCTTCAGATGTAAAAGGAAATAGCAATCATATCTGAACTACTTGTTTCACAAGATTAATTTTAAATCAAAATATAACCAAGAGACGGCTAGTTGGCACAATAAATAGAGCTGCACCTAGAGTCAGGAAGACCTAAGTTTAAATCCTGTCTTAGACATTTATTAGCTGTGTGACCCTAGCCAAGTCACTTAGCCTTTGCCTTCCTCTGTTTCCTCAGTTGTAAAATGGGGATTATAATAGCACATACCTCATAGAGTTATTGTGAAGATCAAGTGAGATAATATTTTAAAGCACTTAGCATGATGCTGGATATACATACGAGCTTATTAGTAAATGTTTCCTTTCTTCCTTCCTTCTTTCCTTTCTTTAAATATTTAAACTAGTCAATGCCACTGATTCTCCTTTGTCATTATAGGAAGCAAAATGAGTTTGGAGGCAGAAGGATATGTTTATTTCTGGTTGTTGATTGATGAATGGTCTTTCTGCCCACAAACTTCTGTGGAAGCTAAGGGGGGTAAGGGTGGAGGATAGTGATGCTAAATCAGAATAGACTATATTCAAGTAAAAACATTATGCCCTGAATTATTTATGAAGTAGGACAAGACAGAGAATCAATACATCACCCTTATATCAGACTCCCCCTCCTGACATGAAGGACCTGTGAACACTTTGGGAACCTTTCACTTCTCTGCCTTTTCCTCTCCACCTAGATCATCTGGGAATTTCAACATGTGACACATTCCCACCCCTAAAGGTATTCACCCACTCCACATACAAGAGTACTGACTCACAAGGCTCAAAACATGAACAGTTTATTTATAAGTTAATGGAAAAAGAAAGGACTCATATCCAAAGACAGTGAGTGACTATCCTCTTGGGGACCTGGGTAGTTTCAATGACTTACATTATGGTCCAGCAGGGGGTGCTTCAGATTTGATCTGCCATCTCAGCTGTCTCCCTCTGACCTGCTGGTGGTGCTCCTTTCTAAAACCTTTTTTTTTTTTTCTGTGCTTCCCTCCACAATCAGCACTAGTTTCTACTTCCTCATACCCTCTACCAGTTTTCTACTTTCTTCTCTTCTACATTTCTACTCTTCTCAGCTGCAGAGAGACACAGCCCTTGTGTCTCAGGCCCCTATCCTCCATAGTCCTTTCATCCTCCTCACCTTCCAGCAGACAATTTTTTTCCCAGTAGACAAATCTTCCAATGACTAGACTACAAAAAGAAAATACTCCTGGTATATTTACAGCTGAAGGCCTTATAGCAAGTAGAATCTTGTGGTCTAGAGGACGCTCTCCCTTTTCATCAAGCAAATCGATCTCTTTTTCCAATCTACATAATTTTGTAGTGACTTACTACATATAGTTAGAATGCTTTCTTTGCCAGTGCCTAAGCATTGTAGTTACATGTAAGTAAACAACTCCTGTTATGTCCAAGGAGTTAATGGTACACTCACATTCTCCACAATATTCCCTCTGACCCCTTCCTTGGGCCAACTTGGTGGGATTATTCAAATGACCTAGGACTGCCTTTTGAATTATCTAGGAAAGGGAGAAGGACAAAGCTAGCTGCTGCTGGCATATTTCTGGGGGCAAGAAAGAATTTCAATCCATATTACAAATATTTCCCATTTTTTCTTTCCCATAATTAAATACTTTTTTGTTTTATTTCAAAGCAACCATGTGGTGATGAAGAAAAAAAAATCCAAAGGAATAACAGGCTTGTAAAGTATATAAGTAATGTCACCAATGTTAGATATAGATCAGAAAATCAACAATGAAAATGGAGCCCATTCACAAACCAACTTCAATTCAATTGAATTAAAATAAACAAACATTTATTAAGCACTTATTATTTCCAAGAACTGTGATAGGTGCTATGAATACAAAAATAAAATAGTCTCTTCCCTGGAGGACATTTTATCCTACAAGTGAATACAAAATGCTCACAGTAAAAATAACAAGGAGAACTACTACTACTGACATTTTTATAACACTTACTATTGTGCCAGGCACTGTGCTAAGTGCTTTACTAGTTTTACCTCATTTGATCCTCACGACAACCCTGGGAGGTAAGTGCTATTATTTTCCCCAGAAGAAACTGAGGCAAACAAGTTTAGTAACTGGTGTAGGGTCACACAGCTAGTGTGTGTCTGAGGCCATATTCAAACTCAAGTATTCTTGACTTTGGCACAGAAATTATTTTAAGAAAGAGGGAAAACTAATAACTCCTGGGAAGAGGGATGGATTAATATACTCTTCATGTAGGAGATGTCACCTGAGCTCTGCTTTCAAGGAAACTAGAGATTCAATGAGGTAGAAGTTAGAGGAGAGTATATTATATAGATGTTTGACTACTTATGCAAAGGCCAAGTAGTAGCAGAGATAGCACTTACATATAGAAATAACTAGTAGTTGGACAGGAATAGAGAGTAAATGAAGGGAAGCACGTAATATAAAATGAGACCAGAAGTGTAGATGGGGGAGGAAGACTCCGGGAGGCTTTAAGTGACACGAAATTTTGTAATTCCTAAAGATAATAGGGAGTAATTGAATATTTTTGTTTAGTCGGGTGACATATTCATATCTGTTTTCTGAACATTAATTTCAAAGCTATACAGGTAAAGAGAGACGGTAAGCAAATAAGAAGACAATTGCAATACTCTGTTGAAGTAGACCAGGGAAGCTATTACAATAATCCAGGTGAGAGGTAATGGGGGTTTGAACTAGAGTGGAGGTTATGTGAGTGAAGAAAAATGAACAGATGTGAGAGTTGATGTGGAGATAAGCTCATGTAAGCTTGTTAAGTCAAGTCAACAAAATTTATTAAATGCCTACTATGTGCCAAACATTAAGGCTGGTAACTGATTGGATATGGAACCTGAGTGAAGAATAAAGAATATCTCCAAGAGAAACATTGATTACTGGAATGATGGTAGTGTTATAAAGAGCAATGTAGAAGTTTGGAGTAATAGAAGGCTTGGGGGAAAATAAAAGGATATCAATTTTGGACAAATTAAGTTCAAAATGCTTATGGAATGTCCAGGTTAAAACATGATAAATAGTTGGTAACACCAGAAAGCTGATCTTTAGATGGGATTTCAGAGTCTCTCTGAATAGAAGTGTGACACCAAGGAAGAGAGTGTAGATAAAGGAAAAATTGGCCTGGGACAGATCCTTTCTAGGATGGGGGGACCTATACTTAGTGGACAGCATTTTATGATCATCCAAAAAGGACACTGAAAAGTCCAAGGCTGACAGATGGGAGGAAAACCAAGATAGAATATTATTAATTAATATATCAATTAATATATTTATAGTATTATAGAAACCAAGGAAGGTGAATATGTCCAAGAATTAGAGATAGTCAACAGTGTCCAATGTTGTGAAGAAAAGATTGAAAAGGATGGAAATTGTGAAAAAAAATAATTATATTTAGCAATTAGTTGATAGCTGGTAACCTTGGAGAGACTACTTTCATTTGATACGATGAGGCAACAGCCATATCATAAGTGCTTAAGAAGCCAGTGGAAGGTGAAGAAATGGATGTAGCAAGTGTAGAACATACTTGCTAATAATTTTATTGTAGAAGGGCAAAGAGTTAAAATCTTGAGAAAATGGCAGTGTGATCTCAGAATTTTTAAAAGTGTAGGGAAGATTTGTGGATGTTTTAGGGGCCAAGGAAGGCATCAGTAAATAGGTAGCAATTGAAGATGAAAAAGGAAATAATTGAGGGAGGGGAGTAAACTCCTGAAAGAGACAGGAAGGGATGGGTTACAGAATGCAAATGGAAGGATTTGCCTTTCTTGGAGAAGGCTTATCTCTTCATCAAAGACTGGAATAAAAGAGGAGGAATGGGGGATAGGGGTTTGTAGTGTGGAATGAGAGGGAAAAAGGGAGCAATGTCTTCTAAGAAGGAGGGAGGAAGAGGTAGAGTAAGAGTTCTGAAGAGAGAAAAGGTTATTTAAAAATCCACTGTATAAAGTGTGATAGAGTCAATCAATGATGGCCACATGGCAGTGAAAGCCCTGTTAATATAAGACAATATGTATGCAATGAATAGTTGGCTCAATTACATGACTATCTGTAGGAATGTGGGTAGAAATGGGTAAGACATAGATGGTGGGACAAACCATATTTGGGTTTTGGAAATGTGTGACTTGAATAAAATAAAGGATAAAGAGTTTAAAGGGTAGTTAATGATCTATGATTGAACTTGACAGTTGTAAGGTTGAGACTATGAAGACAAGAAAGAAGACTAGAGCAATGGGAAAAAAAAACCTGAGAAAGCATGGCTTCAAATATGTGTAACTCTCAAATTTTAGAAAATTCCATTAAGCCACAAAAATTCAGATATATTTAGACATTATATTATATCATTGCAGCTGATTGTTAAATTTTCAAATTGCCTCCCAAATAGGCAAATGCTATAAATCAGGACTTGAGTTATTGATTTGTTGATTGCCTAGTCTTAGTAAAGTGATACGAAAATGCTAATAATGTTGATTAAGCTTAAAAGTGTGTTGTGTGTGCATTTTTTGGATAGTCAATTATTAAATATTTACCAGTATGCTACTAGTTGTTATAATAATTATAAGTAGAAGTAGTGGTGGTGGTGGTAGTACTGGTAGTAGTGGTAGTAGGAGTAGGAAGAAGAGGAGGAGCAAAAGAAGGAGGAGGAGGAGTAATAGTGGTGGTGGTAATAGTAGTAGTAGTCGTAGTAGTAGTAGTAGTAGTAGTATGTGTATGGGGAGAAAGAAGGTAATTGACCAAACAACATCTTTTTTCCATCTTTACATTGGCTGATATATTTCGTGCCAATTTTTAAATCAAGTGGCATAAAATGGTGTAAAATGAAATTTAAAAAGCAAAATATTTGTCATCATTACTTGACTATATCCCTCATGTTGTCTACCATAAAAAGATAAGGCAAATAGTTTAGTGTGTCAATCTTGCTGATAGAAATGTTTTTACAAAAGAGAATTCTACAGACTTCATTCATGCCCATTGAAAGACTGCCAGTGAATTGGCATCACAAAATCTTCATAAAGTAGCATCAGATGGGACTGACATTAAAGATGCAAGAGGCAAAGCTGATGACATCACAGCAAATTCAGTGGATAAATATAACGGAGTGCAAGCAAACAATCTTTAGGAAAACAAATTTACCCAATTTGTTTCACGTGCAGCACCAAATTTTAATGTAGCAGGTCTAATGCAGCATCTTTTAATATTGTAGCTCTTGCATTTTCACAATATTACAAAGACTTTTCATGTTTTTTTTTCCCCTAAGATCTACCAGCTGCTGGGAAATGTTAATGAACATATTGCAGACATCTCTTAAAGGTTATTCAGAAACAAGCTAGTCTTCTAAAATAAATGCTCCTCAAGTATTTCAGTCATACAAGAATAGCATTTAAGGTATTAGATGATACTATTGTAAACAATAGCAAAACTAGAAGCCATTTTCACTACTCAAAATCTCCATCGAATAACTTTACCAATAATGCTTCAGAGCTTGGCTGTAGTTTTACCAGTGTGCATGAAAATTGAAAACCTTACAATTAACAGCCTAAACTGCCATCCAAGGATGTGGTAGGCTCGCACCAAAGTTTTCAAAATAGTTTTTTTGGATTGAAGGGCAAACGCATCACATGGAGGAGTAACTGAAAAACATTTCATTTATTCTCAAAAAAATGACAGAAGAATTGCCCACAATTTTCCATCAAAGGGAGAGTGTTGAACAAACAGACATATACAAAATAGCATACACAATATACAAGAAAACACAGCAAAAGTATATGACAAAATAGTGACAGTCAAATTAGTTGAAGGAACTGGAGAGAGAACCATTTGGGGGATGGAATATGATAACTTTTCTAGTTTTGGAAGGGCTGTTCTTTGGAAGAAGGATTTGACTTAATCTGCTTGATCAGAACTGGAAACAAGAGATAGAAGATTCAAAGGTAAATTGAGGCTTATTATTAGTCACGATTTCATAATAATTAGAAGGAATAGTCTCTGGAGGGGGGCAGAGCCAAGAAAGCTGCTGAAAATCAGGGACTAGCGTGAGCTCCCTGCCAAGCCCCTCCAAAAACCTATAAAAAATGGCTCTGAACCAATTCTAGAACTGCAGAACCCACAAAATAGCAGAGGGAAGGAGGGCTCCAGCCCAGGACAGCCTGGATGGTCTCTGGGTGAGGTCTATCCTGCATGGAGCTGGGAGCAGAGCAGAGCGGAGTGGAGCAGAGCAGAGCCCAGCATGAGCGGCATGGACCAACCAGACCAGGAGCCGGGCGGAGCGTGCCCTAGAGCCCTGAATCAGTGAGCTTCAGCAGTTACCAGACTTCTCAACCCACAAACACCAAAGACAACAGAGAAGGTTAGTGGGGAAAGCTGCCGGAGTGGAAGGAGTTTGCCATTTGGCTACTGCCCCAGGGGCAGCAGAGGTGGGGCAGCTACAGAATTACAGCTGCAGTTGCTACCAGTCCCAGGCCCAGCTGGTGGGAGGAATTAAGTGGTAGATCAAAGCAGGAGTGAAGAGCCTGCTAAAGATCTAAGTTCAGTCCTGGTTGGGGGTTCTTGGGGAAGGAGGAGTGCTGGTGTGGCAGAGCTGGCGCATCCCCCCAAGCATGGAACATAGTTCTCTTAACTCTACAAGCAGTCATACCCCACTGAAAAACTGAAGGGTCAAGTTAGTTGGCTGGGAATATGGCCAGGCAGCGAAAATGCACCCAGATTCAGTCTCAGACTTTGGATTCTTTCTTTGGTGACAAAGAAGACCAAAACATACAGACAGAAGACATTAACAAAGTCAAAGAGCTTACAACAAAGGCCTCCAAGAAAAACATGAACTGGTCCCAGGCCATGGAAGAGCTCAAAAAGGATTGGGAAAAGCAAGTTAGAGAAGTAGAGGAAAAATTGGGAAGAGAAATGAGAAGGATGCAAGAAAACCATGAAAAATATGTCAATGACTTGCTAAAGGAGACCCAAAAAAATATTTTAAAATATACTGAAGAAAACAACACCTTAAAAAATAGACTAACTCAAATGGCAAAAGAGCTCCAAAAAGCCAATGAGGAGAAGAATACCTTGAAAGGCAGAATTAGCCAAATGGAAAAGGAGGTCCAAAAGACCACTGAAGAAAATACTACCTTAAAAATGAGATTGGAGTAAGTGGAAGCTAGTGACTTTATGAGAAATCAAGATATTATAAAACAGAACCAAATGAATGAAAAAATGGAAGACAATGTGAAATATCTCGTTGGAAAAACCACTGACCTGGAAAATAGATCCAGGAGAGATAATTTAAAAATTATTGGACTACCACGATCAAAGAAAGAGCCTAGATATCATCTTTCAAGAAATTATCAAGGAGAACTGCCCTGATATTCTAGAGCCACAGGGCAAAATAGAAATTGAAAGAATCCACAGATCGCCTCCTCAAATAGATCCCAAAAAGAAATCTCCCAGGAATATTGTCACCAAATTCCAGAGCTCCCAGATCAAGGAGAAAATATTGCAAGCAGCCAGAAAGAAACAATTAGAGTATTGTGGAAACATAATCAGAATAACCCAAGATCCAGCAGCTTCTACATTAAGAGATCGAAGGGCTTGGAATACGATATTCCGCAGGTCAAGGGAGCTAGGATTAAAACCAAGAATCACCTACCCAGCAAAGCTGAGTATCATGCTCCAAGGCAAAATATGGATTTTCAATAAAATAGAGGACTTTCAAGCTTTCTCAGTGAAAAGACCAGAGCTGAATAGAAAATTTGACTTTCAAACACAAGAATCAAGAGAAGCATGAAAAAGTAATCAAGAAAAAGAACAAGAAAAAGAAATTGCAAGGGACTTACTAAAGTCGAACTGTTTTGTTTACATTCCTACATGGAAAGATGATGTGTATGGTTCATGAGACCTCAGTATTAGGTTAGCTGAAGGGAATATGCATATATATATATATATACATATATATACATATATATCTGTTTATGTATATATATGTATAAGTGAATGTGTATGTATATATATGTATGTGTATGTATATATATATATATATATAGAGAGAGAGAGAGAGAGAGAGAGAGAGAGAGAGAGAGGGAGGGAGAGAGAATGGGGTTAATTATCTCGCATAAAAGTGGCAAGAAAAAGCAGTTCTGTAGGAAGAGAAGAGAAGGCAGGTGAGGGGGGAATGCATGAATCTTCCTCTCATCAGATATGACCTGAGGAGGGAATACCACACATACTCAATTGGGTATCTTATCCCACAGGAAAGAAGAAGGAAGAAGATAAAAAAAAAGGGTGGGGATGATAGAAGGGAGGGCAGATAGGGGTGGAGGTAATCAAAAACAAACACTTTCAAAAGCGGACAGGGTCAAGGGAGAAAATTCAATAAAGGGGGATAGGTTAGGAAGGATCAAAATATAGTTAGTCTTTCACAACATGAGTATTGTGGAAGGGTTATACATAATGATACACATGTGGCCTATGTTGAATTGCTTGACTTCTTAGGGAGGGTGGGTGGGAAGTGAAGAGGGGAGAGAATTTGGAACTTAAAGTTTTAAAAACTGATGTTCAAAAACAAAAAAAAAAGTTTTTGCATGCAACTAGAAAATAAGATACACAGGCAATGGGGCGTAGAAATTTATCTTGCCCTATAAGAAAGGAAGGGAAAAGGGGATGGGAGGGGAGTGGGGTGACAGAAGGGAGGGCTGACTGGGGAACAGGGCAACCAGAATATACGCCATCTTGGAGTGGGGGGGGAGGGTAGAAATGGGGAGAAAATTTGTAATTCAAACTCTTGTGAAAATCAATGCTGAAAACTAAATATATTAAATAAAAAATTATTTCCTTTCAGAAAAATTAGAAGGAATAATTATTTCATAATAATAATCATGCCAATTCAACAAAAGTTGAATTGATTGCTTTCTAGGTTCTTCTCCTAGGAGATCTTCAAGCAAAGGCTGGCAACCACTTTGTTATATGTTATAGAGGAGACTCTAAATATAGTCACTGAGATCACTTCCATCTCTGAAATTTTGTAGTTCTGCTACTCCATGAGCTTTAGTAGGAATTACAGTAGAAGTGGTTGTGGCATGGTAATTACCGTGGCAAAGAATATTCATGTGAGGAAATCTAGGAATTAAAGCAAGGACTCAGAGGCACTTGCGGAAAGATCAATGGAAGGAAAAATAGGGGTGATTTAATCATTGGACTAGAAACATAAGAATGAATAGCTTCAGTTATCTAGATACCCCTTGGAGCTCTCTTTCTACCAAAAGCAGAGCAACTAATAATTTGTTGTCTTGCCCTAAGAATATGTTCATCCTTCAAAGGGTGGAGGAACCAACAAAAGGAAATTCTGTTCTGGCTTTGAAACCAATAGGAGTTGAAATGTTGGGAAACTAAGAGTAAAGTGACTGTTTCTCACTAGAATTTGTGATGGGCAAGGAATAGAAGGGTGAGTGTAGTCTGACATATATCCTAGATTTGGAGACAACAGATTTCAAAGAGTGTAGAGAACGAGTTTGTACAGTTCCACAGACTAAAATTCTACAAGAGGAGAGATGGGAAAGTTAAATGTATGATTTACACACAAGGAGAAATTTCACATAAAGAATAGGGGTTATTCAGGGCTGGTATGAATGCACAAAGAACTCACCAATCAACTTAAATCATAACATATATGTGTGTGTGTGTATATGTATGTGTGCGTATATGTATATACTCACACATAAATATAGAATGATATGTATATGCATGTACATACCCAGATAAACACACTGTATATATAATATATATACATATATATACACATATACATACATATATACATACATATGTGTGTATATATAAAACATCAAAGATGTCATGGTCATCTACTACATCCCAGGCTATCACCACTCATCCTGACTTTTGTCTTGCCC
Source organism: Trichosurus vulpecula (assembly GCF_011100635.1). NCBI lineage: Eukaryota > Metazoa > Chordata > Mammalia > Diprotodontia > Phalangeridae > Trichosurus > Trichosurus vulpecula. Next base: position 307,659,312 of record NC_050575.1, read on the forward strand.
CTAGACTTCAATAAGGGGTCACCTCCAGTCGTCTTGTTCTGTATCTTGCCACTGGACCCAGGTGGCTCCAGAGGAGAAAGTAAGGCTAGTGATTTTTAACAGCCCTCCATCACTTAAATACAATTCACTTGAAAGTCATGGCACCACTTCCCTGATGTCATGGTTCTCTTTGAGAACAAAGGATGAACAACAACAGACTTTGATAACTCTGGAAGAGAGAGTGAAGTTGATGACTTTGTGCAACTCCGCCTTGTTTAAATCCAATTCACTGACAAGTCAAGATATCGTCCGTGATGTCATTGGTCCTCTTTGGAATCACAGGATGAACCATAACAACAATAACATGCACACATATAACATACATATGTGTATATATGAATACATATATGTATACACACAGATAAAAGCAAGGGCAAGTTATAAGGGATAAATATAAACAAATAGCACAATTCTGTCAGAATTGTATCAATCAAATTATAGAACTTAGAAAGATCTGAAACTGTTGAGGGAAGTTAAGGACAGCAGTGGTTAGAAATCTGGCTGAAAATCTGCATTAAGAGAGACGTACCTTACACGGATCAGAAAATTAAGAAATAATAATAATAATGATGATAGTTAGCGTTTATGTAGTACTTCCTATATACCAGGCATGGGCTAAGCTAAATACATCTTTAGATCAGATAATACTTCATTTTCCTTATGAAATTTAATAAGGACTTAATAAGGATAACTATATTTTTCCTGCACTACCCACATATGGACTATTGTGTTAGTTTTTGGCTACCAAGTTTTCAAAAGGGCAACGACAAACCACAGAACATCTTGAAAAAGCCAGTCTGAATTGTGAAGGACTTTGAGGCCATGCTGTATGAGGATTGTGGTATTCCAGTATTTGAAGGGTTATTATATGGAAGAGGAATTGAATTTGTTTGTTTTGGCCCTGGAGGGCAGAACCTAGAATTATGTACAGAAGTTACAAAGAGATTGTAGCAGTAACAAAATGTATCCACAGCAGAATCCTGAGACATTGATTAGTTTTTCCCTCAAAATGGTGATGAAACTCTTCCTAGGACTTAATTGGTCTAGGGATCTAAGGTTCAAACTGTTAAAATGATTTTTCAATCACGTAAGGGATAAAAACCCAGCACTCATATGCTTCATGGACTTTCCACAGCCATGAGAGTCAACACAATCTTCTGATCAAGCATACCATTGCAGCAAATGCAGAGGTGAGGAGAGATACAACACACTACTGTGTATTTTTTCCATGCTCTCATTGAGGAAACTTCCCTTTGTTAAAAGTTGTATGGTCTATGTCTGTCTCATTCCAATCAGATATGGACCAAAACATAGACAAATTTAGTCTTGCTTGATGTCAGAAAAACATTCCTAATAATTAGAGCTATCTGAAAGAGGAAGGAGCCATGATGGGAGGTTCCCCCTCACCAGAAATCTCCAAGCAAAGGTTGGACTATTATTAGTTGAGGGTACAGCAGTGTGTTATGGGATGGACTATATGCCACTGAGGTCACTGAAATTATTTAATTCTATTATGATGATGATCAGAGAAGGGAATGTTTCAAGAATCTCAATTGGATTTTGAATTCCTTTCTGGTTCTAAGGTTCACAGAATGGAACTGGATGAGTTCAAAAGAGGTGCAGACCATCAAGCTGTGAAAGTTAAGAAGGTGCTTGATGTTTCAAAATTATGCTTATGCTGTCGGTAGACAAGTTCAAGCAATATACACAGAATTGACTGGCTCATATTGAATTAATAGCAACTCTTGATCTTTGCCATCTGATATGGAGATAAGCCCTAAGGGATTGCTCTCCAAAACACAGAAACAGAATAATGCATTCCTTTGACTTTGTTCCTGCTTTATCCTATATATCATCTATTTATCATCTCACAGAATCAGAGAATCAAAGAGTGTCAAAATTTGGAAGGGACCTCAGAGGTCCAAATCATACCTTAACAGGAATCCCCACTAAACCATATCTTTCCACGGATCATACAGCCATGACATGAAAACAATGAGTCAGAGAGAGACTACAATTTCCTTAGAAAGCCCCATTCCACTTTGGCATAGCTACATGCATAAGCATTTTCCTTTTATTTTGAGCTGAAAAATGTCTTTCTGAAACATTTACCCTTTGCTCCCAGTTCTGCCCTCCGGGGAGAAGAAATACAAATCTAACCCTCAATGTGACAGCCCTTCAAGCACTTGAGTACAGTCACAATTAAAGGTTTCCAGTTCCTTCACCTGATCCTTTCTGATATCCCTGATATCCAGCTCCTTTGCCATCCTAGCTGCACTCCTCTTTACATTCTCCAGCTTATCAATTTTCTTCCTGAAACGTGTTGCGTAGAATTGAATAAAATACTCCAGATGTGTTTTGACAATGGCAGAGAGAGTAGTTTGGGACAACCACTCTCCCTTGTTGTTGTTCAGCTGTGTCTGACTCTTACTGACTCCATTTGGGGTTTTCTTGGCAAGGATACTGGAGTGGTTTGCCATTTCCTTCTCCAACTCATTTTATAGATGAGGAAACCGAGGCAAACAAGGTTTAAGTGACTTGCCCAGGGTCATGCAGCTAGTAAGTGTCTGAGGCCAAATTTGAACTTAATGAAGATGAGTCTTCCTTATTCCAGGCCCAGCTCTTTATCAGCTGCACCACCTAGCTGCCCTCATCACTGTCCTCATCCTGTACATTACTCCTCCCTAATTCCTAACACTCAAACTTCCCCACCTCCCGACTCCTTTTCCCTTACCCCCCCCCCCCGCCCCCACCCCCAACACATACACACCTGAAGTACATTCCCCAGGAAATTAAGCATTATTACCTGTCAGTCACACCAGTTATTGTCATGGACATTATTCGTCTATCTCTATGTTTGTATTTTACTGTTGCCTACCGAAAAGGTATGTACCTTAACATTATCCAGTGTATTTCACCAGTTTCTGTTGTGCTTTCCTATTGCCTTTATTTACATTATCGTAGCCATTTGCTATATTGTTGTTCTGACTTGGCTTTTTGCATTCCACATCACTTTAAACCAATCTTCCCATATTTCTCTGAATTTTTCCATGTGGTTCATTCCTCAAGGTGCAATACTATTCCATTACATTTATGTACCACAATTTGCTCAGCCATTCCCCAACTATCGGGCACATATATTTTTTGAATGTGTTTCTTATTGAGAACTGTGCTGCTATTAATATTCCTATACATCTGGGTCTTTTTTTTTTTAACTTTTCTCTGACTGCCATTAACCTCCTTGTCATTAAACCAGTAGTGAGTCCTCTGGGTCAAAAGGCATGAGTGATTTAGCAGCTTTTTTTGCATAATTCCATATTGTTTTCCAGAATATTTTAACCAATTTGCACTTCTATCAACAGGGAATTACTGTACCTATCTTTTCATTGTTAGTCTTACCTCCTATTCTGAATTTTCCTTCTTCAATATCTTTGCGAATTTGAAAGGACTATAAGATACCTCAGTGTTCTTTTTTTTTTTCCTGATTACTAGTGATTTCCATATGTATAATGTGAACTCCATGCTTGGATGATTTCTTTTTTCTCTCTGTATCCACCTAGCGTAGTGCCTTGAACATCATAAGTTCTTAATACATATTTCTCGAATTGAATTGAGTAACAGCAAATAGAATCTAAAATTATATAAGATTACCTTTTGCACAGGATTGACTGCTGAATTTATGTAAACTTTCCACTGAAACCTGTTCACTGAAAAATGCATTAATTTTTATAAGGTAAGCAATGATTTCCACAAAAGCATATCTCTTTCACACTGACGTGGAAGAACCAAAATTACAAGTAATCCAAATCTCATTGGAAAGTTGCTTGGTGAACATAGGCAAGCAGGCAAGTACCATGTTACTGACAATGACTTAAATATAAAAGTGGTGGAAGAGGAAACATACCAAGGGTAATGTGAGACCAGAAAAGAAGTTAAGGTGGTTAATTATAGCCAACAAGTATTCCTGAGGCATTAAGAGAATCAGTATTCTGGGAAGTCTCCCTAAAATGTTAGGTGGGTCTTCAATGGAAGATTTGTGAAAAGGCCTGGATAGCAATTGCATTTTGTTTTGTTTTGTTTTTAAAAAAGAAAAAGGCAAGGGAGGGATGCCACTTTGCACCACTAGAGGGAATAGCCATACCAAGGAAAATATGGACCCACTGAAGTAGCCACGATGTCAGTACATTCAAAAGAACTATTGTATTATAATCATGTGCTGTTTTTTTTTTCCCCCTTTATTCCCCTCCTCCTCATCTTGAATCACTCAGGTAATTTTCTCCACTATCTCCTGCTTCACTTTAGTCTTATATGGAGAAGTGACCCTTCTTGCCAAGGCAAATCTCTCTACATAGATGTGTAATCTCATTCCATTCTATTTAGCATATTGCCCTTTTATCATCCCTACTCTCTTACTTATCTTCAGTGTCTCCCTGTCTACTGGCTGTTTCACTATTGCCTTCTAATATGACCGTGTCTCCCTCATCCTCAAAAACACTCATCTGATCTGCCAGTCCACTCTAGCTGTCTTCCCATATCTCTCCTCTTTTTTGTGAGTAAATTTCTTGGGAAGGCCGTCTACAATTGGTGTCTCTATTTACTCTTTTCTCATTCTCTTCTTAATTCTATCTTGCTTCTGACCTCATCATTCAACTGAGTCTTCTCTCTCCAAAGTTACCAATAGTCTCTCAATTGCCAAATATAATGGCCTTTCCCCAATCCTCATGTTTCTTGACTTCTCTGAAAACCTTGACACTCTCCACCACCTTCTTTTCATTGATTCTCTCTAGATTTTTGTGAAAAATTACCATGATTCTTCTATCTGACTTTACTTTCTCAATTTCCTTTGCTGGATCATCATCCAGATCCTGCCTGTTAAAGGTGAGAGTCTCTTAGGGCTTTGTCCTGTGCACTCTTCTCTCCTCTATACTTTTTCCCTTGGTGATCCCATCAGCTCTCATGTATTCAATGATTATTTCTATTTTGATGGTTCTCAAGTCTATTTACCCAGGCCTAACCTCTCTTTTGACCTCCAGTTTCTCAATTTCTCCTTCATACTGGTCATCTCAAGCTGGAAACAGTATAGACATCTTCAACTCAATATGGGAAAAACTGAACTAGTTATCTTTATCCTACAGATTTCTCCCTGTATTCCCAATTGTTGAGGGCACTGCTATCCTTCCAGTCATGATTTTTCTCAACTCCTAATCCTTCATATCCAATTGTTACCAAGGCCTGTCCAGTTTACTTTCACATCTCTCCCATATGTCTCCTTCCCTCCTCTGAGCTACTACCACCTTGGTGCAGGCCCTCATCACCTCATGCATAGACTATTGCTATAGCTCAGAGGTTGGTTTTTTTGCCCCAGATCTTTAGGGTTCATCCTCTACTCAGCTGATCATAAAGTGAAGTATGCCATGTCACAACTCTAGTCAATGAATTCTGGTGTCAACCTGTCACCTTTAGGATGCACACAAGATCCTCTGTTTGATGTTCAAATCCCTCTCTAACCTGCCCTCCACCTTTCCAGTTTTCTTAATCCTTACAACAGTCCAAGTGCTCTGCAATCTGGAGACACTGGTCATCTGAATATTTCTACAGTATGCTCCATCTCCTGACTCTAAGATTAATTTTCACTGGCTCTGCCCCAAGTGTGGAAGGCTCTCCCTTTTCGTCTCTGCCTTCTGACTTCCTTCAAGTTCCAGCTAAAAATGCACTTTCTCTAAGAATCCTTTCTTAGTCTCCTATTTTTAGTGGCCTCCCTCCCTCGATTATTTTAAATTTACCCTATATGTATCTTGTTTGTGCAGAATTATTTGCATGTTGTCTTCACTATTAGATTGTGAGTTCCTTGAAGGAAGGGATTATTTTTTGCCTTTTTTTGAACCATGGTTTAGCACAATGCCTAATATGAAATAGGTATTTAACATATGCTAATTGGCTGATTTATTATAATGCTGAGATAAATTATTATTTCTCTCTCATATTAATAGCCACTTATTAGAATTGAGGAGATCCCATTTTTTTTCTCCAGGTCCTTTTCCCTTATCTATTCTCTGGGACCTGACTGATAGTAGATAGGATTAACATTCTCCTCATTCTGGATATTGCTACTCCACCCAGCTAGATTGGATTTCTAACCTAAGGTGAAACTCCTGGCCCTTTGTCTTTTGCTCAGGCTTTGGTCAGGAATATAGATTCTTTGTTTAGATTGCTCAAGGCTGGGGGGTAACAGAAGTACATGACATAATCCAAGCTCATCCAAGGTCCAGCCCTTCATTGTAATATTCATTCTCTCATTACTTGTTAACCAATCAGAGTTGATAGCCACCCTCTGGAGCACCCACTTTTCCAATGCCATATAAGCCTTAAGCCTGCAGCCATGAGGGTCTTTGACATTTGAGAGTGCCACTGACCTTTTTTTATTAAAATGCTGGCATTATAAATAAAATGACTAATTACCCAGAAAGTACATCTCTCAAACTTTTAAAATGCCACAATGCTTCCTCTCCTCACCCTCACTTCTTGGAATCCCTAGGTCTCTCCAAGACTCACCTCAAGTATCACCTCCTACAGATCTTACCTGAGTCCTTCCAGTTACTAATGTTCTTTTTCTCCTGAAATCACTTTGTACATATTGTCTATTTACTCACCTATTTTCATGTTATTTGTCCCAGTAGAATGTTCTTTTATTTTTGTTTTTATATTTCCAGTGTCTAGCACAGTACTTGTCACATAGTAAATGTTTTTAATGAATACTTGCCGAATTGACCTTGGGCAACACTCTTAATTTCTATGGGTCTCAGTTTCCTCATTGATAAAATGAGTGACTTTCACTAGCTAATCTCAAAAGTCCCTTCCAGCTTTTAGTCCTATTAAATTGTGTGTGTGTGTGTGTGTGTGTGTGCGCGCACACACACAAAACAACCACATTTGTTATAGGGAGGTGGAGGAGTGTACAAAAAATATTTCTTGAATTTGAATTTTGAAACCTTACGTTGACAGATGCTTTGTCTCTAGTGTGAACATGTGACTGTCTTGCATTTCATTCTGCTTAATGCATAGGTACATGTGCATACACAAACATAAATTAACACTACCCCTCCACTCCCCAGCTATGGCTCCCCAACAGCACACTGCTCCAGCCCTTAAAACTAGACTAATGCATTGATCATAATTGCAGCTCTGCCAGCAGTCATGTAACTGCTTAAAGACCTCAACAGCCTTCTGGCACTTAAAGGAAGAAAAAAAAACCATCTAATTAATCACAGGTGAAACAGCTTGGACTGTCTCCAAAAGCCCCTGAATTTACTGCCAAGCTTTGATGCTAATTTTCTTTCTAAGTAACCCCCTAAAGAAATTTACAATTAGGTAATTAAAGTAATGAATGAAGAGATACTTAGATGAAGAGAAGGGAGGAGAGAAAAAAATGGAGAAAATCTTGTTTTATCCTATTATAAATGCATCTGTGTCTCCATCATCCACACACCACAATTTGAAGTTTCCCCAAGTATTTTTTTCCCTAAATCAAAATAAATAAATAAAGATGTAAAAAAAAATCTGTATTTGAGAGGTCTGAATAAGCCATAACAATTAAAATTGTTAATATGTCATGTTTTTGGGTTGGGGCTGGGGGCAGAATCATGAAGCAGAGAAGGAATCTGCTTCTTCTAGTTTTCTCCTTTGGATTTGCTTATGTTCCAAGTGCCGTTCTGTGACTCTCCCTCTTCCTGGGAATCTAATGGTGTGTTGGAGAACTAAGGACAAACACCACAATACGACAATGGTGCCGAAGATTGGATTAACACATTTTCTGACCCTTGAGAATATTGATGGAGTTCTTATCCTCTGAAATGATCAACTAATGTTTAGATTAGGCAACAGGATTGAGTAGAATTCAGTGAGTTTGGTTAACAAAGACCACCAAAGCCTGAAATAGCACCATCCATTCCAGGATTGGGGAGGAGGAGGAGCAAGCTTTGAAGCTGTCTAGAAAGCAATTGATGGAGTCTACAATCCTAGGAAATGGAGAAGGGTGAGATTTTTGTGATCCATCATACCCAAGCTTAGGTCTTCTATATCTTCCCTAGAGAAGAGAAAGTTATTGGTATGGAAACTGGATTACTTAAAAGCTAGAGAGATCTAATAGAAGGAAGAATAGGCTTGGTGTCAAGTGACCAGGACTCAAGTCAATTCTGCCATTACCTTTGTGAGATCCTGGAAAAATTCCTTCTCTATTCTGGACCTTGTTTTCTTTTTTAAAGAGGCAGTTGGACTAGATGATCCAGAGGCATCTCTTTCAGCTCCATGATTGTAAGTCAATAATCATAATTCATTTATTAAAATGCCCACTATGAGGGGCAGCTAGGTGGCACAGTGAATAGAGCACCAGCCCTGGAGAGAGGAGGATCTGAGTTCAAATCCAACCTCAGACACTTGACACACTTACTAGCTGGGTGACCTTGGGCAAGTCACTTAAGCCCAATTTGCCCTGCCTTCCCCCCTCCAAAAAAAATGCCCACTATGTGCTTAGCACTATTTCAACTCTTGTTGAAAACCTTTCTCTGGTTACTTTATGGGATTATGTTTCCTAGCTAGGTGGCATAGTGAATAAAGCATTGGGCCTGGAATCAAGAAGATCTGAGTTCAAGTCTATCCTCAGTTCCCTCCTAGTTGTGTGAACTTGAACAAGACACCTACCTTCTGCTTGCCTCAGTTTCTTCAACTGAGAAATGAGAAAAATAATGGCACTTACTCATAGAGTTGTCGTGAGAACCAAATGAGACAATATTGTAAAGCACTTTATACAGTGCTCAGCACATGGTAGGCATTTAATAAATGTTTATTCTTTCTCTTCTCCTTCAACTTTAATAAGTACAGTAAACAGAATGGGGGGGGAGGGGTGGGCAGCTAAATGGCACAGAGTGTTGGGCCTGGAGTCAGGAAGACTCATCTTCCTGAGTTCAAATCTGGCCTCAGATACTCACTAGCTGTGTGACCCTGGGCAAGTCACTTAAACCTGTTTGCCTCAGTTTCCTCATCTGTAAAATGAACAGGAGAAGGAAATGGCAAACTGCTCCAATATATTTGACATGAAAAGCCCAAATGGGGTCATGAAGAGTCAGATACAACTGAGCGACTAAACAACAACAACAATACAAACAGAACGGAAGTTAATATTTCTGCTTCAGTTTTCCCACACAAGCCCAATTTCCGGGTTTTCATGGTGCTTTTTTATTATGCTAAATGAATTTTCTCTTATATTGTTGCCTGGTTTATATAATGCTTATATTTTTGTGGATACTTTATGTTTGCTTCATCTCCCCAATTTGAGTATAAGCACCTTAAGGGTGTTTATATTATGCATATGCTATGCTTTTACACACTAAGTGTGCACATACTATACATTGTGCATTTTATTTGATTTTATTTTTTACCAACCACCATGATGCATACATAATAGCTTCTCAATAAATATTTATTGTTTGATTACATAATTAAATAGATGAAAATGTAGTAAATTAGAATAAATGTGTACTTACCCAAGCACCTACTCTGAAATTTAAAAAAGAAAAACAAAACTAAACCCCTAAGAGTTGGGTTTATTTTCTTGTCATTTATCCTTTTTTTCTTCTAAAAGTCGATGAAAGACAGAATTATAGAATGTTATCTAGGTAAGGTCCTAGAGTCATCTTGTCTAACTTTATTTCTATGAATGGAGAAACACACCTAGTAAAGGAAAGTTACTTGGCCTAAGTCACACAAGTGATTATGTTTTAGTTAAGCTTTCATTATTCATGGGCCCAGATTCTAGGTAGTTAAGATTGTGTTTAGCTTTGAATTTCTGTTTTAAAGTGGAAATGCAAAATGCCAAAGAAATACCAATGTTCCCCATCTCCTTGCCACAACTGGGAATCCTAAAACGTGTGCAAGAAGGGACATGCCCAGAAAGTATGCTTAAAATGAGATATTGCATATTTGAGCATATGTGCAAATTACAGCAGCTTGTATCCCAGTAGTTCATGGTTCCCTCTAGATAGCATGTCTGTCTTGTACCTAGAACAGGGCAAAGGATCCCTGATTCAGGGTTTTGAAGACTATTACATCAGGGAATATGATTGTGTTCTAGTTTTTTCCACTGCCTACAAAGTTACCCATTGTATCAGTATCAATGCCACTAGTCAGATTCCACAAAGATGTTACAACTACAGTGGCTCTCCAAATGTAAAGCACTTTGTTAGAATTGGGACTTAGAAACATACAATGTTAGACCTAAAACAGACTTTAGAAAAAGGGATCTTAACCTTTTAATTGTCATGGACTGTTTTGGCAGTCTGGCGTAACTTATGGATCAATTTTCAGAACAATTATGTTCGTGATGGAAGGAAATGCTAAATTTCAATTAGAGATAAGTGAAAATTAAGTTGTACATTTTTTCCCCATCCAAGTTCATGCACCTTTTGCAAAATGCCTGAGGATCCTTTAGGTGTTTGTGGATCTCAGCTTGAGAATCCTTGCTTTAGAACATAACACATTGGCTCTGAAACAAACTTCAGAACAGATAACGCTAGAGGCAGAGCATATGTTAGAACAGAGATTGTTGGAAATGAAAGGTGCCCTAGAACATACGAATGTAAACAGCTAGAGCTAGAATAGACTTTAAGTCAAAGAACATAGACTGTAAGAGTTAGAATAGAACTTAAGACTTTAGAAAACTATAGCTAGAAGAGCCAATTAGAGGTCATCTGGTCTAGTGGTTCTCCAGCAATAGTCTTAGGACACTTAACGGTCCCTTAAACTCTTTGAGTAGCATCTGTGATATCAAAATTCTTTTTATTTATCCTTCTTATTTCTGTCATCTGGTATATTTAAGAAGCAAATGATTTCTTCAGGTCATTTTCTTTCTAGGGAATATGTATTTTTTTTAATTGAATATCCTTTTTTTTTCTCATTCATAATTAAACTTCAAATTGCTGAGTGACCTCGTTAGGTTGCATTTTGAGCTCCTTTGTTTTTTGTGACTGGTTATTCCATTCTCTCCCACAGTTTTTGGTGGGTACAGAATAGTCTTGCATTACTCAAGTTTTCTTTCTTTTATATTTGAAAGTCTTTCTCCTGGTCACTTACAGAATTTACTGTTTATCATCAGAATTGTTAAATTTAACTACTATGTTTCTTGGAGTTTGTAGCATAGAGGTTCCCTCTTGCCTTATTTTTTCTGGAGATCATCTGTAAATATTTTTGGATTGGCATTTTGTTTTCTGTGTGCAGAAATTGTGGAAAGTTTTGTTGTATTATTTCATTCATTAGGATGTTAAGGTTTTTTGACTTGCTATGTTCTTCTGGTAGCTCTATAATCATTAAATTATGTCTGTGTTCTACTTTCAATTTGATGTACATGCACACAAACTCACACATTCACACACATATATTCTTTAAAGATCATATATTTTTAACTTACTACTTTTTTTCCTCTTCTCCTAGATTGAACGTCACTTCCATCTATTTGTATTTTCAATCAATTAGTGTCTCCTCTATCCACCCACTTTTGGTGAGACATGATGGATCCAAGTTTTTTTGTTCTACCAATTATTTCTGTTGTCTAGGTCATAAATTCTGCTTTCAAAAACTCTTATTTCTCTTTTAAACTATTCAGGAACATGTTTTTTGTATTCCATGTCCTCTTTGCAATCTGTAGAATTTTCTGTCTCATCAAGTATTAACTCTTTTTTTTTTCTTGGTCATGCAATAGATAGATGTCTGAAAACTCTTTCCCCTGATCCAGGGACCATTTTCCCTTTTGTTATTAATATCTTCCCTATTGGTTTATCTGCTTATGCTCAAGGCCTTTAATTTCAATTTCTTCCCTCTGATATCTTTGGTAATGTCAGTCTCCCCCTCACCCCTTTTCCTCTTCTACTATTCACATTCTGATCCTCTCTCCTTTGATGGAAGTTTCCCTAGTTCTCAGAGCTATCTCAACCTCCTCCAATACCAGTGAACTACATGTTAACCAGCTTTGGTATCTGCCTCATTTGACTGCTTAGGGGACAGAACTGCCACCTATTAGATGTTGGGCTCTTTCCATCAGGTTAAGTGGAGTGCTGGACAGCCTTATATGAATTTCTTGTCACAGTTCCCGTTGTTTCTCAGTTCTCTGGCTGAGCTCTGTTGCAGCATAGAACATTACCAATCATTAATGCTGTCACACCCTGGACACATTTCTGTCATTTGGATCTCTAAGGCTCTGAGAGTAAAAGGAAAGGGGTGGTTAGAATTCTGTTGCTAGCTCTACTACCATAGAGTAGTGGGCATTGGGAAGGGGGTGCTGAGTGAGGGTATTTAAAAGTTAGGGAATATTCTGTTAGTTTATCAGATTTTTAATTTGCTTGAGTTCTTATTATTAAGATACTAATGTGTTTTCATCTGTGAAGTTCTGAAATTTGTCTCTCATGCATAATTCCTAGTTTAGAGAAGTTTAAGAGGTCATGAGGATCAGAAACGAATGTCTAATACTCCAGCTTGTTGGTCATGTGACCCAGTCAAAACTATTTTCATAATAATATTAAGATCTTTTAATTTCTAATATGGTAAATATAAATAAATATAGCCAGAGGTATGTTGGAGCTAAATCATACAGACATATAAGAAAGCTGATTGTTAAATCTACTTTGTGGCATTCACATGTCTCATGTCATCAAATACTACAAATCAGGGCTTGATGTGTTGTTTTGTTGCTTGTGTAGAGTTTAGAAAATGGTGGAGAAAATCTTAATAATGCATATCAAAGTTAAAGTGTGTCATGTATACATTTTCCCCTGTAAAACTGTTTGTCAAACATTTACCAGCATACCGCCATAGCATAAAACTCCCCCATAAACAAAAGAACTTTAATATTTTTAAGAGTGTAAAGGGGTCCTGAGAACAAAGACTTTGAGAAGTGCTCATCTAGTCCAATACCTTCATTTTCCAGGGGAAGGTACAGATGGGTCATAGTTACCTGTCTCAGAGGATAGGAAGGGTCACAAACAAGAGACACCCATCATTGCTTTGACAAGTTTTTTGATACAGCTGTTTGATGAGGCATGTCTTTATAGTTATTGCCATCATCTTACAAAGGGCAGACATCACTACCCTTTGGCATCACCTGCCTCTTTACCACATTCCTCTCTCTTCCATTCCTCTTTTTTTTTCTCCTGACTGGCTGTTTGAACCCTTTAACTCCGAAATAGATGCCTTACAGCCAAAGCTGCTGGGACAGAGCTAGAATGTCTCATCAGTATCACTTAAAGAGGACTGTGATACCTAAGTGCTCCTATCTCCCCAGCCTCTGCACGGAACACTCTAATGACTAAGGTAAGGGCCCTCTGTCCCCTTCCTAATTGGCTGGAATGTGAGTGTTAATGTAAGTTGAGAGACCAATTAACTAGTCTTATTTCTACTGAAGCTGTGTCTAAACATCAATTATGCTAAACAATACACTGTATGAAGACATTGCCCTGCCACTCTCATTTGCCATGGGACATTGTGGTACACGGTGAAGAGACGTTGCTGGCCTGGCTGTTGGCCTGCCTGCCTGCCCATTAAAGATACTGGGGAGTTTTGTGTGCTGTCCTTGTTTTTAATGATTATTTTTTACATGCTACTAAATGCTAGTATAGGGGACCAGACTTGGATTTTCTCAAACAAATCAGAAAACAGGCAGTCAAATTATAATACTTGAACCCTTTGACTGTGGCAGATTCCACTGGGGATCTGAGAGGGAAAGAACAGAGAGCGTGGAGCCCCCAGAGAACCAAAGAATGGCAGCAGGTTAGGTGAGTGGTAAGGCACAGTGGCAGGACTGTTCCTATTGCACTTTTTCTTCTAAAAATTGAAAGCCCCAGCCCATAAGACTTTTTGAAAGCTCAAATCTGCTTAGCAAGAGCTGATAGGAGTGGGAACCTGATGTGATTGTATCATAGAATTATTGGATCATAGATTGGGAGCTAGAAGAGGTTGTAGGGACCATCTAGTCCACCATCTTCATTTTAAAGATAAGGAAACTGAAGCTCAGAATGGGAAAGCAACTAGGTGGCCCAGGGGATAAAGCACTAGGCCTGGAGCCAGGAAGAACTGAGTTCAAATCCAGCCTCAGACACTTCCTAGCTGTGTGACCATTGCCAAGTCACTTAATCTCTGCCTGCCTCCATTTCCTTAAGTATAAAATGAGGATAAAATCAGCAGTTACCTCTCAGAGTTGTGAGAATTAGATGAAATATCTGTAAGGTGCTTATCACAGTACTTGCTACCTGGTGGATGCTGCCTCAATTCTTATTCCTTCCCTCCCATATCCCACAGTTATTAAACTTCAGAATTACAAGATCATAGAATCAGATTTAAAGCTGGAAGAGACTTTAGAGTTCAGCTAGTTCAGTTCTGTCATTTTATAGATTAAGAAACTGAGGCCTGCAGTGCTGAAATGACATGCCAAGGATTATGTAACTAGTAAATGCAGAGGTAAGTTTGGGCCTTTTAAATACTATTCCTCCGCACAATAATAACAACCCACATTTATAATGCACTTTAACATTCATAGTGAGCCTAAATAGACAGACCAAGACTGTACTGCCTGTGAATAGCACTGACCCCCTTCCAATGGGACCACCCTCTAGAACACTGTATAGATTACAGACTCAGAACATGATCTGTCTCAGAGGGCAGCAGTCTGTAGTTACCTTAATATTCCAGACTTCTGACAAAGTGGATTATTTCTCTTCTGCCACTCCCAACTTCTTGCAGAAGGTAAAGATAGTTGCAGAAGGTAGAGATGCTGGCATCAAAAATTCCCCTGCCTCGCACATGCTACTTTGTTAGGTGTCTCCTGTATGATTCATCCATACAAACCATTTAAACCTTCCTAACATCAAAAAGTAAGGTAAGATAAGCCACTTTGCGGGACCACAGTACATGTCTAATCTGATTATTTCTCCTCTTCCTGGTGATAATAGAATTATGCAAAAGAGGCCTTGACCTAGTAAGGATTTTCCCTTTCTTTAGATTTGGCATCCTCCCCGTCATTCTCCACACAATTCCTCTCCTCTCCATCTATTCTCCTTTCCTCTCCTGTGAAGCCAAAATATATTTATCCTGCAACTGCTGCAAAACCGGGCGGGGGCGGGGGGACAGCCTCATAATCCTTTGGAATGACTGGGGCCGGGAGGTGGAGAGCGAGCAGATCAAGAGTCTCTAGTTAGCTCAGGTGGCTGCCTATATGCCTAGTAAGTCTATTTAAGAATAGGCTCTGGATCCTGTCCTCCCTCTACTTCCTCTGTATGTCACTGTGACACTGGCTGTCACTGGTCATCAGCTCCATTTGTGATTGACAATGAGCCAAGTGCCCGTGACATTCCCCCAGTTAGACAGCCCTTGGAGTTGAGGTCTAGGAGATAATCCACTGAGTCTCAAAATTTTCTGTCACTGAAAGAAAGCTGTGTATGTATCTTGTTACTAGTAATGGGGTAGGTTAGGTTAAATGACTTTGAGGTCATGTCAAAAGCAATAAGAAATTGAAAAGAAAAAAAAAAAGGAGAAGAAGAAGGATAGGGTGGAAAGCTAGGTGGCACAGTGGATAGAGTGCTGGTCCTGAAGTCAGGAAGACTCATTGTCCTGAGTTCAAATCTCTCCTCAGACACTTACTAGCTGTGCCACCCTGAGCAAGTCACTTATCACTTAACCCTGTTTGCCTCAGTTTCCTCATCTGTAAAAATGAGCTAGAGAAGGAAATGGCAAACCACTCCAGCATCTTTGCCAAGAAAACTCCAAAATGGGGTCACAAAGAATTGGACACAACTGAACAAAAGGGTGGGGAAGATAGGAGAATGAAAATAGTAGATTTTACTGAGTGTAGGTCATAGTTCTATACAGAAAGCACAGTTCTCTACCTAAAAAAAAAAAAGGCACAGAAAGGATCAAGAGCAGAAGTTTCTTATAGAAAGAATATAAAGGGAAATAATATGTTACACTGGAAAGATACGGGGTTTGGAGTCCCATATCTAAGCTGAGCCTTGGTTCCATGGCTTAGCTAGGTGAATCATCAAAAGCAAGTCACTTAACCTCTCATCCTGTTTTCTCATCTGCAAAATAGGGATACCAATACTTAAACTACATATCTAACCTACTTTGTTGTTGTACTTATAAAAGAAAAAGCACTATATAAAGGTGAATTATTATTATTTGTTGTTCATTACATTCATTAAAGCGTTCTTGTAAGGATCAAATGTAATAAAAACTATATGAAAATATAAGGTGCTTCAAAAATAGGTCATTTTTATTATTATTCTCAGCTGTCTTCAACTATTTCCCTCAATAGCAGACCATGTATGTTTTTTTTTAAATCTCAGTGCAAAATTCAACATATGAAGATGCCTAGTGTATATTACTTGTGAAGAATGATGATGAGTTATCATGAACCCAAGACCCCTTTTCCTCATATGCCTATTCTGTTAGGGGATTTCTAGGACTCCCTGTTCTAAAAGATGGACTTGCTCTTAAATATAGTAGAGGCTTTGTTAGATAGGTTGTCTCTAAATTCTCAGTGTAGTTTTAAGCTTTAAGCTTAATTGAATTTAAACTATTCAAACCTAAAACTGCACTGATTTTAAAGGTAATCTATATAACATCTCAGAGCCCTCTATCTTTTCTACTACAAGTCTCTTAAGATGTAGCAGTTGAAAGAGTACTGGATATGGAGTCAGGGGATTAAGGTTCAATTTTGGCTCAATTACTTCCTGCTTGGGTCGCCTTAGGCAAAATCCTTTTACTTCTTTGGGACTCAGTTTTTTCATCTATAAAACATGAGGGTTAGATAATTTCTGTGGTGCCAGAATTTGGGGGTACACTAGGGTCAAATGCTGGTGACAACTAATGAGATTGGGATCCTGCTACCTCTGCTATCATGGTAATTTGTGACAAGTACAGGTCCAAAAATAAAGGGGTCATTGGTTTAGTAAAATGTGTTTGCATTCTGGGTGTGGTTTGCAAAGGATGGCATCATAAGTCTGGATGAGATACTGTAGGACTTTTCCTTCCAGCAAGGTAGGGATTCTCTAGAATGTTGCAGGATTACTTCACTAGATATCCCAAGCTCAGCTCTCTCTCTCTCTCTCTCCCTCTCTCCTTCTCTCCATCTTTCCCTCTCTCTCCCTCCCCCCTCCCTCACCCTGTTTCTCCCTCTCCCTCCCCCCTCTCTCCATCCCTTTCCTCATCTCTCCCTCCCCACTCTCTCTCTCCCTCTCTCTCCCTCCCCCCTCTCTCTCTCCCTTCCCCCCTCCCTCTCTCCCTCCCTTTCTAGCTCTCTCTCCCTATTCCCTTCACTCCCTCTGGCTCCCTCCCTCTCTCCCCCCCCCCCCCCCCCAATGAGAGAGAGAGAGAGAGAGAGAGAGAGAGAACTCATGGGCTACTTTGGCTGTCTTATATGTTTTCTGTATCTGTTTATGGGCTCCTGTGAGATCATTTTTGTCTTGGGATATTTTAGAGGGGATGAAAAAGTCTATTTTCTGCCCAATGTGTAGTGGTACCTTGAATGCTTGTCTGGAAAGTATGAAGCTTATTGTGGACATTTGCATAAAACTAGACACGAGTTAAACAGAAGATAT
Organism: Trichosurus vulpecula; assembly: GCF_011100635.1. Taxonomy (NCBI): domain Eukaryota; kingdom Metazoa; phylum Chordata; class Mammalia; order Diprotodontia; family Phalangeridae; genus Trichosurus; species Trichosurus vulpecula. The sequence continues at coordinate 307,676,984 of NC_050575.1, forward strand.
ATTTGTAGGTTTCCCACAGTAAACTCTTAGTGGCAGCAATAACTAAATAAAGAGAAATATGATCTTTTCGAGCAGAACTTCGATTAGACCTAGTTCAAGATATTATAGAGGCTGGGGGATGGGGATGTCCTGCTCTGGTCTATGCTAATAATACTGCTAATCTTCCAAATTACCTAACAGCCATCAAGTGTTGGTGCTTTAAAATTAAGGGGGAAAATTGGACTGATCTTTAAATAAGTTAAAATTATAATGAACTTGCTCTAGGCTTGGTGGTGGTACATGTCTGTAATACTAGCCACTGAGCCTAAGGTGAATGGATTGATTAGGCTTGAGAATTGTGAGCTTTAATTGGCTAAGCTGATTGGGAGTCTACACTAAATTTGGCATTAATGTGGTAAGCCCCTGGGACCAGGGACCCACTAAATTGCCCAAGGTGGCATGAATGGCCCAGATAAAAAATGGATCAGGTCAAAGATTCTGTGCCAATCAGAGTGACACCATATTCATAAGAAGCCCTACATTTCTGGCCTGAGTAAGATAGGGAGCTAGGTGGTATAGCAGAAAGAACAGCAGGCCTAGAGTCAGGAAGACCTGAGTTCAAATCTAGCCTCACACACTTACTAGCTGTGGGCAAGTCACTTAATTGTATTTGCCTCAGTTTCCTCATCTGTAAAATGAGCTGGAGAACCAAATGGCAAACCACTCTACTACCTTGCCAAGAAAACCTGAAAAGGGGTCTCAAAATGTCAAACACAATTAAAATGACTGAACAACAATGAGTCTTTAAAAAAAGTTATTTTGCTGTTATAAAGATGGCAATTTATTGGATTAATTGCCAGATAGTTCATTTCTGTTTATCATACTCTCCTGAACTACGCAGTATATTTTTCTTTCTAAGGACAAGGTATATCACAAAAAAATATGATTTATAGAAGGAGAAAATGATGTGGGGGAAAAGCATTGGATGGGGGAGGGGGTTAGAATATCTGGGTTCTATTCACAACTATGACACCAATCCACTCTATGAAGTTGGACAAATTATTTAGCATCTTGATCATGTCTACATATTATATCTTTACATTTCCTCATTAAGGGGTGACATTATAGGATAATTGAAGTCACTCCCAACTTTAACATTCTCTGATGGTATAAACCTATGATTCTCTTTTATTGCTTGTATCATTTTATTTTATCTGGCAGTGTTCAATAGATGAAATGAGTTTTAAATAAAGACAATTTTCCTTCATTATGATGTACCTCCAAAGATGCATTATCTTCCACAAGAAGTTTTGAGCCTTCAAGTTCACTTATATAAAATAAATACCTATGGGCCACAGAGAGTAGATTTTCTGGCACTAAAAATAGGTCCCTTTGTGTGAAGTAAAATTGAAAAGTATGATTCAATGCAAGTCCTTGCATGCTGTACTAAAGGTGCTTGCCATAGTTTTCCTATCCCTGGGCTCACCTCTGGCTTTCAGGCATACTGTAGGATATACAAGTGTTGCCAATTATCCAATACTTGTGAATTTTTTTCCCATCAGCCAAAAGGCCAGCCATCAGGCCATGACAAATACCAGTCATTACTACCCTGAGTGGGTGTAAATTTCTTATTGCACTGGCTGGACTCCACATCTCATCACTGACTCCTTGAGTCAACGAGCCCTCTTTTTTGTAGTCTGTTTGCTTCTGGCCGTTTCAGGTACCAAGCAGAGTTAAAATTCATGTGTGAAATCAATTAACCACACAGGAGGGCTTTTAACTCAATTGGCTTCTGCAGTTGAAAATAATGGAGCTGCTCTTACTTGGGCAACACTTGTTGGTCGCAGACTGGCCTCCTGAGTTTAGTTGTCTGCTTCTGATAGAGTTAATGTATAGTTCCTGCTCCATGGATGCACTCTGTACCTTGTGATTCTTCCTGGCTGAAGTTAATAGCAAGCCAATCAACTGGAATCTCACAGGAGTGGTCTTCTGTTTGGATGTGTCTTTGACTTTGAGCCTTTTTTTCACAAAGGTGAAAAAAAATTGGAAAAATTAGACCTGAAAACTCCTTGGCTTGCAAATGATTACTTATTGACCTATATCTATGTGCTGTTTTTACTAATCTTTATCTAAAGAGAGAGTAACTAGGTGGCTCAGTGGATAGAGTGCTGCATTTGGAGTCAGGAAGACTCATCTTCATGAATTCAGATCTGGCCCCAGACATGTACTAGCTGTGTAACCCTGGACAAGTCACTTAACCCTGTTTGCCTCAGTTTCCTCATCTGTGAAATGAGCAGGAGAAGGAAATGGCAAACTACTCTAGCATCTTTGCCAAGAAAACTCCAAATTGGGTCATGAAAAGTTGGATGTGACTGAACAACAATGACAGAATCTAAAGATATGGATGAGCATTAGTTACCCAGAGAGATTTTTATTCACAAGTTATGGATGAAACAGGAAAAACAGCAAAAGGAGATCTGACCATTTACTTCACTCAAAATGTAGAGGCTATCCATATTTCCAGTCAGGGCTCATGATTTACCTTTCTCATCACTTCAGTACCTCTCTCTGTCCCACTCTCTCTGTCTCTGTCTGTCTGTCTCTCTTTCTCTCTCGTCTTAAGGATCCCAATTAGATCCCCCTCTCCCAATCTGTATGTGGAAACAAAAAAAGACACAAAGACTATTTATATAAGACTCTCCTCAGTGGATACTGATTACTCAAGCTCATGCATGTTCCATGACTGTGTGAAGGGGAGGGTAGATTTGGAGAGAATAAAGATCCTAGTTTTCTCTTTTCCAGCTTCAAGAGAAGATATACGCTTCTAGATTCTTTCTGGAATGAAGTCCCCGAAGGAGAGAAAGACTCAGAGGAAAAGCCTACATAGAGAGTAGTTGGCATCTTGGTCTATATATTATTATTATTAATTATGACTACAACAACTACTACTACTACTACTACTACTGCTACTACTACTACTACCTACTACTGCCTACTACCTACTACTACTACCTACTGCTACTACTACCTACTACTACTACCTACTACTACCTACTACCTACTACTACCTACTACCTACTACTACTACTACTACTACTACTACTATTACTACTACCTACTACTACTACTACTACTACTACTACTACCACTATTACTATCGTTGCTACTGCTACTCCTGCTGCTGCTGTTGTGCTGTTGCAGCCACCACCATTATCATTACCTGGAAGCAATACAATCTTGTCTCTTCCTATTTAAATTCTAAGGACAACTCAGCCATTTCCAGGGCTTATCTGAAACACACTTATAAACATACACACACATACAAATACATATCCACAAACATAAAACAAAACTATACATATAGACAAATATATGTGTATATTTGTAGACATATGTGTGTAAATATATTTGTATGTTTGTCTCAGGCCCTGAAACTGGACAATGAGTTGACCTAAAACAAGAGCTTAACTTTTTAATACCAGTATTTTACTGGTGTTACATGGCTAAAAATCAAGGTATACTACAGTTTCCAAACAATTAGAAAAGTGGATCTCTCAAAGGACAATGGAGAAACATAGAGCACGACTAACAAGAAAATAAGAAGGAACAAACTAAAGAATATCAATAAAGAAATGTCTTATTGAAAAAGAAGATGGATTGGTCTCATGGTGAAATCGAGGGATAACAGGTGGACCACCCACTCATTCCCCTGCTATAATTAGGATGGCAAGAGAAATCAAAGCTTCTCCCATGTTGGGTAGAGCCCGTGTGGTAAAGTAATGGAACAAATGAATAAAGGTTATTAGGCAATTAGGTGGCATAGGGGATAGAGCGCTGTACCTGGAGTCAGGAAGAGTTCAAATCTGACCTCAAACACTTACTAGCTCAGTGACTCTGGGCAAGTCACTTAACCTTTGTTTGCCTGAGTTTCCTCACCTATAAAATGATGACAATAACAGCATCTGCCTCCTAAGGTTGTTGTGAGGATCAAATGAAATAATATTTGTGAAGTCTTCAGATTGTTGTTCATCTTCTACTTTTGAAGAAAACCAGTGATATCATGGGGTGATGTCTTTACTTGCTCTTCCACTGGATTCAAATGAGACAGAGTTGCACAAAATCATCAGCCTCACTCTCTCTTCCAGGGTCCTTGGAGTCCAGCGGCAAGGCAAAGGTCAGGATGACTGGTCATGACTCAAGATGCAGTGGAAGACCCTGGTGTCTTTGATGTCTGACCAAATTCTAAGCATGCCTCAGCACCTGCTTTAGTGTTTTCATGGCCTCTGGGGCAAAATGTTCTCATCCTCTTGTTCTATCAGGGGAAGTCTTCGTATGCTTGAGATAGATATCCTCCGAACTCACTGGTGGGTTTGAGGCTTGTTGATTGCCCTCAGCCTGGTTTAGCCTGGCTTCCTGCACTATTTTGCAGGGGTGTAGCTAATGCACATTCTACAGCTTCTTGGAGCCACTGGCGAGAGTTGGGTGAAAGATGAACACCAAAGGTGGATGAGCCACTCTGAAAAGGGGTTGGCAGTTCCTCATACCAGAAGTGCTAGTCCTCTCTGAACACTCTAACCCCTGAAACACAGTAGACACTATAAAAATATACTTTTTTATTATAATTATCACTATCATTGTTAGTGTTACAGTCACAATGAATAGGTAAGCAAGGATTGACTTGTCTTAGTCATTGGGAGGAATAGAACATTGATGGGAACAGAGATAAATTTAAGTATTTGAGTATTGTAATGCAGTGCCTATTTTTTCCCACATAATAGTTGTTTGATAATATTTATGCAGCCCGAGACTGCCTTAATTTTGCTTTGATAAAATGCTATTTAATCACTACTCATCCATCATGAAGTTGCCTTTTGGATCTCAAATGTAAGAGTTTACATTTATCCCTATTTTGTTTCACAAAGCTAAAGAATTCTAATGAGGAAAGAAGGACCTATGGAAGAAGAAAGACATAGATACATGGCCATCTCATTGACCATCTTGGGCTTCTAAAGTAGAACTTGAATAGAAAGTGAAAGCAAAGACACATAATAGAGGCCAGAAATATGGATTAGAATGCAAAAGCAAATAAAGAGCTGACACTGGTGAAAAAAAGTTAAAGATCTAAATCTCTAACTGCATCTCCATCTATCATCTCTTTCTTTATCATCTCTGTCTCTATAATCTACAACATCATCTATCTCTATGTCATCTCCATTTCTATCATTTCCATCTCTATGTCTGTGTCTATATCTTTATCTATATCTACATCTATATTTGCATATAGTAGACATCTTTGACTTTTTAATAGATAAATCTAATTTTTTGATATTTTGTTCCACTGCACCTTCTTGTCTCAGAAAAAAATGGCTAATATGGAGTTGCTTTTCTTTTTGGTCCTGACCTGAGATTTCATTGGCATTGGAATTCCTGGTGAGAAAACTTCTACCAATATAGAGCAGCAACTGTTCTGAAACTTAACATCTTGTACAGTTCCTTGGGCCACTGAGAAGTAAAATGACTTGTCTAGATTGCCACAGTCTGTGTGGGTCAGAGATGGAACTTGAACCCACAGCTCCTGATTATAAGATCAGGTTTCTATTGACTCTGTGACATCCCTTAGGTGCTCTTGGTGAGTTAAAGAAATTGGACCCAGATAATCCCATTCCAAGATAATGAAATAATTTGCTGTAATAATGACTGAATCACTGTCAGTTCCTTCAAAAGACTGTGGAGATTGGGAACAGACTTGGAGAGGGACAAATGTTCTAACAAAAAAAAAATTTTTTTTTAAAAGATGGAAGTTGAAAACTGTAGCCAATGAACTTGACTTTGACTCTTGGCAAAATTCTAGAACATATCTTTAAGAGGATACTGCATACTATGTACCACCTATCTCTGTGATGTCAAGGCAAGTCATTTACTCTCTCTAGATCTGAGTTTTCTTGGCTCTAAAATGGGAGTAGAGAGGGTCATGGGTTGGTCTAGTACTGGGGTTTCTTAACCTAGAGTCTATGAACCTAAATATATACACATACCTAGTTCTATGGCTTTATAGTCTATACCTATACATATATATGGTTAGTTGTTTTATAGTTTTATATAACATATTTTAAGTTTTTTAGTAACATAGCTATATTATATATGTTAAGTTTTATATACATTAGTTATATAGTTATAGTTATATATTACATGCTTTAATTTATATATGTTGTACATAATTCTAGTTATATATTATAAATGTCAAGCAAATAGTTTATAGTTATATATTATATATATTGTTATAGGTAACATATATAATATGCAAGTTTATATATGCATATGCAATATTGTCTCAGCATATCAATGTAATTGATTTCCTTTGTAGTACTCTGTATTTTCCAAGAAGGGGTCTATAGGCTTCATCAGACTGCTGAAGGGGTTCATGACACACAAAGACTCTTTAAGAACTCCCGGCCCAGGTGATCTCTACCCTTCCAACTCTAAAATCCTATCTAAGAGAATTATCTGAGGCACTGAACTTGAGTGAATTGCCCAGGGTCACATAGTCCTTATGTATTGGAGGTAAAACTGTCCTTGATCCCATGCTTGCCAACCATAAGGTCAGCTCTTTCTCCCATATGATGCTTTGTTACCTGCCCTTGATGAGTTCAAGGCACCAGGCCCATAGACTTGTATTCCAAAGTAATGAAAGAGCTACCCCTAGCTACTGTCAGTCCTTTGAAACAGTGAGAAAGGCAAGAAACTTTCTAGGGCCACGAATGCCCTTCTTTTTAAATTTGATGAATTTCTAAATTCTTTTCCTCTTTCTTCTCTTGAAACTTCTTCCTCTCTTGGGTTCTATGATTCTTGGTTTTCCTACCTTTCTCTGACCAGTCATTTTCTATGGCTTACTACTCCTTCATTTATCTTACTTCCTTATTTGTCCCTTCCAGAGGAATGATGGTAAATGTTTAACAATTGGCTCTCAGGAAAAAAAAAAAGCACTGAGCACATATCTGCATGCATATACATATACACCCAATATATGCTATATATGTATACACATATACGCATATGTATACAGTTTCACAATGTACATTTATATACATGTGTGTATATGTGGAAATATGCATGCTTTGTATATATACATGCTTGTGCTTATATCCACTTGTGTAAATGTGTGTATTTGCATTATAATCTTTCTGAATTTCAGATTCCTGACTGGAAAATGGGCACAATGATAATTTTATTACCTACCTAATAAAGCTGTCAGGGAGAAAATGATTTGTAGACCTTAAAAGGCTATAGAAAGATGAGTTCTTGGTGGTAATATTTTTCTCCCAGTAAGATTACAATTGTTGTAAGTGTGCGTTGGTTAGCAAAATGGCCTTTGTTTTCTTTGAGTGACTTGGTGTATTTCATTGAGCCTTGCTAGGTGCTGGGCCCCAGGCCCAGAGCGCTATTAGGTGTGGAACCTATGTGGGTGTGGATTGGTGACTGGGGTGGGCCCAGGATGGGGCTGGCTAGGGGGAGGTGTTGACTCCAGAGCCATGCCCTATTGGATGTTGACCTAATCTATGTGGATGTGAGCCTCCCAGGGTCCTGGGGGGAGGGGCCAACTCAAGAACCAATCACCAGAGCCTGGGCTGTGGTCATTCAGATGATGCTTGATGATGTCAAAAGCTCTATAAGAGGAGAGAAGACAGCTTGAAGATCCCTTTTCTTTTGGAGCTCTTTGTGGCAGCAGTGGTGACGTGTGACTCTGGGCCAGCCTTTATTCTGAGCTCTGTCTGTTGATATTTGTAATTTATTTGTATTTTGTTCTGAAGTTCAGGGTGCTGGCTTTTTCCTCTGAACTAAATGAATGTTCTGAAGTTCAGGGTGCTGGTCTCTTCCCCTGAAGTAAGTGAATGAATCTGTATTTGGTCTGTCTGTTGATGCTTGTTATTTGTTTTTATTTGTTCTGAAGTTCAGGGTGCTGGCTTTTTCCCCTGAACTAACTGAATGCTGTCTGTATGCTGGATTAAAGTAAACTTGTCAACCCCTTCACCTTGCTTTCCTTGGTTAAGCAGATCAAAAGAACCTGTGCTCTCCCAGTGTGCCGGCAGCTTTCTGGGTGCTGGCTGTGGGTGGATCTTACACCCCCACAGAAGCTGCTAGCCGGATTGTTAAAACAAAGTGGCAGGTAGTGGCCTTCACAATCAAGAAGTCAGTTGTCCAGGGAGGCAGGACAACCTGGGTTTGAATCCCCACTGTTACATTTAGTATCTACAGGATCTAAGCAAGTCACTTAACCTCACTCCAATTCATTACCCTTTCCAAGGAAGTGAATTGGAGATAATATCCACAGCATGTGCTTTATAAGGTTGTTAGAAGGATGAAAAGAAGTATTGTGTGGAATGGGCTTTGCTAACCTTAAAGTACTGTATTTGTCACTTATTGTTGTTGTTGCTTTGTTCTTGTTATAATGGGGGGTGTAAAGCAGCCCAGACTACCCAAGTTGGGGTCACCCAGGTGGAATATGCTTGGAGATTGCTTTCCTGTTGCTAGAAGACTAGAACATATGTGAACAATCTGCTTTGGCCTACCACACGGTTGGTAGCAGCCTTTTTCTGCAGACCCAAAACTGTCAGTATCCTTGAAAACAGTCTGACTCAGCAATAGTGTGTTCTGCAGCATCCCTATCTGAGGATGAGAGGGAATCTTTTACTCACAGCAGATGAGACCATGACATAAAGGGGAAGGCTTCTGACAGCCACCTCCACTCCCACTCTCCCATCCCCACTCTATTCTACCCCTTAGGCGATGTGGCCAGAAAAATGGGCCTTGATCTTTCACCTTTCCCTTCTTCTTCCCTCCTCTGGTGGTTGGGTGGGGAAGGTGGCATACCCAATCTGGCCTAGCAGCATAAGCCATGATGGATCTAGGCATCCATGAATCTAGGCCAGTTGCTGTAGACAACCTATCAATGATGTCCTGAGGAGCATGGTCCTTACCTCTAGCCTTCTCAGAAGCCAGTATGATCAGCTTTGCACTTGAACCTGGTTGAGTCTAATGCTATTTAGGAACTCAGCTAGACTATGATCCTACTTCCATCTCGCCTCCCAACATTCCCACCCCCCAAAGATAATACTCTAAGATCTCTACAAATGAAAAACCAAGGTGGTCTAGGGGATTATACTTTTGAGGTGTCAGGGGAAAAAAATTGTATGGCTGTTCTTGCCAAATCTTTGAAATAAATATCCCCTTGTAAAAAGTCAATCCAATATTAAATAGCTAAGTGGAACTGGGGTGCTAGTCTCTGGGCCCCTCAAAACTGGGTAAATACAGTGGGTATAGTATTTAGCTAATGGTAGAGAAAAGTTACCCATAGTCCCCTTAAGTTACCAGAGAATGCTGAGGAAAGTAAAATGTTAACAGGCCTAGCCTTGAGAGAGTGGGGCCAAGGTCATCTGTATTCCAATCTCATCAGTTCTGATGAAGTTCAGAAGAAACAGTCCTGGGACAAATTGCTATTCTGCTACTATTCTTTTCTATCTAATGTCCTCAGACTATTTCCCATGTGGATAAAATAACTATTTGTTGTAATTGAATAAAAGTACTGAGAAGTAAGCTCATCTTTTGTGGGCATACTTAAAGTATTTTTTCTTGTTACAATTCTAGTAGCTTGCTAATCCAGTAGAATATTAATAAGGGTGACATGTACCTCATCCTGATTTCATATGGTTTTAATTTATTCTTCTAGGTACCTATGATGGGACTAATATATATCAATGTTTCCCTGATGCAGTTTTCTGTCCCACCCACCACAACATGGGGAGATCCAGGACCTTCCTCTTTCCCTAATCCTTAGGGATAACCTTTTCCTAAAGAAAAAAAAAAAGACAAAGCTGCCCTCAAGACCTGATTGGCTCATACTTCTCTTGATGCAGATTCTTTCCTCTTAGTCCCAACATGGGGTAGACCAAGGGTACTCCTCTGACAGGGTTTCTGTAAAAGGAGACAAATCTGTCCAGGTACCTAATTGACCCTGGCTTCCCTGATGTTGTTTTCTAGTCATCAGAAAGCATGAAAAAGCCCCAGGGACTCAGAGTCTAGGGATCTCAGACTTGGTCAGTGACTAAACCATGAGAACCACTATGTCTTTACCTTATTCTGTCCAAAAGATTACCAGAAGATTTGAATATAGGGGAGAGGGGATGGGGAGGATGGGCTTGGCCAGAGAAGCTTAGGGCCACTATAATCCATATTGCACATCCTTGACCTGTAGGGCAAAGAAAATCTACTTCTGTTAAGCTTTCAAGGATTTGCAAATGCCTCATTGTGTCCCTATATCAAAACTGAACAAAGTGCTGTCTTTGTTGGTGCTGTTCAGTCGTTTTTCAGTCATATCTGACTCTTTGTGACCCCATTTAGGGTTTTCTTGGAAAAGACATTGGAGTGGTTTGCCATTTTCTTCTCTAGCTCATTTTGTAGACAAGGAAACTGAGGCAAATTTTATTAAGTGACTTGCTCCTGGTCACTCAACTAGTGTCTGAAGCCAGATTTGAACTAAGGAAGATAAATCTTCCTGACTACAGGCCTGCCATTCTATCCATTGTGCCTCCTAGCTGCCCTGCTGGTTTTAGAGGTGCCTATGTTAATCCTTGTATTTTAAAAACTTTTCATTCATTTAATTTGGAAATTATGAACATTCAGTATGGCAACATCTAGTAAAACATTATTTATAAAAACTCTATGGATCCATATTTTGTCTGGGCGGTGGTGGGCAATAAGTCTATTTGAAATGATGTTCCTATTTATGTGTAGTCTGTCTATTGTATTCTTGAGAACATTTGGGGATTTTTATTTGTATTATAGAAATCTCCTGTCTGTTACTTTGTAAAGTACAGGTGAACTTTTGCTGTATAACCTATCATGCCTTTTTAGGCATTCAAATAAATGCTACATTTTTTGTGAATTTCAGTACTATGTTGGATAGTTTCCATCACTTCACTGACTAATATATATCAATTAATCTGAGCTATTCAACAATAATTTTTTAGTGATTCCCGGTGACAGCTGATCTGAATTTCTATCATAAACCCCTCCATTTTTATAAACAAATAAATGATTAAGCCATTTGTTCAAAATTCTTAATTAACATATTGTTGTTGAGTTCATGGGGACATCACCCATAGAGCATCTTTTGATTTCACTCTAGGATATTAACTGTTTATACACTTAATTTAGAGAAAATGTACTTTGGTCTCCATTTGACAAAAACAGTAGTGTCTATTTGTTGTATGACCTTATAACTGCTTTGCGAATGTTTGTTTGAAAAAGTATTTCTGCAGATTGTAAAGCTGTTTATCATATGCTCTTCAATTCTATCCTTCCTTTTTCATGAGAAAGCATTCTTTCTGTGCATGCCTTTGGGGAACAAGCCCTGTGTTTCATTAACATTGTACGGCTTTTTTTAAGATACTTTCTGAATGCATTGTCCATTTTGCCTCATCAAAATGTGCAATAAAACTAGCATTGATTAAATGTTCTTCTCATTAAACTTTAAATTTAGGGTACCAGTCAGTCTATTAAAATACTCAGCCTCAACTTTCTCCTTGGTAACTATATATATATTCCATGTGTCTTACCTATTTCACCATAATTTACTTGTTTAATTTGACCTCCAGATTCAAGGCAAAGAGTCAAGTATCTATGTTTCCTTGACAGAGATTTAAAATTTTACTCTTATTAATTCAAAATTACATCTGTATCTTATTGGACAAAATTTCCAAAAGTTTACTATGTTTTTTAGTGATATCTTATAACTGTTACTGTTATTCATCCTTCATTTTCAAAGAATAGCAATGGTGTCATGGATAATGTCTTGACTAGCTGTGAATTGGATTTAAGTGAGGTAGAGTTGTGCAAAGTCATCAGCCTCACTCTCTCTTCCAGAGTGATCAAAGTCCAGTGGCAAGACAAAAGTCAGGACATATAGCAATAGCCCAGAATGCAATGGATGACCATGGAGTCTTTCAGCTGGCTTTATGGCCAAACTGTTCTCATACACCAAATCTAGCAGAAGTCATCACATTCGTGGGGTAGACATTCCTTAACTCACTAGTGGGTTTGAGGCCTATAGGTTACCCTCAACCTGGTTCAGTCCATCTGCTGAGAGGATTTTATAGGGGTGTGACTGATGCACATGCTACAGCTTCTTGAAGCCAAGGTTCCAAGTGATTAAATAGCAAGTGATTTAAATTATGTTTTCTTACAACTCCCTCTTTGACCTATAAGCCACACCCAATTCTATTCAAGGGTGATGATAATATAATTAGTGTGATAGGCAGATGGAGCAGGCTTTAACTCTCTGGGAGTGACTATTTTTTATATCAACTGTTCTTGATTTTGTTGTGTTGGTGGTATGTTTTAAATGGTGAACAGTTTTTCATATGGAAATCTGATGTTCTGATATCCTTGCTAAACTTAGATTTAGTTTATATATCTTCAGTAATGAATGTAGAAGCAAGGAATGTAGAACTGAGTCAAAAGATTTAAATAAAGGCAACAGCATTGCTGCAATTTTGGTTGCCTTGTTCAATAATCACTGAGCTGATGAGTTGTTTTTCCTCTTCTGGGACTTTTTGGCACACCCTTTCTGCTCCTCAACCAAAATGTTACTTTATTCTAAACATTTATACATTTTTGAGTGGTCCAAACGTTCAATACTTAGAATAGAGTACACATAATTGGCCTATATTCTAAGGGTTAAATATTGATCTCAGGTTGATGATAAACATGTGATACCTTCTATTAAGAAATATAGAATTGAGATTGGTATTGAGGTTGGTAAAGAACTCTGAAGATAATGCATGAACAACTGTGAAGTGTTTGAACCAATAATTAATTATGTGTCTTATCTGGACCCTCCTACTTTCTGGTTTTTCAGAGAAGACTGAAAAGAAGTTGTCACCAGCTTTGACATATCTACCAGTCTTTTTCCTACCTGAGTCCATACTTCATATGGACTCACTTTTGTTGCCTGTTGACTAATCTTGGGAATTAGCCATCTTTGTTCTATCTTTTCTAGCATAGATCATTCTCCTTGGCAGGCAAATATGTCAATGAAAAATTAGAAGAAAGTCAATTCATCCAGTAGATGGCCTCTGGACAGTCCTTTATTTATATCACCACTGTATGAAGTTTGTGACTCATAAAAACATCACAAGAATGGACTGATTCTGCATTGAATTATGAAAATATGTCCTTCTGAAAAATGAAGTGCTCAGATTAGATGATCTATAAAATCCCTTTCACCTCCAACTTTCACCACCTGCCTAGACTCAGGAAATCCTAAGTTCAAATCTAGCCTCAGACACTCACCAGTCTGTATGGGCAAGACGCTGTCTGTCTCAGATTCCCCAACTATACATTGGGGATAACAATAGTATCTACTGCCTATGATTGTTTTGAGAATCAAATGAAACACTGGTAAAGCACTTAGTACAGTGCCTGGTACAAAGCAGGCACTTAATAAATGTCAGTTTCCTTCCTTCCATCCTTCTCTTTTTCCCTCCTTCTTTCCTTCTTCCCTCCTTCCTTTCTTCCCCTTCCTGCCCTCCTCTCCCTCCTTCCTCCTTCCTTTCTTCTTTCTCTCCCTCCCTCCCTCGCTCTTTCCTTCTTTTCTTCCTTCCTTCCTTCCTTCATCAAATCCCAGCCATACCTTGCACACTATTCTGTTGCATTGGAGAATACTGTCATACTATTTAGTGATCACACAATTGAATTGGAAGAAAAAATGGGGTCAGCTGTTCAATGCCTGGAAAAAGCAGTTTACAAAGGGTGGACATAGGAAGAAGAATGGGCATAGGAACTATGTGTGTGAAGATGGAACTTGGGATACTTAGGCTAGAGAACAAAAGAGAGTTAGGGGAAAAATGTGACTTCTGTCTTTCAAAATTTGAAGGTCATCATATGGCATAAGCATCAAGCCCAAGATGGCAGAACCAGGAGCAAAAGTAAGAAGGAGAAACCACTATGCTATGATAATAATAATAATAATGGCAATAACAACTAACATTTATAAAGCACTTTAAGGTTTGCAAGGCATTTCACAAATATCTCATTTTATCCTCATAAGAACCCTAGAAGGTAGGTGCTATCATTATCCTTATTTTACAGATGAGAAAACTGAGGCAGGCAAAGGTTATGTGCTTGCCCAGGGTCACTTGGCCAGTAAATCTGGAATGTTTGAGGTTGGAATTGTACTTGTCCTCCTTACTCCGGGTTCCATTCTCTCTCCATTACATCACCTACTTGGTACCTACTAAGCTTCCTTGGCTGAGTGGAAACAATATTGGACTTTGGGTTAAGAGACTTGACTTTTAATCCTTCCCCTGATAAGGCATTATTTGAGTCTCAGACTCTTGGTCTCTAAAATGAAGAGGCAAGATTAGATGATCTCTATGGTCCTTTATAACTCTAAGTTGCAGAGATGCAGGTGTCTGCTCTAGTTATGGAACACCTTCCTAAGAGAGCTAAGAGTTGAAAGGGCTGCTCTGAGAGACAGTGGGTTCCATGTCATGGAAAGTCTTGAAGAAAAACTGGGAAGATATAGTATAAGGCATTTCTATTTAAGAAGGGGTTGGGATAGATGGCCTCTGAATGCCTTTCCCTTTTGAAGTTCTGTGATTCCTCTGACTCTGAAGCATTGAGAGGAAAAGTTAAAGGCTATTCTTTGTCCCCTGACTTGAGGCAGCTACTGAAATCTTGGTCATCCTAACCCTCCCCTCCCCCACTTCCACCCTCATCACATACCTACATGATCTAATGGCTTGTCTTTCTCACAGGAGGCAGTAGTCAGGCTGCTTTCCTTAAAAAGAAGCCTCATTTTTTTTCTTTCTAAAAACAAGAAGGCTGCCAGGTCCTTCCTTTCCACTTCTCCTCTCTCAAGCTTCAGGGAACTGTTAATTGGCTCTCCAGTAAAATTACAGAGAGTAGTCTGCCTGATAATGATTGTAAATGATGGAAACTATCAGGTTTCCCTTGTGACATCCCCAGAGAGCTTGCCATTAGTTTAGTCTGAATTCTTCATCAGCTGCTCAGGTTCTATTCTTCTCATCATGCTGTGGCTAGACTCAAGCTGCCATCTTTCAGACCAAATCAGCATTAGGGTATCTTTTATCTAGGCTGCCCCAGTAATTCCCCTCGATGTAGCCTCCAGGCTCTAACTATTTACACTCCCCAAACATGTGAATTGAGATCCTGAATATTACAATCCTGAGAAAGCTTTCTGTTGTAAGTAGAATGTGGTCAGCAGGCTGAAAGATAGAGGGGGTAGTAGAGTGAGGAAGTTCTCACTTTTCCTGGGAGAAATTAGTATTGATCACCTTTAACTCCTTCACACGTTGAGGTAACAGGATTATCCGAGCATCTTCCAGGATTTTACACCTAATGAGAGGTATTTGGAATGGCTGCCAGGTCAAAGAGCCAGAATGCAAAATACAAGCTTTCTAGGGCCAGCTTAGGAGAGTGAGGGCAAACCATGGACCTCTAGTCAAAGCATTCAAGCTCAAATCCCAGTTCTGACTAGTGCTACTATTGTGACCTTGCCAGGCATTGAAAATTGAAGAAAATACCTATCTTCTAAAGCCTTGTGGTGGGCTTTGCAAACTTGAGTGTTACAGACTTGTGAAATATGAATAAATGCCATCCCATAACTTTTCCAATGACATACATGCATATATATGTATATATGTGTGTATGTGTGTGCATATATGTGTATATATATGCATATATATGTATATGTATGTATATATACATACATATATATATATGAAAGAAATTCAAAGTGGAAAGAATAATGACACTTTGGATTCAGCAATTCTAATTCTGCTTCTGATACTAGCCGAGCCTCCATATATACGTCACTCAAATATTCTGCACCTTCATTTTCCCAATATTTTCATCATCTACCTCATATGGTTGCTAGGAGGAAAATATTTTGTAAACTTTAAAGCTCTTGTGAGTTAGTGTCTATAACAAATCAAGATGAAATAGATTAGGAGTCAATAAATTTTCATACTTTCTCTTTATTTCTCCTTTATTCTTCAATGAAACATTATCAAAATGAGACAAAATGTGATGAAATGATCTAATAATTCATATGGAGGTATAAGAAGCGAAGAATTTCTGAGTAATGAAATGAATAATAATATGCCTACCATAAAGAGAAATTATGATAAGCATATCCAGAAGAAGAGAATGACTCCTAAACATCTAAAAACAAAGTCCAAAATAAAAACATAGTTTGAATACAAGGAATACAGCAAAAATAAAGACTTTAAATGACTCTGTGAATGAAATGAGAGAATGAGAAGACATAATTGGAAAAGAAATGAAAGTTACAAAGGAAAGAACCAGAAGGAGAATTAGTACCTTAGTATAAGAGATAAAAAGCCTTACTTAAACAATAGACTCTTTGAAAATTAGAATGAACCCAACAGAAGTTATTGACTTTAGTAAACAACAAGAAATAGCAAAACAAAGTAAAAAAAAAAAACAACTAAAGTCAAAAGACTTAAAATGTGATTATCTATGTATCTATCTAATGTCTTTATAGATATATATATATATATATATCTGTAAATTTATAAATATATTGATTTACCTATCTATACTGGAAAAATATAGCAAGGAAAGATAATTTACATGAAAGTTATGATAAAAAAAGAGCCTAGACATTCTATTTTAAAATATCATGAGAAAAATATTGCTAATATCTAGAAAGAAAGAGGTCAGGTACTAAGGATGGACAATCAGGATGTCACAAGATTTAGCTGCTACCATCATAAAGAAGCAGAAAGGTGGAATATAATATTTCAGGTGGCAGCTAGGATGTGTAGTATACACTGAAGTTGGAGTCAGGAAAACTTAAGTTAAAATCAAGCTACAAACACCATCTGTATGACCTTTGGCAAGTCACTTAACCACTATCAGTTTCTTCATCTGTAAAATGTGGTCAAAAATAGTACCTACCTCCTATAGTCATTGTGAAGATCAATGAGAAAATATACCAAAATTTAGGGGATGTAGTCAAACTGGTCATAAGTTGGAAAACTTTTATCTCTAAATATGTTCCTCAACAAAAGAGAAAAAGAAAAGACCAACAAATTGATAATGCAATTTAAAAATACTTAGAAAACTATTCAATTAAAAAAAGATTAAATACCAAATTGAAAATTCTGAAGCTCTAAGAAGATAAACAAATTAAAAAGCAAAAATTGAACTAAGAAGTTAAAATTGTGTTTACAAACAATAAAACAGATAAAGCACTAACAATTTGATTTCAGAAAAGAGGAAACCAAATTACTAATATCAAAAATTAAAAAAGAATTCATAGCAAATGAAGAAGCAATAAAGGATATTCCTAGAAACTATTTTGCCTCATTACATGCCTATAAAATTAATGAATATTTACAAGATATAAAATACTCAGGTTAACAAAACAACAAATCAAGAAATTAAACAGTCAAATTAAATATAGAAAGAAGTTCAACACCTCATCAATGACCTCCCAAATGGGGGAAAAAGAAAACAAACAAGGATCAGAAAGCTATACAAGTAAAATGCATCACACATTCAAAGGACTATTAATTTCAATATTACACAGTTTGAAAAAAAGTAAAAATAAAATAATTCTTTTTATGATACAAATATTGCCTTCACAGCTAAATCGGAGAGTAAAAACAAAGAAAAAAGCTATAAACCAATATATGCAAATATCTCTGACACAAGCATTTTAAATTATGTTAGCCTAGAGACTATAGCTAAATATCTCCAAGATTATACAATATTATCACTTTGTATTTACCCCAGGAATGCAGAATAAATTCAATATTGGGGGAAAAAACTATCAACATGATAAACCACATTAATAACAAGAACAACAGAAATCATACAATTATATAAATAGAAACAGAAAAAGCTTTTGACAAAATACAAAACATTCTTTAAACACACACCCACACACACACCCTCTAAAACAAAGGAATAGACTTTCCTTAAGTGTTATCAGTCTAAAACCAAGTGACAGGAGTTCAGACACAAGTTGTTCCCACAAAACAGAGGCCCTGGGATGAACTCACTAATGAAAGGGCAAGATTCCAAAGGTTTTTATTCATGACTTCTAATGAATTACATTTATTTTTTTAACATAAGAAAGTTTTATATACATGGAAAGTACCTGTAAAGAATCACATTTAAGCACATAGCAGGCTAAAATTGCAACCCCACTTCCCATCTCTTTGTGGTGGGATGGCTCACCCTGCAGGGAATTCACTGTATAGTCTCTGGTTTACAGTATTGCTCTGTTTGATGATCCAGAAAGGGACAAAATGCAGATGAATTCACTCCTCCAGATGATAAGATGCTGCTGCCAATTTGTTTATTTATGATCCTGTTCTCTGGCCCTGCCATATCCCTATTCATTTTCTATTTACCTCTCCCCTGGTTACTGTTTCCCAGCATTTGCTTTGTGGCTTTCTGTTTTGATCCACTTCATACCATTATTCTCTTCCATTCCCATAAAGCAGCATAGAGCCATCTTGCAGTGTAAATAAATAACCTCGAAGCCTAAGAACAGATTTGGTTGAAATATTGCTCTAAGGGCATTGATTTCATCTTCTGAAAACTGCCTGTTCATATCCTTTGACCATTTAACATTTGGGGAATGGCTCTTATTTTTATAAATTTGATTCCATTCTCTATATATTTGAGAAACATGGCTTTTATCAGAACAAGAAGAACTTTCTTGTAATTCATCCCTAACTTTGCCCAGTTTCTTTCTCTCCTTCTAATTTTGGCTGCATTAGTTTTATTTATGCAATATTTTTTTGTAATTTCATGTAATAAAAATTATCCACTTTACTTCCTATGATCCTCTCTATCTTGGTCATAAAATCTTTCCCTTTCCATATATCTGATAGATAGTTTTTCCATGCTCTCCTAATTTGCTTATGATATCACCCTTTATGCCTAAATCATGTACCAATTTCGACCTCATCTTGGTATATAAGGTAAGATGTTAATCTATGTCTAGTTTCTGCCAAACTATTTTCTAGGTTTCCCAGCAGTTTTTTATCAAATACTCAGTTCATGCCCCAAAGCTTGAATCTTTGTGTTTAAGAAACACTCAATTACTTTGGTCATTTACCTCTGTATATTATGTATCTAATCTCTTGCATTGATCAACCACTCTATTTCTTAGCCAGTAACCAGATTTTTTTTTGATGATTACTGCTTTGTAATGTAGTTTATAACCTGGTACTGCTAGACCATCTTCCTTCATGTTTTTTTTAATTGATTCTCTTGATATTCTTTTCCTTTTGTTCTTCTAGATCATTTTCCCCCTAGCTCTATAAAATAATTTTTCAGTAATTTGATAGATATGACACTGAATAAGTAAATTAATTTAGGTAAAATTTGTCATTTTTATTATAGTGGCTCAGTGTACCTATGACTAATTAATATCTAATTGTTTAGATTTCTTTAGTTGTATAAAAATGTTTTGTAATTGTGTTCATATAGTTTCTGGGTTTGTCTTGGCAGGTGGATTCCCAAGTATTATACTGTCTGCAGTTATTTTAAATGGAATTCCTTTTTCTAGTTTTTGCTACTGGACCTTGTTGGTAATATATATCTATATCTATACAAATGCTTATGATTTATGTGGGTTTAATTTTATATCCTACAACTTTGCTACAGGTGTTAATTATTTCAACTAATTTTTTAGTTAATTCTCCAAGTATATCATCATATCATCTACAGAGAATGATAGTTTTGTTGCCTCCTTGCCTATTCTTATTCCTTCTAGTTCTCTGTCTGATTTTATTGCTATAACTAGCATTTCTGGTATGATCTTGAATAATTGTGGCAATAATGAACATCCTTGTTTCACCCCTGATCTTTTTGAGAAGTATTCTAGCTTACCCCTATTACATATTGCTCTTGGTTTAAGATAGATACTACTTATCATTGAAAAAAAAGATCCATTTATTCCTATGCTTTCTTGTGTTTTTAATAGGAATGGGTGTTTTATTTGTTAAAAGATTTTTCTGTGTCTACTGATATAATAGTATGATTTTTTATTGATATTGTCAAGTATGCTGATAGTTCTCCTAATATTGAACCAGCCCTGCATTCCCAGCATAAATCCCACCTGATCATAGTATGTGATCTCTGCAACATATTACCGTAATCTTAGTATTTTATTTTAAAAATTGCATCAAAGTTCATTAGGGAGATTGGTTTTCTTTCTCTGTTTTTGCTCTTCCTGGTTTAGGTGTCAAAATTATATTTGTGTCATAGAAGGAATTTGATAGGACTCTACTCATTTTTTTGAATAGTTTAAATAATATTGGAATTATCGTCCTTCGAATGTTTGGTAGAATTCACATGTAAATCCATCTGATCCTAGGGATCTTTTCTTAGGGAACTCACTTATGACTTGTTCATTTTCTTTTTCTGAGATAAGGATATTTAAGTGTTTTATTTCCTCCTCTTTTAATCTGAGCAATTTTTTTCTAAATATTCATTAATTGCATTTAAATTGTCAATTTTATTGACATATAATTGGGCAAAATAGTTCCTAAAATTGCTTTAATTTCATCTTCATTGGTCTGCATTCACCCCATTTTCTTCACTTTAAACCTGTACAAATCAGCATTTCTATATATTACTAACAAAAGCCAGCAAGAAGACATAGAAAAATTCAATTTCAATAACCAAGGAAGTATAAAATACCTGGGAGTATACCTGCCAAGACCAACCGGGGGACAAGATGAATGTAATTACAGGGCACTTTTCACATAAATATGGATCTAAACAATTAGAGAAATATTAATTCCTCATAGGTATGCTGAGCCAATATAATAAAAATAACAATTCTACCTGAATTAATTTACTTATTCAGTGCCAAACCAATCAAATTACCAAAGAATTATTTTATAGACCTAGAAACTGGTAATTTGCTTTTCTTCTTTTTCTTTTTAAAAATAATATTAGCTGGGGGACAGAGCCAAGATGGGGGATGGAAAGCAGGGACTAGCGTGAGCTCTGTACCGAGTCCCTCCAAAAACCTATAAAAAATGTCTCTGAACCAATTCTAGAACTGCAGATCCCACAAAACAGCAGAGGGAAGTAGGGCTCCAGCCCAGCACAGCCTAGATGGTCTCTGGGTGAGGTCTATCCCACACAGAGCTGGGAGCTGGGAACGGAGTGGAGCAGAACCCAGCCTGAGCGGCGTGGACCATCCAGACCGGAAGCCAGGCGGAGGGGGCCCTAGCGCCCTGAATCAGTGAGCTGCGGCAGTTACCAGACTCCTCAACCCACAAATACCAAAGACAGTGGAGAAGGTTAGTGGGAAAAGCTGTGGGAGTGGAAGGAGTTCACGGTTCAGCTTCCAGCCCCGGGAGCAGCGGAGGTGGGGCAGTTACAGCTGCTGCCGCTTCTGGCCTCAGGCCCACCTGGTGGGAGGAATTAAGAGGCGGATCAGAGCAGGCGTGCACAGCCTGCTGAAGATCTAAGCCCAGTCTGGGTTGGGGGTTCTTGGGGAAGGAGGAGTGCTGGTGTGACAGAGCTGGCACCTCCCCCCCAAACGTGGAACATAGAACTCGTTCGTCTACAAGCTGTCATACCTCACTGAAAAACTCAAGGGTCAAGTTAGTTGGTTGGGAATATGGCCAGGCAGCGAAAACACACACAGATTCAGTATCAGACTTTGGATTCTTTCTCTGGTGCCAAAGAAGACCAAAGCATACAGCCTAAAGAAGACAACAAAGTCATAGAGCCTACAACAAAAGCCTCCAAGGAAAACATGAACTGGTCCCAGGCCATGGAAGAGCTCAAAAAGGATTGGGAAAAGCAAGTTAGAGAAGTAGAGGAAAAATTGGGAAGAGAAATGAGAAGTATGCGAGAAAACCATGAAAAACAAGTCAATGACTTGCTAAAGGAGACCCAAAAAATACTGAAAAATACACTGAAGAAAACAACACCTTAAAAAATTGATTAACTCAAATGGCAAAAGAGCTCCAAAAAGCCAATGAGGAGAAGAATGCCTTGAAAGGCAGAATTAGCCAAATGGAAAAGGAGGTCCAAAAGACCACTGAAGAAAATACTACTTTAAAAATTAGATTGGAGCAAGAGGAAGCTAGTGACTTTATGAGAAAACAGGATATTTTAAAACAGAACCAAAGGAATGAAAAAATGGAAGACAATGTGAAATATCTCATTGGAAAAACCACTGACCTGGAAAATAGATCCAGGAGAGATAATTTAAAAATTATTGGACTACCTGAAAGCCATGATCAAAAAAAGAGCCTAGATACCATCTTTCAAGAAATAATCAAGGAGAACTGCTCTGATATTCAAGAGCCACAGGGCAAAATAGAAATTGAAAGAATCCATCGATCACCTCCTCAAATAGATCCCAAAAAGAAATCTCCTAGGAATTTGTTGCCAAATTCGAGAGCTCCCAGATCAAGGAGAAAATACTGCAAACAGCCAGAAAGAAACTATTTGAGTATTGTGGAAACCCAATCAGAATAACCCAGGATCTGGCAGCTTCCACATTAAGAGATCGAAGGGCTTGGAATGCGATATTCCGGAGGTCAATGGAGCTAGGATTAAAACCTCGAATCACCTACCCAGCAAAACTGAGTATCATGCTCCAAGGCAAAATATGGATTTTCAATAAAATAGAGGACTTTCAAGCTTTCTCAGTGAAAAGACCAGAACTGAATAGAAAATTTGACTTTCCAACACAAGATTCAAGAGAAGCATGAAAAGGTAATCAAGAAACAGAAATTGCAAGGGACTTACTAAAGTTGAACTGTTTTGTTTACATCCTACATGGAAAGATGACATGTATGATTCGTGAGACCTCAGTATTAGGGTAGCTGAAGGGAATATGCGTATATATATATATATATATATACATGTTTATGTATATATATAAGTGAATGTGTATGTGTATATATATATGTATATATATAAAAGAGAGAGAGCAGACACAGGGTGAGTTGAAGATGAAGGGAAAATATCTAAAAGAAATAAAATCAAATTAAGGCATAAGAGAGCAACATACTGAGAGAGGGAGATAGGGAGAGATAGAATGGGGTGGATTATCTCACATAAAGGTGGCAAGAGGAAGCAGTTCTGTGGGAGGAGGGGAGAGGGCAGGTGAGGGGGGAATGAGTGAACCTTGCTCTCATCAGATTTGGCCTGAGGAGGGAATACCATACATACTCAATTGGGTATC
Source organism: Trichosurus vulpecula (assembly GCF_011100635.1). Lineage (NCBI taxonomy): Eukaryota > Metazoa > Chordata > Mammalia > Diprotodontia > Phalangeridae > Trichosurus > Trichosurus vulpecula. The sequence goes on from NC_050575.1 coordinate 307,700,244, forward strand.
TTACCCCACAGGAAAGAAGAGGGAGGAAGATAAAAAATAAAAGGGGAGGGATGATGGAGGGGAGGGCAGATGGGGGTGGAGGTAATCAAAAACAAACACTTTGGAAAGGGGACAGGGTCAAGGGAGAAAATTCAATAAAGCGGGATGGGTTGGGAAGGAGCAAAATATAGTTAGTCTTTCACAACAAGAGTATTGTGGAAGGGTTATACATAATGATACACATGTGGCCTATGTTGAATTGCTTGACTTCTTAGGGAGGGTGGGTGAGAAGGGAAGAGGGGAGAGAATTTGGAACTCAAAGTTTTAAAAACAGATGTTCAAAAACAAAAAAATAAAAAGTTTTTGCATGCAACTAGAAAATAAGATATGCAGGCAATGGGGCGTAGAAATTTATCTTGCCCTACAAGAAAGGAAGGGAAAAGGGGATGGGGGGTGATAGAGGGGAGGGCTGACTGGGGAACAGGGCAACCAGAATATATGCCATCTTGGAGTGGGGGGGAGGGTAGAAATGGGGAGAAAATTTGTAATTCAAACTCTTGTGAAAATCAATGCTGAAAACTAAATATGTTAAATAAATAAATTTAAATTTAAAAAAAATAAAAATAATATTAGCTAATAATTTCTATCTTTTATTGTTTCTTCCCATAAAACTAGCACCAAGTTTCATTTATTATCTTTCAATTTTATTAATCTGTCCTTTGATTTTCAATATTTATATTTTGATATTTAATGGGAGATTTTCAATTTGGTTTTTTTATAACTTTTATTTTTCAAAAAAATTTTTAGTTTACAACACTTGGTTGTACATAATTTTGAGTTCCATATTTTCTTCCACTCCCTCCCCCCCCAAGGCACATGGAATCCCATATATCTTCCATGTATAACTTTGCTTTTAATTAATTTACACACTAGTCAAGTTGTGGAGAATAATTATGACCAATGGAATGAATCATGAGAAAGAAGAAACAGAACCCCCCAAAAACCCCAAAAACAAAAACAAAAAAGAGGGAAAAAGGGGGGAAAAAGGCAAGCATAAAGTGTGCCTCAATCTGCATTCATACTTCATAGTTCTTTCTCTGGATGTAGACAGTATTCTCCGTTGTGAGTCCTTTGGAGTTGTCTTTGCACCTTGTGTTGCTGAGAAGAGCAAAGTCTGTCAGGGTTAGTCCTCACAGAGTCCATATATCTTTGGTTGTGTATAATGTTCTCCTGGTTCTGCTCCATTCACTCAGCATTATGTCATGTAGGTTTTTCCAGGTTGTTATGAAGTCCGTGTCATCCCCATTTCTTATGACACAATAGTATTCCATTATCTTCATATACCACAGCTTGTTCAGCCATTCCCCAATTGATGGGCATCCCTTTGATTTCCAATTCTTTGCTACCACAAAAAGAGTTGCTATAAATATTTTTGTACATATGGGTCCTTTTCCCACTTGTGTGATCTCTTTGGGATACAACCCTAGAAGTGGTATTGCTGGGTCAAAGGGTATGAACATTTTTATAGCCCTTTGGCCATAGTTACAAATTGCTCTCCAGAATGGCTGGATCAGTTCACAACTCCACCAGCAATGCAATAATGTTCCAATTTTCCCACATCCTCTCCAGCATTTATCATCTTCCTGTTTCGTCATTTTAGACAGAGATTTTTAATTTGTTATTTTCTAGTCCCATGTCTAATTTCTTTTTATTGATGTAAGCATTTAGAAATATAAATTTTCCCCTAAGTGCTATTTTCACTGCATTCACAAATTTTTGTATGTTGTCTTATTTGGTCATTATCTTTAATGAAATTATTGGTTCTATGATTTGTTCTTTGACCCACACATACATCAGGATTAGATTATTTAATTTCCAATTAGTTTTTGATCTCTGCTTCCAAGATTCCTTATTCAATGTAAATGTTTTTTGGCACTATGGTCTGAAAAGAGTGAATTTAGGATTTGTTTTTCTGTATGTGCTTATGAGATTTTTGTGCCCTAATACATAGTCAATTTTTATGAAGGTGCCATGTACAGCAGACAAAAAAAATATTTCAATTCCTATTCAGTTTTCTCCAGAGGTCTGTCATATCTAACCTTTCAAAAATTCTATTCATCTTTTAAACTTCTTTCTTATTCATTTTATGGTTAGATTTATCTAGTCTTAAAAAGAGTCAATTGAGGTCCTCTCCACTAGTATTGTTTCCTGTCTATTTCCTCCAATAACTAATTTAACTATTCCTTTAAGAATTTGGATAATAGCCATGTAGTGCATATACATTTAGTATTGATATCGCTTCATTAGTTAAATGTGACTTCAATGATTACCTCTTCTAATTAGGTCCATTTTTGCTTATACTTTGTCCAAAATCATGGTTGGTACCTCTGCCTTTTTTACTTCACCTGAAGCATAATAGATTCTGTAACAGACCCTTATTTTAACTCTGCATATGTCCTTCCAGTTGAAATATATTTCTTGGTTTCTAATCTATCCTGCCATCTCCTTCCATTTTGTCAGTGAGTTCATCCCATTCACATTCACAGCTGTGATTACTGTGTATTTCCTTTCATTCTTTTTTCTTCTATTCTTCTTTTCTCTCTTTCTAGTTTTCTATTCAATTCTTGTCTTTTCATCATAAATGCTTGAAAGTCCTCCATTTCATTAAATATCCATTTGTCTCCTCCTGTAGGATTATAATCAGTTTTGCTAGGTAGGTTATTCTTGTATGTAATTCTAGCTCTTTTACCTTCTGGGATATCATATTCTATCCTCTCTTATTCTTTTTTGTGGTAGCTGTTAAATTTTCTGTGATCCTCACTGTGACTCTATGATACATGAATGATTTCTTTCTGGCTGCTTACAGTTCCTTCTCCTCAATCTGGGGGTTCTAGAACTTGGCTGTAATATTCCTGGGTGTTTTCATTTTGGGATTGCTTCCAGGAAGTAATAAATGGTTCCCTTCAATTTCAATTTTGCCTCTGTTTCTAAAATATCTGGGCAATTTTCCTCTATCATTTCTTGAAATATTATATCTAGACTTTTTTTTTAAAAAATTGTGGTTTTCATAGTCCAACAATTCTTAAATTATCTCTCTTTAATCAATTTTCTAGGTCAAATGCCTTTCCAATGTTTTCCAAATATTTCATATTTTCTTCATTTTTTAATTTTATTGTATTGTTTCCTAATATCTCCTAGAGTCATCAGTTTCCAGTTGACCAATTTACATCTTTAGGGAATTATTTTCTTCATTTAGGGTTTGTATTACTTTTTCTTTTTTAATTTCATTTGACCAATTCTACTTTTTAAGGACTTATTTTTTTTTAGCATTTTTTTGTGCTTCTTCTAAGCTATTGATTCTCTTTGCACAGTCCTCTTGCACTGATATTCTTTTCCAAATTTTTCCTCTTATTTAATTTTAAAAAATCTTTTTAAGCTCTTTTTTTTATCACTTTCTTTAGCTCTTCTAGTAATTCTTTGGGACTTGTGTCCAATCTGCATTTTTCTTTGTGACCTAGCCTTTAGATATTTTCATATCCTTGTTTTCCCTGAGTTTGTGTCTTGAGCCTCAATTTTACCATAGTAGCTTTAATGGCCAGTTTCTGTTTTTATTGCCTACTCATTTTTCCAGCCAATTTCTTTGACTTTAATATTTATATTTGAGTTAGACTTTGCTCACCTCTGGGGTGGAGGGTGGGTATCACTCCTAAGCTTCAGGTATTTTTGCCCTGCTGTTTTCATAGCAAGTTCTGGAGGTCTGTAAGTTTTTGGTGCTTCAAAGGTGGTATATTCTGGAGAGAGGTGTGGTCATTGCTCTCCTGGTTTGCATTCTGATCCTTCCCCAGGAAAAGCCCCATTCATTCCTTGTGACCACAAGTTCGAGCACTCCTCTCTGTGGAACTGCTACCATGAACTAGAGACCTTATTCTGTCTCTACCATGGAATTGCAACCAGGGGCCCTGCTTCCTTGTCACTGCAAGTGTTTTTTCTGCCCTAGAAATGCAATCCCAAACCAGGTAATGGGCAGTGGAGTTACCAAGCTGTGCCTGGTTCTGAGCCCAGTGATTGCAAAGGGGCCTTTAATCTTTTTCTGACCAATTGTCCAATCCCCTTACTATTTTGAAGTGGTAAGAGATAATGAAAATGTTGCTGCTACTGCTGCTGCTGCTGCTCTCAGTGCCTCCATTATACAGCTTCCAAGGTCCACAGCTTGAGTTGCTGCCACACTGTGCTCTTGGCCAGCCCCCACCTCAGTGTCACAGACATCTTCTTCCAACCTCTTAAGTTTTCTTGGGCTGGAAAAATACCTCACACCAACCTTTTGTTGGCTATGGAACTCTAGAATTAAATTTAATGTGTTATTTTAAAGGTGTTTGAAGAGGAATGTGGGAGAGTTTGACAGGTATGCTCCTTCTACTCCACCACCATAGCTCCCAGTATATTCATTTAGAATATGCTGTGAATATGACATAAAATATTGGCCTAAGTCTACTTTCTACTACATTGCTTTCCATTTTTTTCCAGCAGATTTTATCAAATAGGGAGTCTTTCCTAAATAATTTATATTTTCACCTTTATAAAATATTGGTTTATTGAACTGCATTATTTCTGATTCTCTCTTTTCTAGAGTGTTCTATTGATCTGCCTCTCTATATTGTTTTTGAACCAATGTCAAATAATTTTTATAACTGCTGCTTTATAATATAGTTTGAAGTTTAGAAATGCTATTCACCCTTCATCACCACTTCTTATTATTTCCCTTCATAGTCTAACTTTTTATTTATCCATACATGGAAAGATGGCCACACCAATGCAATATTAATGGAGCTGTGCACTGATACAATCAATCTGGAAAACAACTTGAAATTATGCAAAGAAAATGATTAAAAAGTACATATGCTTTAACCCAGTAATTCCACTGCTAGGCAAGTATCCTTTTGAAGTCAATAAAATAACAAAAAGGATTGATTTATATACACTAATGCAAAACTCAAAGTTTTAATAGATCAAAACTTCACCTAGACTTTCAGAAGAATCCATAATATTTATTTTTAAAATTTTTTTCAATTACATGTAAAAATAAGTTTAATCTTTGTGTTTTTACAATTTTGAGTTCCAAGTTCTCTCTCACCTTCCATCCCCTCCCCACTTTTGAGAAGGCCAGCAATTTGATAAAAGTTATACATGTACAGTCATGTAAGATATATTTCCATATTAGTCATTTTGTGGGGAAAAAAACACAGACAAAAACCTCAATAAAAATAAAGTTAAAAAAACCAATAGTACACTCTGGTCTGCATTAAGATTTTATAAATTTTTTTCTCTAGAGGTGAATAGCATTTTTCATCATAGGTTCTTCAGATTTTTCTTGGATCTTTGTATGGCCAAGAAAAGCTAAGTCATTCACAGTAGAACATTGTAAAATTTTGCTGTTACTGTGTACAATAGAACCTGTATGTTTATAGCAGCATTTTTTGTGGTTGCAGAGTACTTGAGTCAAAATAAATATCTGTAGAACTTTGTTCGGTTGTTTCAGTTGTGTTCGACGTTTTGTGACCCCATTTGGGGTTTTCTTGGCAGAGATATTGGAATGGTTTGCCATTACCTTCTCCAGCTCATTTTATAGACACAGAAACTGAAGCAAACAGGGTTAAGAGAAGGGATGGATAATACTCTCGAAAGACTCCACCATAAAGATGTTGATAAACTATCTGATAAACCTCCTTTATGGTTCACTCAGTCAAAATTCTGGTAAATGCTTTCTACTGATCTCTAGGACACTCTCCTTATTTTCTCAATTTGTTCACTGCCTGGATCCTAGTCTCTCCTTCTCCTTCCCACCCCCTGCCTTTTTGTTAATTAGCTTAAACATACATAGTGATACTCTTGCAAACACTCTAATCCCTCAATTTCTCAACTAAGTCATTTGTTACTCTCAGGTCCATCTCAGTCCAAACAGAGACGCTCATACGCATTCTCTTCAGCATGCTGTTTAGCTCATCCTTGGATCTGCTCAACATTTTCCCAACTCTCACCATCCTCACTTCTCTGATTGAAGGGCTGGAAGGTGGAACACTAAACTTTATCTAAAGCCTTATTTTATAGAATGCAGAACTTGGAATTTGCAGTTTACCCCCCTTTACACCCACAGCTCTGCTTGATCTTAACTTTATGGAACAAGATCCTCTCTGCCCCCCACCATATCAAGTACCCTCTGAAGCCCCCATCTCCGCTTTCTAGATTCCTTCTTGATATAGTAACTATTTTTTTCTTTCTTATTTGTATACCCAGCACCTAGAACAGTGCCTGGCAGATAACAGATACTTAATGTTTATTGAACTCAATTGAATATGCTAGATCTTACCATCACCCACAAATGTACCACTTCCATTTTCATGAATTCTGGTTTCCTTATCTGATCACTGTCTGTCATTGCATCCCTTCCTCTGACATATGACCACAAACCCTATTCTTCAACTTTATAGTGACCTCCAATCCTCTCAAGTCCTGTTCTTTCCCAGGGCATCACCCTATATACTAATTATAACCTCTCCTGTTTCCCATTTTGAACCCTTGATAAATCAATTTAAGTCAATACTGTTACCTTGAGTCCTTTGCTCCCTTATTTACCTACCCCTACACCCTTGCCTTTCTAAGTCTTGCTCTTAGATTATATTGATTATATTCACCATTATGTGCCTTTTCTTGTAATCAGGTGCTACTGAATTAAGCTGAACAAAATTGTGAAATTGTGACAACCGGATCCGCTACAGATTTATGTTATATAATCTCAATTGGGCCCTCACTGGCAAAGAAATTCTTTTACACCTCCCTAATTGACCTAGTATCCCACTTGCAATAGTGTCTTTTCCACATCTTTTCATGCCTTCTCTAACCTCCCATAGCTTCCTCACCTTCTGCCCTCTCAGATGAAAGCCTTACTTTACATTTCATTGAAAATCCGAGTCATTTACAGAGCTCCCTCTTCTCCACTCTTCATTTCACATCACTCAGATGCCTTCAGCTACTGTTGCTTCCTTTACCCTTGTCTTTCATGAAGAAGTGGACTTCTACATCTTTGCCAAGGCAAACTTCTCTACATGATCAAGTCATCCCATTTCATCTCATTTTCTCCTGCAGATTTCCCCCTATATCATTCCTACTCTCTCACTTATCTGTAATCTCTCCCTATCTACTGGTTGCTTCCCTGGTTCCCTACAAACGTAACCATATCTCCCTCATCCTCAAAAAATTTTCAGTTGGTCTGTTAATCACTTCTAGTTCTCTTCCCATAACACTCCTCTCTTTTGTGGCTAAATTCCTTGAGAAGAAGATCTAAAATTGATGTCTCCACTGCCTTTCCTCTCTTTCTTTTCCAAACTCTATGCAGTCAGTCTTGGTTTCTGAGCTCATCCTTTAACCAAAACTGCTTTTTCCAAAGTTACCAATGATCTCTTAATTGCCACATTTTGTGGCCTTTTCTCATTCCTCATCTTTCTTGCTCTTTCTGTATCCTTTGACACTGTCAGCTCCTCTCTTCTCACTGATGGAAGCTTCTCTCTAGGGTTCTATGGCACTACTCTATCCTGGTTTGCCTTCTACTTATCTGACCACTCCTTCTCAGTCTCTTTTGATTGATCTTCATCTATGATAAACCTTAAAGATAGGGTTTCCCTAGGCTCTGTCCTGGACACATTTCTCCCTCTAACCAAGATGCGGGGAACCTATTCATGTTGGAAGGCCACATTAATATTTAGCTGTAATCAATAAGTAATCAAATAATCAAATTCAAGAAACTTCAATTAGGTATACTTAAAAATATACTTTATCTTGTAAAAAATCTAACTACTATGTACTTAATAATTTGAAAAAATGAAAACTATTTGTTACCTTTAAAGTTAACTAACCTTTTAATGACTTTGTGGTGTCTGCTTTTTGTTGGAAAGCATTTGAATATTTGGTTGAAGTATGGAGGTCCTCAGTTTTAGTTGATCATCTAGATGGGTATCAGTCATTTCTGACCTTAAAGCTGTCTTGATTTTGGTTAGGTAAGAGAATGTAGATTTCCAGCAATAAGTGGTTGAAAAGCAAGAAAGCATTTTTTGGGCATATTGCTGAAGACGTGGGTATGCTACTGCATTTTTCCACATTTCAATCGGATCTTTCTTAGCAGCAGACAATGACTTTAAAATGTCATCAACTAAGACCTCAATCAATTCCATCTATAGGTCTTTAGGTGCCTGGGTGATGTCAACTAGGTGGAGCTGAAATGTTAATGTAAGTGTGATGTCATGATTCTCAAGGTCAGTGAACCTTTCATTGTATTCTCCAATTAATAGGTCTATAACAGCTACATGTTCTTCCAATGACTCACATATATCATTCTGCTCATCAGTGACCTTTGCCAACTGGGAAAAATGTCCATCCAACATTTCCTTTTGAAGAAGTGTTTTGAAAAAAAAAAACAAATTTCAAAATGCTCGAATTTTCTTTTGCCATATATTGTATGTAGACTTGGTTTTACCTTCCCAAGAAATATTCAAGTCATTTTGATTTGACATATCACACAGAAATACAACATTTCTACGGAAATCTTCTTTCAATAATTCATATTGCTGATTCCGTTCTTCATAAAATTTAACTATTTGCTCTCCCAGAGATAAAATTTTGGCTAACATCCGTCCCTGCAATAGCCAATGCATTTTAGAATGATACAGCAAATCCACACTGAATACTTCCTCGTTCAACTTTAGTGTGTTACGAAACCGACGATGCCATGTTGCATTTTTGCCCGAATATAATTAACGATACTCAAAACTCATTGCAAAGTGTCACTTAAAATAGTAGCTTTAGCACAGAGATTTTGCTGATGCAAGATACAATGAAAAGAAATGAGAGCATCTGGATCTGTTAATACTTTTCTTGATCTGTGCAATGAACCCTTCATGTTTTCCTGTCATGGAAGGTGCACCATCTGTATGTACACTCACTAAATTTACCAAAATCACTAAGCCATGTATTCTGCAATCCAGTGACACTGACCGCCTTGGTGGTCCTCATACTAGATGCTTTATCTCTCTGTTCTGGTCATTTTTATTGGTAGTCTCCCATGCCTGAACTTTTCCCCTTATTTCCATTTCCTGACTTCCCTGGACTCCTTCAACACTGGTAAAATATTTTTTTTTCCATGTAAGAGTTCTAAAGTCTTGATTAAAGAGGATTCTAAGTACATATTGAGTATGAAGTTGCTTGTAAGTGAGGAAAAGAAAGATTGGTATTTGTGTTCCTATACTCTGCTGATTCTATGATCCATGGCTTTCCTTGGTAAACTCATGTGAATGAGAGGATGGGGGCAGGGGAACTGTTTGGAGTTAGAAATAGGTCATCAGAAAACCCCATTAACTGATTATATCCTCCAACTAGACACAAGGTGGACACATTGGTAGGAATTTGTGTGTAAGGTTTTCAGAATGAGGAACTACAAGATAACTTGATCCTAGGTTAGCCATTACCCAGCATCCACCCTTTGATTGCAAGTTGAGAAGCAGCCCAGTGGGTATGCTACTCCATATATCTAATTTATATTTATATCCATCTATATTATCTATATCTAGATATTTATATTACAATTAAGATCTAGATGTATCTAATCTATCTATAGAAATAGAGACAGATATGTATATACATACACACAATGCATATCATATATATACATATATATGATTTATACAATTCATATGCAACAATATAATTCAATACATATGTACGTATATACAAATGTGTAGATCTATGTATGCATATACGCATGTGTATTATATATGCCTGCATGCATACATGCATATATAAGTAACATGTAAATAGATATACATATAAAATAGAATGAATAACTTTAATATGTATACATACATTCATATATAAGTAATTATAATAATAAAAATGTAAAACCAATACTTCTTTTTGAGAAATATAGATGGCATCTGAGAGAAGAAGGCCCCAAAAAGCAGAAGCAGGAAAAATAGGTTAAAATTGCAAAGCAGCAAATGTAATCTTCATGTGAGGAAAACATTCCTAATTGTAAGCACTACATGGATGTGGAATGCAATGCCTCACAAGGTGGTAAGTACATTAGAGGTTTTCAAATTAAGACCAGATAACTAATTATGGGAGATGTTTTAGGAAAGATATCTTTTTAGTTACAAGTTGGACTCAGGTTCTAGAGAGCCCTTCCAACACTAGTAATTAATTATTCTGAGATAGGATTAAAACAGCACCAAATGTAATTGGATCAAAACCCAGGATACTAATTTTGAATGGGAATGAGGTTGAGAAGAAAAGAGAAGGAAGTGTAATATTAAGAGGGTGGGAGATACTTAGGATGAGATTCACTTGAATCCCAGTCTTCTGACCCCTGGAGGGCACTGACCCAGTGCCCTTTACACACCACCACTGTGCCAGGGGACCTCAGATGAAGGTGAATAACATGAATTTATCAATTAGGCACCTGAAGGACAGGGGAGTAAAGAGGAACAGATGGGAAGGATGTAATGGAACTTTGCCTCCTTTGCTAATTGCCCTTATATAAATGCTGTATCAGTCCTCAAATGCCTTATAGGCATTCCTTATATATTCACCTAATTGAACTGAATCCAGCCCAATCTGTTTATTCAGAAAATGAAGAAATTAAGACCCAGAGATTTTCAGTGACTAGAACTAATACACAGCTGGCAAATGCCTGAGCCAGGACTAGAACCTTGACTTCCCTGTTTATAGACAAGAGCTCCTCTGCTCTTGGGAAAATCAACAATGAACTCTAGCTGTAGAGACAAAAAGATTTTTATTATTATTATTATTCAGCATAATGCATTCCTTTGGAATGACTCAGATCTTTGTTTTATCCTTGGTTTGTTTGTTTAAATTTTTATTTCACAGAGACTGATTTGTCTGGTTTTGGTGTCATTTCCCTGACTTTTCTTCTGTTTCCATAGCCAAGAATAATAATTTACAGAGCTTTGAAATTGTGACTATTGAATGTCTGTTGTAAGAGGCTGCAGCTTGTGCTTGCAGCTCCTCATTTTCTTCTGAATCTCTTCTTTGTAGCAGAGATGTTCTCTTCATAGCTCTTTCTCCTCCTCTTCCGCCCTCTTCTATTTCTTCCTCTTTTTCTCCTTCCTTTCTGCCTCCAGCATCATATTCCCTCCTCTTAGGTAATTTTGACCTAAGTTCTGTTGTGAGTGAAGTTGCCACATTATAATGAGCAATGTTGAATGGGATGGCACAATACAATAGGTCTGTAGGGTATATTTCAAAATCATTGTCTGGCCGAGTAATCACAAACCTGTAAAAGAAATCACAGTTGAAACTTGTACCAACCCCTGCAGTGAAGCTGTGTTTGGAGAAAGCATTGTAAAAATTTTTACAGGGTTCAGTGGGATCAGGGACACCTGAATGTTAGAAAGGATAAAAAAAAGCTCGTTTTGATGATTAAGATAAATATTCAAGGCTAAAGAAAGAAAATTTCCCTCCTTTGATGGAGACCTGCCCACTACATTCTCCCATTCAATGATTTAGTTGAAGAACTACTGGGCATGGGGCCGTTCCAGTAGGAAAACAAATACACCATACACTGTCCAAAAATGCAAAGTGGTCATGGCTGAGGAAAGATTTCTAGCTAGGAGGGTCAGAGATAAAAATGAACTAAACTGTATGAGAGTCTCAAAGTTTCTAGATTAAGAAAGGGATTACTCATTGTCTCCATTGCTGTTTACCTATCACTTACATTGAGTTCACTCCCATTCCCACAGCCCTTCTGCCCTTACAACTCATCCCCTTCAGCAACTTCTCTGTCTTCTCCAATCCCCAGCAGTAGATTTATTCATTAATGGTCACAACTGAATTTAAACAGCTTTTTTGTACCCTGCTGGGCAATCTGCATTTTCAAAAGTAGCATACTTCCCTTTTTTGTAGTGGATTTTGGCATTCATCATCTATCAGGCGATATAGGCCAAGGCACAGGATTCCAAAATTGTCCAATGACCCACAGAATATCTCTCCAAAAGTATCCCTAGCCTAGGGGAAAAAGAGGAAGCCCTATTGTTATTGGATAAATAAATCAGTCAACATGAATTTATCATTGCAACACTTGGTTCTCCTCAAGAGCAAAAGTGGTGGAGGTAGGAGATCTTCTTCCTAACATCACGGTTTGAAGATACTTGGTCATTTAGTCTAGTTACTAGTTTTTAGAATACTGCCCTGGCCATTTTTATGTCTTGGTTTTAGAAATGTAAAGAAAAGTAAAAACAAAACGAACAAAGACCCCAGTGCTTGCTCTAAAGGATATCACAGTCTAATGAAGGAGAAACAAATACAATTAATTATGTACAAACAACATATATACAGGATAAATTAGAGATAATCTTAGAAGGAAGACATTAAGATTAAGGAGGATTGGGAAAGTCTTTTTTGTGGAAGACAGAACTTTAGCTGAGATATGAAGGGAACTAGGAAAGCCAGGATGGAGAGAGTTCTAGTTATGTGTGACAGCCAGTGAAAATGCCTAGAATTGGGAGATGCAAGAATCAGCAAGGAGGCCAATATCTTAGAATCTCAGGGCATATGGAGGGTGGTGGCAGAGGATAACGTTTAAGAATTTTGGGAAAATAGGAAGGAGCAAGGTGATGAATGGCTTTGGAAACAAGGAAACAGAATTTTATATTTGATCCTGAAGGGAATAGAGAGCCACTGGGAGTTATTAAATGAGGGCAGGAGGAAGGACATGATATTGATCAGTCTTGTGCTTGAGGGAGATCAGTTTGACAGCTGAGTGGAGGATGAACTGGGTAGAGAGTTGAGGCAAGGAAACCAACCACCAGGCTATTTCAATAATGCAGGCATGAGGTGATGAAGTCCTATACCAGTCTGATGGAAAGTTCAGAAGAGAGAAATTACTTACAAGAAAGATGCTAGGAAGGTAAAAATGATAGGAGTTGGTGATAAAGCTGAGATAAAAAAACAAAAGCCTTCAACAAACTGGAAAATTTGGTTTTCAAAGTATTTAATGAGCTTCAATAGTGAGGGACCTCTAAGAGGTCATATCGTATTATAAGACATATTTTACTATAAGGTCATAGTCTCAGGTGCTCCCTGGGGCCCAAATGTATGAGAAAGTTAAAAGACCTTAAGCAGAAGTAATGGCCTCTAAGGTCAAACAAATCCAAGAGTTTCTCTCAGATGGAAAAATGAAACAAATGTAGGCAACACCAAAATTCAGGACAATATTCCACTGAGAAAGAGTGAAAGGGAATAGTGATCCTTGCAAACCAGTTTGATTTTTCCTTGACAGCATAAGAAGTTTCAGGATGCCATGCCTCCAGATCATAATTACTTATTGACATATCTGCCAATATCAGTTGAAAAATTCTGATCTACTGAAATAATAAAAGGGAGGTAAAATTGAAAATTTGGTACGTAGTTTTTTTTTCTTTCACTTTGGGAATTTAATTTCAGCCTCGGAAATTAAAATCCAGAAAGCACATTAAGATGTGAGTTCCTTGAAGTCAGGGACCATGGTTTTGCCTTTCTCTGTATTCTAAGCACAGTACACACCTTTATACAATATTGTTGTAGTTTAGTCATTCACTCATCTCTGACTCATTATGACCTCAATTGGGGTTTTCTTGGAAAAAATACTGGAATAGTTTGCCACTTATTTCTCCAGCTCATTTTACAGATGAGGAAACTGAGGCGAATAAGGTAAAGTAACTTACCTAGTGTCACACAGCTACTAAGTGTCTAAGGCCACATTTGAACTCAGGTCCTCCTGACTCCAGGTCTGGCATCACCTAGCTACCCTAGCTGGTACCTAGTACGTGCTAAATAAATACTTGTTAGCTTACAGTGACTTTGAATGATGTGGAAGGTGTATGTGGAAACCCACAGAAAGAAGTGGTGGTATGTTGAACCTGTACCCTGTACCGGAAGCAAGTTCTTCCATCTTCTGCTGCAAATTTTCTGTTGCTTCTCCAAACCATACCAGTTTTACATTCTTCACATTAGAATGGATTCCACTAAATAGCATAAAATTGGGGGATAACAGTACCCAAGTGTACCGAACCTATCCACATATTTATCCATTCCAGGGCCACAGATGTGTCTTTCTCTATTCTGATCCCCTAAATGTGCTGTGGATCTGTTCGCATCTACCAGGGTCACCCAATTCCCTTTGGCATCTTTATCTACCTCTACTTCTCCACATTTCATTGGATTAAGCAAACACAGACATCAGCCCACAAAAACCACAAGATTCAGTTCAAACACAAGTTCCTCAGAAAACCAACCTGGAAAGGGTTGGGAAAGAATCATAGATATCTTGCAATTCTTTTATGCCCATTTTTCTACTAATCCATCCCATTTTATGTTAGGATCCTGTATGAATAAATATTTACTCATTAGTTGTTCTGAACTTGAATTAACACAGTTAACCTGGTCATTTTTGACACCATCCGAAGAGCAGAAGAAGGGGAAATCAATAGTATGGAAAAATTAAAAAAAAATGAACTTACAGGAAGGTCCCTTAACATTGTTGTATTCAAGGAGAGAAGAGCCAGTTTACACCGGCCTCTTCCAATCAAGAGTGAAAAGCTGCTATCATGAGAGGCAATGTTTTCCTTTTCCACATGTGGCTCCATTTCATAACTCACCCCACCTGTCACTAGCATTTGTAGAAATTCGAGGACATGGTAGTTATAGAAAGCCTAGAAAAGAAGGACAGAAGCAAGTGAAATGGTCAGGAAGGAGGTGACAACTGATTTATAGAGACCCAGAAACTGAGAGTGAGGGTGGGCAGAACTTTTTCAAAACCACATTTCCCAAATCATCGTTATCCCAGGTCAAATGCCAACTCTTCTGTGAAGCTTTCTTAGATCTCTTGTTAATTTCAGCCTTTTCCTCACTGGGCCTCACATGCATCTTAGGTACTTGTCCTGTTTTGTATCACAGATACTTTTGTGAGTTTTAATAGCTCCTTTCTAGAATGATGTGCACCTCTCATGTAATGCATGTGTCACTATCACATTCTGCCTTTCTCCCTGCCCATGAGTTCCATGAGGGTAGGTGCTATATCATATCCAAACTGTGAACCTTGCCTAGGGCTGAGCACCATGGTCTGTACCCTGCAGGGGCTTACTAAAATTGTTTGCTAAATTGAATTGGATTTTCAAAAAATATGTTTTTAAAAAATCAGGCCAGTACTTTATTGGTTCTTTTTCTTTCAGTTTTGTTACTCCTATATGTCATCTTAAGACTTTCATTTTTAGTCTCTATTTAGTTGTGGGAAGTGGAGTGGGGAGGTTAATTTGTTGCCTAATTCATTGATCTGCTCTTTCTTTTGTTGATGAAAGTGTTGCAAGGGTGGGGAACCTGTGGCCATGAGGTCACATGAGGCCTTCTATATCCTCTGGTGCAGCATTTTGACTGAGTCCAATTTTTACAGAATGAATCGTTTTATTAAGAGGATTGTTCTTTGAAGTTTGGGATTTAGTCAAAGTGCTGCACTTGAGGACCTAGAGGTATATACATTTTCCCTAACAACTACTTTAGCTTTGTCTCATAAGTTTTATTATATTGTTTTATTGTTGTAATTTTCTTTGATGAAATTTTCTATCACATCTATGTTTTAGCCTTTCACCAATCAATGAGAAATATGTAAACTTTTTTCTGTTCCCACTCATTTAGTTCACCACCACATATGTTGTATGTTTGTATCCTTTAGCTATTTTGGTCAGTGTCAATGACATTAACTGAGAGCTCACTCTGCATACTGTATGGCAAAGGAATTACTGCATGTTGACAAATACTTTGGACTAGATGTCAGAAGGCCTGTGAGCCAGGGTTTTCATTCCAATCACAACATTCCCTATTGTTGTTTTTAACCCATCTCTTTCAGTTTCCCTGCTTATAAATTGAGGATAAAAATAACTTGCTGTACTTACCCCAAATAAGATGTTGGTAATGATCCAATACGATTTTTATTTTTCCCCTTAAATCCTCCTATTACCATCCTCTCGGTCCCCCAGGCTCATAATCTAGGTATCATCTTGGATTCCAAACTCACCATTACCCCCCACCCCCCGTATCCAATCTGTTGCCAAGGCCTGTTGATTTTACCTTAGCAATGTCTCCAATAGGACCCCTTCTCTCCTCTGACACTGCCCCCCCACTCTGACGCAAGCCCTCCTTACCTCACACCTAGAGCACTGTAATAGCCCGCTGGTGGGTCTACCCACCTCAAGCCTTTCTCCACCCTAATTCATGCTCAAATTTATCAATTAAAGTGCTTTTCCTAAAAGATGGGTCTGATCATGTCACCCCTCCCCCCTCCAATAAAGTCCAGTGCCCTCCCATTGCCTCCGGGAGCAAACACAAAATGCTTTGTCTGGCATTCAAAGTCTAGCCTTCCCCACCACCCCCAACACTTTTCCAGTCTTCTTATACCTTACTCCCTGACATATAGTCTTCAATACAGTGACACTGACCTCCTGTCTGTTCCATTCCATTTCTTGGCTCCGGGCATTCTCTCTGTTTCCAATTCCTGGAATGCTTTCCCTTCTCCTCTATTGACCTCCCTGGCTTCCTTTAAGTCCCATTTAAAACCCTACCTTCTAGTGGAAGCCTTATCCAACCCCTCTTAATTCCAGTGCCTTCCCTCTGCGAATTATTTCCTACTTACCATGTTTATAGTTTGCTTTGTGTGTTTTTGTTTGCATGCTCTGTCCCTCGTTAGATTGTAAACTCCTTGAAGATAAGAACTCTTTTTGTATTGCCAGTGCTTATTAACATAGTGCCTGGGACATAGTAGACACTTAATAAATGTTGATTGATTGATAGATTGTGCATGTAGAAGACATTCAAAAAGAAATAAATGGGAGTGAGATCCAGCTATAGCTGAACTCACAGGTATCACTTTGTTGACTATTCAGCCCAGACTCCATGAGCAGTTTCCTATCAGCTACTGCTTCATCTATATATCATTAATAAATAGACTAATGGGTCTTCTCTTCCAATCTATATGCAGTATGGTAGGCTTAATGGTCAGAAAAAAAAACTATTTAATGAGTATATGAAATTACAAGAAAGGAAGAAATGATGCAATGTTTTTGGGCATAGGAATTCTATGTAGTTACTCATTCCCCATATTACTGCAACAGTTATACTAGAAAAATCATTTTAATAATATATTTTACTTGCATGGCATTCCTTTTCTCTCTTCTTTCCTGCAAGAGATAATATTAAATCCAATACAAAATAACTAGCTATGAGAAAAACATTTTAACCTGGGTATGTATCTTTAAAAAGCATGTCCTTTTTCAGTAAAAGTTAAAAATCTCATTTCCTAAATCAAATTTTCTATAAATGTAACTATCAATGTGGCATTCTTATTGGATGGTTTTGCCTTTCCTCAAGGTTTCCTGAGCGTGCTGGAGATCTGATTGTTTAATTTTCATTGTGAGCATTCTACAAATCAGAGCTTCAATTATTGTTTTGTTGATTGTCTAAACTTAAGTGAAGTGATGGAGAAAATGGTAATAATGTTAATAATTTTACATTTAGCGTAAAAGGGTGTCATGCAGACATTTTTTTCAGAGAGCTAGTTGTTAAACATTAACCAGCACACCCTTCTTTTGAACCCACAGTTTATGTATAAAAGCTTCACTAAATATAAGTAAAACAGCCCCCTATTGTGATTATTAAGAGGGCTCCCCAATATAGACATAGATATAAAGGTTTCTGAAGGAAGAATAAAGAAAAAACCCAGAGCTGAATTTTTCCCTCCCATGTTTATCTTTTTTGTGTGTTATGGACAAATTTGGTTTTGATATGGAATTCTGGTATTGGACAGCCCATAATTTGAAAAAGACAATGAGAAAGTTCTCATGTCCACTGTTTCTCACAACTCCTGAATATAGCATTCTTTGAGACCAAACATTCTTAGTAACATTCCCTGGATATTGGTATGATCTATTCAAAGAGAACCAGGGAAAAGGACTGCCTGAATATTTCCCAAATGTAATGAAAGTATCATCATTCTACTTCTCCACTTTAATCTCTGTTCTCAAGACATCTCATAGGGGAATCTGACTCCTCCTAATTCCCCTTTGCTCTTCTGCCCCTCAACCCACCAAAACCCAGAAGGATGCTTGTGGAATATGCTCCCTCCCATGCCACCCTCTGCCAGTCTTAAGGAGCCAAGATGGGGACGAATGGAATTATTAAATTCAGTCTAAGCCTCAATCTGATTAAGATCATATGACTGTATTGTAAAGCGATCAAATATAATGCAGTTAATGTAATTCTCTACTGTTTAAAGTCGGGGTTTATATTCCCGTGTTATCCCAGAGTGCTCTGAGGGATTCTGCACTTTGCATATTTAACTGAGGAGGATTTTACTTTAGAAGCATCATTTCTTCATTTCTTCATATTTGACATCAAAAGGATCACATTTCTATGCTGGGAGAAATAATGGGATTTATATGTCACCCTTATGCTGGGCTTTCTTCTCTTCTCATTACTGCAGACTCAGATGTGCATTCTGCCTTTATTAAAGAAAATCTGTAAGTTGCAATGTGCTTTAAATACTTTAGGACCTTTAAATTTCCAATATTTGAACACTTGCTATAACAATAGGGAAAGATGTAGATTTAAATGGAAGCAGCTGGAAGACCAGTGCCTGTGAAGTGAGAGTTATCTCAAGGATCTATTAACACTTAACACAAGAGATAGAAATCTCTGAGCCATTTGGTGCACATTTAAAAATCAAAGATCTTCCAAAGGAAGTTCTAGAATGAGGCAACCTGGTTCTAGAATCTAGAACCTATGCCGCCTGAGTAGTTCTGGCTCTGCCACTAACTGACAATATTAACCTTAAACAAGTAATTTCTTCTTTGCTAAAAAGAAAAAGCAATTGCCAATGGCAACCCTGACCAAGACAAATTAAGAGTGGACAGGTTTGGAAGTTTTCAAGTAAATTCAAGTAATGTAAATCAGAGCTGTCCAACCTTAGGTTATCTTAGGGCCACATTAAAATAAAATAGTTATTTGAGGGCCGCACCCAGAATAAAAAATACAGTACACTAATAGAAAGTAGGGGAATGCACATCATCAGTATGACAGGTGAAGGCTCAAAGTGAGAAAGCAAACACAAAACAACAAAGCAATGACACAACAGTATAAAGGTAGGTGCATACTGACTACTCCGCATCCCACAGACGGATTGAAAATTCCATGAGGTATGTTCTGTCTGCAGTACTGCTTAAAAACACCAAAGAAAATTAACATCAACAAGATTATTTATTAGTGATGGAATTTAAAAACCTAATATGCATTCCATGCAAATTATTATTTTATTTTTTCGCTTGTGAAAATTAAAACCCACAGCTGGGCTGCATAAAATCAAACTGCACGCTGCATGCAGCTTCGGGCCATATTTTGGATGGCCCTGATATAAATGGAGTTAAGTAGCACAGTAAATAGAATGCTCCATTTGGAGTCAGAAAGATCTGAGATACAATATGGCCTCAGACACTTAATAACTGTGTGACCCTGGGCAATTAACTTCTGTTTGCCTCAGTTTCCTCAACAATAAAATAGGGAAAATAATGACACCTACCTCCCAGGATTGTTGTGAAGCTCAAATTAAATAAATTAGTTAGTCAACAAGCATTTATTAAACACCTTCTATGTACCAGGTTCTTTGCTAAGTACTGGGCACGCAAAGAAAGGCAAAAGATAGTCCTTGCCCTCAAGAAACTCATAATTTAATGATAGAGACAACAAGCAAATCTATGTGACCAAACAAGCTAAATACGGATAAATAGTAAATAAATTATGAAGACTTGGGAAAGGTTTCCTGTAGAAGGTGAGATTTTACTTGGGACTTGAACTCAGGCAGGGAAGCTAGGAGGCAGAGATGAGGAGGGAAAACATTCCAGGCATGAAGGATAGCCAGAGAAAATGCTGGGAGCCAGGAGATGGAATGTCATGTTGGTGGCATGCCTAGGAGGCCAGTGTCTCTGGGTCAAAGAATACTTGATTTATGGGGGAGTTGTAAGGTGTCAGAAGATTGGAAAGGTGGAGGGAGGAGGACTCTGTTAAGAAGGGCTTTGAATGCCAAACCAAGGATCCCAAACAGGGAGCCATTGGTGTTTACTAAATAGGGTTGTTGTTGTTTTTGTCCTTCATTCTTGAAAAGGACCATGACATCAGGAAGGTGATGCCATGACATGCAAGCGAATTGGATTTAAGTGAGAGAGGGCTGTGCAAAGTCACCAGCCTCACTTTCCTCTGGAGCCATTTGGGTCCAGTGGCCAGATATACATACATCTGGATGATCGGAAATGCCCCCAGATGTAGAGGGAGACCTTGACTTTTTTAAGCTAAGGTTTCTCAATCAGTTTGATTGAGGCAACACCCATTCAGTGATTAAGGCTAGGTAAGAAATCAGACAAAGAATTCCTTCTTTTACCTAGTCAAAAAATCAATCTGGAAGGGGAAGACCCTCAGGCTTTCTGGTCAAAGCAGGATGAATTTCTGTTTACATTCGCTATGAGCCAATCAGGGCCCAAGCAATGACCAAATGGTGCTTGGCCTGAGAGGTATTGTTGGTCAGTCAATGAGAGACAGAGTGATTTGGATTGAAGGTATTGTAGTCCTTACCGGACTACAAACTCCTGAATAAGGTAATGACATGGCTGGACCTTCGCTTTAGGAAAATCACTTTAGCAGCTGAATGGAGGATGAACTGGAGTGGGAAAAGACTTGAGGCAGTCAGACCTACCATTAGGCTACTACAGTAGCCCAGGTGTGAAGTGATGAGAGCTTACACTTGAGTGCTAACAGTATCAGAGGAGAGAAGCAGATGCCTTTGAAAGTTACTGAACAGGTGAAATTGACAGTCTATGGCAACAGATTGGATACGGTGGGGCTAGGGCAGTGAGAGATAGTGAGGTGAGAAGGGGCTTTAGGAATCAACTAGTTTCCAATTCTAATTTTATGGATGATCACACCCAAGGAGAATAAATAACACATCTAAAATCTCACAGGTAGTAAACTGAGTCAGGATTTGAACCCAATTCCCTTGGCTCTGGATCTGTTGCTTTCCACTAAAATGCTTTTACTCAAAGTTCACTATTTCCATATCAACCAGGAAGCAAATTGGGAGGGATATTTTTTCCAAAAGCTAAGAACTTAAATCTTTTACTTTTATATTCCTTCCATCTTTTGGCTCTGAAAACTAGCTCCCTTCTAATGACATGTTCTCCCTGGCCTCCCCTTTTATCACTGGCTGTACTTTCACCTACATCCCCCCTCCACTAGTCAAGGTGGAGGACAATATTCCTAGCCACTTGCAGATTCTCCTTCTATCATTCTTACTTAGCAATCTTTTCTCCTTGTGGTTCACTCAACCATTATCTATCACCTAATCAAAATTATGGTAACTACTGTCTACCAACTTCCAGGACGTTTTCCTTCTTTCCTCAATAAGTTCAGCGGCTTACAGGCTTTCTCCCCTCCACAGATCTTGCTCTCATACTAGAGATATCAACGTAGGTATTGATACTCTCTAAAACACCCTTCCGGGTTGGGGAACCTGTGGCCTCAAGGCCACATGTAGCCCTCTAGGTCCTCAAGTGTTGCCTTTTGACTGAGTTCAAATTTTACAGAAGAAATTCTTTCATTACAGGGATTTGTTCTGTGAAGTTTGGATTCAGTCAAAGGGCTGCACTTGAGGACCTAGAGGGCCATATGTATCCTTGAGGCCACAGGTTCCCCCCCCCTCCACTCCCCTCCCCCGCCACAATGTCACAATTCCTCAACTTAATCATTTCGCATGATGTATTCCTCTCCTCCTCCTCAGCCACATACAGGGATAGATGGACATAGCTTTGATATTGCTACCACCCACAAATTCACCACTTGCATGATTATTAACTCTGAAATTCCTTTATCTGATCACAATCTCTTTTCATTCCACCTCTTCCTCTGCCTTGCAACTCCACATCATTTTTTGTCTTCCATACTATAAATTCCTTCCATACTGCCTTGACTCCTCAGTTCTTTCTCAAGCATTCGACCTTATCCTCCAACTTGACCCTTGGTAAACCAGTTCAACTCTATACTTTCGTTTTTGCTCGAGTTCTTTGCCTATTTAACCTACTATCTCATCTTACCTAAGACACAGCCTTGGATCATTCATACCATCTGCTTCCTTCACTCCTATACAGGTGCTTCTGAACAAACTGGAGAATATCACAAAATTGTGTGCTGAGTATACTATAAATTTATGCTATGTAGCCTCAACTGGGTCCTCGTTGCTTCAAGGCAATCTTTTTTTATTCCTCCCTAATTAACTTCATCTTTCAACTCCCAGCATTTCCAGTGGCTTTCCCACATGCCTGGAATTCTCTCTCTCCTCATCTCTGCCTCCTGGCTCCCAGATTAAATTCCACCTTCCACAGAAAGCTTTTCCTAATCCCCCTTAGTGCCAGTGCCTTGTTTATCATTTTCCAATTTACTCTGTTTATAGCTTGTTTGTACTATGCTGTTTACATTTATCTCCACCATTACACTAAGAAGTCCTTGAAAACAGGGAGTCTCTCTTTATCTTTCTTTGTATTTCCAAAGCCTAACACATGGTAGGGTGCTTAATAAATGTTTATTCACTGACTGACCTTTATGAGGAAGTTTTAGAGTCGAAGAAATGTAAGTAAAAGAACTATGCAGTTATATCTTAAAATGTATATGTCTCTTCTTGAAGGAGAGAGTTCAGCATCCTCTGAGTAGGAAACAGTTGCTTGTACTCCAAGCTCCAGGATATTGGGGCAACTATTTGTCATTCTGATAACATCAGTAGTCTGTTCTCAACCTGGGTACTCTATCCAAGACATAACAGAGAAATCCCCCTAAGACGTATCAAAACACATGGTTATTACATACTCCTGACAATTTATGAGGCCATAAATGGCACTAACTTAAGGAACCTTGGAAGTATTGCCAGAAATTATAAAGTCTTGGGAAAACATTGAAGACCACAGTAGCATGGGCTATAGTTTCCTCATAGCTTACCCTTTAAAGGCAATGATTAAAAAACAGAAAATTTGATTTGGTGGGATTAAACCTACATTTGGAATATGACTCTGTGTGAGTGTACTTGATTTAAAAGATAAAACACACATAAAGGTAAAGTTACCTAACATTGTATATTAAGAAGGTATAACAATGAGAAAAATCTAAGAACCAGAGGAAAAAAGCATAGTGGGAAAAAAAATAGGTGATGTGCTGATGGAGAAAGAGAAGTGCTATGGTAATTTTATACTAGAGAACTACAGGACAGAAGGTAGAATTAGATGAGGAATTCAGGGAAATAGATCATGAGCCCAACACAGAAACATGACATAGTAGTGATTGGGGACTTTCTTTTTAGCCACAATTACTAATAGCTCCTTGACTCGACTTAAGGAAAATTCCATCCCTCAGAAGGATGGAGGAATATATAAGGGGAAATCCCATTCTGATTCTGACTCCCACTAACAGGGAGAAAATGGATTCTGGTGTGAAAATATGGGGAACCTGAGAGGAACTGAAAACTTTCTCTTAGATTTTGTGATAGGAAGGTAGAGGAAGTCAGGTGTAGCTTAGCATGCATGCTAGAACTGAGGAGAGAATCTAGATTTCAGAGGCTTTGAATAAAGGACAGATAGGATCCTATGTGCTGAGATGTTAGCAGGAAACCATCCCAGGAGGTGGGTTGGGAAACTCTCAAGAATGAAACTCTGAAGACAAACAGAAACAATTCTGATGTGGAAAAAAAGAAAAGATGGTAGTTGTCTGAAGAGACTGGTGTGTATGCATAGGAATCTGCCAACCAAATTAGATTTTTAAAAGATGTACTAAAGATGGAAACAAGCATAGGAAATAGAAAATGGATAGAAGATAATGGCATAGTCTTAGGAAAATACTGCCAGGAATGTGATAACTGAGAATAAGCTGATGTTGGCAAGGAAAGTTAGGGACACCAAAAATACGTCTATTTTAATGCTATAGTGAGGGGAAGAGGAGTCTCCAAGAATGATTTAGACTTCTGCTTGGGGTGGATGGAAAAATAATAACTGATATGAGAGAGAGAGAGGGGGGGGGGGAGGGAGAGATTGAGCATTATGGCTCCATTCTTTTTGTTTGTTGTGGAAGTGACAGACAACCACAACAACAACAACAAAAAGGCTAACAGGAAGTGGATTCCCAAGATAAGTGAGTAGGTAGTAAGAGTGAACCTGGAAGCCTTTTATTAGCTGAAGTCACATGGCCCAGATGGGCTATCTCCTCAGATATATGAAAAGGAGTGGAAGATGTGATTGTTGAGTGAATATTGATGAGATCTGAAAAATTATGGTGAACAGGAAAAGTGCTCAAGGACAAGAGAAGGATGAATATTGTCTTGATTTAAAAAAATGGAAGGTGATAGAACCTGCAAACCATAAACCAGTAATCTTAACTTCTATTCCTGGGAAAATTCTAGAACAATCAGGAAAGAGATGGATAGTGAATATCTGGCAAAGAAAGAGGTCATGAAAAAAAGCCTGCCAGGTTTCATCCAGAACAAGTTTCGTCATATTAATATTATTTTCCTTTTTTTTGACAGATTACTAAACTGGTATTTATGGGGGATGTTACAGATTTTACTTTCGCTGTTCAGTCATTCAGTCATTTCAGATTCCTCATGAACCGTGGATTTGGTGATTTCTTGGCAAAGATCCTGGAGTGGTTTGATATTTCCTTCTCAGGAGGCCCCATTTTACAACTGAGGAACTGGGGCAGATAGGGGTTGTGATTCCAAGCCCAGTGTTGTATCCACTGCACCACCTGGTTGCCCCAGATTTTACTTAGATTTTAGTAAAACCCTTGATAAAATATCCCATAATATTCTTGTGGAGAAGAGGGAGAGATGTGAACCAGATACTAATGCAATTAGCTGGATTCAGGTCTGATTGAATGATCAGACTCCACAGTCAGTGTATACTTGGGAGGAAGTTACCAGTGGAGTTCCCTGGGCACCTGAGCTTGGCATTGTATTATTTGATTTGGATAAAATCAGAGGAATAGTTGAAGGAATTGAAGATTTTACCCTGAAGAAGAGAAGTCTAGGGGTGAAAAGTAGGCCACGATGGCTATGTTCAAGGGGCTTCCATAGGGAAGAGGGATTAGATTTGTTCTTTCTAGCCATTTCATTCATTCAGTTGAATAAAGACATTGCACTGTGCTAATGCTGAGGATACAAAAAGAGGCCCTTTAGGAGTTTTCGACCTAATGGGGGAGAATTACCGGCCAATTAATCTAATGGCCACCAAGGCAAAAACAGAAACAATAGTTGGAAGTTGCCAAGGTGTTAGAATAAGGCTTGATCTATCGTGACTGATTTTCTTTCTACCTGTCTAACCACCCCTCAGTCTCCTTTGCTGGCTTTTCGACCAATTCACATTCCCTAACTGTGGGTACTCCAACCTAGGCCTTCAATTCCTTCTCTCTACACTCTTTTTCTTGGTGACCCCCTCATCTTCCATAGGTTTAATTAACACCTCTATGCTAATGACTCCTACATTTATGCATTCAGCCCCAATCTCTTCCCTGAGCTTGTCTCACATCAAGAATTACCTTCTGGAAATTTCACATGGGGAGTCTTAGAGACATCTCAGTCTCAACAAATCCAAAAAGGTACTCCTTATCTCCCTTTTTATTATGTTGATGTAGCTAAGTGGAAGCCTTGGAGAGAGTGCAGGACTAAGGTCTGCATTCAAACACAACCTCAGACCCTTAATAGCTGTGTGACCCTAGGTAAGCTATTCAACCTGCCTTACTTAATAAGCCTCAGTTTTCTTATCTGTAAAATAGGAATAATAATAATAGCACCTTCCTTGCAGAATTGCCAAGAGGATCAAATGATATGACATATTAAAGCCCTTTGCACACCTCAAACCACAGTATAATTTCTATCATTTCCCCCAAACTCAACCAGATTTGTAACCTTGGAGTTATGTTCAACTCCTCCTAGTCTTCACTGCATGTATCAAAACAGTTGCTAAAGCTTACTGTTCCTACCCCTTGTCTGTATTCACATAACCACCACCTTAGTTCATCACCTCTCCACTGTTACTGCGACAATTTCCCAACTCATTTCCCTGCCACATGTTTCTCTTTACTCTAGTCCTTCTTCCACATGGATGACAAAGTAATTTTCCTGAAACAAAGTTCTGACCAGATCATTCTCTTATTCAATGAATTTTAGTGCCTGATAATTGCATCTAGACTCAAAATAGAAACTCTTCCATTTAGCTTTCAAAGTCCTTCAAAACCTAGCCCCAACTAATCTTTCCCCTACTCCCCCTAGATCTCACTCAAACCAAGATGAACTCCTTTCAGTTCCTCACCCGTAACCCTCTGTCTCTCTCATCTCCCTGCCTTTGTGCCAGCAATCCCTCATGTCTGGAAGTTAGTCCCTCCTCATGTTTGCCTCAAAGGACCCCTCTCTTCCTTCAAGACATAACCCAAGTGCCATCTTTGGTATGGAGTCTTTCCTGAGCACCTCAGCTCTCCCAAATTACATTATCTTTAACTCCTCTGTGTTTATTTATACTAATTCTGTATATATTTATATCTGTCCTTGTCTCCTCCATTGTAATATTAGCCCCTTTTGAGTAAAGATGGCTTCCTTTTTTGTGTTTTGTCTGTAGCACCTAGCATAATGCCTGGTACATGGTAGACACTTATATTTTTTGTTGACTGACTAATTCCTAACAATTATAGAGATCTCAAAGTTTCATAGTATGCCTTTGAAGATAGTGGTCAGCCCCTCCCCACAGGTCAATTACAGGTCTTAAAGGGGAGAATGAAAGGCTACTTGTCAAATATATTATATGCAGACTAATTTTCAGGTATGAACTGGGTTAGATGGCCAGGAAAATCCCTTCCACTTCAAAAAATTTAACAGTTCTGTGTCTTTAAAAGTGACATAAGGTTTGATGGCGAGATTCAGCTTGGTTGTTGGTTATCACTCTATAGTATGCCAATACGAACGGCATTTGTTCTTGGCATGGTACTTTGCCAATGAGCTAAAGGGGATTCTTTTCAATTTTCCTTAATTCCTTGTTATCAGGTTTCTAGCATTCAAGAATATTTGAATTCTTATGGAAAGAATGCTAGACTTGGGGTCAGGAAGATCTGAGTTCAGCTCTGTCCTCAAATATTTACTATTTATACGATCATAGACAAGCAACTTAAGCTCTGCCTTCCTCAGTTTTCTCATCTGTCAAATAGGCATAGTAATAACATTTACCTCCCAGAGTTCTTGTGAAGATAAAATGAGATATTTGTAAAAAGCTTTGCAGAACTCAAAGCTATAAATTAATCTATAAGCATTTATTAAGTAGCTACTATGTGCCAGACATTGTGATAAGCATACTAAAAGATGCAAAAAAACAGCTCCTAACATCAAAGAGCTCATAATCTAGTGGGGGAGACAACATGCAAAACAAGCTATAAACAAGAGAAACAGGAAATAACAGAAGGAAGGCACTAGAATTAAGAGAGAATGGAAAGACTTTCTGTAAAAGATGGAATTTTATTTGGGACTTAATGGAAGCCAGAGAAGAAAGTAGGCAGAGCTGAGGAGGGAGAGCATTGTTGTTGTTTGTTCTTCAATTTCTAAGAGGATCAGTGACATCACAGGGTGATGTCTTGACTCACTCTTCAATAAGATTTAAGTGAGGCAGAGCTGCACAAAGTCATCAGCTTCACTCTCTCTTCCAGAGTCATTAAAGTACACTGAGTGGGGGCGGAGCCAAGATGGCCGCATGAAGGCAGCGTCTTACCGGAGCTCTCTCACAAGGTCTGTCAGATTCCTATAAAAAAGTGAATTTGAGCAGATTTGAGAGAGTCAGAAACCGCGAGCAGTCTGCGTGGGGCAAATTTCCGAGCCGGGAGAGTCTGAAAGGCCGGAGGAATGAACCTGCAGCCTCGGAGAGTGCTCGGTGCGGAGCGGCTCCAGACCAAGGCGGAAGCAGCTGGCCGAGAAATCCACGTGGGAGACGGGCTGGGAGAAAGCTGGGCACCCAAAACCGGCAGAGATCCCCAGGACTCCCAACACAGGACGGCAGTCTGTGGGAGCGACGAGAGGCAGCGCAACGCCACCAGACGTGAAAACACCCACTCCTGACGCTTGCGAAACCCAGGAACTCGGCTTCTTGAACTTCCGGAAGACTCAATGGCCAGGTAAAAGGCTCTAACCCCTCCCCCCCTCACCCAGAGAATTCCTCGGGGAAAAAAAAAAAGAGAACTGAAACAGAGGAGAGAGTAGTGGGGCCTCACAGGACAAATACTAGAAGCAGGGGTCAACGCCAGGAGCCCAGACGTAACCTTGCTCCCCCAGGGGAAGTGCCAGACATCAGCTCAAACAACAAACAGCTGAGACCATTGCTGAAAAGCAAGTGCTGGAGAGCACCCACAGGGAGTGAGACGCCAGGGAGCCAGACCCCTCCCCCACACCTCAGGAAACTGAAGGTTTTAATTCTAGACTCACAACCCCCAGAATAAGAAAGCTAGGACAGAGAGCCCAAAGATAGAAATTCGTTGTAACGCCAGGAAAAGGGAAAACAACAAACATGAAGAAGAATACAAAAAAACCGAGGACAATAGATTCTTTTTATGGAGACAGGCAGGATCAAAATAGCGATATGGAGAAGAACAGCATTGACAGGGTAGATACATCAGATACCTCAAAAGCTAATATGAACTGGTCTCCAGCCCAAAAAGCACTGCTGGAAGAGCTAAAGGAGGATTTTAAAAACCAAATTAGGGAGGTAAAAGAAAACATGGAAAAAATGGAAAAGTCCCTAAAGAATAAGATTGGCGAAATGGCTACGGAGATACAGAATCTAAAGAGAGAAAATGACACCCTCAGAGGTGAAATCAACCAATTGAAAATGGAGGCTCAAAAGCAAAATGTAAACACTAACTCATTTAAAATTAGACTTGAGCAAGTGGAAGCTAATGAATCTATGAGGCATCAAGAAGTAATAAAACAAAACGTAAAGAATGAAAAAATAGAAAAAAATGTGAAATATCTGATTGGGAAAACAACTGACCTGGAAAATAGATCCATGTGAGACAATTTGAGAGTTATTGGTCTACCGGAAATCCACGATGAAAAAAGGAGCCTTGACAGTATCTTCAAAGAAATTATCAAAGACAACTGCCCAGAGGTCCTAGAACCAGAGGGCAAAATAGTCATTGAAAGAATTCACCGATCACCCCCTGAAAGAGATCCCAAATTGAAAACACCAAGAAATATTATAGCCAAATTTCAGAGCTATAAACTCAAGGAGAAAATACTGCAAGCAGCCAAAAAGAAGCAATTCAAATATTGTGGAACTACACTCAGGATCACGCAGGATCTCTCAGCTTCCACATTAAAAGACAGGAGAAACTGGAATATGATATTCTGAAGGGCAAAGGAGCTGGGACTACAACCAAGGATCAACTACCCAGCAAAACTAAGCATAATTTTCCAGGCAAGGCGATGGACATTCAATGAAATAAGGGAATTCCAGACCTTCCTGATGAAAAGGCCAGAACTCAATGGAAAATTTGATCTCCAAATACAAAACTCAAGAGAGACATAAAAAGGTAACCAGGGGGAAAAATCCCACAAACCTCATTAACCAATAAGCTTAGGTTGTTTACATCTTTAAGTGGGATTATATCATCTTATGTATGTTTTTCATGTATATATATATACATATATATATATACATGTATATATATATATATATATACACACACATATATAAGTCATTCTTGTGAATGGTACAACTATTATGACAAATGAAAGGGATATACATAGGTTGTGAATGCCTGTATAAATTAACCGATGTAAAGATATAAAATATAAATAAGAGATATAAAGGGAGGGCCATGAGGGAAGTGGTAAGGAGGAAGTAGAAAAGGGTAAATTACACCAAAGGAAGTGGCAAAAAAACATATTATAGTAGAGGGAAAGAAGGGAGGGAGAAGAGCAGTATTTGAGCTTTACTGTCATCTGATCTAGTTCAAGAAGGGAATAACATACTCTGATAAGTTTAGAAATCTAACTTGTCCTACGGGAAGTGGGAGGGAAAGGGGGGAAAAAGGGAGGGGGGAGGGCAGAAGGAAGAGGAGAAGTAGCAAGTGGGTAATGGTTAGATAAGGGAGGGGAATAAAGAGGGAGGGTTAACTGAGGAAAGCGGCGGTCAAAAGCAAAACTTTGTTGAGGAGGAGAAGGGGAAAGGGAGAAATAAAAGCATAAACAGGGGGAATTAGGATGGAGAAAAAGACACAGATAGAAATCATAACCCTGAACGTGCAGGGGATGAACATTCTCACAAAACAGAAGCAGATAGCAGAATGGATTAAAAACCATAATCCTACAATATGCTGTTTACAAGAAACGCATCTGAAACAGGGGGACACACATAGGGTTAAGGTAAAAGGCTGGAGTAAAATATATTGTGCCTCAGCTAAAGTAAAAAAAGCAGGTGTAGCAATCCTAATCTCAGACAAAGCAAAAGTAAAGATAGATCTAATTAAAAGAGATAAGGAAGGACATTATATCCTGCTAAAAGGCACCATAAACAATGAAGCAATATCATTGCTTAACATATATGCACCAAGTGGTAAGGCATACAGTTTCTTAGAGGAGAGGTTAAGGGAGTTACAGGAAGAAATAGACAGCAAAACTATAATATTGGGAGACCTCAACCTCCCCCTTTCTGAACTTGATAAATCTAACCTCAAAATAAATAAGAAAAAAGTTAAGGAGGTAAACAGAATTTTAGAAAAGGCACATATGATAGACCTCTGGAGAAAACTGAACGGGGATAAAAAGGAATATACTTTCTTCTCAAAAGTACATGGCACATACTCAAAAATTGACCATGTACTAGGGCATATAAACCTCACAATCCAGTGCAGAAAAGCAGAAGTAGTCAATGCATCCTTTTCAGATCATGATGCAATAAGAATCATTTTTAATAAAGTACCATGGAAAAATAAGCTAAAAACTAATTGGAAACTAAATAATTTAATTCTAAAGAGTGAGTGGGCCAAAGAACAAATCAGAGAAACAATTAATAATTTCATTCAAGAGAATGACAATAATGAAACAACATACCAAAACTTATGGGATGCAGCAAAAGCAGTTCTTAGGGGGAGTTTTATATCTCTAAATGCCTACATGAATAAAATAGGGAAAGAGGAGATCAATGATCTGGGCATACAGCTGAAAAAGCTAGAAAAACAGCAAATTGAAAACCCCCAATTAAATACCAAATTAGAAATACTGAAAATCAAAGGAGAGATTAATAAAATTGAAACCAAGAAAACTATTGAATTAATAAATAAAACAAAGAGTTGGTTTTATGAAAAAACCAATAAAATTGACAAACCTTTGGCCAATTTGATTAAAAAAAAGAAGAAAATCAAATTACCAGTATCAAAAATGAAAAGGGTGAGGTCACCTCTAATGAAGAAGAAATCAAAACAATAATTAGGAATTATTTTGCCCAACTGTATGCCCATAAATTTGACAACCTTAGAGATATGGATGAATATCTACAAAAACATAAACTGCCCAGACTAACAGAGAAGGAAGTGAAATTCCTTAATGACCCCATATCAGAAAAAGAAATTGAGCAGGCCATCAACGAACTCCCTAGGAAAAAATCTCCAGGGCCAGATGGTTTTACATGTGAATTCTATCAAACATTTAAAGAACAACTAATTCCAATACTTTGTAGACTATTTGGGAAAATAGGTGAAGAAGGAGTCCTACCAAATTCTTTTTATGACACAAATATGGTACTAATACCCAAACCAGGTAGAGTTAAAACAGAGAAAGAAAATTATAGACCAATTTCTCTAATGAATATTGATGCAAAAATTTTAAATAAAATATTAGCAAAAAGATTGCAGCAACTCATTACGAGAATAATACACTATGACCAGGTAGGATTTATTCCAGGAATGCAAGGCTGGTTCAATATTAGGAAAACTATTAGCATAATTGACCATATCAACAACAAAACTAGCAGAAACCATATGATCATCTCAATAGACGCAGAAAAAGCCTTTGACAAAGTACAACACCCATTCCTATTAAAAACACTAGAAAGCATAGGAATAAGGGGAACCTTCCTCAAAATTATAAATAGCATCTACCTAAAACCATCAACAAGCATTATTTGTAATGGGGATAAACTAGATGCATTCCCAATAAGATCAAGGGTGAAACAAGGATGTCCATTATCACCCCTATTATTCAATTTGGTACTGGAAGCATTAGCTGTAGCAATAAGAGAAGAAAAAGAAATTGAAGGAATTAGAATAGGAAAAGAAGAAACTAAATTATCACTTTTTGCAGATGATATGATGATTTATCTAGAGAATCCTAGAGAATCAAGTAAAAAACTACTTGAGATAATAAACAACTTTAGCAAAGTTGCAGGATATAAAATAAACCCACATAAATCCTCAGCATTCCTATACATTACTGACAAAGCCCAACAGCAAGAGATAGAAAGAGAAATTCCATTCAAAGTTACTGAAGGCACTATAAAATATCTGGGAGTCTATTTGCCAAGACAAACCCAGGGCCTATATGAACATAACTATGAAACACTTTTCACGCGAATAAAATCAGATCTAAATAAATGGAGAAATATCAGTTGCTCATGGTTAGGCCGAGCTAATATAATAAAAATGACAATTCTACCTAAATTAATCTATCTATTCAGTGCCATACCAATCGAACTACCAAAAAATTTTTTTACTGAGCTGGACAAAATAATAACAAAATTCATTTGGAAAAACAAGAGGTCTAGAGTATCTAGGATATCAATGAAAAGACATGCTAGAGATGGTGGCTTAGCCACACCAGATATTAAACTGTACTACACAGCAGCAGTCATCAAAACTGCCTGGTACTGGTTAAGAAACAGGGGTGTGGATCAGTGGAATAGGATAGGTACACAAATAGGTGAAATCAACAAGTTTAGCAATCTACTCTTTGATAAACCCAAAGAGGCCAGTTTCTGGGCTAATAATTCACTATTTCACAAAAACTGTTGGGAAAATTGGAAAATGGTAGGGCAAAAACTGGGCATAGACCAATATCTTACACCATATACCAAAATAAAGTCAAAATGGGTTCATGATTTAGGAGTAAAAGTTGATACTCTAAGTAATTTGGGAAAGCAAGGAATAGTTTACTTATCAGATTTGTGGAAAAGTAAAGAATTCATGACCCAACAAGAGATAGAGAGCATTACAAAATGTAAAATGGATAATTTTGATTATGTCAAATTGAAATGTTTTTGTACAAAAAAAGCCAATGCAACAAGAATTAGGAGGGAAGCAGAAAATTGGGAGAAAATCTTTGCAACTAGTATCTCTGATAAAGGCCTCATCTCTAAAATATACAGGGAGCTGAGCCAAATATATAGGAATACAAGCCATTCCCCAATTGAGAAATGGTCAAAGGATATGAACAGGCAGTTTTCAGAGGAAGAAATTAAAGCTATCTACAGGCATATGGAAAAATGCTCTGGATCGCTGCTGATTAGAGAAATGCAAATCAAAACAGCTCTTAGATACCACATCTCTCCTGTCAGATTGGCTAAAATAACAAATCTGGAGAATGATAAATGCTGGAAAGGATGTGGGGAAATTGGAACATTGTTGCATTGCTGGTGGAGTTGTGAGCTGATCCAGCCATTTTGGAGGGCAGTTTGAAACTATGCCCTAAGGGCTATAGAAATGTTCATACCCTTTGACCCAGCAATACCACTTCTAGGGTTGTATCCCAAAGAAATCATGCAAGCGGGAAAAGGACCCATATGTACAAGAATATTTATAGCGGCTCTCTTTGTGGTAGCCAAGAATTGGAAATCAAAGGGATGCCCATCAATTGGGGAATGGCTGAACAAACTGTGGTACATGAAGGTAATGGAATACTATTGTGCCATAAGAAAAGGGGATGATGCAGACTTCATAACAACCTGGAAAAACCTACACAACATAATGCTGAGTGAGCGGAGCAGAGTCAGGAGAACGTTGTGCACAGCCACAGATATATGGATTCCGTGAGGACCAACCCTGACATACTGCGCTTTTCTCAGCAACCTAAGGGGCAAGAACAACTCCAGGGGACTCACAATGGAGAATGCTATCTTCATCGAGACAAAGAACTGCGAAGTTTGAATACAGACTGAGGCACACTACATGCTCGCCTTTTCTGCTTCTCTTTTGTTTTTGTTTTTGGGTTTTTTTTTTTTTTGGTTCTGTTTCTTCTTTCTCATGATTCATTCCATTGGTCAAAATTCTTCTCCACGACTTGACTAGTGCATAAATTAATTCAATGCGAAGTTATACATGACAGTTATATGAGACTTCATGCCATCTTGGGGAGGGAGGGGGGAGGGAGGGGAGAAAAACTGGAACTCAAAACTATGTAGAACCGTGCGTGGTAAACTAAAAAAAAAAAAAAATGTGTATCTCACTAAACAAATTCAGAATTGTCATAGCATAGGCCAGGGCTGTGCAACCTTAGGTTTTTATTGAAACAACAGATAATATATTTTGATTTGCCATTTTAGTGAGAGCTCTTCGCTTACTAAAGCATTAATGTAAATTTCTATGCTTGTAGGTGGGCCACGTTTTGGACAGCCCTGGCATAGGCTATCGGGGGCTAGGATGCTGAATTCCTGAGGTCATGACTTAAGCCTCTATGAGACCTATTCGTTAAGAAGGGAATTGAAATTTTTTTGAGAAAGATGTGGTCTGAAAAAGATCACTTCCCATAGAGCCAGGTTTCCTAACTTTAATTATAATTGTTAATTAGCATTCTGCATCACCTTTCTCTATAGTGTAGATTGCATTGGGAAGAGGCATTTCTGTTGATCAACAGTGCATATATGTTTCAATCAGTTCAAGACTGATTAAAATAAAATTCTTTTTGTTATAAAAAAAAAAGTACACTGAGTGGCAAGACAAAAGTCAAGGTGACTAGTGATGGCCCGGGATGCAGTGGTCTTTGATGTCTGACCAAACTCTAAGCTCTCCACAGTGGCCAACTTCAGTCACCTTCATGTGGAACATGTTTTGCAACAAGGTGTTCTCATCCACTCATTCTGCCAGGGGAAATCTTTACATGCTTTGGGTCAACCTCTCCCTAACTCACCAACAGATGTGAGGCCTGTTGGTTACCCTCAACCTGCTTTAGTGCATCTGCCAAGATGGTTTCCTGAGGTGTGTACACTTCACATGCAACACTTTCCAAATTATTAATGTTCTGCTTCCTCATCACTACTGCTAATTTCTTTTTACATACTATCCTCATCTACTATGGAGGCAGGGAAGGGCAACTATTCCCTTAGGGATGCTGCATGACTCCTGAAACTGGTTTAGTTTCCAGGGGGAAGGGTGGAAAATAAGGAGAAGTTATATCTTCAAAAGTTTTATCCATAGTTCAACTATATCAATTTAACAGTAAGTGCTTTCCCCTGTTTCGTCCATTTCCTCTTTGCTTCCTCCATGCCTAGAACAGTAGCTGGCACAGTAACCACTTAAGAAATGCTCATTCATTCACTTATCTTTTTATTCCTCATTCCTTTCTTAGGTCTCCTTTTAATCTGTTATTTGCCTTTCATATTCTATTCTTTCTCCTCATTTTCCTCCCCCTCTTCCTTTTTGGCCTCCTCCTTTTTCTCCTCCCTCCTTTTCTCTTTCTTCTTTTATTTTTTCAGCCTATTTTTTTTCCTTTTGGCAGATTCCAAGTAGCTTCTTGCTCCCCTGCAGGAGCAGACCAGCCAATATTTGAATAAGGCTCCTTAGCTGCAGAAACACATGTGAGCATTTCTACAGAGAACTGGGTTCTTAAACCTAGCAGCAATGTTACCCACCAAAGGCAAGTCATGCGTCATCTCAAGTTATTATCTTCCTGACAAAACCAGTCATTTATTACCAGAGAACTGACTGATATATCAGTGACAAACAGCAAAATGACACTTTCCCTAACAGTGCCACCTTCCTAGGAAAGTAACTAGACTTTACTCTCTTCTATTACTTGCCAAGTTCTTTGGCTAAGATTTTAGTTAAGTCTGGCTGCTTATCCTGTCAGAAGATTTATGGCATATTTCATTTCAAACCCTCTCAGAAGCAATATTTTATTATTGAGATCTCTCTGTGCTTGATGATGCTCCTAGAGTATGACAGAGTTCTAAATCTGACACACTTCTCTCAAGCCCAAATCCTGTTGACAAATAATAGTGGTTGGGGTGGGGAAGGGGATACACAAGATAGTGTAGGGAGGGCAACATGTAACAGAAGCAATGCTACAATCTGACCAACTGAAGCAAGCTGTTCCTTGGGGGTTTGTTTATTAGCTATTTCCAAGGAAGAGGAATAAATGGTTTAGACACAAGTTTCACTCCTTATCTCCTTTTACATGAGTATTTCCTGGAAACAGCTAGCTTAGCCTGTAATCCTGTTCTTGTGATACCAGCTCCATTTATAGTACCATGCCTTGAGTGGTGTGTGTGAGGGGGCTCCATAAGGTAGTATTCATTGTCACAGCAGGAAATCTCGGGTGGAAGCCAATTCTCTAGATAGAAAGTAGGCTCAGTTCCTTCACTAAAAGGTATTTATGTGATTCTTTGCAAACTTTGTTTTTAACATTATACTATGGTCTTATTATCCTTGGGTTGATTAATTGCTAGAGGAATATGTTGAAAGGCAGAAATTTTGTGCATCAGAATAATAGCTATTGGAGAACGAATGGAGGGATACTTTGGCCTTACATTTAAGGCACGTTATTGCCCTCAACAGGGCAACTAGATGGCATAATGGATAGAACACTGAGCTTAGAACCAGGAAGACCCATGTCTCTGAGTTCAAATCTGGCCTCAGTCACATATTAGCTATGTGATTCTGGGAAAGTCACTTGGCCCTGTTTGCCTCATTTTTCTCATCTGTAAAATGAGATCGAGAAGGAAACGTCAAGCCACTCCAGGATCTTTGCCAAGAAAACCCCAAATGGGGTCACAAAGAGTTAGACATGACTGAAATGACTCAACAATGATAAACAATTACCCTTAAAGTCGTATGTTGGTTTATAGGATTTACAGCTAGAAGGGGATTTAAGCACAATGTAGTTCAAACTTCTCATACTGCAGATGAGGAAATCAAGGCCCAGAGATGGCATGTGAATGATTCAAGATCATTTAGGTAGGAAATAGCCATTCCAATGTTGGACCCTGGTCTTTTGACACTAAATCCTTTTGCTTTTCCTTTACAGTATCATGTCTACTATGAACTAAGTTTTGTTCTTGCAAGGTTTGACCATCAAGAAATCAACAAGCCCTTGAAAAGTATTTAATAGCTATGATTTGAGGAGCTTTTATAAGGAAAAGAGAGAAAGGCAGAAGTGACAGTCTAAGATTGTGTTGGGTTGAACTGTGTTGTGTTTTGCCATCTTCAAGGGTTAGAATACACAAGTGGCATGGTTTAATCAAAGGAGCTTGAAATTTTCAAGTGAGAGACATGAGTCCTCTTCCGAGTTCTGTCATCTAATAGCTGTGTGACTTTTGCCAAGTCCTAGGCCTCACCTTATAGAGGAAAGGACAATTGATTTGGTGCCAAAAGACCAGATCCAGTACTGAATCTGCTACTTCTTATCTACACGACCTAGAACAAATCACATTACAATGCTGGATTCCTCACTTAAAGAATGAGGAGTTTGGACTTAGCTTTTTCCATTATCTGGTTACCTCTCTTGTCACCATCTTGGGCTTCAGTCATTCTCAGCTTTATAAAGAATATGTTGGAATAAATAATCTCTAAGTGCCTTCCTAGCACCCAATCCCCTGATCCTATGATTTCTAAGGTCTTTAGAAAAAGTTCTAATGACTATAACTTTCCTTCAACATTGTTATTTATTCTACATGTTTTTGAAAAGGACCAATGGTTTCATCAATTTAAGGAGCTACTTTCAAAGAACCTCCTTTGCCAATGAAGATCAACAGTTTCTCTGCAACTCAAAAACTTAGAAAGTTGCCAGACCAACCCATTAAGAGACTGAATGACGAGGATTTGATCACATAGCCAATTGATAAGAGGGACTTAATATCAAGTCTTCCTGACTTCAAGACCAGATCCATTATATAACATTGACTCCCAGCTCCATGACAGTTGTATAGTTTTCTAACTATAGCCTTTAAGGTAACATTTAAAAAATGATTCTGTGGTATAATGTAGTATTATGGCAAACCACTAGGCTTTTGCGTGCCTCTGTTTTCTTGTCTATGCAATGGATATACCTTCTCTATCCCAACCCCATAGGGTTGATATAAGAATCTAAAGGGGCAAAGTATATGAATATACTTTGGTAACTTTACCAGTGCTTTACTTTCATGTTTACTTTCACGATTGCTTTATAATTCCCTGATCACCTAACTCCCAAGCTCTAAAGGGTTTCCAATGTAACCTTCAATGTCACACTTACCGTGGCCAAAAGGGAATCCAAACATTTATCTGAAAAGACAGCACCTGTAGAGAAGGAGGTACTGAGGAGCAGGCTGTTTTCTGAGAGACCAGTATGTATTCCACCAAGTTGCTCAATAAAATGAACGTTGGAAGAATATTCTGCAAGGCAAGTAGACAAAAAGAACATGAGAGGAGGCTAAGCTTAGGAAGAGAAGAATTGACTCAGGAGCACCAATGTCTACGTCATCCTTCTAAATGCAATCTACATCCCTTAATCCCTTTTGTTTGTATAAATGTATGTGTATGTGTGTGTGTGTGTGTGTGTGTGTGTGTGTGTGTGTGTGTGTATGCACACTCACACATATATGGGGGTAGCTTGGTGGTGCAGTGATTGTGTGCTGGGTTTGGAGTCAGGAAGACTCATCTTCCTGAGTTCAAATCTAGCCGCAGACACTTACTTAGTTGTTTGACCCTAGGCAAGTCACTTAACCTTGTTTGCCTCAGTTTCCTCATCTGTAAAATGAGCTAGAGAAGGAAATGGTAAACTACTCCAGTGTCTTTGCCAAGAAAACACCAAATGAAGTTACAAAGAGTCAGACATGACTGAAACAACTGAATAACAACACTCACATATATTTATATGTAAACACATGTGTATTTTATTCATATTTACATAAGTATATGCATGCACATTTATAAACTTATATGCAACACACAAACTTTCTTGTATGTTAATGTTTCTGGACTCTGAAGCACCAAAAGGTTTCCAGTCTAGCGCCCTCAATGCCCCTGGCTGTTTAGCTATGAACCACACTTCATTCCATACTCTCATGCCTGAAATCAGGCTTAGAAAACAACAGTCTATGTTTCGAGCACTGGACCAATTATAAAGCAGCTGAGAGAGAGATAGTCCTCTCAAGTTGGAGTAATTTGACAAGCATGGCCTGCTGTCAAAAGGTCTCTCATTTGCACTAGGCATTTTAGGCACTTCTGAAAACTGAATCATGAAAGGATGCTCTCTTCCTTTGGTCTCTCAATCAGTCCACCTTACAATATGCTCCCAATTAGCTTCTTTAGTTCGTATCTACCTGAGGAATAGGTCATGACACAAATGGAAATAAGAATAAAGGAAAAATTAAGAACTCCAGCAGTGAACAGCAAGAAAGTGCTTCTGTGATTAAGGGGTTTATGTGAGGAGAATGAATAGTAACAGATAATAAGCTTCTGAACTCTATCTAGGATTAGAATAGCCCAGACTCCCAGGACTTAAAGGGAATGCCATCATGATTCAGATGCACTTGGGGTTGGTATTACAGAATCACTGGCTAAGTCCTCCTCATTAATTTCTAGGACTGCCCAGAATAGCTTCAAAGCCCTACCCATTAAAGATCTTAATAATAATAACAATTATTAACATTTATATGGCACTTTAAAGTTTGCAAAGCACTTTATGTATACTATTTTCTTACTGTTATACCAGAAAATGGCATTGTGACCCCATGGATTTAGGTTATGGGTTTGATTCCAATTATATTCCCAGGCCTGATCCTGGGTAAAATTGTGAAGCAGTGGTTTGTTTTCCAAATTCCCACATCCCTCTTCTTGTCTTTTTTCTCTCATTTCCTTTTCTCTCCAATAATATTACCTCATCTTTAAACTCCACCCCAACCTCCATCAAGCTCCCAGTATTTTTAGATTGCCTAGGACTCCTATCATAGAATACATTCAAGAAACAGCATCATTCATCTCAGAAGTATTGAATTTTACTAAGAGAACCTCAATAAGTATAGACCAACAATTCAACCAAAGACACGAATCTTGAATAGCAGAATTTCAGGTCCTGGAGGACTTAGGTTAGAAGGGCTTTTGTAGGGAATGAGGCTCCTTTGAAGCACTCCTAAACTTCTTTCCATAAATGGTGACTTTTTCCAGCAACTGGGGTCTGCTCTATTATAAAGTCCCTATGTACAGAAAGATAAAAAGTTCTTTTTACTTGAAGCAGGAAAAGCCATACCATGCAGATGTTGACCTTATCTCACAACATCAGATTTATAATGGGCTTTTCCTAGATAATGTCACCAAAGTTCTAAAAGCTCACTTTGCCCCACTGCCTCCTTTCACATTCACAGCTTCTAGAGAGACCATGAATGTTTTCTATATAGGTTATGGTTCTTTGTCTGTAAATTACAAATAGAATCCTGGACTCAATGATATAATATAATCCTTGTTCCCATTAGCTATGTGAATACCACCTCCCCTTGAACCCCCCCACCCCACCAAAAACTTACTCAGTTCAGTAATGATGGGAACCCGTCTAAATTTTTCATCAAACGATTTGTGATGTGAGGTATTTCTGTTTTCTTTAAAAACACGAAGTAAAAAAGAGAAAAGCTGGTAAATGTGAGAACAATGACTCAAAGACTCTACAAGAATGTAATTGTGCTCTACTCACCTCAGCAGTTGACCTTAATATCCCCAAATCATAGTATTCTTTGCATTTAGATTTTTTCTTCTTTTTCCCTTAGCTGTCTCTATCTCTCTGTCTGTCTGTCTCTCTTTCTCTTTTATTGTTGCACCTTCTTTGTAAGGTGCATTTATTTAGTTTGCACTTCCAGGGGATAAAAATAAATGGCTCTCTGGGGATTCCTTTATTCACACCATAACAAACACATTATGTTTTGTTGAATGGAAGTGCTGGGTGGCCATTGTTTTGTCAGATAGGAGCCCACCCCCTCCCAAAGCCAATTTTCCTTCAAAACTTTTAATTCAGGATAGCTATGCCTAAGGATTTAAGGGTTAAATGAGCAAAAAATATGTTCCACTAATTCTGGAGAAGGAAATCTAGCTCTCTGGGAGAGGACTTGAATGGGACAAATATCATAAGTGGCTTCTGGAGATATCAGGTCACAGGACCAACTAGATGACAGAGCGCACATTTTCTTCAGTCTCTACTAAATCTCAAAAATCCTCCAAAGGGAAATTATGCACCAGAGGTAAAGCAATTGCAGTTGAATCTATAGGAAAAGAAAGTCAGAAAACTGGCTTTTTAACTGGCATATAAATAAACACTGCTGCCCTGAGGCTCTTACTCAATATCCCTCTCCCACCAACCTCTACCCTAGGGCAGAGCACATAAACTGACCCACAGGTTTGTATTTGGGACACATATAGGGATTATTCTTCTGCTACAGACTGTGAGAACATTCTTCCCCCTATCTATCCATACCTGCTTTAATAAACAACAAACATGGACTCTGCCAAGCCATGGGGAGGCAGAGGGGTGAGGCGGTGTTACTGGAGAAAATTGGGTTTCCTTCTGCCTGGGGCAACCTTTAAACTAGGGCACTCCAAAGCTGCAGACTCTACTCAGAATACCTACTCTGATCTTTCCCAAACCTACTTTAAAAAAAAAAAGAGCCAGCAACTGATTCAGCCCAACCAGAGAAGGAAAGAATAAGACAGGAGAACAGAATGGAGGCAAGGATTGTGAGAATGCTAGGTCTGAAGGAAAGGGAACTAAAGTCCAGCTGGGGGCCATTCCTGCTAACTCACCCCCAGGTGTTACTTAAGACAGGGACTGAGGTCAGTGAAAAGTAAGCCTCCAACATAGGAGAAATCTGAGGTAGCTTTTTAGTCCACTCCTAAGTTTTATACCTATCATCAAAGAGAAAGGAATCATAACATCAATGACTAGGGAATATAATGAAAAAAAGAGATAAAACAACCATAGATTTCAATAGGAATATTCAATTTAAATTTTAAAGTACAAGCAGATAAGTAAAACGAAAAGATCCTAAAACAAAGATGAGTATTAGCACTGCAAAAAAAATTATAAAATTCTCTAAATATATACTACTAGTCAATGGAAATTGAGCTAATTCAATGAAATACAGAATCCCATGGATTCCTAAGAGGATATGGAACAACAATAAGATACTCTAGTTCAAAAGAGAAATGAAAATTATAAAAGAACAATGTAGAAGGAAAAAAATATCAGAATCTACACCTTGCTGTAATATCAAATAAGTTGGGACTTTTCTACTGATTTAGAATGATAAATTAGTTAAGTGTCTTTGACTGAGCCTTACTAGGAGCAAAGCCCTAGGCCCAAACCCCTATCTACTAGGTGCTAAGCCTATGTGGGCATGAAGTCTTCAGGGTCCTAAGGGGAGTTGCTAAGACCAGAGCCAATAGAAGGAGCTTAAGTTCTGGTTGCTCAGATGATGTTAGATGATGTCCTAAGACTGTATAAAAAGAGAGAACAGAGCTATTTGCTTGAGGCATTTGCTCCTGGAGGCAGGGGACTCTGGGCAGCTGCTCCAAGAGCCTCCCTTCTCACCCAGATGTTGATGGTTTCTTGATAACTATGAATCATATTTGGTCTGTTTATAATGTATGTTTGTAATTTGTATTTGCTCTGAAGTTCAGGGTGCTGGCTTTTACCCCTGAACTAAGTGAATGGTATTTGTATGTTGGATTCAATTAAGATTGTTAACCCCTTAATGTTGCTTTCCTTAGTAAAGCAGATTAAAAGAACCCGTGTTGGCAGCATTCTTGTTGTTGGGCTTGTGTTGGTCTTTCACCCCCACAGCAGCTGGTAGCTAAATTGCTGCAACACTTGCACAGAAGAAATAATTATCAGGTAGAAAATTTGTTTCTCTAAAGAAATGAAAGAAAAAAACAACAGATTTAGAATAGAAATACACAACAATGAAGGAAATCTGGAGAAAAAAGAAAAAGTCAACAGTGTAAAAGAACACATTATCTCTACGTATAATAAAAAGAACAAAGAAATTTAAAGATCATAGATCTCCCAGGAGAACATGACAAAAACAAAACAACAACAAAAAAAAAAAACAAGCAAAGAAAAAGCTGAATGCAACAGTACAGAAAATAACATAAGAAAATTGTTCAAAACTTCTGAATACAGCAAACAAAATACTAATAAAAACAATCCACAAATTGCCTTTAGGAAATGAAACAAAAGCCTACACTTCAAACTGAAAGATACAAGGTGGTTCAATTTAACAATTTCTTCTAATAAAAAAGGGAATTTAATAATACATTCATTTGTATTCCCTGAAAAGCAGCAGAAGGGAACAGTAATATATTCCTAAAAGCAAAGGAGTGCAAGATGTAAGCCAAAATGACATCCCTTACAAACCTGAACCAAATTGCCAATGGAAAACAAACAAATAATAAATATTCAACAAAAGGAAGGCATGACAGACATTACCGCAATAGAGAAACAAAACAAAAGAGATGTCAGCAGGATATTGAACTTGCAAATACTACACAACAGAAACATAGGAAATGTAAATAAATATGAGAAAATCACAAATGATGAAATAAATCTTCCCATCTCTAGAGATTTTTTTAAATAGAAAAACTTGACCTATGGAGTTAAAAAGAGTGACTTTTTTGTGATTTTTTTTTTGTTTTAGTACAAAAGCAGGAGAGATAAAGATGAAGGCAGAATTTAAGGAAACATAAAATAAGATACTAAAGAAGCACATCTGAGACACCATGGCCTAGATCCTACAAATCATGAATGTACAACCTGTGCAACAGGTAAATTTTTTAAAAAGGCAGGAGTTGCAGTCATGCTTTCAGATAAGACAAAAATAAAAATTCACACTATAAACAAATAAACAAGGAAATTCATTATGCTTAAAGAAATCATTAGATATTATTGAATCAACATAAATATAAAATTTGTATGTTCTAAAATACATAGCATCAAATTCATGAATAATCAGCCAAACTACAAAAAGATATAGATAATACAAGTATAACAGGAAACTTTAA
This sequence comes from Trichosurus vulpecula, assembly GCF_011100635.1. Lineage (NCBI taxonomy): Eukaryota > Metazoa > Chordata > Mammalia > Diprotodontia > Phalangeridae > Trichosurus > Trichosurus vulpecula. The sequence continues at coordinate 307,744,644 of NC_050575.1, forward strand.
TGTTCCCCTCTCAGAGATAAACAAATCTAACAGAAAAATAATCAAAAAGGAAAATGTTGAATTTGACTTATTGTAGAATTTAAGGCTAAATGATGTATGCAACCTTCTGAATATAGCCACTAAAGAACACACTTATTTCACAACAAGACTTGATAATTTAACAAATATAGGCCATTTATTGGGGAACAGAGCAATTACAGAAAAATGTAACATTAAACACATCATGACAGGTCATAATTCAATGAAATAATAATCAAATCAGGATTATCTCAACGCACAAAAAAGATGACAAGGTCCTAATACTCCCTGCAAATTATAGGCATAAAGATTTTTTTTAAATTAAAATGAAACTCATCTATCTAAAAATAAAAGTTAGTATTATATGTAGTGGAGGAAAATTAGAAGCTTTCCCAATAGAGTGAGTCAAAGACATCCCCTTTCTCCTCAATTATTTTGTATGGTTGTAGAAATTCTATTAATAGGAAATTCTATTAATAGGAAAATGAAAAAAATTAATTTGTAAATATAGGTGAAGATGAAACAAAACACAATCACAGGATGATTTAGTTAGAAAGTTTTAGGGAACTAGCAATGAACCTAACTGTGATAATAACTTCAGGAAAGTTACAGCCTCCAAAATAAATGTATAAAAATAAGCCACATTTCTAATAATAAAATCCAGGAGATAATAAAGGCAAATGTAAGTACCATTCAAAATAACTACAAAATACATATAATATTTTAGAGTTAATTTACCAAAACATAATCAATGTCAATAAAGATTCTATGAGAAATACATTCTTGAAGACATAAGAAAAAAATAATTAGAATAGAGAATATTCAGTGCTCATGGATGGGCTATGCCAATGTAACAAAGATGATGATATAATGAAACTTAATTTACATATTTGGTCTTCTGCCAATGAAAATAATAGAGGATATTTTACGGAACAGATATAATAAAAACAGAATTCATTTGGAATAACAAAAGACCTAGAATATTAAGTGAGAAATTACAAAAGATAAAAATGAAGAGACAATTTTCAGATGTCATTCTACATTAAAGGCAGCAATAATCAAATCCATTTGGTACTCATTAAATATAGATGAGTACATCAGTAGAATATAATAAAAAAGATGAATCATAAATAAATTCATAATTCAGTGTTTGATAAATCTGTAAATATAAATTACTTAGGGAAAAACTGCCTATTTGGTAAGAACTATTTGGAAAACTGAAAAAGAACTTCAAAAATTTAAGGTTAATATATTATATAATTTTCCACAATAAATTCAAAATAGATATCTTACCTGAATATTGAAGATCATGATATTAACAAATAATAAAAAAGGGAGAAGCAAATCATACACCTTCCATAGCTATGGATAGAGAAATTCCTAACCAAGCAAGGGAAAGATACAATTATGGAAAGATACTGTGACTGGATCACAATTTGATTGACCTTCTGATTAAAACTAAACAAATATTTTCATTACTTCTGTCTCAAAATCAAAGGAACAGGGGGATATGACTATAAAATGAAGTCTAGTGAAGAAAATATACCAGTCCCCTTTAGAGGTCCTCCAAAGATTCAAGGACTGGGATGGGTCTAGAGTGAGATGTCTTAATCCAATTTTGAGAGTCTATAAGCCAGAGTAGCTGAATCCTGCTTGAAGGCTATATCTGGTATGTATATAGTTTACATGTTGTTTTCTCCAGTAAAATATAAGCTCTTTGAAGGCAGTAGTTATGCTTTTTGTCCTTTTTTGCCTTTCCAGTGCTTAACATAGTGTCTGGCACAGAGTAAAGTTGTTTTGTTTTAACAATTTTTTTTTTAATTTTTGAGTTCCAAACTTTCTCTTTCCCTGCCACATCCATAGAGAAGGCAAGAAATACGGCATCAATTATACATGCAAAATCATGCAAAATATATTTCCACGTTAGCCATCTTACAAAAATGTAAAGCAAGAAATATAAAGAAAATGGAAAATGAAAAAAGTATGTTACAATCTACACTTAGAGTTCATCGATTCTCTATCTAGAGGTGGACAGCATTTTCATGATGGGTCCTTTTGAATTGTCTTGGATTATTTTATTCATCAGAGTATCTAAGTCTTTCACAGTTGATCATTGTTAAAATATTGATGTTATTACATACACTATTTTCCTGGTTCTGCTCATATCACTTTGTATCAGTTTGTGTAAGTTTTTTTTAGGTTTTTCTGAAATCATCCTGCTCATCATTTCTTTTTTAAAAATTAATTGATTGATTGATTTATTGATGGATTTTTAGTTTTCAATATTCACTTTTATAAGATTTTGAGTTCCAAATTTTCCCCCTCTCCTCTCCTCCTCCCCAAGACAGCATGCAAATTGATATAGGCTATGCATGTACAATCATATTAAACATATTTCCACATTAGTCATGTTGTGAAAGAAGAATCAGAGCAAAAGGAAAAATCATGAGAAAGAAAAAAAAGAGAAAATAATATGCTTTGATTTGTATTCAGAGTCCATAGTTCTTTCCCTGGATGTGGACAGCACCTTCCATCATGAGTCCTTGGAAATGTCCTAGATCACTCCACTGCTGAGAAGAGCCAGGTTTAACAAAGTCTGTCATTGCACAATGTTGTCACTATGTACAATGTTCTCCCGGTTCTGCTCACTTCACTCAGCATCAGTTCATGTAAGACTTTCTAATGTTTTCTAAAATTCACCTACTCACCATTTTTTAATGAAACAGTAGTATTCCATTCATATACCAAAAGTTGTTCAGCCATTCCCCAACTGATGGGCATCCCTCAATTTCCAAATTTTTGCTATCACCTAAAGAGCTGCTATAAATATTTTTGTCCATGTGGGTCCTTTCCCCTTTTTTATGATCTCTTTTCAATGCCAACCTAGTAGTGGTATTGCTGGATCATAGGGTATGTGCAGTTTTATAGCCCTTCAGGCATTGTTCCAAATAGCTCTCGGGAATGGTTGGAGCAGTTCACAACTCCAATTGCAGTGTTGCAATTTTCCCATATCTTCTCCAGCATTTATCATTTTCCTGTTTTGCTATGTTAGCAATTCTGATAGGTATGATGTGGTACCTCAGAGTTGTTTTAATTTGCGTTTATCTAATTAATAGTGATTTAGAGCATTTTTTCATATGACTATAGATAGCTTTAATTTTTTTCATTTGAAAACCACCTGTTCGTATCCTTTGGCCATTTATCAATTAAGGAATGATTAGTATTTTTATAAAATTGCATCAGTTTTCTATATATTTTAGAAATGAGTAATTTATCTGCTGCTCATCATTTCTTAAAGCACAATAGCATTCCATTACAATCATATACCAAAACTTATTTAACCCTTTTCCAATTGATGGGCATTCCCTCAATTTCCAATTCTTTGCTACTACAAAAGTGTTGCTATAAATATTTCTGTACATACAAAACATTCCCCCCTTTTTTATTTCTTTGGGACCAAGATCTAGTAGTGGTGTGGCTGGGTAAAAGGATATGCACAGTTTTAAAGCCCTTTGGACATAGTTTGAAATTATTCTCCAGAATGATTGGACTAGTTCACAACTCTACTAATAATACATTAATATACTCCACCCCGCCCCCCATAAATACAATTCTCCTCCAGGACTTATGTAGTATTAATCTGATCAAAGATCTTCCCCACCCACTCAATAGGGCTCAAGTAGGCCTAGGTGGGAAGGCCTGATTATATCTTTGTTCATAAGTAGGCCCCAAACCCCTACTTACTAGGTGCTAAGTTGATGTGGGGTGAGAAGCCTTCAGGACCCTAAGGGGAGTTGGTAAGAGCAGATCCAATGGTATGTTACCTGAGTTCTAGTCAATCAGATGACTTTCTAGTCAATTAGATAAAAAGAGAGCCCAGAACTGGGAACAACACAACAAAACTGGGAGTAGCAGGGCTGAGAGAGGTAGGATTCAGAAGTAGCCTAGAGTGCAGAGCGGAGAGCGCTAAACAAGAGAGAGTTGTGGAGATCAAGGAAATTGGAGTCAGCAGAGCTGCAGGAGAGTGCTGAGCAGAGAGTTAGGATTCCTGAGTAATCTTTTTATAGGGAGGCCCCAGCATTGAGGGGAAGCTACACTGTGGTTTGGTTCTTTGCTATAATATTTTGTTATAGTTTCCTTGTTACTATAGTGAGGTGGGTGTATTGGTTTTGGAATATTATTGCTATGACATCAAATTGGGGGCATTGGTCCTTGAATCTGATCCTCTGGAGTCTAAATAAATGTTATACTTCCTCTGCCTTCTTAGAGAATTCTATATACTTCGCAATTCTGAACCATTCAGGCATGTTGATGGTCCTCTCTGAGGTCATGAATTTTGCCTTACTGCTATAACTTATTATTTTCCTTTTCTTTGTTATGTTAGCCAATCTTATAGGTATGAGATGGTATCTCAGAGTTGTTTTAATTTGCATTTCTCTAATCAATCTCTAGGGATTTGGTGCATTTCTCAAATGACTTTTTTTTTCCTGAAAACTTCCTGTTCATATCCCTTGATCATTCATCAATTGGAGAATGAATCTTATTTTTCATAAATTTGGCTCAATTCTGTGTATTTTTGAGAAATGAGGCCTTTATCAGAGAAACTTGCTGTAATTTCCACCCCCACCCTCCCACTCCCACTTTCTTGTTTTCTTTCTTATTTTGATTACATTGCTTTGGTTTTTAGTTTCATGTAATAAAAATTATCCATTTTACTTTCCTAACCCATTCTATCTCTTGAAATCTTACCTTACACATAGATTTGATGGGCAAACTTTCCCATACTCCACTAATTTACCTTTATGTCCAAAATGTTTATTGATTTTGACCTTATTTTGGTATATGATGTGAGATGTTGGTGTATGTCTATTTTCTGCTAAACCACTTTCCAGTTTTCCCGGCAATTTTTGTCAAATGGTGATTTCTTGCCATGAAAGCTTGGATTTTGGGTTTTATAAAAAAAACAAAATTACTATTAGTCATTTACTACTGTGTATTGTATATCTAATCTATTCCACTGATCCACCACTTTATTTCCTAGTGAGTATTAGATTGTTTTGATGATCATTGTTGCTGTTGTTCAGTCTGACTTTTTGTGTCTCCATGGATGTTGCCACATCAGGTGCTTATATCCTCTACTATCTCCCAAAGTCTGTCCATATTTGTTGCTTCTATGGCACCATCCATTTCATCTTCTGCTATCCCTTTCTCTCTTTGCCTTTAGTCTTTCCCAAAATCAATTTTCTATTGAGTTTTGTCTTCTTATATGGTCAAAGTATTTAAGCTTCAGTATTTGTCCTTCCAATGAGTCGTCTGAATTAAATTCTTTAAGTCATGACTGATTTGATTTCTTAGCTCTCCAAGGAACTCTCAAAAGTCTCCTCCAAAATCACAATTCAATAGCAATGATTCTGTGGTGCTTAGCTGTCCTTATAGTCCAACTATCATAGCCATATGTTACCACTGGAAAAACAATAGTTTTGACCATACAGACTACTGTGAGTAAGGTGATATCTCTCACTTTTTGGTATGCTATCCAGATTTCTGTGGTTTTCCTTCCAAGGAACAAGCATCTTTTAATTTCATGGCTTCACTCTCTGTTTCCAGTGATGTTTTAGCCTAAGAATATAAAATCTAACACTGCCTCCATTTCTTCTCATTCTGTTTGCCAGGAAGTGGTGGGACTAGTTGCCAAAATTTTTTTATATTAAGTTTCAAGCCATTTTTACACTCTCCTCTTTTACCCTCATCAAGAAGCTATTTAAATCTTCTTCACCTTAATGCATCAGACTGGTATTTTCTGCACATATGAGATTGTTGATGTATCTCTACAACCATAATTCCAGGTTTTGATTCATTCAGCCTGGCATTTCTCATTATATACTCTGCATGTAAGTTAAATAAATAAGGGGACAATATACAGCCTTGTTGTACTCTTTTCCAGTCTTAAATCAATCAGTTATTCCATGTTTGGTTCTAACTATTGGTTCTTGACCTGTGTACAGGTTCCTCAGGAGATGAGATGATCTAGTACTCTCATCTCTTTGAGGACCTGCCACATTATTTTTGTGAAAGGTTTTAGTTTAGTCAGTGAAACAGAAGTAGATGTATTAATGGATCTCCTTTGTTTTCTCCATAATCCAGTGAATGTTGGCAATATGGTTTCTAGTTCCTCTGCCTCTTTGAAAACCTCTGGTGATTCTCAGTTCACGTATTGCTGACACCTAGCTTGCAGAATCTTAAGCATAACTTAGCTGACATGTGAAATGAGTGCAATTGTTTAGGAATCTGAATATTCTTGGCATTGCTCTTCTTTAAGATTGGGATGTAAACTGATCTTTTCCAATCCAGTGGGCACCATTGAATTTTCCAAATTTGCTGGCATATTGAGTACAACACTTTAACAGCATCATCTTTTAGGATTTTAAAGAGGTCAGCTGGAATTCCATCACTTCCACTCATCTTGTTAGAGATGCCTCCTAAGACCCACTTGATGTCATTCTCCAGGATGCTTAGCTCTAGATTAGTAATAACACTGTCTTGGTTATCAGTGATGTTAAGATCTTTCTTGTATAGTTCTTTTGTATATATACTCTTGCCACCTTTTAATATCTCCTACTTCTGTTAAGTCCCATTTTTTCTTTTATCATGCTCATTTTTCCATGAAAAGTTCTCTTGATATCTCTAATTTTCTTGAAGAGATGTTTTGTCTTTCCCAGTCTATTGTTTTCTCCTATTTCTTTGCATTGCTTATTCAAGAAAACCTTATCTCTTTTGGCTATTCCATGGGATTCTGTACTCAGTTGGATATGTTTTTCCTTTTCTCCTTTACTTTTCACTTTCCTATTTTCCTCAGCTAGTTATACAGTCTCATCAGACAAACATTTTGCTTTTTTGCTCTTCTTTTTCTTTGGAATGTTTTTGTCATTGCCTCCTGTCTACTATTGCAACCTTTTGTTCATAGTTTTTCAGGAACTATCTACTAGATCTAATCCATTAAATCTATTGTATTTCACATTCATAAGGGATGTTATTCATATGCAGTATTTTCATATTTTGTCTCATTGTTGTCATCCTCTTGAATCAAATTTTTGATGGTTTCTATGATTTGCTTTTTGACCCTCTCATTCTTTGGAATTAGATTATTTATTTTCCAATTAATTTTTAATTTATGCTTCCATGGCCCTTTATTGAATGTAATTTATATTGCATTATGGTCTGAAAGGGGTGCATTTAATGTTTCTGCTTTTCTGCATTTGTGATGTTTTCATACTCTAATACATGGTCAATTCTTATAAAATGCAGGTACAGCAGAGAAAAAGGTATACTCCTTTCCATTCCAATTTATTTTTTCCAGTAGTCTATCATATATAACTTTTCAAAGATTCTCCTTAATCTCTTTGTAATTTATTTTAATGTTAGATTTATTCTAGCTGTAAGTGGGGAAAGTTGAGGTCCCTCACTCTTATGGTTTAATGTCTGTTTCCTCTTGTATGTCACTTAACTGTTCCTTCAAGAATTTAGATGCTATGCTATTTAGTGCATATATGTTTAGCATTGATATTACTTAATTTTCATGGTATCTTTTCACAACATATAGTTTCACTGCTTATATATTTAAAATAGCTCTATTTTTGCTTTTGGTTTTTCTGAGATCATGATTGTTATCCTAATCTTTAAATCTCTGATTTACCCTGTGATTCTAGGATATAAGGGAAATTTTCCTTTATAATTTCTTGAAATATGATTATCCAGGCTCTTTCTTTGATCATAGTTTTCTGGTAGTACAATAATTATTAAATTATCCCTCCTTGTCCAGCCAGTTGTACTTTCCCAACGAGATATTTCATATTTTATACTTTTTTTCATTCTTTTTACTATTTTATTATTTCTTGATGTTTTATGGAGTCATTAATTTACACTTGCTACATTTTAATTTTTAAGAAATTATTCTTTTTACAGGGAACTGAGCCAAATTTAAAGGAATACAAGTCATTCCCCAATTGATAAATGGTCAAAGGATATGAACAGGCAGTTTTCAGAGGAAGAAATTAAAGATATCTATAGGCATATGAAATAATGCTCTAAATCACTACTGATTAGAGAAATGCAAATCACAACAACTCTTAAGTACCACATTTCTCCTGTTAGATTGGCTAACATGACAAAACAGGAAAATGATAAATGCTGGAGAGGATGTGGGAAAATTGGAATGCTGTTACATTGATGGTGGAGTTGTAAACTGATCCAGCCAGTCTGGAGAGCACTTTGGAACTATGCCCAAAGGGCTATAAAAATGTGCTTACCCTTTGACCCAGCAATATCACTTGTAGGGCTGTATCCCAAAGAGATCACACAAATGGGAAAGGGACCCATATGTACAAAAATATTTATAGTGGCTCTTTTTCTGGTAGCAAACAATTGGAAATCAAGGGAATGCCCATCAATTGGGGAATGGCTGAACAAGTTGTGGTATATGAATGTAATGGAATACTATTGTGCTATAAGAAATGGGGAAGATGCAGACTTCATAATAACCTGGAAAAACCTACATGATATAATGCTGAATGAGCAGAGCAGAACCAGGAGAATATTATACAGAACCACAGATATGTTGATTCTGTGATGACTAACCTTGATAGACTTGGCTCTTCTCAGCCATACAAGGTTTAAATATAACTCCAAAGAACTCATGATGGAGAGAGCTATCTACATCCAGAGAAAGAACTGTGGAGTCTGAGTGGATTGAGGCAAACTATTTGCTCTCCTTTTTTTTCTTTTGTTTTTTTCTTTTTTGTTTTTGTTTCTTTTTTCTCATGATTCATTCCATTGGTCATACCTCTTCTTTACAGCTTGACTATTGTGTAAATAAGTTTAATGTGAAGTTATATGTAGAAGATATATTGGATTCCATGCCATCTTGGGGAGGGAGGGGGTAGGGGAGGGTAAGAAAACCTGGAACTCAAAATCATGTGGAACTGAGTGTTGTAAACTAAAAATAAAAAATCTTAATTTTTTTAAAAAATTACTTTTTCCTATTAAAAACATTAGAGAGCATAGGAATAAATGGAGCTCTCCTTACAATGATAAGCAGTATCTGTCTAAAACCATCAGCAAACATTATTTACGATGGGGGTAAGCTAGAACCCTTCTCAATAAGATCAGAGTTGAAGGAAGGATGCCCATTATCATTACTATGATTCGATATTGAATTAGCAGCGTTAGTTACAGCAATAAAAGACAAAAAAGGAATAGAAAGAATTAGAATAGGCAATGAGGAAACAAAGCTATCACTCTTTGCAGATGATATGATGGTATGCTTGGAGAATCCTTGAGAAGCCACTAAAAAACCCATATGAAATAACAACTTTAGCAAAGTTCCAGAATATAAAATAAACCCACATAAATCATCAGCATTTCTATATATATTACCAAAATGTTCAGCAGAAGAGAAAGAAAGATAAAGCCCACTTAAAATAACTGTAGAGAATATCAAATACTTGGGAATCTACCTGCCAGGAGGAACCCAGGAACTATTCAAACACAATTATGGGACACATTTCAAACAAATATTGTCAGGTCTAAACAACTGGAAAAATATTAACTGCTCATGTGTTGGCTGAGCCAATATAAAAAAAATATCAATTCTACCTAATTTAGTGCCATAACAATCAAATTACCAATAACTTATTTTATAAAACTAGAAAAAAAAACAATAAAATTCATCCAAAAGAAGAAAAGGTCAAGAATATCAAAGGAATTAATGGAAAAAATGTGAAGGAAGGTGATATAGTTGTACCACATCTTAAACTATATTTTAAAATGGTAATCATTGGAACAATATGGTAAAGACTGGTTAAGAAATAGAATGGTGGATCAGTGGGATAGACTAGGCACACAAGAAACAATACTAAATGACTATAGTAATCTAGTATCTGATAAAACCAAAGACCCAGGCTTTTGGGACAGGAACTCACTATTTGACAAAAACTTTTGGGAAAACTGGAAAATAGTATGGCAGAAACTAGGTATAGAACAACAGCTTACACCCTATACCAAGACAATGCCAAAATGCGTACACGGCTTAAACATAAAGGGTGATATGATAAACAAATTAGATGAGCAAGAAATAGTTTACCTGTGAGATCTATGGAGAAGGGAAGAACTTATGAAAAGAGATAAGAACATTATGAGATATGAAATGGTTAATTTTGATTATGTTAAATTAAAAAGATTTTGCACAAACAAAACCAATGCAACCAAGGTTAGAAGGAAAGCAGAAAGCTAGAAAACAATTTTTAGAGGAGGAATTTGCTATAAAGGCTTCATTTCTCAAATATGTAAAGAAATGAGTCAAACTTATAAGAATATGACTCATTCCCCAATTGCTAAATGGTCAAAGCATATGAACAATCAGTTTTAGGATGAAGAAATAAAAGCTATTTACAGTCATAAAAGTGCTCTAAATCATTATTGAGTAGAGAAATGTAAATTAAAACAACTCTGAGGTGCCACCTTAAACCTATAAAATTGTCTAATATGACAGAAAAATAAAATGGTAAATGTTGCAGAGGATGTTGGAAAATTGGGACAATAATGCATTGTTGGTAGAGTTTTGAATTCATCTAACCATTTTGGAGAGCAATTTGGAGTTATGCACAAATGGCTGTAAAACTGGGTATACTCTCTGATCCAGCAATACTACTACTAGGTCAGTATCCCAAAGAGCTTTTTTTTTTTAAATAAAAGGACCTGTTTCTACAGAAATATTTGTAGCAACTCTTTTGGACTTGGCAAAGAGTTGTATATTCAAGGGAATGTCCATTAATTGGAGAATGTCTGAACAAGGTGTAGTAGGTGATTGTACTTGAATATTATTGTGCTATAAGAAATGATGAGCAGGATGATTTCAGAAAAACCTGGAAAGACTTACACAAACTGATGCAATGTAGAGTGAGCAGAATCAGGAGAACATTTTACACAGTAAGAACAATATTGTATGATGATCAACTGTGAATGACAGCTATTTTCAGCAATACAATGATCAATACAGTTCCAAGGGACTCACTATGTATAGTGCTATCCACAGCCAGAGAAAGAACTAATGGAGTCTGAATGAAGATGAAAGCATGCTATTTTTCATTATTTGCATGTTTTTTTCTTTTGTTTTGTTTTTTGGGTCTGTATACTTTTTTTACAATATGACTAATATGAAAACATATTTTGCATGATTGCACATGTATAACCTATATCCAACTGCTTACTGTCTCAGAAGGGGGGATAGAGGGAGCAGAGAAGGAATAGAGAGAATTTGAAATTCCAAACTTTTAAAAATCAATGTTAAAAATTATCTTTACCTGTAAAATAAAATATTATTAAATATAAAAAATGAAAAAATAAAAAAAGTTATTCTCAGAGCTCTTGTGCCTCTTTTTACTGTTTGACCAATTCTGTTTTTTTAAGGAGTTAGTTTAATTAGTGAAGATTTGTACCTATTTTTCCATGTGACCAATTTTGTTTTTTTTTAATATTTGTTTTTAATTTATTTAATATATTTAATTTTCAGCATTGATTTTCACAAAAGTTTGAATTACAAATTTTTCCCCCATTTCTACCCTCCCCCCACTCCAAGATGGCGTATATTCTGGTTGCCCTGTTTCCCAGTCAGCCCTCTCATCTGTCACCCCACTCCCCTCCCATCCCCCTTTCCCTTCTTCTCTTGTAGGGAAAGATAAATTTCTATGCCCCATTGCCTGTGTATCTTATTTCCTAGTTACATGCAAAAACTTTTTTTGTCATCATTGTTTGTGAACATCTGTTTTTAAAACTTTGAGTTCCAAATTCTCTCCCCTCTTCCCTCCCCACCCACCCTCCCAAAGAAGGCAAGCAATTCAACATAGGCCACATGCGTATCATTATGTAAAACCCTTCCACAAGACTCATGTTGTGAAAGATTATTTTCTCCCTTGACCCTGTCCCTTTTCGAAAATGTTTGTTTTTGATTACTTCCTCCCCCTGTCTGTCCTCCCTTTGATCATTCCCCCCATTTTTATCTTCTTCCTCCTTCTTTCCTGTGGGGTAAGATACCCGATTGAGTGTGTATGGTATTCCCTCCTCAGGTCAAATCCGATGAGAGCAAGATTTACTCATTCCCCCTCACCTGGCCCCTCTTCCCTTCCTACAGAACCACTTTTTCTTCCAACTTTTATGTGAGATAATTTAACCCATTCTATCTCTCCCTTTCTCCCTCTCTCAATATATTCCTCTCATCCCTTAAATTGATTTTATTTTTTTAGATTTCATCCCTTCATATTCAACTCACCCTGTGCCCTTTGTGTGTGTGTGTGTGTATATATATATATACATATATATATATATATATACATATATATACCTACATAGACATATATACATAGACACATACATATGTATACATGTATACACCCATATATGTATGCATATTCCTTTCATCTACTTTGATATTGAGGTCTCATGAATCATACACATCATCTTTCTATGTAGGAATGTAAACAAAACAGTTCAACTTTAGTAAGTCCCTTATGATTTCTCTTTCTTGTTTACCTTTTCATGCTTCTTTTGATTCTTGTGTTTGAAAGTCAGATTTTCTATTCAGCTCTGGTCTTTTCACTGAGAAAGCTTGAAAGTCCTCTATTTTATTGAAAATCCATATTTTGCCTTGGAGCACGATACTCAGTTTTGCTGGGTAGGTGATTCTTGGTTTTAATCCTAGCTCCATTGACCTCCGTAATATCATATTCCAAGCCCTTCAGTCCCTTAATGTGGAAGCTGTCAGATCCTGTGTTATCCTGATTCTTTTTCCACAATATTCAAATTGTTTCTTTCTGGCTGCTTGCAGTATTTTCTCCTTGACCTGGGAGCTCTGGAATTTGGCAGCAGTGTTCCTAGGAGTTTTCTTTTTGGGATCTATTTGAGGAGGCGATCGGTGGATCCTTTCAATTTCTATTTTGCCCTGTGGCTCTAGAATATCAGGGCAGTTCTCCTTGATAATTTCTTGAAAGATGATATCTAGGTTCTTTTTTTTTTAATTTAAATTTATTTATTTGACATATGTAGTTTTCAGCATTGATTTTCACAATAGTTTGAATTACAAATTTTCTCCCCATTTCTACCCTCCCCCCCCACTCCAAGATGGCGTATATTCTGGTTGCCCTGTTCCCCAGTCAGCCCTCCCCTCTATCACCCCCCTCCCCTCTCATCTCCTTTTCCCTTCCTTTCTTGTAGGGCAAGATAAATTTCTACGCCCCATTGCCTGTGTATCTTATTTTTTAATTGCATGCAAAAACTTTTTTTTGTCTGTTTTTGAACATCTGATTTTAAAAATTTGAGTTCCAAATTCTCTCCCCTCTTCCCTTCCCACCCACCCTCCCTAAGAAGTCGAGCAATTCAACATAGGCCACATGTGTATCATTATGTATAACCCTTCCATAATACTCATGTTGTGAAAGACTAACTACATTTTGCTCCTTCCCAACCCATCCCGCTTTATTGAATTTTCTCCCTTGACCCTGTCCCCTTTCCAAAGTGTTTGTTTTTGATTACCTTCACCCCCATCTGCCCTCCCCTCCATCACCCCCCCTTTTATTTTTTTTTCTTCCTCCCTCTTCTTTCCTGTGGGGTAAGATACACAACTGAGTATGTATGGTATTCCCTCCTCAGGCCAAATCTGATGAGAGCAAGGTTCACTCATTCCCCCCTCACCTGCCCTCTCCCCTCCTCCCACAGAACTGCTTCCTCTTGCCACCTTTATGTGAGATAATCCACCCCATTCTATCTCTCCCTATCTCCCTCTCTCAGTATGATGCTCTCTCATCCCTTAATTTCATTTTATTTCTTTTAGATATCTTCCCTTCATCTTCAACTCACCCTGTGTCACACATATATATATACACATAGATATATATATATACATACACATTCACTTATATATATATATACATAAACATATATACATATATATATATATATATATGCATATTCCCTTCAGCTACACTAATACTGAGGTCTCATGAATCATCCATGTCCTCTTTCTATGTAGGAATGTAAACAAAACAGTTCAACTTTAGTAAGTCCCTTGCAATTTCTGTTTCTTGATTACCTTTTCATGCTTCTCTTGATTCTTATGTTTGAAAGTCAAATTTTCTATTCAGTTCTGGTCTTTTCACTGAGAAAGCTTGAAAGTCCTCTATTTTATTGAAAATCCATATTTTGCCTTGGAGCATGATACTCAGTTTTGCTGGGTAGGTGATTCTAGGTTTTAATCCTAGCTCCATTGACCTCCGGAATATCGCATTCCAAGCCCTTCGATCTCTTAATGTGGAAGCTGCCAGATTCTGGGTTATTCTGATTGGGTTTCCACAATACTCAAATTGTTTCTTTCTGGCTGCTTGCAGCATTTTCTCCTTGATCTGGGAGCTCTGGAATTTGGCAACAATATTCCTAGGAGATTTCTTTTTGGGATCTATTTGAGGAGGCGATCGATGGATTCTTTCAATTTCTATTTGGCCCTGTGGCTCTAGAATATCAGGGCAGTTCTCCTTCATAATTTCTTGAAAGATGATATCTAGGCTCTTTTTTTGATCATGGCTTTCAGGTAGTCCAATAATTTTTAAATTATCTCTCCTGATCTATTTTCCAGGTCAGTGGTTTTTCCAAGGAGATATTTCACATTGTCTTCCATTTTTTCATTCCTTTGGTTCTGTTTTATAATATCCTGGTTTCTCATAAAGTCACTAGCTTCCACTTGCTCCAATCTCATTTTTAAAGTAGTATTTTCTTCAGTGGTCTTTTGGACCTCCTTTTCCATTTGGCTAATTCAGCCTTTCAAGGCATTCTTCTCCTCATTGGCTTTTTGGAGCTCTTTTGCCATTTGAGTTAATCTGTTTTTTAAGGTGTTGTTTTCTTCAATGTATTTTTCAGTATTTTTTTGGGTCTCCTTTAGCAAGTCATTGACTTGTTTTTCATGGTTTTCTCGCATCCTTCTCATTTCTCTTCCCAATTTTTCCTCTACTTCTCTAACTTGCTTTTCCAAATCTTTTTTGAGCTCTTCCATGGCCTGGGACCAGTTCCTGTTTTTCTTGGAGGTTTCTGTTGTAGGCTCTTTGACTTTATTAATTTCTTCTGTCTGTATGTTTTGGTCTTCTTTGTCAGCAAAGAAAGAATGCAGAGTCTGAGACTGAATCTCGGTGGGTTTTCCCTGCCTGGCCATAATCCCAGCCAACTAACTTGACCTTTGAGTTTTTCAGTGGGGTATGACTGCTTGTAGACTACAGAGTTCTATGTTCCATGTTTCGGGGGGAGGTGCCAGCTCTGCCGCACCAGCACTGCTCCTTCCCCAAGGACCCCCAACCTGAACTGGGCTCAGATCTTTGGCAGGCTGTGCACCCCTGCTCTGATCCGCCACTTAATTCCTCCCACCAGGTGGGCCTGGAGCCGGAAGCAGCAGCAACCGTAGCTGCCCCACCTCCGCTGCCCCCGGGGCTGGAAGCCTAACCGTGAACTCCTTCCACTCCCGCAGCTTTTCCCACTAACCTTCTCAGCAGTCTTTGGTGTTTGTGGGTTGAGAAGTCTCGTAACTGCCGCAGCTCACTGAATCAGGGCGCTAGGGCCCCCTCCGCCCCGCTTCTGGTCTGGATGGTCCAAGTCGCTCAGGCTGGGCTTTACTCCACTCCGTTCCCAGGTCCCAGCTCCGTGTGGGATAGACCTCACCCAGAGACCATCCAGGCTGTCCTGGGCTGGAGCCCTGCTTCCCTCTGCTGTTCTGTGGGTTCTGCCGTTCTAGAATTGGTTCAGAGCCATTTTTTATAGGTTTTTGGAGGGGCTTGGCAGGGAGCTCAGGCTGGTCCCTGCTTTCCAGCCGCCATCTTGGCTCCACCTCCGGAAGTCCAATTTTGGTTTTTAAGGTGCTCTTTTTTCCAGTGTATTTCCTGGATCTTTCACCAAGTTTCTAGTTGTCTTTTCAAATTTTTTTCGCATTGCTGTCATTCACCCCACCCCAATATTTCCTCTTGGTTGATGTTTAAAATCATTTTTAAATTCATTCAATCTTTGTTGAGCTTATGTCCAGTTCACATTTTTCCCCCTTTTAGGCTTTGCTTGTAGTTGTTTCTTTTTCTTTTTCTTTATTGATTTATTTTTAGTTTTCAACATTAACTTCCACAAGATTGTAACAACAATGTTACTTGCAGCTGCTGTGGGGGTGCAGGATCAATAACACCAGCACACAGGAGGTCCGCTAGCACGCGTTCTTTGATCTGCTTTTCTAAAGGAAAGCAACTCAAAATGGGTCAACAATCTTACTTTAATCAAATATATACACATATGCTATATATATATATATATATATATATATATATATATATATACACACACACACATATGTATATATACATATATATATATACATATGTGTGTGTGTGTGTGTGTGTGTGTGTGTGTGTGTGTGTGTATATGTCATTTAGTTCAGGGGAAAAGTCAGCACCCTGAACTTCAGAGAAAATACAAACAGAAATTACAAGCAGAAATTAGAAGCAGAGAAAATACAAATAGCAAAGACCAATAGACAGGGCTTCCAACTGTCTGACAAAATAATAGATACATAGTTATCAGAGAGAGAAGCACCAACATCTGGTTTTTCAAAGCCAGGGGGCTCCTTAACAGGTACCCAGAGTCTCATCTGGCCAAATCACATGAACACTCTTCCCATGACTGAGTCACAGAGCAAAATGCTAACCTGAGAGTATATACACACTTCTTCAGGGTCAGAGGGCATCACAACCCTCATGACCCAGGCTCATGTGACTCAAACCCATGTGACTTAGGCTTGCTTATGACTTATGTAGGTTATCAAAGACTCTTGATTCAATCAAAGGCACTTAATTGCCTTAATTCTGAGAAGAACTAGAACTCCAAAAGAAAAAAAAAACAGCAAAAAGTCCCACTTTGCTCGCCCTTACGTTCCAACCCTCCATGATCCTTGGCCTTACAATCTGAATAGCAGTGGATCTTGGCACAAATTGAGGCATTATATTTTGTGATCCCATCCTTGTCACCAAAATTGTAAAGCCAACCAATAGCAGCACAACTGAGGATTGCTGCTGTGGCTAATTTGCAGGGTCTAATTGCATAGTATAATGAACTCTCTATTCAGAATTAAACATTGTTCAGGGAGCTAAAACATAACATTCACAACAACTTAACATAATAACTTAATACTAAGGTGGTCACATAGTCTTAAATAAAACATATCATTCAGTATATATTATAGCACTTCTCAGAATACCCACACAGCATCATCACATCCAATAGCATTCCCCAAAATACTTGTTTACATGATTAGGAGGTCCCAGGCCAGGGTCTTCCCTAGCACAACATATCATCCTTAAGGGGTAGCAGAAAACACAAACACCATCTACCCCTAGGTCACAGTAAGTTAAAATTTCCTCAGTCATTACAGAGTGTCCAAGTAAAGTCCTCTTTTATCTTGACTGGAAGCTGACTTCTAAACCCCATGGTTCCTTCTCCATGGGCCAACCACTCTCAGCTCTTGCCTGGGTTCACGTACAGGCAGCTCTCCACTCCTGCTCCTTGTCTCAGCTCATGGAGACTGCTCCATTTCAAGCTCTTCTTCCTCCTCCCTGACAGCAGGCTCCAAGGGCCCCTGCCTACAACTTCTGTTTCTATGGAAAAAAAGCTTAGCAGGACTACAATAATATGTACACACATTACCAGCACCATCATATCAATTCACTCATAAAGACCAACAGGGAGAGCTTCTGTCTGAGAAATTAACACAGACCAACAGACAGGACTTCTGTCTGAGAAATTAACACAGACCAACAGACAGGACTTCTGTCTGAGAAATTAACACAGACCAACAGACAGGACTTCTGTCTGAGAAATTAACATAGACCAACACATAGGACTTCTGTCTGAGAAATTAATACAGATGAACAGACAGGACTTCTGGGAAATTAACACACATTAACAGACAAGACTGCCAACATCACAAACATTGTTTGTGTTAGGCCTCCCCACAAGCATGTTCCCTCACTGCTCATGCATGCTTCTCTGTCTCAGCTCTGTGTCTCTCTTCACTTTGCTTTTCTCTCACACACAGTCTTCCTCCAAGCAATATATACAGTTTCCAATCAAAGGCACTTGATTGGCTTAGTGCTGAGATGAACTCCAAAAGAAAAAAACAGCAAAAAGTCCCACTTTGCTTGCCTTTACATTAATTCAAAGACTCAATTCAACCAAAGGCAAGATTCAGTCAAAGGTATTTGATTGGCTTAGTGCTGAGAAGAACCCCAAAAGAAAAACAGCAAAAGATCCCACTTTGCTTGCTCTTACAAAGATTTAGAGATCCAAATTTTCTCATCTCTCCATTCCCCCCACCCTAAGATGCCATGCATTCTGATTACCCCTTCCCCCAATCTGCCCTCCATTCTATCAATGCCACCCCCCCCCACCATTTTATCTTATCCCCTTTCCTTCTACTTTCCTACAAGGCAAGATAAGTTTCTATACCCTATTGCCTGTATATCTTATTTCCAAGTTGCATGTAAAAACAATTTTTAACATTCATTTTTAAAACTTTGAATTCCACATTCTCTCCCTTCTTCTCCCCACACCCACCCTCATTGAGAAAGCAAACAATTCAATATAGGTTATACATATGTAGTCATACAAAACACTTCCATAATAGTCATGTTGTGAAAGACTAACTATATTTCTGTCCACTGTATCCCACCCCCATTTATTCTATTCTCTCCTTTCACCCTGTTCCTCCTCAAAAGTGTTTGCTTCTGATTACCCCCTCCTCCTATTTGCCCTCCCTTCTGTCCTTTCCCTGCTACTTTCCTCTCCCTTACTGAGAGAGTTTCATAACCAATTGAGTGTGTATGTTATTCCCTCCTTAAGCCAAATCCAATGAGAGTAAGGTTCACTCATTCCCTCTCACTTTACCCCCTTCACCGCCATTGTAAAAGTTTTTTCTTGCTTCTTTTATGTGAGATAATTTGCCCCATTCTATCTCTCCCTTTCTTTTTCTCCCCATCCATTCCTCTCTCACCCCTTAATTTTATTTTTTAGATATCATCCCTTTGTTTTCGGTTCACCTTCTATATGTGTGTGTGTACATTTATATTTGTACATATATATGCATATATGTGTATATATGTGTGTTTGTGTGTGTGTGTATATATATGTATATATGTGTATATATATAATATATGTATATGTGTGTGTGTGTGTGTGTGTGTGTGTGTGTATGTATATTCTCCAACTACCCTAATACTGAGAAAGGTCTCATGAAATAGAAACATCTCTCCATATAGGAATGTAAACAGTTCAACTTTAACAAGTCTCTTATGATTTCTCTTTCCTGTTTACCTTTTCATGCTTCTCTTGACTCTTGTATTTAAAAGTCAAATTTTCTATTCAGCTCTGGTCTTTTCATCAAGAATATGTGAAAGTCCTCTATTTCATTGAATATCCATTTTTTCCCCTGAAGGATTATGCTCAGTTTTGCTGGGTAGGTGATTCTTGGTTTTAATACTAGCCCATTTGTCCTCTAGAATATCACATTCCAAGACCTCTGATTCCTTAATGTAGAAGCTGCTAAATCTTGTGTTATCCTCATTGTGGTTTTACAATGCTTGAATTGTTCCTTTCTGGCTGCTTGCCATCTTTTCTCCTTGACCCGGGAACTTTGTAATTTGGCTACCATATTCCTAGGAGTTTTCCTTTTGGGATCTCTTTCATGAGGTGATTGGTGGATTCTTTCAATTTCTATTTTCCCCTCTGGTTCTAGAACATCAGGGGAGTTTTCCTGGATAATTTCTTGAAAGATGATACCTAGCATCTTTTTATGATCATGGATTTCAGGTTGTTTTATAATTTTTAAATTATCTCTCCTGGATCTATTTTCCAGGTCACTTGTTTTTTCCAATGGGATATTTCACATTGTCTTCTTTTTTTTTCATTTTCTTGGTTTCTGTTTTATAATTTCTTGGTTTCTCATGGAGTTACTAGCTTCCATTTGCTCCACTCTAATTTTTAAGGAATTATTTTCTTCAGTGAGCTTTTGGATCTCCTTTTCCATTTGGCTGATTCTACTTTTTATGGCATTTTTAGGTCTCCTTTGGAAAGCTGTGGACTTGTTTTTCATGATTTTCTTGCATTGCTCTCATTTTACTTCCCAATTTTTCCTCTAATTCTGTTACTTGATTTTCAAAATCTTTTTTGAGCTCTTCCATGGCCTGAGACCATTTCAGGTCTTTTTGGAGGCTTTAGATGTAGGAGCTTTGACTTTGTTGTCTTTTTCTGGTTGTGTTTTTGATCTTCCTTGTCATCAAAGTAAGATTCTATAGTCTGATTTTTCATGCTGTTTGCTCATTTTCCAGGCCAACTACTTGACTTTTAAGCTCTTCATCAAGGCAAGACACTGATTCCAGAATGGAGAATGCTCTGTCCCAAACTTCAGGGGTTTTGTGCAGTTGTTTTCAGAGACATTTTTAGGGACCTGTACATTTTCAGTTCTTCCAAGGTGGTATGATCAAAGGAGAGGTGTTTACTCCTCTCCTGGCCAGTACTCTGGTCTGTGAGTGACCACAATCATTCTTTTCTGCCTTGGAACTGTAAGGAGGATTTCCTCTCTACAGCTGCCACAGGCTTCACCACACCAGTGCTCCTCCTCACCCCAGGATTGTGACCTAGATTCAAGCATGGGCAAAGCAAGAGAATTCTACCTCAGCACCAGCAAATAGATCCTTGCAATCCTCCTCTGATCAGCCACTTGATTCCCCTCACTGTCTGTGGGCCAAGAGCTCTGGAAGCAGCCACTGCCACTGCCTCCACTGCTGGGGCCAGACCTTGCTCCTCTCTCACCCAGGTCTGACAGACATTTCCTACTGACCTTCTAAGTTGACTTTGGCATTTGTAGGTTGAAAAGTCTGGAAACCACCACAGGTGCCAAGGATTCAGTCCCCTGAGGCCTGCTCCAGCCAGCATGTCTCATGCTGGACTGTGCTCCTTTCTCAGACTGGTGCAACAGACCTTTCCTGTTGACCTTACAGGTTATCTTGGGCTGGAGATTTTTTTCACTCTGTTATTTTGTGGGTTTTGCTGCTCTAGAATTCATTTAGAGTCATTTTTACAGGTATTTGGAGGGGTCTGGGGGAGAGCTCAAGCAAGTCCTTGCTTTTAATCTGCCATCTTGGCTCTACCCTGCTTGTAGCTGTTTTGACATTGGTATCTTCTTCTTAAGCATGAGACTTGATTTTCTCTGCCAGCACAGTGGTTTTTTATGGTGAGGTTCTTTTTGTTTGTTTATTAGATAGTTTGCTCATTTTTCTAGCTTATTACTTGACTTTGAAATTTATATTAAAATATAATTCTGTTCCTGGGTAGGGCTGGAGGACATTGTTCCAAGCTTCAGACTTTTCCATGTTGCTATTTTCAGAGCTAATTTTAGGGGTTTGGAAGTTTTCAGTCCTTCCAAGGTGAAGTAATCTGGGGAGAAGTTTGGTTCATGCTCTCTTGGTCTACATTCTGGTCCTTACCCAGGAAAAATTCCTGATTCCTTTCAGCCAAAAGCAATACTGCTCTTCAGTTCCCCTGAACTATTATGATCAAAAGTAATGCTCAGGCTCCTCAGGCTCTCTGCTACCTTGTGACTGCATATACTCCTCTCTGCTTTGCACTGGTGATCTGGAAGTGGGTATAGACAATGGAGTTGCCAAACAGCTCCCCATCCTGTCCACAGGGGTCCCCTGTAACTCTTTATGATGAGTTGCAGATCCCTATACCATCTCTGGCTTGAAAGCTTTTGAAACCGTTGCTATTGCTAACTCCAAGGCTCACAGCTGGTGTTGCCACCATGTGGGCTCTGGCCCATCCCTCACCGTATATCACAGATTTCTCATTATAGCCTCCTAAGTTATCTTAGGCTGGGAAAATGTCTCACCCCAGCCTTTTGTTTGGTGCTGACACTCCAGAATCAATTTGAGGAGTTAATTTGAAGTTGTTTGGAGGAAAATGTTGGGAAAGCTCAGCTGCTTCCTCTATTCTGTTATCTTGGCTCTGCCCCTCCACCAAATAAGCTCTTCATAAATGCTTACTGATTGAATAAAAATTTTATTACATGAAATTAAAAAAGCTTTTTGTAAAAAAATTAGTACACCTAAGATAAGAAGGGGAACAATGAAATGGGGAAATCATATCTAATATTATATGATTAAGGTTTGATATCCAAGTTATACACAGAAATGCCAAAAGCTGTTCTCTAATAGCTAAGGAGTCAAAGGCTATGAGGACATAGTACTTAAAAAAAGTATAAACTTTCAACAAGCATGTGAAAAAATACTCTAAATGATAAAGAGAAGATTAATGAAGTGTTAATTAAAATAACTCTGAGGTTATAATCACACCCATCCCTCAACCCTAATTGGCAATGTTGACAAAAGATGGAAATAGTTTTGAAGGGGTTGTAGATAGACAGGCACACTGATTCATTACTGGTGGAGCCATGAGTTGGTACAGCTCTTCTGGGAAGCAATTAGGAATTGTCCAAATAAATTGGTTAAAGTTTCCTTAAAGGTGGAGAAACTCTATACAAATCAGTTAAAACAAGACCTAGAGCTGACTTTAGCTCAGAATATGTGCTCCTAAATCCCAAATTAACACTTAAAACAAAGAAAGTAGGTAAAAACCATCATACTGTATAGGTATAAACTAAATGCCATCCCTTATAAATATGAAATAGAAATGATAAATAGATTTAAGGGATTAGATCTAGTAGATAGAGTCCCTGAAGAACTGTGGATAAAGGTTTGCAATAATGGCAGCGACAAAAACATTCCAAAGAAAAAGAAGAGCAAGAAAGCAAAATGGTTGTCTGATGAGGCTATATAAATAACTGAGTAAAATAGGAAAATGAGGTAAAGGAGAAAAGGAAAAATATATCCAACTGAGTACAGAATCCCAGGGAATAGCCAGGAGAGATAAGGTTTTCTTAAATAAACAATGCAAAGAAGTGGAAGAAAACAATAGACTGGGAAAGACAAAACATCTCTTCAAGAAAATTAGAGATATCAAAGGAACTTTTCATGGAAAAATGAGCATGATAAAAGAATAAAATGGTAGAGACTTAACAGAAGTAGGAGAGATTAAGAAGAGGTGGCAAGAGTATATTTACAAAAGAACTATACAAGAAAGATCTTAACATCACTGATAACCAAGATGGTGATATTACTAATCTAGAGATAAGCATCCTGTAGAATGAAGTCAAGTGGGTCTTAGGAGGCATTGCTAACAATAAGAGTAGTGGAAGTGATAGAATTCCAGCTGACCTCTTTAAAATCCTAAAAGATGATGCTGTTAAAGTGTTGGACTTATTTTGCCAGCAAATTTGGAAAACTCAACAGTGGCTACTGGATTGGAAAAGATCAATTTACATCTCAGTCTTAAAGAAGAACAATGCCAAGAATATTCAGATTCCTAAACAATTGCACTCATTTCACATGTCAGCTAAGTTATGCTTAAGATTCTGCAAGCTAGGTGTCAGCAATATGTGAACTAAGAATTACCAGAAGGGTGAGATGGTTTTCAAAGAGGCAGAGGAACTAGAAACCAAATTGCCAACATTCACTGGATTATGGAAAAAGCAAGGGAGATCCATAAATACATCTATTTCTGTTTCACTAACTAAACTAAAACCTTTAACTGTATGAATCACAACACAACCAATTGGTTTAAGATTTGAAAAGGAGTACAGTGAGGTTGTATATTGTCCCCTTATTCATTTAACTTACATGCAGAGGACATTATGAGAAATGCCAGATCGAATGAGTCAAAAGTTAGAATTAAGGTTGTAGAGAGACATATCAACAATCTCATATGTGTAGAAAATACCAGTCTGATGGTATAAAGTGAAGAAGATTTAAACAGCCTCTTGATGAGAGTGAAAGAGGAGAGTGTAAAGATGGCTTAAAGCTTAATATCAAAAAAAATCTTGACACCTGGTCCTACCACTTCCTGGCAAACAGAGTGAGAAGAAATGGAGGCAGTGTTATATTTTATATTCTTGGGCTCAAAGATCACTGAAGATGGAGACCGAAGCCATGAAATTAAAAGATGCTTACTCTTTGGAAGGAAAGCCATGGAAAATTTGGACAGCAAACCACAAAGCAGAGATATTACTTTGATGACAATGATCTGTATAGTCAATTACAGGGTGGGGAACCTGTGGCCTCGAGGCCACATGTGGTCCTGTAAGTCCTAAAGTGTGGCCCTTTGACTGGATTTAGACCCCTGGTCAAACTATGGTTTTTCCAGTGTTAATATGTGGCTGTGAGAGGTGGACTATAAGCACAGCTGAGCACCACAGAATCATTGCTTTTGAATTGTGATGCTGGAGAAGACTTTTGAGAGTCCTTTGGAGAGCAAAGAGATCAAAAAAGTCAAGACTTAAATAAATTAATTCAAGCTCTTCACTGGAAGGTCAAATACTGAAGCTGAAAGTGAAATGTTTTGTCACATAAGATGGAGCCAGGACTCATTAGGAAAGACCCTAATGTTGAGAAAGATTAAAGGCAAAAGGAGGAGTGTATGGCAGAGAATGAAATGGATAGAGAAACAGTGAACATAAACATGGAAAAATTCTGGGAGATAGTAAAAAATAGAAATATCTAGTGCATTATGGTCCATGGGTACATGAAGAGTCAAACACAACTGAACAACTAAACAACAATAAATTTCCTTAACCCTTTTACCTAGATATCCCACTGGTAAGCACGTACCCCAAAGAGGTCATTCACAGAAAGAAAAACTTCACTTGCATCAAAATATTTATAGCATAAGCATTTGAAGTTCAATGAACTTGAAACAAAGTCGATCTTCATTGATGAAAGAATGGCTAAACAAATTGTGGTAAATGAATATAGTGGAATATTACAATGTTGTAAGAAATAACATATATGATGAAACACAGAAGCAATGAGATTTTTACATGAAATGATGCAAAGTGAAATAATCAGGATCAGGAAAATGTTTATGATGTATATTTATATAGGTAAATATTATATACATAATGTTTTATATATTCATATGCATGTATAATGGTTAAAATGCAAATGAGAGGAACAATAAGAACAAAATAAAAAAAATTGGATATTACAAAGACTAAGTTTGGTTTCAAAAAGGAGACAAGAAAAGACACCTCATACAACTCCTGGGCAGAAATAGGGGGTCCATAGTTATGCAGTATTGCATATGTCAGCCTTGTTTCAATGTGTTGACTGCTTTTGCTTGATTTTTTTTCTCTTCTTCCTTTGTGTTTTTTTATGCTTTGATATAAAGCAGGGAGAAGAGAATATAATAAAAGGAAAACTGTAGGTATTGTAAAAACCAATGATATCAATGAAAATTATTTTTTTTTAAAAAGCGACTTTTGACCCCTGCTCTAAAGCAAGGCAACAAAGTATCTTGACCTGAAAGGGAGCATACTGATCATTAATTCCAACCCCCTCATTTTATAGATAAGGATGTGGGCTCCAAGATGTCTAGTGATTTGACCAAGGTCAAATAAACTTTGTAAAACAAAACTGGAATTTGAACATAAGTCATCTCACTTCAACTTCAGTCCTTTTGCTGTTGTCTTCTTTCCCAGGGCCTCCACAACCACCCCCACCCCAATCTCTTTTGAGGCCCATATGAATCCAGAACTTCTTTCTTCTCTTTTTTTTTCTAAGTTGGAAAACATTCAGAGAAAACTGCTTTCTCCTTCTTGTAAGGGAGGTTGTCCCAACTGAAAGTGATGGTATCCATTACATAAGGAGCATAGTGACCAAAGAGGCACTAGACTGCTGAATTCTCTTTCTAACTCAGGCAAGCATTCCCTTTTCCATGTTTTCAGGTATGGAACATTAGTACTCCCTACCTTTTCCCAGAGAAATCAGGCACTATTTATTGTATATGGTTGCTCTGAAGCACAATCATATCACACAGCTAACCAAAAGTCTTTGACTTTAGGAATGGGGAGAAAGAAACACTCTGAGACTGATGGAACAATATGCTTTGTTTAAAATTCTCAAGCAGATAACTTTATAAAGGAAGAAGATTACTACATAGAACAAGAAAAGCTGAGAACTACAAATCTGTGTCAATCAAAATTGTCTGAATAGCAGACATGTCCAAAAGGTTGTCATTCATTTTCTTTTAATGTTTCATAGAATATCAGCAGTAGAAGGGTCATTATAACTAGATACCTTAGATTTCCCCCTCTCTTTCTAATTGTAAAAAATGGATGCCCAAGGAGTAAAAGTGACTGGCCTGAGGTCACATAGTCACATAGCTATCTAAGGGCAGAGTTATCATTAGGACTCTAGTCTCAAGACTCCTACATTTTTCATTCCTTCTCTATAATAGATTAAATTCTGAGTTCTTTACTAGGTCAAGGTCATAATTTCTTTACCTGACTTTCTCAAAGAGTATTGGGAATTATGATTACTTCTTTCTCTTTTTTTTGGACAAAAGTACCCTTATAATGAAGAAAACTCATTAACTATCCTTTTAGGTCCTTCAAAGACTTGAGTGATTGACTGGGGTTAAGAGTCTAATGCTGGAATCCCATTAGCAGGAATACCCCAACCCTTCTTGAAGGGTGTTTTTCCATCAACGTCCCAGCTATTTCCAAACCATGCTGCCTCCACTATGGCCTACACCTCTTTTCACTGGAATCTAGCCCCCAGCTCAGGGGCTCAACAATGTCCTTCTTTCAACTCCGACTCCTTTATTTATTGTCTTTTCCTAGTAACTCCTTTTTTTTTTTTTTTTTTAAATGCAATTTATTTCTTTAACATATTTGGTTTTCAGCATTGATTTTCACAACAGTTTGAATTACAAATTTTCTCCCCATTTCTGCCCTCCATCCCCACTCCAAGATGGCGTATATTCTGGTTGCCCTGTTCCCCAGTCAGCCCTCCCCTCTATCACCCCCCTCCCCTCTCATCCCCTTTTCCCTTCCTTTCTTGTAGGGCAAGATAAATTTCTACGCCCCATTGCCTGTGTATCTTATTTTTTAGTTGCATACAAAAAGTTTTTTTGTTTTTGAACATCTGATTTTAAAACTTTGAGTTCCAAATTCTCTTCCCTCTTCCCTTCCCACCCACCCTCCCTAAGAAGTTGAGCAATTCAACCTAGGCCACACATGTATTATTATGTATAACCCTTCCACAATACTCATGTTGTGAAAGGCTAACTACATTTTGCTCCTTCCCAACCCATCCCGCTTTATTGAATTTTCTCCCTTGACCCTGTCCCCTTTCCAAAGTGTTTGTTTTGATTACCTCCACCCCCATCTGTCCTCCACTCCATCATCCCCCCACCTTTTATTTTTTTTTATCTTCCTCCCTCTTCTTTCCTGTGGGGTAAGATACCCAACTGAGTATGTATGGTATTCCCCCTCAGGCCAAATCTGATGAGAGCAAGGTTCACTCATTCCCCCCTCACCTGCCCTCTCCCCTCCTCCCATAGAACTGCTTCCTCTTGCCACCTTTATGCGAGATAATCCACCCCATTCTATCTCTCCCTATCTCCCTCTCTCAGTATGTTACTCTCTCATCCCTTAATTTCATTTTATTTCTTTTAGATATCTTCCCTTCATCCTCAACTCACCCTGTGTCTGCTCTCTCTCTTTTACATATATATATATACACATACATACACATACATACATATACCCATAGATACATACATACATACACATTCACTTATATATATACTTAAACATATATATATATATGCATATATATATATGCATATTCCCTTCAACTACCCTAATACTGAGGTCTCATGAATCATACTCATCATCTTTCCATGTAGGAATGTAAACAAAACAGTTCAACTTTAGTAAGTCCCTTGCAATTTCCGTTTCTTGATTACCTTTTCATGCTTCTCTTGATTCTTGTGTTTGAAAGTCAAATTTTCTATTCAGTTCTGGTCTTTTCACTGAGAAAGCTTGAAAGTCCTCTATTTTATTGAAAGTCCATATTTTGCCTTGGATCCTAGTAACTCCTTTAAGACAGTTGCTTGCTTGTGTTCTTATTCCTGGAACTTAGCATTTAATGCTCATTGATTGATTAATTCATTTATTCATTCACTCATTCATTCATAGATCCATTCATTCATTCAGTATCCCAAGCCATAAGAACAAAGGATCTGCTGGCTTCCTTGAGGCGAATGTGCTTATGAAGGAGGAGTGGAGCTTCCATAACTGTTCCTATCAGCTTTGAGCATCTGCTGCTGATGCCAGCTGAAGGATATGGAATGAGTTACTGCTTTTATTCTACTGTTCCATGTTCAGTATCAGTTAATTTGAATATATGTCAGATCATAGCCAGGCTACATTTTCCTTATGTCAATATTTTTGCTACAGAATAGTACACAGTACTCTACCTGAAATCTTACAGGCTGGCAGGGTGCTATTACAAGAGATTGCTTAATTGTAGATTACAACTGTACATTTAAATTTCAGTAGCATATTAAGTTGTCAGACTTAATTACCATTATATGTTTAGATTATGCCACAAATTATTTAGTTCAGTACCTAGGTTTGCCAACCTGTTCCCTTTGTGATATGACAGGGCAGTAATTAGAGCATTACTGGAAGACCTAAAATTTTCCATGTGTAAGTTTGGAAGGTCCAGGCATTGTTGTTGACCTCAAGGTTGTGC
Organism: Trichosurus vulpecula; assembly: GCF_011100635.1. Lineage (NCBI taxonomy): Eukaryota > Metazoa > Chordata > Mammalia > Diprotodontia > Phalangeridae > Trichosurus > Trichosurus vulpecula. Next base: position 307,773,434 of record NC_050575.1, read on the forward strand.
TCATGGTAAGGACTATGCATGCTACCTTCCTATGCAGGGTATGTTCTTGGAAATGTATTGAATGGCAGTACCTTGCTTATATAGACTTGACTTTGGATATAAATTAATATCAGTGAAGGCCTTGGAACTGTCCATTGTGTCCAATAACTCTAGAAAAATCTCTACTTCAACCCCCCTCTCTCCTCTGGCCCAGGATCTTACAGGGAAAGACAAATGAATGAAATGAGGGGGATCTTTAAAGTCATTTAATTAGGTACAATTGTGGGACTCAGGGTGGAGGGAAAGAAATTATTTCCTTCCTCCTGAAACAGGAAGGAAAAGACTTTTTATAATACCTTCTTCATTCCTCAGATCTGTAACACACACTCTCTCTCTCCCCTCCCTCTCCTGACCTCTCCTCCCTCATTTTTTTCTTTACTTTCTTCTTTCTTTTTGATAAAGAAGTCTCTTATTTCAATGAAGGAGAGACAAGGACAGGATAATCTGTTGACATATTTTTACAATACAAACTCCAGATTGTTTTTTCATACAAAATTTTTGCAGAGATGGAAGTTCCCTTCCTAGTCTCTTTGATTGGCTATGACTGAGGAACCAAAATTATGGGGACATTCAAAAGGCACTATTTAAGCTATTTCTTTCTCTTGGTTTGACTCTTCTTTTCATATGACTTCTTGGCTGATGGCATTGATTAAAAAATAATGCTAAATGGTGGAAGACCTTGGGCCCCTCACCTCCAAAGCCAACATGTCGTCCTGTGAATGCAAGCCTTGGTCCTTTGCCTCCATATTCCTTCATTTTAAGTGAAGGAGATTAGTCTGGAGGTTACAACTTTGTGAGTTCTGAAAGATAAGGAGAATGAGCCATAGGAAGAGTTTTGCAGCCAGCCCAGCGTTGATGCTCTGGGGAATAAGGAACCACCATTGGGACTCATCACAGTAGTAGCTGTGATAAATATCCATCAAACAGGTAAGCTGTATTTGAACATGGGCTTGGTGGGACCAAAGTTCTATAGGAATCACATTAAATATGAGCCTAGTCTCTCCAGAGGCTAGGGTAATATAGTGGAGAATGTATCTCTGGGGTGCTAGAGGTAACATTCACACTTCTTTTTATACCTTCAAAATAGTAAATATCCTTTTGGAAAACTGATGTTAACTGGTTACATGGAAATGGAGTGCTATTGTCTCACAGTTGGGGAAGATGGGAGCTCTAGCATATGGCATTAGCAAAAGACATCCTGACTCCTCAGGTAAAACCCTAAAACCCTAAGGGGAAGATGACTTTGCTCAGGGAGAGTCAGGGCAGAGAATATCTTCTGCAAAAAAATGCAGGCATGGGGTGGGAAGGAGGTTAAGTTTCTTGGTGTCCCCCTCCTCTTCAACTTTGTAGGTCTTTCTTTCACCCAGAGGTCCTCCCCAGATCATTCACTCCTGGTTTCCCAAGTCTGAAAGAGGGCAGCAGGTCCTGGCAGGCCTAGATGGTCTGGATAGCTTGACAATCCACCTTCACTGGAAGTCTGAGGCAGAGAAGAGAGAGGGCAACATAGGCAGAAATCCTGTCCTTTCTCCTAGGTCTGCAAAGGACTTTTACAAACAGTTTTAATCTCTAAGAAACTCTCAGTTCTGTCCCACACAAAAATCAGTTGGTTTAGCTTTTGAGCGTGAAGACTATAAACCTAGTTAAAAAAATAATCCATAGATTTTCTAAAGGCCAGCTAAAGTCAGTTAATTCTTCCCAGGAAGTGCTTTCCTTTACTAAACCGAATGGGCTTGAGTCACATGCACACCTCTTAGCAAAATAATTCTTGTAAGCTGAGTAGTTAATATTTTTCTTTTAAATGAAGACTGATGTCATGGAAACATATTCATGCTATTTTTTTCTTTCAAACGGCAACACCATCAACAATTATAGCTTATAGTTTAGGATCCTGGTTCTGGGCTTGTACAGACTGCATTCAATCTTGAATTACTTCTTCATAATCACTCTTTACTTCATACCCCAACCCAGTGTCTTTATGGAGAATATCAGAATATAGCTTATATCTATGTCTCTACAAATGTGGGTAAAGAGGGGTTCTCAGCTTCTATGAAAGCACATAAGTTAACAGTATATATTTGATATAGGACAGTATATGTTTCACCCTACAGAAAGAATGCAAAAAATGTATACAGAGGAGTTCATAAACATTTAGACTAGAGATGTCAAACACATGGCAACAAGTAGCCCACAATACACCTGAGTGCAGTCCAAACCAGATTAATATGTAATTGGGAAATATTCAATAAAATAAGACAATAGAATATAGATAATGGTAACCTGGTTTCTAAGTCAAAATGAGTAGAGCAGGGATCCTTGTGTACAGTTTATATGATCTCCATATATCATTCCTTCTCCTATGAATTTTATTTTCCCTTGGGGACCTATAATTCCTTAAGACTTATAGCACCACCCTGTGGTTGAGATTCAACTAGAAGGGGAATTTATTTGAGGATTATCTTTCCCAAAGGCTGTATATAGCCCTCAAGATTTATTGGAGTACCATAAGTTTTGAGGTACTCCTGAAACTCAGGGTTGATAAAGAGTCAACTTTCCCATTGGACCTTCACAGCCTGCATAATATATGGAGTTAACATCAGGCAAGGTCAAGGCTTGTTCCTCCCACCTTGTGCCTCTGTCACTTGTTATTTCCCCCAGCTCATGGGCCATGTGCTTGTTCATCTTCTGTCTAAGACATTTTATTTATGAACTTGAGTGGAACTTGTTCTCTTACCTTCAGAAGATTAGGTCCAGGAACATGGAGTATTAGGAAGAAATCACCCTTTTCTTCCCATTGGGATAGGTGCAGGAGTTCTTGGTGCTCCACTACATTTCTCTCACCCCACACTCCAATTTTTGGACCTAAGCTATTTCTTGGAAGGAGTAGGTTGACAGGATAAATGGGCTTCCTCTCCTTCTGGGGCCCAAATCCATTCTTTTTGTGGGACTCTTTCTCAGATCTAGTGTTTCTCCATGGTCACCTCAAATTTTCTAATTTCTGGTCTCTAGACATGCTTTAATGATTTTAACCAACAAGTAGCATTGATAACCAGTTGGTAGAGGTTTCCCAACTTGGTCAGTTATGCATTTCCTGATGGGTGGAAGGCTGAGTAAGCAAAATCATCCCTATGATTAAATCAGAGTTAGCAATTTTCTATTCCTTAGCACTACCTCAAAGAATCACGGAATTTGAGAGTAAGAGAGGGTCTTAATGGTCATCTAATCCAATTCATACATGAAAGGAATACCCACTAGACCATGTGACAAATGATTATCTAGCGTCTTCTAGCAGATCTCCAAGGAGAGAGGACCTACTGCTTAGCCCATTCCATATTTGAACAGTTCAAGTTATTAAAAAGTCTTTCCTGCGACATTAGGACTAAAATTTCCCCTTTGCAATTTCTACTGATTTCTCCTGGTGCCCACTGAGAACAAACAAAATGTTTAATCAATCTTCCACTTGAAAACCCTTCAGATATTTGAACACAACTATCATATGTCCCTTAGTCTTTCTCACCCACCCGCCCCTTTCAGACCAAACATGTCTAATTCCTTCAACCATCCTCATATAACACGGATTCATTGCCCTTCCCCATCCTGGCTACCTTCCTCTGAACTTTCTTCAGATTATTTATGTCATTTTAAACCATGGTGCCTAGAACTGAACATAACATTCCAGATGAGGTTTGATGAGGGGTGAGTGCAGTGGGGTTATCATCTCCCTATTCCTGTTAGCTATCCATTTCTGAATGCAGCCCAAAATTGCATGCACTTTTTCTTTTGGTTGCCATATCACACTGCTTAGTCATATTGAGCTTGCAGTCCAATAAAACCTGAAGATTCTTCCAGAACAGATGTTGTGTATCTATTCAGCCTCAATCTATTACTTGTAAAGTTGATTTTATTTGTACCTAAGGGCAAGAATTTACACTTATTCCTATTGAAATCTGTCCTAACGAACAAAGCCCAACAGCAAGAGATAGAAAGAGAAATGCCATTTAAAGTTACTGTAGACACTATAAAATATTTGGGAGTCTATCTGCCAAGACAAACCCAGGGCCTATATGAACATAATTACAAAACACTTTTCACACAAATAAAGTCAGATCTAAATAAATGGAAAAATATCAGTTGTTCATGGTTAGGTCAAGCTAATATAATAAAAATGACAATTTTACCTAAATTAATTTATTTATTCAGTGCCATACCCACTGAACTACCAAAAAATATTTTACAGAGCTGAATAAAATAATAACAAAATTCATCTGGAAATTTGTCTTAGAGGGGTGGAGCCAAGATGGCAGAGTAAAAGGAGGGACCTACTTGAGCTCTTCCTCAAACCCCTCCAAAATACCTGTAAAATGACTCTAAACAAATTCTAAAGCAGCAGAACCCACAAAATGACAGAGTGAAACAAACTTCCAGCCCAGGACAACCAGGAAGGTCGACAGGAAAGTCTCTTGCACCAGTCTGAGAGAGGAGCACAGGCCAGTGCAAAATGCACCAGCACAGACCAGGCCACAGCAAACCCAGAGCAGGCCTTAGGGGACTGAACTGCTGGCAGCTGGCAGCAGGTTCCAGACTTCTCAATACACAAATGACAAAGACACCTTAAGTCAGTTGGAAAGGTTTGTTGGACCTGGGTAAGAGAGGAGCCCAGTCAGGCCCCAGCCCTGGATTGATGGCTGTAGTGGTGGTACAGTAGCAGCAACTCCTTCCAGATCTCTCTGCCCACAGATAGTGGGGGGATCAAGCAGCTGATCAGAGGGAGAATGCAAGGAACTCTTTGCTGGTGCTGAGGCAAGATTCTCTTGTTTTGCCTATGTTTGGATCTGGGTCACAGTCCTGGGACTAGGAGGAATGCTGGCATGGTGAAACTTGTGGCGGGGGTGGAGAGGGAAACCTCCTCACAGTTTCAAGACAGAAAACAGAACTTGTGGTCATTCACAGACCAGAGCACAGGCCAGGAGAGGAGTAAACACTTCTCATTTGATCATACCATCTTGGAAGAACTGAAAATTTACAGGTCCCTATAAGTATCTCTGAAAACAGCTGCACAAAACCCCTGAAGCTTCAGACAGTATACTGAACCCCCTCCCCCCACAATGGAAGTAGAGTAATACCTTGACAAAGAGTTCAAAAGTCAAGTAATTGCTTGGAAAAAATGAACAAACTGCAGAAAAAACTCAGACTACAGAATCTTACTTTGTTGACAAAGAAGATCAAAACATACAACCAGAAGAAGACAACAGAGTCAAAGCTCCTACATCCAATGCCTCTAGGAAAAAAATATGAATTGGTCACAGGCCATGGAAGAGCTCAAAAAGAATTTTGAAAATCAAGTAAGAGAAGCAGAGGAAAAAATGGGAAGAGAAATGATAATGATGCAAGAATATCATGAGAAATGAGTCAACAGCTTGCTAAAGGAGACTTTAAAAATGTTGAAGAAAATAACACCTTAAAAAATAGACTAACCCAAATGGCAAAAGAGGTCCAAACAGCCAATGAGGAGAAGAATGCCTTAAAAAGCAGAATTGGCCAAATGGAAAAGAAGGTCAAAAAGCTCACTGAAGAAAATAATTCCTTAAAAATTAGAATGGAGCAAATGGAAGCTAGTGATTCTATGAGAAATCAAAAAATTATAAAAGAAAAGTAGAAAAATGAAAAAATAGAAGACAATGTGAAATATCTCATTGGAAAAGACAAGTGACCTGGAAATAGATCCAGAAGAGATGATTTAAAAATTATTAGAAAACTTGAAAGCCATGATCATAAAAAGAGCCTAGACATCATCTTTCAAGAAATTATCCAAGAAAACTCCCCTGATATTCTAGAACGAGAGGGGAAAATAGAAATTGAAAGAATCTACCAATCACCTTATGAAAGAGATCCTAAAAGGAAAACCTCCAGGAATATGGTAGCCAAATTGCAAAGTTCCCAGTTCAAGGAGAAAAGATTGCAAGCAGTCAGAAAGAAACAATTCAAGCATTGTAGAACCACAATCAGGATAACACAAGATTTAGCAGCTTCTACATTAAGGGATCAGAGGGCTTGGAATATGATATTCCAGAGGTCAAATAAGCTAGTATTAAAACCAAGAATCAACTATCCAGCAAAACGGAGTATAATCCTTCAGGGGAAAAATGGATATTCAATGAAGTAGAGGACTTTCAAGCGTTCTTAATAAAAAGACCAGAGCTAAATAGAAAAGTTGACTTTCAAATACAAGAGTCACGAGAAGCATGAAAAGGCAAACAGGAAAGAGAAATCTTAAGAGACCTTATTAAAGCTACACTGTTTACTTTCTTACATGGAAAGATTTTATTTGTAACTCATGATACCTTTCTCAGTATTAGGGTAGTTGGAGGGAATATACATATATATATATATATATATAATATAATATATGTGTGTATGTGTGTGTATACATATTACATATATGTACATATGTAATATGTATACACACACATACATATATAACACATACACACACACACACATATATATATATATCCATATATGTGTGTGTATACAGACAGTGGGCACAGGGTGAACTGAATACAAAGGGATGATATCTAAAAAATAAAATTAAGGAGTGAGAGAGGAATGCTCTCACTAGGAGAAGAAGAAATGAAGAAGTAGAATGGGGTAAATTATTTCAAATAAAAGAGGCATGAAAAAGCTTTTACAATGGAGCAGAAGAATGGGGAGGTAAGACAGAATGAGTGAACCTTACTTTCATCTTGATGAGAGAATAACATACACACTCAATGCGGTATGAAACTCTATCTCACCCTATAGGAAAGTAGGGGGGAAGGGGATAAGAGAGGGCGAGATAATAGAAGGGAGAGCAAATTGGGGGACAGGGTAATCAAAAGCAAACACTTTTGAGGAGGCATAGGATAAAAGGAGAGAACAGAAAAATGAGGGGGGCAGGAGCAGATGGAGGGAAATATAGATAGTCTTTCACAACATGACTATTATGGAAGTGTTTTGCATGACTACACATGTATAACCTTTATTGACTTGCTTTCCTTCTCAATGAAGGTGAGTGGGGAGAGAGGAAGGGAGAGAATTTAGAACTCAAAGTTTTAAAAACAGATGTTAAAAATTGTTTTTATATGCAACTGGGAAATAAGATATACAGGCAATGGGGTATAGAAATCTATTTTGCCCAAAGGAAAATAGAAGGGAAAGGGATAAGAGAAGGGGTGGGGTGATAGAAGGGAGGGCAGATTGGGGGAAGGGGTAATCAGAATGTATGTTGTCTTGGGGTGGTGGGAGGGGAGAGATGGGGAGACAATTTTGAAACTCAAAATCTTGTGGAAGCAAATGTTGAAAACTAAAAATAAATTAATAAAAATATTACAACTTCCTAAAGACAAAATACAAAATAATAATAATACTAACAATAATAACAATAACAACAATAATAATAATAATAAATCAACTGCTAATTCTAAAAAAAAATATTAGATTCAGGCCAGTGTTCTAGCCTGTCAAGATGTTTTTGGATCCTGATTGTCACTCATAACGCTAAGTAATTCTCTCAGTTTTTTGTCAAATTTGATGAGCATACCTACTATGCCTTTACCTAAGTCATTGACAAACAATGTGAAAAAGTGCCAAGCACAGATTCCCTGGGGCATTCCACTAAAGACCTCCTGCCACTTAAACACTGAGCCATTAATAGTTACTCTAAACCTAGCCATCTAACTTGTTCTGAATCTATCTGATTATATCATCTTCTAGTCAGCAGGTTCACAAAGTGGGTGACACATGATCCAGTGGGGTGGTAGCCTCAGTGCATTTGGAGAGTGTTGAATAAAAATAAGGGGGCAGGGGAAGCATAAGGAAAGAAGAGAGGAAAAGAAAATTTTGATAAACTGTTCATACGTAGTTTATCTGTAATACAACAATGTTAAAGTCATAGTGATTACATTATTTTCCAAAAAAACACACAAAATGTAAGTTATAATAAACCAGTGGTCAAGTCCTCTGACAGGTCTTAATAAGCAAGCATTGGCAAGTGAGCTTGTCGTACATCGTTGGGAACTCCAGCCTGAATCAGCAGGAATATGTGTGTATAATGATATTTTTTGCAATATGATACCATGACTCACTATGATAACTGTGATAAAGTGTTACATGACATGATATTGAGTCACCGTTGTGCTTAGTTTCTCTTATCATCCTTAATTAATTCTGAGTTTTAGCATTCCTGATACTATTCTTACAGACCATGATACACTCTTTTATTTTTCTTCTGTTGCCTGCCCTTGCTTACATTTATGCACATTTTTTTAAAATCTAAATTTCTTGGTGAGCTCCATGCTCATCTACTTCAGTCTCTCTAGACAAATTTTATTATTTTTTTTCCTCTTGATTGGGACTGTTACCTTTTGTATCTTTCTAACAACAATGTTTCTTGCTGCTGTGGCTGTGTAAGGACCATATCACCAGCACACAGGAGGGCTGCTAGCACAGATTCTTTGATCTGTTTTTCTAAGAAAAGCAACTTAAAGGGGTTTACAACCTCACTTTAATTAAACATATATATATTATTCATATAGTTCAGGGGAAAAAGTCAGCACCCTGAACTTCAGAGCAAATACAAACAGAAATTACCAACAGAGACAATATAAACAGATCAACAGACAGGTTTCTGTCTGACGATAGCATACATAGTTACCAGAGAGAGAAGCACCAACATCTGGGTTTTCAAAGCTGGGGGGCTCTGATATGGTCAAATCACATGACACTCTTTCAGTGAGTGAGAGTCCCCAAGCAAAATGCTAACCTCAGAGTATATATATACCCTTTTTCAGGGCATCACAACCATGTGACTCAGACTCATGTGACCTAGGCCTTCCTGTGACTTAAACAGGTCATCAAAGACTTCCAATTCAATCAAAGAGTCTTCATTGAAACAAAGGCAAGACTCAATCAAAGGCACTCAATTGCCTTAGTGCTGAGGAGCACTCAAACAAAAAACAACAAAAGTCCCACTTTGCTTCCCATTATATTTGAAAGACAAAACTCATCAAAGGGCCTTGATTACTTCAGTGCTGAGAAGCACTCCAAAACAAAAGACAACAAAAGGTCCCATTTTACCTGCCTGATGCAAACAAAGACAAGACTCATTAAAGGCACTTGATTGCCCAAGGTATGCTAATACACCATGTTATACTTGGCTCAGACTCTATACATATCTACAATTATATAGTCTGCTAGACATTCAATAAACATTTTTAATTGTATGACCATAACAAGAGTACTTGTAGCAATCCTTTTGGAATATTCTCCCAACTCACACTCTTGTGATTTGACTCCCTAGAGGGCAGATTCTATTCCCAGATTGTAGTGTGGTCTGTGGGTTTGTACTCCTAAAACTAATATGTACAAATAAGTTATACGCAAGATAAATATGAAATAATCAACAGAAGGAAGACATTAGAATGAAGAGAGATTGGGGTAGACTTCCGATAAAGATGAGGTTTTAGCTGGGAACTAAAGAAAGCTAGGGAAGCCAGGAGGTGAAGATGAAGAGGAAGGGTATTTTATTCAATCAATCAAGAAACATTTATCCAGATACTGTGAGTGGTAAGTGCTGGGGATACAAAAAGAGGTAAAAGACTCACTATGGAAAGGAAATGGCATAAAAAGAGACAGAAATCCTCAGGCTGCTGTCTTCAAATTGTCAAAGGCTTATGTTCAAGAGATAGTGGATTTGTTATTCTATGTTGTTCTGAAAGGCAGCACTAAGACTAATTAGGAGGAAATTATAGAGAGTAAGATCTCATTTTAATATTTAAAAAACCCTTTATTATATTAGAGTAGTCCAATGTTTGAATGTATTGCCTTGCAAGGTAATGGTTCTCTGGACCTGGAAATCTTCAAATAGAGGCTGGATAATCCAGAAAAGATGTTATAGAAGAGACTCTGACATATTGTGGAGCATCACACAAGATGGTCGTGAGGGCTTTTCTAATTCTGAGGTTCTATTAAAATGCAATGAAATAGGACAAATAAGAGCACCTGTAGTCTCATTGTTGCTGTCTTCAGGGGGAAGGCACTTTACTGGGCACTGAGAAAGCCTTGAAAGTAGGAGTAAAGACTTTTGGATTACATTAACCTTGGCATGTGGAAAGTAGAATGGCAGTATTAGTTCTTACTTCAGAGCTCTTCCTCTTCATATGCACCCAGTAATAGACAAAGGAACAATAAAAATTTGTTGAATTGAACTATGTATCAACAGGTATTTTTTATCTATATAATAGATATATATGAACATATAGATATTATATTTATCTTAGTAGATACGAATTCTACTAAGGATTACCACCCTTTGTAGGAGGTATGAGCCTGAGAAGTCATTGTTCACATGTCTATGGAATAGTCACCATTTAGCCAGATTTGCATTGCATTTTATACTTAATGACATATACAAAATACTCATAAAAATTTCAGTCTTTTAGGCAATATAACATAGGAGAAATACCTAAGAATCTTGAGATCTGGATTTTAATCAAAGCACCAAATCTGACTCTTCTGCTAATAAATTAGATTCCTATGGAATACTGTATCAGTAAGGCAAGATTCATGACCTTGAGGATGACCACGAACATGCCTGAATGGTTTGGAATCGCAAGGTATGACAAATTCTTTATGTAGAAGGCAGAGGAAGTATAACATTTGTTTGGACTGCGGAGGGTAAAATCCAAGAACCAATACCCCCAATCTGATATAGTAGCAATTATATTCCAAAACCAGTAAACCTACCTCAATGTAGTAACAAGGAAATTACAACACAGTACTATAGCAAGAAACCAAGTCATTCTGTAACCTTCCCCCTGCACCCCACCCCCACTAGGGCCTTCCTGCAAACAATCACTCACAAATCCTAACTCTCTGCTCAGCACTCTCTTCTGCAGCTTTGCTGATGCTGGTTCTCTCAATATCTGTTCTTCAGTGCCTTCTTGATGACCGTTGCCTCAATGTCTTTCTCACAGTTCTGCTGCTCTCAGTTCTGTTCCTCTTGCATTATCTTCTCCTCTTCAATTCTGCTCTTCTTCAATTCTGGCTCTCCTTTTATACAGTCCTAGTTGCCATCTGATTGGCTAGAACTCAGGTCTCTGATTGGCTGAATTCATGATTGACTGGAATTCAGCGCACATGCCACTGGCTCTGGTCTTAGTGACTCCCCTTAGGGTCCTGAGGACTTCATGGCCCACATTAGCTTAGTACCTAGTAAGTAGGGGCTTTAGGCCTACTTATAAACAAAAATATAATCAAACCTTCCCACCAAGGCCCACTTGAGGCCTATTAAATGGGTGGGGATGATCTTAGATCACATTAATACTACAAATACTTCTTAACCTCTCTACATCTCAGTTTCCTCATTTGTCAAACAGGGTACATATATCACATGATTCATACTTGCACAATCTCACAGAATCATAGTCCAGATAATATAACATGTAATAGCCTTTCATATTATTTCAGGGTTTTATATACATTCTTAGTTTCTATCTATTCAAATTCATTTCAGCTTCCCAACCAGGCTAGTCAATATAAGTTACGTGATATTAATAATAATGGTGAACAGGACAGTTTATTTAAATACAATTAAAAGTATAAGACAAAGAACAGGATAATACATTAAACAGCAAAAAACAATCACAATTAACTATTGCCCAAACGATATGATGAGTTTTGATGTCCCTTACAAAGATAGTAGATCTGAAAGTATTTTGAAAAGCTAAATGTACCATATAACTACATAGTTACATATATTATATAACTATAAAGTATGCAGTTTTACATTTCCTATAACCTTCAAAACATAGTAGATATTCAATAAATATTTGTTTATTGATTATTGTTAATAACATTTATTTTGTGCTTGAAGATCTACAAAGCCTCTTTGATTTTCCCCATACCACAATATATAAATTTGGCAGATTTTTAAAGATTATCTTTTGTCTGTCTTTCCTTGGACATAGAAGGTAACAACCACCATTATTTTGTGACGTAGGTAGTATAGACATCATTATGCTAACTTTAGAGATGAAGAAATGGAGGCTCATGGAGAAGGGACTTTCTCAGAAAAAAAAACCATAGCAATGTCAGAAGAAGGATTTGAGATCACGTCATGTTTCCTCGTAAAGTGTTCTTTCCCACATTCCAAGAACTCCATATTATAACAACAGTATAGAAAGTTGGTACATAAAAACTCAGATAAAAAGTTACTTGGAGCTGGCTTCAAAGGGGGAAAATATACAGATACCAATTTTACTCTTGACAGTGTGACAAAGGACTCAAGTGCAGGCCCATCATAGAATCTTAACTATGGAAAGCAGCTATGAAGTTCTCCAGGACACTCTCCAGTTTAAAGAGGAAAGATTTGCTTTTCCATCTGTGTTCCCTTCTGTCTTCCTTTCTAGGAGAGTTCTTACCTTCTGACAAATTGTTAGAGACTCGAATAGATTGAACGTTGAGCGTAGCCAAGATAGACTCAACATCGACCATAACACAGGTGCTTGATGACTCAGATGGTTGGGCCAGGACAGCACACATTGAACATTCTCTAATGTTGGCTGCAATTAGGTCTCCAAGAAAGAGAGCAGATCCCTACATGGGAACATGGAGGAAGGAAAGAGGATTAGTTAGAAATTAGGCAGTTACCTAAGCTTGTGGATAAGCATAGTGAAATAAAAGCAATGAAAGGTCAGGCTAGAAATTCACAATTTTGTCAAGCGTTAGTGAATGTGACTGATCCTGAAGTCAGTCAGTCAGTCAACAAGCATTTATTAAGTCCTAATAATATCCCTGGCACTGTTAAGTGTTGGGGATATAAATACAAGTAAAAATAAAAACAGTCCCTGTCCTCAGTGAGCTTAATGGGGGAAGATTTCACATTAAAAGGAAATGAAAAGTCTATGGATGAGAAGGGATGGGGAAGAAGGTACCCTGAAAGGGTCATGGTGGCAGATAAACTTCCTAAATGCCAGATGCTCCTACTTTGGAAATCCTTCAAGGAAGGAATCTTTTTATATTCCTGGAAAAATGGTGGAGAGAGCATTATACTTAACAATCAGTTCTCAACTATTTGAGAGTAGGTCAAGGAAGCAATTGAAATAGGGGCCTAAGAATTCTTATACAATGGTGAAATAGGGCAATTTATTCAAAGCAAGTTAAAGAACAGGAAACGTGTATCGATCAGCGAAAAAAAAAAGTCAACATCTGTCTCAAATCTTAAATCCCAAGGACATTTCATACTGACAGAAGGGAACATAGTGTTATAATAAGCGACTATTCTTAAAACCCAAATATGACTCCTGGTACATCTCCTAAAGAAAGCCTGTAAGGATCCCCTAACAATTGTAGTAGTTTGTGTTCTCTCCCTCAAGTTATCATGTCAATTCTTATCTTTTTACATAATGTATTGTATCTCTCCAGTAGGAAGTAAGCTCCTTGAGAGAAGGGATTGGCTTTTTCTTTTTATCTTCAGTACCTACATAGATGATGCTTTTCACATTTTAGGAGTTTTGTACATTTGGGTTACATCGGTGTGGATCACTGGATTTAGAGGTGAAATGAACTTTAGATTTGATCTCATACAATCCTTTCATTTTAACAGAAAAGGAAATAGAGGTCAAGAGAGTGAAAATAGTATGCCCAAACTTTCACAATCAATAAGTAACAGGTTTAAAATAATAAATATCAGAACTAGGATTTGGGCCCAGGTCCTCTGACTCTGGATACAGTGTCCTTTCTACTGCAACAATAATGCCTATTAGAATTGGAAATCCTTCATGTGAAGTTTTTGGGAGATCTATCTTTCCTCTTCCACATTCTGCTAGCTGTAGGTAGGAGGTAGATGTAGGAAAGCACATGGGGACAAAGTAAATTTGGCTGTATATTGGGATTCATTTCTAAAGCATGAAGTTGTGTCCTTCCTAGCCATGGTTTACCATGGCCCCAAACATGGTGATGGAATTCTCTACACTTAACCAGGCTGGTTTTCAGGAGGCAGTCTAAGCACTGATCTTGGAGCCCAAACATCAGGTTTTGAATCTTAGTTCTTCCCCTTACTATGTGTCCAAGCTTGGGTTTGACCTCTTGAGACCTTGATTTACTCATCCCCAAAATGAAGGAGTTGAGCTCAGTGAAGCCTAGGATGCTTTCCAGCTCTAAATCTATTATCCTCCAAGGATAAATACCCAGTCCATCAACTGTTCTCTGCAAAGTCAGCAATGATCTGTTTATTGCTAAATCCAGACACCTTTGTTTAAACCTAATTCTTCTTGACTTCTGCAGAGCATTTGATATTATTGAGAATGCTTCCTTCTGGATACTCATTTCTCTGGATTTTCATAACACAACTGTGTTGTGGTTCTCTTCATATCTGCTGGACTGATTCTTCTCTCTTTTCCTTGTTGGCTTATCATCCATGTCTTGCTCCTTCAAGGATATGCTCAAATAACAAAATGTTCAAGGAGCATTTCCTAACTCTTCCAGTTGTATCTCTCCCTCCCCAATCACTGTGTACTTTTTGAGGGAGGGATAACATAACCTGTAATCATTTATCTTGAAGAGCCTTTAAGAAAGAACCCAGGGTTGCCTTTATGACATGATGAGATATTAGAAATAGGCTATTACAAAGGGCTCTGTAAATAGCAGGCATTTAACAATAATTGTATATGTTGTGTTTTTGTATCTGCTTTATTTTTCTTATAAGATCAGACTGTGATCACCATAAAGCCATGGTCTGTGTTATTTCTCTATACCTCTCTCACAGTGATTAATATAGATCATCACAAATAGTAGGCACTTTAAAAATCTCAAGGGTTTTGTAATATTTGCTGAAGTCTGAATACAAGTATAAAAATAAATACTACATGTGCGTAGTAGATCTATGGATTGTGATATACCACTGAAGGGAGTACCCACATTAATGAGAAAACAGATATATTAAAGGCTATTTCTGAAAACTCAAAGGCCTTTAATAATATTAATTAAATGAAAATAACATGAAATTATATTTATATAACACTTTAAGGTTTACCAAGTTCTTTCCTCCTAATCGTCATGAATTTTTTGTTTCATTCTCCAAATTGTTACAAATATTCCATCCAAATTTTGACAGTCTTCACAGATAAGAAAATCCTGATATCAAGAGAGGCCAATTCTTGCTCAGATTTTTCCATCATTTTAAAATCAGTATTGCAACAATGAAATGAAGACTTTTACATCCTCCCCCCACACTCACACTTACTGGGAGTATATACAGCTTGGGAAAATTTCTCAGGAACCTCCATTCTTTTTGCAGGTAATCCAAAGACCCAATGAACACAATGTCCTTCAGCTCTTTGAAGGTATAGTTACTGGTTCTTAGGGGCATCACAAAGTTCCGAAGCCCCAGCAGGGGAGACTGAGAATTTCCAAAGACACAGGCGACAATATGGTTCTGGAATTTTACCATGTCATGCTCAATATGTTTCTAAAGAGAAACAACCCAGAGAAAAAGAGAAGTTTTTTTTTAAATCCTCCATCAAAGACATCATTTCTAGAAATTAGAAAATGAATTTCCTACATGTGTACCTTTTTTCTGTTCCTCCTCCACAGCTAAGTTTTTCCAGGCTTAGCTCTCTGCCTGTTGTGACCCTCACATCAAGGCAGGAGTGAGCTCTGGTACGACAAATACTGTCAAGTTCTAAAATCTGGATAAGGTGAATGATTTACTTCACTGGTGTCAAACTCACATAGAAACAGAGTCATTAAACCCTAAACAAGGATCCCTGTGGGCCACAAATTGACTGACAAACAAACATATTAACATTACCTATGTTTACTTGTATTTTTATTTATTTTGTTATACATTTTTCTATACTTTTTAATCTGGTTCAGGAACACTCAGGAATGTTCTAACTGTGTAGTTGATACATCTGGCCTACTTGACCATGTGTAGTCATATATTCATTGAGAAGTAGCTAGGTGGTAAAAGTTGACATAGAACTGAACTGGATCTGGAAAGACCTAAATTCAAACAGCTGTCATGTCAAACTCTGATAGAAATGGGGGCTACTAACCTGAATATAAGGATCCTTGCAGTCCATGTACTGACTTAGTTTAAAATGTAGTACTATCTATGTTTTACTAAACATTTTCCAATTATGTTTTAATCTGCATTAATATGAATTGCACTCAGGAGACTTTATGTTTGATACCTCTGATCTAGTCCAACCCCTTAATTTTGCAATCAAAATATACTTTAGTGGAAAGAGCTCTGGATTTGGAGTCAGAATCCACGAATTCAAATTTAGATCTGCTACAATGACTGTTGAAGTGACCTTGGGCAAGTCTCTGGGATTCAGTTTCCTCATCTATAAAATTACAGGATTATGCTAAATGAACTGTAAGTATCTATCTGGTAGTCTATAAAAGCTAAAGTATTTTTCCCCAGATAGATCTCTAACTATAGATATATCTACATCTATGTATCTAATCCTATATCTGTAGGTATATCCTATACCTACATCTATATCTATAGATACATCTACATTTATATCTCTAGATATATCTCTAGATATATCTACCCCTACCTCTACCTCTACCTCTAGCTCTACCTCTACCTCTACGTCTACATCTACATCTATATCTATATCTATATAGCAGAATCTGAACTCAAAGCAAGGTGTTCAGACTCAAGAGCCAGTGTTCATTCTATTGTATCACACTGCCTTTTCTTCTTCCTACCAATCATCTATAAGAGGATATAAATGCCTATTTGCAATAAATATTCATTCCCAAGGCAACACAGATTTCCTTGAAAGCTAAGTCTAATGCCTGAATTCCTTTATGCATTTATACCACTGTATATCATGGCTCATAAAAGTGCCTGGAGTTTCAGAGCTGATGGTAGTTACTGGGAAGTCATAAGAGACAGGGTGGTATGGACAAAAGGCGATTTCTGTGCATTTACAAAATTGTGACCTGCTAGGATGAGTATTTAGGATCTCTGGTCCTCAGTTTTCCCATATATAAAATGAAGGAGGTAGTGGATTAAATAATTGAGTAGGGCCCCTACAGTCTTAGATCCTGGTACTCCTAAGAAACTCCCCTATGTCAGCTCTTCACTGTGCTGCATGTTGGGCTGCCAACTAAGGGAGGTTGAAGAAAAGTCATGAAATGGGGACCTGGAAGCAGATATTTCAACCAAATGGAAGGTACCAAATTAGCATATGTGCTAAGTAAAACTGCCTTTTAAAAAGCTCCCCTATACCCCGCAAAAGGAAACATAACCATGTTGTCTGGGGAGCCCACCATGAATGATCCGAATTTTAAACAAATCTATTTAAGAATTGTCTCTAGCTAACCAGATTAGTTTTAAGTTGAATAATGAAGCCTCTAATGCTATTTAATGTAACATGCCTAAAGTCCAACAATTACTCTTCTGAATAGAACTAAACAATTAGAAACAAGATTCATGGCACAGGGTATTAATAGGCATAGCTAGAGATGCTTTTTAGGAGAAGCTGTGGGACAAAGCTGTTTCTTACCATGAAGAGTACTGGATTTGGAATCAGAGGAGTTGAGTTTGAGATCTGGCTTTGCAGTTAACTGTCAGTGTGACTAGGGCTAACAACCTCTCTGGGTCTCATCTTCCTCGTATAAAATGATAGGAGTTGAACTAGATCAGCGGTGGGGAACCTGCGACCTTGAGGCTATATGTGGCCTCCAGGTCCTCAAGTACAGCCCTTTGACTGAATCCAAAGTTCACAGAACAAATCCTTTTATTAAATGGATAACATTCTGGGTTTGGAGTCTGAAGACTTTGATTATAATCCTACCTTTGACATATACATACTAGCTGTGTGCAATCCAGAAAGAAACTGTCTCTATTCCTGAAGCAACTGCCTAGGATTTATCTTCTAAGGCCGTTGGCTTTCAATCTACATTAGTGAAGGAGTTCCTATACTAAAAGTTCTCCAGAATGACAAAATCAGATTTTTCAAGTAGTCTATGCAATATAAGCCAAAGAATCCATGTCCTCATGTCCCTCTACGAAGAAAAAAGTAAAACTATTATGGCTTCTGGACACAATTGCACATCAAAAATACCCAAAAGAGGTTTCAGAATCTCTCTTTGACATCTCACAGTATAGTCTTCACACCAAAGATTCAATAAATAATAAATCATATTATTATTATCATTCTAGTAGTTTGGCTTTCATGTTTTTCTCACAACAAACATCTGATGTAGGTATTTTTATACCAAGAACAATTCATTAGAGGGCTCTAAGCAGAGGCTGGTCCACTTGCAGGTAATATTGTAGTGGGTATCCTTTTGTGGGGTATGAGTTGGACAAGATTGCTTTAAACTTTGAAATTCTATGATCTATGATTCCCACTGTACAGATTAGCAAGCAGATGTTCAGAGAGGGGCCAGGGGCTTGCTCAGTGTTCATATAGTTCAGAACTGTCTAAACAGGGACAACACTATTTCAGATTCAACTGCTCTTCCTGCTATATAATTCCTATTATTTAGTATCCATTTATTAGCTTCTTGGATTCTTCTGTTCTATAATGAGCTCCTCAAACTTTCCAAAACTTTGCCTCCCACCGAAAACACATTCGGTTTTCTGCTCAAAGGAAGTTTCTTCTGCTTAGTTTAGAGGAAGACAATTAATTGCTAAAATGGTGAGTTTCAGGTCCCCTAATTGTCTGCCCGTTGACATGACAGCTCAGGAGATTCCCTGTTTTTGATCCAATGATTCATTACACTTTTCCAAAACTGGATAGCCTCCTTGGCAGGATACTGGTATCAAATTACAGGTGTGTTCCATATGTTTGTGTGTGTGTGTGTGTGTGTGTGTGTGTGTGTGTATGTGTGTGGAGAAAGTGTATACACAAGCAAACATATGCTTGTGTGCTTTTTAACAGTATAAACTGAACCATATATGAAAAGTAGGGGTAGGGAGGAATAAAAGTTTTGATTCCCAATTAGTCACAGATGAAATAGGCATGCAGAGAACAATTCAAGAAGTCATCTGTATTAATTATATCATACCTTAGTTTTCACTGCTGGGAAACAAATTGTGAAGGGAACTCACAAAATAAGCATCACAGTTTCGGGCGACACCGAAAGACCCTTTAGGTCTTAGCTGAAAGTGATCTTAAAGGTCATTTAGTCTGATTTTCTCTTTTTGCATATGAGGAAACTGAGACACAGAGAGGAGTAGTAAATTGATCAAGGGCAAAGGGAGGTTCATAGATAGACATCTTCTAAGATCTCAGACTGATTTTGATGTAGATGGAAAATGAATATTTGATTGGTAGGTATGTCCCACTTTAAGAAACTCAATAAATGAAAATTCAGACTGAGAAAACAGAATTAGCATGTATATATGTGTATGCACCATTATAAAAATAACAATAAAACAGCACTTTACAGAAGGACAGACTGCAGTATTATTTTAAAGAGTGAGCTCCCTTGGTACATTAGAATTTATTTACTTTACAAACTTTTAAATAAATTTTTGGGAACACATCTACTTGTTAAACCAGGTCAACTGATATAAATACAGCTTGATTTTTTTCTCCTTGAGCAGAATTCTATGCATCCAGTGTCACACACACACAATTAATTACAAGAAAATCCCACTATGCCATCATAATAATCTGGATATATTGTATAGCTGCTAGATTGGGGGATTACCTAATTGTATATATGTGTATTTGTTCCCTTCCTCAAAATCTAAGTGTATATTTCAGAAGAAAGGAGGGGAGCAGGGACATAAGGCACATGCCTATAATCTCTGCTATTGGGCTGGACGGAAGCTAGTAGAGAGCTTGAGCTTAAGATTTCTGAGCTGTACCAGGGCTAAAACCAACCAGGTTTTCTCACTATGTCTAGGGAGAAGGGCATCAACTAAAGACTAGCAAACTACCCCAGGTCTACAGTGAAGCTGGTTAAAGCTTCCATGCTAATTAGTACTGTGAATAAGCCCATGATTGGCTGATGCACTTTCAGTCTAGGCAAGATAAAGACACTTAGTCTCAAAAAAGGAGGTGGAGCTAGGGGTATTAGGGAATTAGGAAAGGCCATTAGGGTTTTGTTGTACAAGTACCTACCAGAATTGCATTTTCCAGAGGGACTGATCTACACCAGTGGTACGTGCCATTGTAATCAAAAAGATCGTTTTCCATATCACTCTCCAAAGTAGTCAGATCCCTAAGCAGAGAGAGTAGAGAATTAATATTATAATATTCCAGGGACTTGAGCAATGACCTTAAGAACTGAACTTAAAAGTCAAGACTTGAACTTGACCTCTGGGAGCCAAGATGGCAGAGTAAGCAGTGAATCACTGTAGTTCTCCCATATTCACCTCCCAACAACCATAAAATGGGATCCCAGAACAAATCCTGGAACAGCAGAGCCAGCAGAAAGATGGAGTGGAGTGGGTTTTTAGCATGTGAGACTTGGAAGACTGTCAAGAAAGGCCCATCTCAATTGGGTAAAGGGGGAGTCCATTCCAGGACAGAAAGTGTTCCAACAAGCAAGCAGCAAGAACCATCTCAGCAAACCAGCAGGAGATCCTGAGACCCAACGCAGTGGAACAGGCAAACACCAATACTAGGACCCCCTACATGTCTTAGCATAGCCAAGGGAACTGGCAGACTCCAGCTCTGAGAACCACTATGTGCTTCAGCAAAAACATGGAGAAATGCAGAAACACCCCACCAGGCCTCACCAAATGCCAGACACCACCACTGGGTTGCCAGCTTAGGACCAGGTAAGCTGCCAAAACCCTACAATCTTCAGCAGTGCTAGCCACCCCTAACCCCACACCCTCAACACAGCACCAGGCATGAGGGTTTCCTGTGGGTTTCAGGGCAACATCAGAGCAGCACCAGGTAAACATCCAGGGCCTAAGCTATAGGCAAAAGAAGTGTGAGATGGAGCCTCTTCCACCCTGGGAGCAGAGATCAAATTTAAAAGAAAGAGAAAAGGCCCCCAAAAGATGAGCAAAACAACAACAATAACAACAACAACAACAAAACAAAGAATCCAGCCATAGAAAGTTATTATGGTGACAGGGAAGACCAAAGACGACAACAATGTCGAAACACCTATGGGCAAAACTCCAAAGAAAAATGGGAAGTGTTCTCAAGCCCAGAAAGAACTTATGGAAGAGCTCAAAATGGAGCTTAAAAATGATATAAGAGAGGTAGAAGAAAAGTTGGGAAAAGAAATGAGAGTGATACAAGAGAATTATGGAAAAAAAGACTCAACAATTTGGAAAACTGCTTAAAAAGTAGAATTGGACAAATAGAAAAAGAGATACGAAAATCTACTGAAATAAACAACTCCTTGAAGAGTTCAATTAGCCAAATGAAAAAGAAAACACAAAAGCTAATTGAGGAAAACAACACCTTTTATTGGAAAGGGGCAAGTGGAAGCTAATGAATCTATGAGACATCATGAATCAATCAAACAAATTAAGGACAATGAAAAGATGGAAGAAAATATAAAATACCTCATGGGAAAAATTACTGACCTGGAAAATAGATTCAGGAGAGACAATATCAGAATCACTGGAATACCTGAAAGCCATAATCAAAAGGAGGACCTGGATAGCATCTTTTAAGAAATTATCAGGGAAAACCACCCTGATCTCCTGGAACCAGAGGGCAAAATAGGCATGGAAAGAATCCATTAGTCACATCAAGAAAGAGATCCTAATAATGATGAATAATTGCCTTTTCAAGATTTTAGTTAAACCTACAACCCTACTGACTGTTTCCAATATGCTTATCTCATCTTTTCCAAAGTGACTTATTCTAGTTAATGGAAATAAGCTACAACAAAAAAATGGTTAGAGAAGAAAAACAAAAGCAAAAAAAGGTTGATTTAGTTGACTGAAGTATCTTCGCAATAAAATATTTCACACCATGAAATTTCAATATGTCAGCAAGATATGTTAGCCAAATGTAGACGAATTTTCACCCATGAAAGTTAATACTCTTTAATAGAAGCTGCCCCTATGGTCAGTCAAACTCTCATAAACACTTTATTACATCTCTTTCAGGGCTTAACCAGAGATGATTACTTTTGAAGGATTTGGGCAGCTCAGAAAAGCCTCTGAATGCTGAAAACTTTTAAAAATTTTTGTTGATTTTATTTTTATTTTATGGAATAAAACAAACATTTCCATAATATAGTGATAATAAAAAAGATTGCATATGAAACTGCAAATCTATTATGCATAACTTGTTATTCCTTTTAAATATATAAAGTTATCATGCAAATTAAAAAAAAAAGAAAGAGATCCCAAAATAAATACCACAAGGAACATTATAGCCAAATTTCAGAACTATCATGTCAAGGAAAAAGTATTACAAATGGCCAGAAAGAAGGAATTCAAATATCGGGGAATCACAATCAGGATCGCACAGGACTTGGCAACTGTAACATTAAAGAACCAGAAGTCATGGAACATGATATTTGGGAAGGCAAAAGAGCTAGGACTACAACCAAGAATCATTAACCTGGTAAAATTAAACATAATACATCAAGGGAAAAATGGTAATTCAATGAAATAGAAGGATTTCAAACATTCATAAGGAGAAGACCAGAACTAAACCAAAAATTTGACCTCCAATATCAAGATCCAAGAGAAGCATAAACACATAAACAGGGAAAAGAAAACGTAAGGGATTCAATGGAGCTAAATTTTTACATTCCAGTTCCCTTGGCTATGCTAAGGCATGTCGGGGGTCCTAGTGTTAGTGTTTGCCTGTTGCACTGCAAATTTGACATTTGTAACTCTTAAAAATTGTATCAAAAATTATATACAATTGTATCCATTGTACAGCTAGAAGGAATATACACAGAAAGAGGGTGTGGGTATAAGGTGAATTTGAGTGAAAGACATAAAAAAATTAAGGGATGAGAAAGAGGAGTTGAATATAGAAATCAATCTTACCCTACAGGGAAGTAAAGAGGGAGGACATTAAGTATGGGGAGTGTGAGGACTGACAGAAAGGAGGGCAGATCAGGGGAGGTGGTAGACAGAGCCAAAACACTGGTGAGGTGGAAAAGGATGAAAGGAGAGTGAGGACAAACAGGAGGAAAAATAGGATGGAGGGAAATACACAGTTAGTAATCCTAACTGTGAATGTAAGTAAAATGAACTCTCCCATAAAATGGAAGCAGATAGCAAAATGGACCAAAAACCAGAATCCTACAATATGTTGTTTACAAGTAACACACCTGAAGCAAGGAGACACATACAGAGTAAAAGTAAGGGGCTGGAACAAAATCTGCTTCAGCTGATGTGGAAAAAAAGCAGGGGTAGCAATCTTAGTTTTAGACAAAGTAAAAGCAAAAATAAACCTAGTTAAAAGATATAAGGAAGGAAACTATATCCTGCTTTGATACAATCAAATTGAAAGAGCAAGGAATAGTGTACCTGTCAGATGTAGGGGTGGGGGGGAAAGAATCCATGACCAGGAGCATTACAATATGTAGAACAAATCATTCTGACTGCACTAAATTGAAAAGATTTTGTACAAACAAAACCAATGCGTCCAAGATTAGAAGGAAAGCAGAAAGCTGGGAAACAATCTTTATAGCAAGTGTCTCTGACAAAGGCCTCATTTCTCAAATATATAGAGAACTGAATCAAATTTATGAGACTACAAGCCATTCCCCAATTGATAAATGGTCAACAGACATGAAGAGGCAGGTTTCAGATGAAGAAATCAAAGACATCTATAGGCATATGAAGAAGTGCTCTAAATCACTTTTGATTAGAGAAATACAAATTAAAACAATTCTGAAATATCACTTCACACTAATCAGTTTGGCTAATATGGCAAAAAAGGAAAATGAGAAATGTTGGAGAGGATATGGGACACTAATGCACTGTTGGTAGAATTGAGAACTGATCCATCAATTCTAGAGAGCAATTTTGAACTATGCCTAAAAGGCAACCAAAATGTGCATACCCTTTGATCTAGCAATACCCTACTAGTTCTATATCCCAAAGAGATCATAAAAAAGGAAAATGACTTACATAGGCATAAATATTTATAGCAGCCCTATTCTTGTTAGCAAAATATTGTAAACTGAGAGGATACCCATCAATTGGGGAATGGCTGAATAAGCTATGGTATATGAATGTAATGCAATACTTGTGCAATGAGAAATGGTGAATAAGCCCATTCCAGAAAAACCTGGAAAGACTATGAGAACTGATTCAAAATGAAATTGGCAAAATGATGGGGCAGAACCAAGATGGCAGAGTGGGAACAGGGACTTCTTTGAGCTCTCCCCAAAAGCCCTCTAAATTGCTGTTAAAATGACTCTAAACAAATTCTACAGCTACAGGACCCACAAAAAGAGAGACTGAAGTGGATCTCCAGCCCAAGACAACTTGGAAGGCTGACAGGAAGGGTCTATCACACCAGGCTGGAGTGGAGCATGGGCCATACCAGCATAGACCGAGCCAGAGCAGGCCTAAGGGGATTGAATCACTGGTAGCTGTGGTGATTTCCAGACTTCTCAACCAACAAACACCAAAGACAAAGTAGAAGGTGCCTAGAAGTATCTCTGACAACAGCTGTGCAAAACCCCTGAAATTTGGGACAGAGCATTCTCCACTCTGGAAGCAGAACCCTACCTTGACAAAGAGCTCAAAAGTCAAGGAACTGGCTGGGAAAACGAACAAACAGCAGAAAAAAAATAAGACTATAGAATCTGACTTTGGTGACAAAGAGATCAAAACATACAACCAGAAGAAGATAACAAAGTCAAAGCTCCTACATCCAAAGCCTCCAAGAAAAATGAATTGGTCACGGGAGATGGAAGAGCTCTAAAAGGAGTTTGAAAATCAGGTAAGAGAAGTAGAGGAAAAACTGGGAAGAGTAATGGAAGTGATGCAAGAAAATAATGAAAAACGAGTCAACAGCGTTTGGAGGCCCAAAAAATACTGAAGAAAATAACACCTTAAAAATAGACCAGGAGAGGATTCTGGGAAGACGGCGGAGTAGGTCAGAAAATTCCAAGCTCTCAAGATTTCCCCCCACAAAAGAGTTAAAACAGCACCTTAGGGCAAACAAAGTGGGGTGGAGGCAAAGAAGAATAGGGGCACAACCAGGATCTTCCAGGGACAGTCTGAGATCTGAACAAGAACCCCAGCACTGGGTTTGGTTGCAGGGAGGAGTAAACACCTCCAGGCTAGGTTCCATTTTCAAAACAAGGGGCAAGCCCTGGGGTTAGTTGGTTTGAGAGGCTGCCTCAGATCCAGCAGCTTGAAGTTTTTACCGCAGGATAGTGAGGGGAGTCCTGTATTTGAGCCCAGGAAGATTAGGAACCTTTCCTGATGAGGAACGACAGATCCAGCTTGCTGTGAAGAGCAGCTGGGGTGAGAAGGAACCAACACACACCCGGTGAGTGCAGAAGCAGTGGGGCAGAAAGCCCCTGGCTGTGGGCACTTACAGGAGGTTGGAGGTTTGGTTTAGGTTCCAGCCTAGAGGGAACTGAAGACCTGGGCAAGAGGCAATTTCCCATATCCCAGGGCTAGAGGTGATTATAAAAAATCAAGTTATTACCACAAAAAAATGCATAGGCAAAGGAAAAAGAATCCAACCACAGAAACCTATTATGGGAATAGAAATGACTGGGGTTCATCTTCAGTTGAGGACATTGAAGTAAAGAAATCCCCAAAGAGTAATGTTAAATGGTTATTTCTCCCCCCAAATTTATAGATCTTAAAAAAGACTTTAAAAATCAAATGACAGAGATGGAGGAAAAACTAAAAAAAAATAATCCAAGAAAAACAAGAAGGTTATGAAAGGAAAATCAACGAATTAGAAAAGGAGATCTAGAATCTCAAGGAGAAAAATGACACCTTGAAAATTAGAATTGGGCAAAGTGAAGCCACTGAAATTATAAGAGATCAAGAAATAATTAAACAAAACATGAATAATGAAAAAATAGGAGAGAAAGTGAAACATCTTATAAGAAAAACAACAGATTTGGAGAATAGATCAAGAAGAGAAAATATAAAAATGATTGGACTAACTGAAAGTTATGATCAAAAAAAGAATCTTGATACAATAATACCAGAAATAATTAAAGAAAGTTGTCCTGAAGCATTAGAACAAGGCAGGGAAGTAGAAATAGAAAAAAATCCATCAAACACCACTTAAAAGAGATCCTATGAGAAAAACTCATGGGAATATCATAGTCAAATTCTGAAATCCTCAGATCAAGGATAAAATAATAAAAGCATCAAGATTAAAACAATTCAAATATGATGGTGCCACAATTAGAATTACACAAGACCTAGTAGCAGAAACATTAAAGGACCGCAGGTCTCGGAACACAGTATACCAAAGAGCAAAAGACCTGGGGCTCTGGCCAAAAATATCATGCCCTCCAAATTTCAGTATTGTTCTGAATGAAAAACATGGACATTTGATAAACCCTCAGACTTTCAAGACTTTGTTAAAAAATCCTCAACTTAACAGAAGATTTGACATACAAGAACTAAGAGACATATAAGGTACATACCAAAGACTGACTATAAGGGATTTACAAGAACAGACTGCTTACCTTTTATATAACATAAAACGAAAAATGTATGTCTAACATTCCTATTAATAATTGTTGAGCTTATAAGAAAGAGGGGGATAAACATGACTATGATATGAATTTAAAAAGTAAAACCATTTAGAAACAGCTAAAAAGAGTAACTATTTTATATGAGAGAGGTGCAAGAAGAAGAAAGGATACAAAGGATTTAGACAGGGGAGGAGGGCTGGTAGTTCTGGTAACCTACTTTCATTGGGAATGGGTTTAAGATGGAACAATACATATGTATTTAGAAGAGTATAAAAGTCTTCTAAATTTAGAAGAAATAAAATAGTAGGGGTTTAGTGAGGGGGGAGAGGACAAGGGAAGTATTAGGACAAGGGAGGGATTTTTAGAGGGGAGAATGAAGGAATAGGTAAAGGGAGTTTAGATTAATGGGAACGGGAGGATAGAAGAGGGATCCTTTGAGGTGGGAAGGCAATTAATAGGAAGGCAGTCTAGCAGGTAGAAGTAA
The DNA here is from genome assembly GCF_011100635.1 of Trichosurus vulpecula. NCBI lineage: Eukaryota > Metazoa > Chordata > Mammalia > Diprotodontia > Phalangeridae > Trichosurus > Trichosurus vulpecula. Next base: position 307,800,591 of record NC_050575.1, read on the forward strand.
AGTAGAGGAGGCAGGAAGGATAGGAAACAAAAGATATGTACAAACATAGAAAACAAAGATCAGGAGTAGATTATGTTTGGGAAAGTATATGTCTATATATGCATGTATATATGTATAAGTGTATGTATATATCAAAAAATAACTAAATTATATTGTAGCCTTCTGGGGGGTGGGGGAGGGAAAAACGAAGTTAAAAAGTGCACAGTATAGAACAAAAGAAAACACAAGGAAGCAAAGAAAAGATGGACAATTCCCAACACAAGGTGTATTATTTATCATACAGGCTTTCTTGAAATGAAAATTTATTGTTACATATTTTGAATCATCTCTTATGTTCTGTTATGCACATGACATGCTTTTTTTTTCTTTCTTACTTTGTATTTAAGTTTCAATATTTAAATTTATGATATGTTTTTGTTTCTTTTCTCTATTTTGTATTTGTGTTCTGGTAAACTAAAATTCAATAATAAAAAAATAGACTGTCCCAAATGGCAAAAGAAGTCCAAAAGGCCAATGTGGAGAAGAATGCCTTAAAAAGTAGCAAACACTTTTGAAAAGGGAGAGGGTCAAAGGAGAAAACAGAATAAATGGGGGGGGCAGGATAGGGTGTAGGGAAATATAGTTAGTCTTTTCACAATATGGCTATTATTGGAAATGTTTTGCATAACTACACATGTAACATATAACCTATATTGAATTGCTTGCCTTCTCAATGAGGGTTGGTAAGGAGGGAAGAAGGGGGAGAATCTGGAACTCAAAATTTTAAAAACAAATGTTAAAAATTGTTTTTACATGCAACTGGGAAATAAGATATACAGGCAATGATGAATAGAAATCTATCTTGTCCTACAAGAAAGTAAGGGGGCAGGGGATAAGGGGATTGTGATAAAAGGGAGAGCAGACTGGTGGAAAGGGTAATCAGAATGCATGCTCTCTTGGGGGGGAGGGGAGGGGAGAGATGGGGAGAAAATTTAGAACTCAAAATCTTTGGAAATTGATGTTGAAAACTAAAAATAAACTAATTAATTATAAATTTTTTAAAAAGAAATGAGCAGAATGAGGAAAACATTGTACACAGTATCAGCAACATCATATGACTATCAACTATGAGTGACTCAGCTTTTCTCAGCAACACAACAATCTAAGAGAAGTACAAAGGACTCATGAAGAAAAATGCTATCCATATCCAGATAAAGAACTGATGGACTCTGAATGCAGATTGAAGCATATTTTTTTTCACTTTATTCTTTCTCATGTTTATTTTTCCTTTTGATCTGTTTCTTCCCTCATAACTGTGATGAATATGGAAATATGTTTTACATGATAGCATATGTATAAAGTATATCAAACTGCCTACCATTTTCAGAAGAAGGGAGAGGAGGAAGGAAGGGAGAAAAATTTGGAACTCAAAATCTTGTAAAAATGAATACTAAAATTTTCCTGATATGTAATTGGGGGAAAAATAAAATACCATTTAAAGCAAAAAAATATGTCATCACGGGAAAAAAATATTCCAGGGACTTCCCACAAAGATGCCGACATGACAGGTTCCAATTTAGTTCTGCTTTCTGGAGAAACCCTTCAGGAATGAGAAAAAGTGCCAGGGGAAGCAAAGATTCAATAATACCCAAGAGGAACACCAGTTAGCAATTCCATCCTATCCAAAACCACATGAAGAAACAGCCTAAAATGTATGGACATCTTTGAAGAAGGTATGGACAATCTCATATGCAGGGCAGTTCTAGGAGAACTAGATCTCAAATCTACACAACCTCCAAGTTGAAGATAGGTTAGGAGATGAGCCTGAAATCTCTTTATTTTACCCAAAAGTCATTGACTTCTACATGAGTGAAAATATAAGGAGAATGTCTGAGATCAATTTGACTTCCCAGTCAGAACAGTGGCAGGAAATAGGGGACTAGGTTGATGATTACAGCAGTAGCCAAGGCCCAATCTCAGCTCTAGGTCCAATTCTGTGCCTCCACACAGGACTAGAGAGGAGGCAGGGTCTGACCCAAGGTGACTTCATAAGCAGGGCAGGAGTAGAAGAGGTCAGGTCAGGACCGAGTCTTCTGATCCAGAAGTGGGAAGGAGACCTGGTCATAGCCACTCTTTCCATGGTAGTGAGAAAAGCTTTAAAAAAAAGCTTTGGCATAATCTCTGGCACAATGAGAGGAAGCTAAGTGGGCTAGTGGATAGAGTACTGGGCTTGGAGTCAGGAAGACCTGAATTGAAATTCTACCTCAGACACTTAGTAGCTATGTGACCCTGGTCAAGTCCATTCACCTTCATTTTTTTCAGTTTCTTCATTTATAAAATGGGGATCAAAACAGCACCTACCTCCCAGGGCTGTTGTGAAGATCAGATGAGATAATAATTATAAAGTGCTTAGCATAGTGCCTCACACTTTATAGACTATATAAATGCCAGCTAATTTTAGCTATTATGTTTCAATCCATAAACTGAGGTAAAAGACAAAATTAAATAGCTGAAATTTCCTAATATAGAGAAGAAATAAAATGGGAAAGACAATTACAAGAAAAAGTCTAAGAAGAAGAAGAAGAAGAAAATAACTCCAGTAATTGGAAATAGAACCTCAGGAAAATAAAAAATGGATTTTCCAGAAAGATCCCACATGTGATTGAAAGTGAAAAAAGAGCTGAAATAAGAGATAAAGAATAAAATGAGAGAACCAAAAGAGCATAAACAGGTTACAGCAGAAGTTAGAGTTACTGTAGTTGCAAACTCTCTGAAAAATAGAATGGAAAAACAAAACGTTCACAAATATTCTAGGATACAATAAAAATATTGCAAGTGTCAGGAAGAAAGAGACTATGTACCAAAGAACTGTTATTTATCATCACACAAGAATATATAGCAGTTATTGTTAAGGAAAGAAAATGTTGGAATATGTTATGCCCAGAACTATATCTTATTGACCTCTCACCATATAGACAATCTTTTGATAAACATTGTAATTTTCTACCTCCACAACATCTGTGTGTCCCATTCTCTTTACTCACATCTGTCTCCATCACCTCTTATCTAAATTATTGCAAGAGCTATGTAATTGGATTCTTTTCAAGTCTCTTCCTACTCTAATCTATTCTCATTGAGTTGCTAAGATGATTTTATTTAAGCATAGGTTTGATCATATCACTCCTCCCCTCCATCCACTGTCCCATCATTCTACCCCTTGCTTAATGAGTTCCAGTGGTTCTTTGATGGCAGTTGTCCTTCATGCTCAAAGAGGACCAAAATGACATCAATATGCTGGGGTCAAGGTAAAATGTTTCTGATTGTGGTAGATAAGACCAGTATGAGCTCAGAATGTCCTACCACAGGTCATGCACAAACAGTCCATATGAACATTTGGAGTACAGATGTCTCTAAATTTGTGCATCTCACATTTCTTTTGAGCTACTGCAATTCCACTTTGCTCAAAGAGCACAGCACTGTCTTTGATTTGGGCACACTATGATAGATAATCCTGTGCCAGTGTCTCCCATGTCTCACAATTGATGCCAAAGTTCTTCATAGAAACCTTGACACTGTCCTTGTATCACTTTTTCTGCCCTCTATGTGAGCACCTGCCTTGTGTGAGGACTCCAAAAACAGACTTTTAGGCAAAGATACATTTAACATTCAAACAACATGGCCAGTCCATTAGAGTTGGGCTCTCTGTAGTAGAGTTTGAATGCTTGGCAGTTCAGCTCAAGAAAGGACCTCAGTGTCTGGTACATTATTTTGCCAGGTGATCTTCAGAATCTTCCTAAGACCATTTAAGTGAACAGTTTCCTGGCATGCCACTGGTATACTGTACAGGTTTCACAGACATATAGCATTGAGATTAGCACAATATTTCCGTAGACCTTCAGTTGGCTGCCAGTCTAATACCTCTTGTCTTCCACACTTTCATTTGGAGCCTCCCAAATACTGAGGTAGCTCTGTCACAGAATGAATCACCCTCATCACTTATGTGTACATTCCTGGAAAGCATCCTGCTAAGGTAAGTGAAGTTACCCACAGCATTCAAAATTTCTCCATTTGCTATAACTGATGATTCTAGACATAGATGGTGTAGTTCTGGCTGGTGGAGAACCTCTGTTTAATTGGTGTTGTCAGGCCAAAATTAACACAAATGGCAGAGAACTGATCCATACTCTATTGCATCTCAGCCTCAGAGGCTGCACTGTGTGCACAATCATCTGCAAAAAAAAAGTCATACACCAACTATCCTTCCACTTTAGTCTTGACTTGTAGCCTTTTCAAATTAAATAATTTACCATCAGTGCAGTAACTGACCTTGATGCTGTTTTCATCCCCATTAAAGGCATCTGAGAACACAACTGAAAATATGCTAAAAAACGTGGGAGCAAGCACACAGTCTTGCTTCACTCCATTGGTGACTGGGAAAGCACAAGAGCATTACCTGTTAGCCAGAACCCAGGCAAGCATACCGTCATGAAACTGATGTACAGAGTATGACCAATGAACTTCTCTGTGTAACCAAATTTTGCCAGGATCTTCCACAAGCCCTCACAACTGACAGTATCAATGGCCTTGGCTATATGAATGAATATTGTATAGAGACCTCTGTCGTGCTCCTAGCATTTCTGCTTGATTTTTCTTGAGTTGTCAGGCAGCAAACATCATATTAACTGTTAATTGGCTCTTTTTGATGACCATCTTCCAGGTGAAGGATCAGCCTTTTAAGATTCTGGCAAGAATCTTGCCAGTAATGACTAAGAGATCTCCCCCACCTCACGATTGTCCTTGAATAACCTATTTCCTTTTCCAAGGTTCTTTGCTATGTCCAGGATCAAATGTAAACTTCACTGACTGACATTTAAAGTTCTCATAACCTTTTCACTTTTCTTACATGTTATTCCCCTCATGCATTCTATGATCTAGCTATGATGTACTTGCTATTCATTCTACTTGACATTCTACATCTCATCTCTGCTTTTGCTTCAGTGTCCCCCATGCTTGGATTTCTTTGCCTCTTCACATCTCTTAATTTCCCTGAATTCCTTCAGGACTCAGATCAAATTCTGCCTTCAGAAGGAGATCTCCAAACCCTAGTGGCTTCCTCTAACAGATATTTCATATATACTTAGTTCTTTAAATATTGTTTATCTCATTAGAATGTAAGCTCTCTGAGGCAAGCAAGTGGTCTTGTCTTTGTATTGCCAGGACTTAGCACAGGCTATGGTATGTAGTAAGTGTTTAATAAACATGTTGACTGACTGATCAGAGGATGGAATAAAGGAGAAGAGAGTGGGAAATCATGTCTTGTGGACATGAGATGAGAAGGAAAGGAGAGGGAGCTTACTGAAAAAAATCTTCAATTTTTTTTCAGGGAATTATCAATAAGGTCCTCAGATAAATGATTATGGGAGGTTAGAGGAAAAATAGAATGTTGAGATATAAAGAGTGAGGTATTGTTAAAATAGGTAATTTAAGTAGAATTTATTATGCCTCTAATAAGAAGAAGTGATGATCATTATCTCCCTGAAGACAACAGTATAAAGTAATATCCTTAAAAGAGAGAAGCCAGGAAATAGTATTATGCTTAAAGGCACAATATAAAATGGAATAATATGGATGATAACTACATAATAACTAAACATCTACCCTAAAAAAACACCAAGGACTTATAAAATACAAATACAAAGCATATTTTATGGAAATAAAAGAAGACTGAAATAATTGATAGGAAATATAGTTGGACTATGCTAATAAAATGTTAATTTAATATGGTTTTATTTAATTTAATACAATTTTAGTACCAAACCAATCAAACTACCAAGGTGTTACTTTATAGAAACAAGAAAAAAACTACCAAAATTCAATTGGGAAAACAAAAGGTCAGTAATTCAGGGGTAATAATGACAGAAAAAAGTGAAGAGGCCACAGAACTATCAGATCTAGACCTATCCTATAAGGCAGTGATCATCAAAACTTTGGAATGGATTCTAAATGAGATTAGGTAATAAAAGATCTGGAAGCACTAGAACATGGTATACTAATCTTCAATTAAACCAAACATCACTAGTCATTAGGGTAAGGATTTCTTATTTAACAAACTTTTTTGGAAAACTGGAAAACAGTCTGGCAGAAATTAATTTTACAGGAAGGGGACAATGTTAATTAAAGCTCAACTAATGGTATACAAAAGTGCCTCATGTGCAATAAGTGCTCAACAATTAAAATAAAAAAAAGTTACAGCCTTTGCACTCAGGAAGTTCACAATTTAGCAGTTATCCATGACAAAGTAGAAAGAATATTGCCTATTAAGTCAGAAAACCTGTATTTAAATCCCGGATATATCGTTTACTCATGATGTAACCCTAGGTGAAATACTTAACTAGGTTGAGTCTAAGTTTCCCTATGTTTAAAAGGGAAGCAATAATAGTTTCAATATCTCCAGCAGAAGATAGTTGTGAAAACCAAATAAGACAATATATGGGGTGAGCTTTCCAAACTATAAAGCCATATAGAAATGAGTTGCCATTAATTGTAGATCTTGGGGTCTTATACCAAATCTCAGGAATCTAGGTAGTTCATGTTTGAACTCTATAGAATATCCAATTTTTCTTAAAAGTTAAGGGAACGTTAGTTAGCACTTAGGCATATGATGTGGTATCTGCCCCACCCCCACCTTTCCCACATGGAATAGTTGTATCTTAAAAGTCACTCTAAGTAAAATTATTTAAATAAGCTATTGTTTCCGTGATGCAGACAGTACAATTTTAAAGGCACTCAGATGTTACTTCTCAAGATATCTCAAATAGGGGAAGATGTTAAAAGAATGGGAATTATCACGAACAACACTTTTAACAATAAGATTAATAAGTAAGTTGATAAGCACTAAACCATATGTCTACTGCCTCTCTGGCCCTTGGGCCACTCCCTTATTCTCTCTTTCATTTTCTCCTCTTTCCCTCACAAACCCCAATGATAAATAGTCTTTGCCCTGGTGATTAATTACTCTTTTGGCAAATGAGAGATGATCTTCTTACAAGCACTTTTAACTTAGCTCAGAATAGCAAATCAATCAGTGTACACTTTTCTATCATAATAAAAAACATGATCTATGTACACAGGCTGTCACAGATGACATCTTTCTTCATTCTGATGTTATGGGAAACAGATATGCCTTGGAGGAAACACCTGTTGGAGCACCAAATAAGAGAAAAAACTAGAAGAAACCCACTTCATCAAAAAGGCATCCACCTGGTGTCCTTGCCAAGGCAAAAATTAATGTAATTTAGTTCACCATTCCTTAACTAAAGCTCCCTTCTACCATATGCTTTGCAAATGACATGATCCTTGAAGAAATCTGCCTTCCTAGGGAGGCTAATAAATCATCTTCATGAATGCTCAGCACTGGGAGCCTAAGAATGCAAAACCTGGGAATAGAACTTGAAGGCTGACACCACTGTAGGGAGAAGACAGCTGTGTGGCACAGGCCAAGCTCCAAGGGGTGGGGAGGGAAAGTCACATCCAGATTCCAGCTGGAAGTCTCTTGGCAGAGGGGGGCTGCTGTGCTTTGGAGAGCCTGAAAAGAAATCTAGCTGAGTGAGGAAAGCAGGGTTAGGGTAGAACTAGGACGGACAGTCACAGAGAACCACTGTACCTTGGGTTGGGGATGGGGTCAGTCACCTTAATACTCCCTGGCTTATTCAATCTTCAGCAAAGTTCATAATAATAACAATAATAACTTTTATTTAGTACCTATTGTGTACTAAATGTTTTATGAATATTATATCACTTGACTCTCACAACAACCCTGGGAGGTAGGTGCTATTTTTATCCTCATCTTACTGATGAGGAAACTGAAGTTCAGAGAAATGGAGTAACTTCCCTAGAGTCTTACAAATGGTAAATGTCAAAGATAACATTTGAACCCAAGGCTCTCCTGGCTCCCAGGCAAGTGCTCTTTCCACTCTACTGGACTTTTCCTCAATCACTGCATGATTCAATCCTATTAGAAATTCTTTCAAATACCTTAGGATTCAGGAATGCTGAAAGTTAGCTATGGTAATTTGAAAGAAAAATAAATTCAAGAAATAAGCATAGGCATAAAGGAAACAAAATTAGGACTTTTGCAGATGATACAATGATCTACTTAGAGAACTCTATAGATCCAACTAAAATTGTTTGAAATATTTAATAACATTGGTAAATTATTATATAAAATAAACTCATATAAATCATTACCTTTTAATTTATTACTAACCAATCCCAGTAGGAAATGATGGAAAAATTCTATTCAAAATAACCAAAGAACATATAAAAATACATGGTAATCTACCTACTAAACACAAATAGGAATGAGATGAATAAAACTGCAAATCACTGATTACATAAATAAGCAGACCGGTGTATTTGTAGACATATTAGTTATTTGTGGCTCGGCCATGCCAACATAATAAAAAATCAATATAACCTAAATTAATTAATTCAATGCCTTGGCAATCAAACTAATAAAATTAAATTTTAATAATTGTTGTAGAGCTGTAGGAAGATAGGCACATTAATACAATGTTAGTGGAATTTTTCTATTGTTTATTCAAGAGATACCTAGGTGGCACAATGGATAGAGGGTTGAACCTAGAGTGAGGAAGATCTGCATTCAAATTCAATCCCAGATATTGCTATATGACTCTAAATAAGTCACTTAACCTCTGTCTCAGTTTCTTCATTTGTTAAACGGAGATAATAATAGCACCTATCTCCCAAGGTTGTTATAATGATCAAGTGAGATATTTGCAAAATACTTTGTAAACCTTAACACACTATATAAATGCTATGTGTTTGTAGTAGTGCTGTGCTTAGCACATAGTAAGTGTTGAATACGTGCCTTTTTCATTCATTGCTCTTGCCATTCTGGAAAGAAAATTGTAATTATACTCAAAATGTCATAATAGGGAGAATGGAACTTTGATTGTGCTGTTAAATAAAAAGGAAGGAAAGAAAGGAACCATGGAAGTATTCAAAAACGCATGGAAGAGAACAGCAGAAAGTTGAGAGGGAGACATGTATAAGCAGGATGCTTTGAAACTAAATTTTTTAATTTGTTATATATGTTTCAAAAAAGCCAAAGCTGTATATGACAGAAAATTACTGTTTCATACACAATCCATTTTTTCACGATTATAATACAGCACTTATGCAAGTAAACTTGGTATTCCTTCTACTTATCAAGCTGGAAGACGGAATTATAAATCACCCTCTGTGATCCTGGCAAGTCATTCACCTCTCTGTACCTCACTTTCCGTTATTTGTAATATAAAGGAGTTGGGCTAGATGATCTCTAAGGTACTCTCAAGTAAAATCTTATTATCTGATTATTAGTATTAGTTGGAAGGCCAGAAGAGAAGTTATCTAATCCAACCCCTACCTGAAGTAGGAACCACTTCCTCAACGTTTTAGAAAACTGTTGATCAACCCTCCTCCTAAAATCCTCCTGAGAAAGATAGCTCATTACCTCCTTGATTAACTCATTCCACTTTCTATTTGTTAGAAATGTTTCCTTATGTCAAGCCTAAATCAGCTTTTCTGTAACTTCCAGAGAGGGACATGGTTCTGCCCTCTTCACAAAAAGAGTCTGCTACATAATATCCCTTTATTCAAGAAAATAGTAATTAAGGTTCTATAAGATCCATCCGCAGGCCAAAAATCCCCAATTTCTTTAGCTGACCTTCCAACATGGGAAGTGGCATGCTGTCCTAGAAAGAACATTGGCTATAGGATCAGAAAACCTGGATATAATAATAATAATAATACCAACAACATTTGTACAAAGCTTTAAGCTTTTGTTTCCAGTCATGTTCAACTTTCCATGACCCTATCTGGGGTTTTCTTGGAGAAGATCCTGGAGTGGTTTGGAATATACTTCTCCAGCTCATTTTGCAAATGAGGAAACTGAGGCAAACAGGGTTAAGTGACTTGCCCAGGGTCACACACCTAGTAAGTGTCTGAGGCCAGATTCGAACTCAAGGGGATGAATCTTCCTGATTCCAGGTCTGGTGCTCTATCCTAGCTGGTTTATTCAGGTAATACAAATAAATAAAATAGACCAAATATAGTAAGAATTTTGAGGCAGCTAAGTTTGACCTCACAATGACTCTGGGAGGTAGGTGTTATTATTATCCATATTTATAGAGGAGGAAACTGAGGCAGACAGAGATTAAGTAACTTGTCCAAGGTCACACAGTATCTTAGGTCATATTTGAACTACTGTCTCCCTGACTCCATTCTGTCTACATTCTATCTACTGTGAATCCTAGCTCTATTACTTAGTATGTACGTCACCTAGGTGAGCAGGTCATTTTAACTTTCATTGGACTCTGTTTCCTTTCCTGCAAAGTTTCTTGTAATGGCAAGCAAAGTGGTACCTTTTGCTGTTTTTTTTCTTTTGGAGTGCTTCTAAGTACTAAGGCAATCAAGGACCTTTGAGTTTTGCCTTTGTGTTTGAATCAAAAGTCTTTGATTGAATCAAGAGTCTTTTATGATCTGCTTATGTCACAAGAAAGCCTAAGTTGCATTAGTTTGAGTCACATGGTTGTGATGCTGTCTGACCCTGAAGAAGTGTATATATACTCTGAGGTTAGCATTTTGCCTTGGGGGCTCACTCACTGGAAGAGTAGACCTGCGATTTGGCCAGATGAGACTCTGGGTAGCCGTTAAGGAGCCCCCTGGCTTCCAAGACCCAGATGTTGGCGCTTCTCTCTCTGGTAACTATGTATGTATTGATATTGACAGACTATTAGAAGTCCTATCTGCTAATTTGTGTTATTTGCTCTGTTTCTATAATTTCTGCTTGTAATTTCTGTTTGTTTTCTCTGAAGTTCAGGGTGCTGACTTCCCCTGAACTAACTGAAGGCAGAAAAATGTCTGCAAAGATGATTCCACTATTGGCATGTGGAATGTGCACACACTCATAGACAACACAAAATCCAGTAGACCTGAAAGACAGACAGCTCTTGTTGCAAGAGAACTCAGCAGGTATCACATCCAAACTGCAACCCTGAGTGAAACAAGACTGGGAATGAAGGCCATCTTACTGAAGTTGGAGCTTGTTGCACATTTTTCTAGAATGGCTACAGTGAAGGGGAGCACCATGAAGCTGGCATGTGTTTTGCAATCAAAACTAATATAGTCAATAAGCTCATGTGCCTACCAAAAGGAGTGAATGACAGTCTCATGACAATGCAATTGCCACTCACAGGAAAACATCACACCATCATCATCATTTACAGTGCTCCCACCATGACAAAACCTGATGAGGTCACAGAAAAATTTTATGAAGACCTGGAGACCCTTATCACCAATGTGCCAAAAGAAGACAAGCTTATAATTCTGAGTGACTTTAATGCTAATGTAGGCTCAGATTAACAGACTCAGCAGGGAGTCCGAGGGAGGAATGGAGTTGAAAACAGCAACAGCAATGGTCACTTACTAGTGAAGACAGACTTGTGCATCTCCTGACATCACCAAAACTGTTTTCAGTTTACTTAAACACAATAAAATTTCCTGGATGCACTCTCTCAGCAAACATTGGCATTTAATAGACTATGTGATTGTAAGAAGAGTCAGACAGGATGTGATAGTGACAAAGACAATGTGTCGCACTGAATGCTGGACTGATCATAGACTTAGCCTTTCCAAGCAAATATTTTCATTTAACAAAAGTAGCAGCCCCAAGGCAAGATGACTACCAGAAGAATTAATGTCAATAGATTAGAGTGCTTCTCTGAGTGGGAATAGTTTGTTGCTAATTTGGAGGGAAAGTTGAGCCAACACACAGTTGGCAACAGTGGAGCAGGAAAGGAGTAGGCAGCTTTCAGAGATTTGGTGTACAGCACTGCATTTGATCATCTGGGTCAGAACACTCACAAACATAAAGACTGGTTTAAATGATGAGGAAATTCAGAAGCTACTAAATGAAAAAATGAGAACTCCACAGGGCTTACAAGCGAGTTAGTTCATCCATCTCTAAGAAGGCAACATTTAATTCCATCAAAATTAAAGTATAAATGAAGTTTAGAGAGATGCAGGATTCTTGGTTCAGTAAAAAGGCAGAGGAAATTCAGTTTTATGATGACAGTACCAATCCAAAGTGCTTTTATGATGACCTGAAGGCTGTTTATGGACCAAAGACCTATGGTGCATCTCAACTACTCAGTGCTGATGGAGCCACATTGATTAATGATAAGGATATGATCCTAGAGAGATGGGCTGAACACTTCCATAGTGTTCTCAACAGACCATCATCAAGCAATGCTGAGGCTATTGATCATTTACTTCAGGTTGAAGTCAATCCCTCTGTAGCTGAAGTTCCAACTGAAGAAGAGGTTGTGAATGCCATTAGGGTCTTTTCATGTGGCAAAATACTTGGTACTGATTCTATTCTAGCTGAGATTTACAAGGTAGGAGGTCCATTGCTCATACAAAAGCTGATTTAAATTTTCCAGGTTACATGGCAAAAGGAAGTCAACCCCCAGGAGTTCAAGAATGCCTCCATTGTCCATCTCTATAAAGATAAAGGAAATAGATTATCCTGTGACAATCACAGGGCATTTTCTCTCTTAAGTTATTGCTGGCAAGATTCTTGCCAGAGTCCTTCTTAATAGGCTGATCCTTTACCTGGAAGATGGTCATCTACCTGAGAGTCAGTATGGCTTCATAAAGGGCTGAGAAACAGTTGCTATGCTGTCTGCTGCCCAATAACTCCAAGAGAAATTCCAGGTGCAGAACAGAGGTCTGTACACAATGTTTGTAGATCTAACCAAGGCCTTTGATACTGTCAGTAATGAGGGCTTATAGACAGTTACATCAACATTTGATTGCCCGGAGAAGTTTATCAGCATTGCATGTCAATTTCATGACAGCATGCTTGCCTGGGTTCTGTACAATGGACAGTGCTCTCATGTGTTCCTGGTCACCAATGGAGTGAAACAAGGCTGTGTACTTGCTCCCATGCTTGAGGTTTTCAGTCATGTTGTCAAATGCCCTCAATGAGGATGAACACAGGATCAAGGTCAGCTACCTCACTGATGGTAAACTCTTCATCTTGAAAAGGCTACAAACCAAGACCAAGGAGGGAGTGCTGGTACACAATTTTCTGCTTGCAGATGATTCTGCACTCAATGCAGCCTCTGAAGCTGAGATGCACCAAAGTATGATTCTCTGCTGCTTGTGCTAATTTTGGCCTAACAACACCAAGAAAACACAAGTGCTCCCACCACCACATCATCCATTCCTGGAACCCTTGGTTACAGCAAATGGAGAAATTTTGAATTCTGTGGATAAGTTCACTTACTTTGATAGTGTACTTTTCAGGGATGTACACATTGATAATGAGGTTTACACAGTGTTTTGGAGACTCTGAAGGAAAGTGTTGAAGAGAAGAGGTATTAGACTACCAAAATGAAGGTCTACAGAGCCATGGTGCTAACCTCATTGTTGTATGCCCATGAAACCTGGACAATATACCGGTGTTATGCCAGGAAACCAAATCACTTTCATTTGAATTGTCTTAGGAAGATTCTAAAGATTACATAGCAGGAAAAGATACCACACACTTAGGTCCTTTCTTAAACTAAACTGCCAAGCATTCAAACTTTACTGCAAAGAGCACAACTCTGATGGACTGACCATGTTGTTCAAATGCAAAACATACTCTTGCCAAAAAGACTATTCTATGGAGAACTCACAAAGGGTAAGTGCTCACATGGTGGTGAGAGGAAGCAATACAAGGACATTCTCAAGAACTTTGGGATTGATTATTTTGACATGGGAGACACGGACACAGAACTGCTCAGCATGGCGCGTCCTCATCAGAGAAGGTACTGTTCTCTATGAGCAAAGCAGAATTGAAGTAGCTAAAAAGAAAAGTGAGATGCACAGATTTAGAGAATCCACCCACAATGTTCACATGAACTACTTGTTCCCAACCTGTGGTAGAGCATTCCAAGCTCCTATTGGTCTGACCAGCCACAGACGGACACACTGTAACTTGACTCTAACACAGTGATGTAATTTGATCCTCTTTGAGAATGAAGGACAACAACCAAACAAACAAATATGTTCCAGGCACTATGCTGAAATGATTTACAAATATTATTTCATTTGATCATAAAATAAACTATCTTCTTTTTCTTGAAAACTAGAGCACTTACTCTTTATTTTATGCAATGATTTTTCCCCATTTTGTTTACTTTTCCAGTATAGGATCCATCTCTGTTATCCATTTTCACCAACTGTGGCTATAATCTTCCTATTCTAGTAACTCCCCCCCCCCAATCAAAAACATCTAGGTATTCTGCCTTATTATCTATGAAATTATAACTGCAGAGCAACAGAAGCCTAGCACTGGAAAGGGTTATGGGAAAGGCCATATGGTTGAACTTTATCCAGAAATTTTTTTCCCCACACAGAATGACATAGGTGCAATGTCTGGCACAGAGTCATCACTGGATAAATGTTTATGGATTGACTGAAAAATTGCCCAGGGGCTCTAGATAGCTTTCTGACCACAAACTATCCTGCTGACCTTGGTCAGCTGCTCTGTAATGTATGTTGCTGGTCACAGAGGAACTGAACAAGAGAGTGTCAATAATGCCCAGGACACACTATTTCTGCCACAACAATAACAAAATCAAACCACAAGTCCTACTAATGGTGAGAAGTGTCCATTAAAATATATATGTATATATATATGTATATATATATGATCCTATGTATTAATGCTTTGCTCACAGCCAATGGGGAAAGAACAAAGGGAAGTGTTGCAAACATTGCCTGTATCAACCAAATTATGTTCTAGACTACTGTGAACATTACTTGTATGACTGGTCATGCATTAGAATTTGCACTAATATGTGCATGTAAAAATAACTCTTATTCTGTGTAGCATCATCACCTTCGAGTATAAAGTTTTGCTGATATAGCTGAAATATGGAAAAGTGGAATCTTAGGGCTTGGGTAATAGTCTTGTGAGAAAAGCCCTGAATTAGGGAGAAGGAAGTAAATAGAGATCTAATTGGGCTTCCAGACCAGATTCACTGAGTGACCTCTCTTCAACTCATATTCAACCAATCAAAATGATAATCTGTCCGTCCCAGCTTCAGAGATGTAAGAAATTATAAGATGATGGTCATCTCAAGCTTTCTTGTGCTATGGTTTTTAGATAAGGGAGCTTTCTCCAGGATATATTCAGAAATATGATATTATTAGAGTCCAACCTTTTTTTTACTGTCATTCTTTGATTCTTCATTGTAGGAGGTTCTTGAAGGCTATAAGAATAGAACATAGGCTTTGTCGGGTCCTATCAAGTTGGAATGGCTTCTGGTTTGTCCTGGCAATGGACTGTATCTGTAGTACCAGGACCAAATGAGTGAAATTTAGAGAGGCTTAGTGATAGGAACAGTAGCTAGTTGGCACAGTGGATAGACTGTGGTGCCTGGAGTTAGAAAGGCTCACCTTCCTGAATTCACATCTGGCCTCAGATACTTACTAGCTGTGTGACCCTGGGCAAGTTACTTAATCCTGTTCGCCTCACTTTCCTTATCTGTAAAATGAGCTAGAGAAGGAAATGGCAAACCATTCTAGTATCTTTTCCAAGGAAACTCCAAATGCGGTAACAAAGAGTTGGACATGACTGAAAAATGACACAACAAGTGATAGGAAGTCAGATGTCAGATGATGACTTGATTATAGTTACCTCCTAAAAACTATTTGCTCAGATGCAGAGGGGTTGTGATCTAGGGCTTGACAGAGATAATGTTCACGCTGATGAAATATCAGATCTTTTGTAGTTTTAATGAATTAGAGACCAAAGAAAAGGGGATCAAATTTCTGGGGGAGTGTCCTGGATTAGCTATTATTTGGATCTGAACAATAACATAACTTTTGAAGGGATGCAGGGCAAGATAATGAAAAGAGTACTAGGCTATATTCTGTCATTGACTGGCTACATGTTCTTGGATAAGCAATTTCCCTTCTATTGGCCTTATTTTCCTCCTCTAAAAAAATGAAGGGACCTGGCTTTAAATTCCAGACCAGCTACTTGTTACCTGTGTGGCCCTAGGCAGGTCTTGTTCCTCTTTTGGGAATTCCTTTCAGAATACAATCCTGTGCTTAATGTATTCTTTTTTTATGGGTGGTTGTAGCTCTTCTTGCTCTCAATAAGGAAAAGCTTATCCAAAGAGGCCTCTTGCTAAGTTTTTGAGTGTGATGCTCTCTTCTTTACACATACTATGCTTATTTGCTTAACTTGAAGCCCCTTCCCATAATTAAAACATTTCCTTTATGTGGTATTTGTATGTGATTTATGGCATTTGGATAATTGTCAGAATTACTGTTGGTAATTAAAATACAAAGTGAATGCTGCCAGAGACTTTCAGTCACTCTCAGTGCCCTCGTTAAAAACTCTAAGCTGACCAAATTATAAATAGACTAGTTTGCACAACTTCCCAGCAAATCTTAATTATGAAACTTATCCATATTCTATCAGAATTTACTCCATCAGCCATGCAAATTCTGAATATAATGAAGTTATTTTTGATGCCAAAACTACAGAATTAATAATTCAGGGATGGGAAACAGCAATTAAGTAGTAGTGCAGGACTTTATTACCTCTGGTTGCTCTGGGTCAAAATCTTTTCCCCTCTCTTCTCCACCTCCCACCATGACCCCAATTTTCTTTAACATGCTTTGAATGGTTAGACTAGAGCATTAAGCAAACTTTCAGTGAAACTCTGTAAGGGAAATACAAGAGAAGGAAGATCTGGATCACCAAAATTACAACACTGAATTTGGAGTCAGAGGAATGGGGTTCAAAGCTACTCCCTGTGTGACCTTGATCAATTCACTTAATCTCTCCCTCTTGATCACCTCATCTTAAGATTAGTGTGTTGGACTTCCTTCCTCCTATAAGTTTATGACTCTAGGAACTACATGGAAAGGAATCTAAGAATCACTTAACTAATAAGGGGAGAAGAATATAGAGAGGTTGACAACATGAGAAGCCCGTTGCACTAATGAGCCGAGAACATACTAGATTGTCCAATATGGCATGAACTTGGTTGAGGGCAGCAGTCATGGCCAATGGAGCTCTCTACCTGAAGGGATTTCAGAAGACATTGGAAAATCAAGCTAGCCACACATGGTCAGACAGAAAAAAATGTCCATGTACTCATAGTAACACAAATGAAGAAGATGGAGGTACCTCTCTATAGAGGCAGCATGGCATAGTAGATAGAGTATGGGAGTCAGAGTTTGGAAGACATAGATATAATCCCACCTGACATTCCTTGTATTTCCAGTCAGGTCACTTAACTTTTATGAGCCTGAGTCTTCTCATTTGTAAGGTGGGCATGATAATACCTGTAGTGCCAACATCACAGAATTATTGTGAGTTGAAAGTGCTTTGTGAACTTTAAAATCCTATACACGTCAGCTGTGATTATAGTTCTTTTATAATATGTTCAATTTAGAATTCATTTAATACAATCTCCTCATTTTATAGATGAGGAAAAGAATATTTAAGTGATATAAGATCATAGGACTAGAATTGGAAAAGACTAGAGAAGGGGTGGGGAACTTACAGCCTTGAGGCCACATGTGGCCTTCTAGGTCCTTGGGTGCAGCCTTTTGACTGAGTCCAAGTTTTACAGAACAAATCCTTTTATTAAGGGGATTTGTGAAGTTTGGATTCAGTCAAAGGGCCACACATGAGGACCTAGAGGGACACATGTGGCCTTGAGGCTGAAGGTTCCCCATTCCTAGACTAGAGGTTGTTTAGTACACCTCCCTGGGTTATGGAACCCAGGTGCCTTAACCTCAAATCCAATGCTTTCCCTTATGCACTACAATTCCTTAGGTCCCAGTTACTTGCTCAATATGGAATCCACAGAGCAGCTAAGTGGTGCAGTAGACAGAGCACTGGGTTTGAAATCAGGAGGACTCATCTTCCTGAGTTCAAATCTGATCTCAGACAGTTACTAACAGTGTGACTCTGGGCAAGTCACTTAACCCTGTTTGCTTCAGTTTCCTCATCTGTAAAATGAGCTGAAGAAGAAAATGGCAAACCACTGCAGTATCTTTGCCAAGGAAACCCCCAGATGGGGTTATGAAGATTAAGACAGAACTGAAATGACTGAACTGAATCATGTACCCCAAACTTTGGACTTCATCACTAACATGCCTTTTCTTGGACTTTGCTAAGATTTCTGGTTTTGACCTCCCTTTTACATGAAGACCCCCTTCCCATGCTAGCCATTTCAACTGTCCTTCT
The DNA here is from genome assembly GCF_011100635.1 of Trichosurus vulpecula. Lineage (NCBI taxonomy): Eukaryota > Metazoa > Chordata > Mammalia > Diprotodontia > Phalangeridae > Trichosurus > Trichosurus vulpecula. The sequence goes on from NC_050575.1 coordinate 307,818,901, forward strand.
CATACTTTAAGGACTCTCAATTTGTCTCCCACCCCTGTCCAAAAGAAGACTTTTCCCTTCCTGCAACTCTAAACTCAGAGAGTTTCTATTAGAACCAAAGATTTCACTTCACTGCTGCTCTCTTCAGGCCCAGACTTTTGGCCCACATAGGGTCAGAAGGGGTTGGGGTGGAGAGGAAATAAATGAATCTGTGTGAAATTCCTTGAGGCAGGGACTTTCCTCCCACATTTTCTCCTTGAATCTTCAGGCTAATTCATACTAATACATACATTCTAATTCTAATACATTCATGTCTAATACTTTATGCATAATCCTCTAAGTGCCTAAATGCTTATGGATGATTGTATTAAAACCAAGAAGAAGAAATAGGGACAAGGCGGCTGTGAACTAGGTCTCATATTCAAAATGTGGGAACCTGAAGGGGACTCAGAGGGACATTTGGGTGAAATAAACATGGTGTAGTGGGCAGGACACTGGACTTTGAGAAAGACTATGTTAATCCCTGCTTGAGACACTACCTGTGTGACTCTAGGTAAATCATTTACCTCTCCATACCTCTCTTTCCTCATATGTAAAATAAGAAGGTTGGACTTGATAGCCTATGAGTTCTCCTCCTTTTCTAAATCCATGCTCCTATTTGTTTGAACAATCTGGCTGGCAGCTTCTGTGGGGGTATAAGATTCACCCACAGTCAGCACCCAGAAAGCTGCCAACAGCACAGGTTCTTTTGATCTGCTTAATTAAGGAAAGCAAGGTGAAGGGGTTGACGAGCTTACTTTTAATTCAGCATTCAAATATCATTCAGTTAGATCAGGGGAAAAAACCAGCACCTTGAACTTCAAAACAAAATGCAAACAAATTTCAAACTTCAACAGACTTTGTCTGATTCAATCCCAACACATAGTTACCAGAGTTCAACAAAGTCTCAACATCCGGGTTTACAAGCTGGAGGACTCCTTAGCTACAGCTGCCCGGAGTCTCCTCATCAACACCATCTCCAGAGCCCAGCACAAATGGCTCTGTCCTCCCTTCTTATAGGGCTTCAGACATCATCAAACATCATCTGAATCACCAGAGCTCAGGCTCTGGCGATTGGTTCTTGAGTTGGCCCCTCCCCTTAGGACCCTGGGAGGTTCACATCCACATGGATTAGGTTAAAACTTAATGGGGTTTGGGCCTGGGGCTTAGCACCTAGTAAAGCTCACTGAGATAAATTGAGTCACTCAAAGAAAACAAAGGCCATTCTTCTTACACTATTTAATAAGTCTAGAAGGACACTTAGATATATAGTCCAATCTCTTTCAGATAACTCTTTCACTCATTTATTCCACGTATGGGGTAGAGCCAAGATGATGGATAGAATCAGGGACTCAAGCAAACTCTTTCAATATTCTCCTCCAAACAAATTTAAAATAATTCCTCAAATCAAATTTTGGAGCAGCAGAGCCAACCAAGGTCAGAGGTAGACATTTGTCCAACATAAGACAACTTATGAGGTCAATAGAATCTGCAGCAATGGAGTGGGCAAAGGAGAAGCAGTGGTAGGCCATGGCGGCCACCATGAGAGCAGCAGCAGTAGCTTTGCCATTCTCAGCCTAGAGACAGTAAGGGGGTTGGACAACTTGTCAGGAAGAGATTACAAGGAATCCTTTGCTAGCACTGAGTGTAGCTGGAGCTGATTGGCAATTCTATTGCACATAAGCAGTTTTGTGTTGCAGTTCCAAGAGGAACTGAAGAGGAATGCTTGTAGAAAGTAGAAGGAAGCACGGGCCCTGCTAATAGTTCCAGGGCCAAGAGGAGCAGGGGTCCTTCTTGGGCAAAAACCAGAATGTATGCCAGAAGAGTGATGACCACACCTCTTCTGGGATAATACTACCTTAGAAGCACCAAAAACTTGCACACTCCCAGCTCTGAAAAATTATAAGAAATCAACAATATAAAAACAGTTACAAGCAAAGCCTCAAAGAAAAGTACTAATTAGACCCAAGACCAGAAAATTCCTTGGAGAATTAAAAAAGGAGATGAGCGGTTGAGAAAAAAAAATTGTGAAAAGAAATGAGAGTGCAAATGAGAGATGCAAATGGGAAAAGTGGGAATAGAAATTAGCATTCAAAAGAGATGAGAGATGCAAAAAAATTGTGAAAACAGAATTAACAACTTGGTAAAAGAGACCCAAAATACTGAAGAAAATAACACCTTAAAAAACAGAATTGGTATAATGGTAAAAGAGGCACAAAAATTCACTGAAGAAAAGAATTCCTTAAAAATTAGAATCAGGCAAGTAGAAGCTAATGACTCCATGAGACTTCAAGAAACAATAAAACAAAGTCAAAAGAATGAAAAAAAACAGAAGGACATGTGAACTATCTCAATGAAAAAAAATTGACCTGAAAAACCTATTGAGAAGAGATAATTTAAGAATTTTTGGAATGCCTGATAGCCATCACCAAAGAAAGAACCTGGGAATCATATTTCAAGAAATTATAAAGGAAAACTGCCCATATGCGATAGATCCAGTGGGTAAACCAGAAATTGAAAGAATCTACCTCTTGAAAGAGATCCCAAAATCAAACTTCCAATCACCAACTTCCAGAGTTCCTAGGTCAAGGACTTACTATTGTAAGCAGACAGAAAGAAACAATTTAAATATTGTGGAGCCACAGTCAGGATCATATAAGATTTGGCAGATGCCACATTAAAGGAGTGGGTGACTTGGAATATGATATTACAGAAAGCAAAGGAGCTAGAATTAAAACCAAGAATACCCAACAAAACAGAGTATAATCCTTCAGAGGGGAAATGGATATTTAATGAAATAGAGGACTTTCAAACATTCCTGATGAAAAGATCACCGCTGAATATAAAATTTGACTTTCAAACGCAACACACAAGAGAAGCATAAAAGGTAAACATCAGAGAGTAATCATGAGGGAATCAATGGAGTTAAACTGTTTACATCCCTATATGGGAAGATAAAATATATAACTACTTAGAACTTTATGATTATTAGGGCAGTCTGAAGGAGTCTACATAGAGGGCACAGGTGTGAGTCAGTTATATTGCAATAATATCCAAAAAAAATGTAGGGGTGAGAAAGAGGGATGCCCTGGGAAAAGGGAGAAAGGAGAGATATAAAAGGAAAAATTTAATCACATAAAAAGAAGAGATTTTATAGTGGAGGGAAAAATGGCAGAGCAGTAGATCATACCTGAATCTCACTCTTATTAGAATTAGTTCAAAAATGGAAGACTAGAATCCAACAATGTTGTTTACAAGAAATATCCTTGAGGAAGTTAAAAAATAAAAAGTTAAAATAAAGGGCTGGAGCAGAAGCTATTATTCAACTGAAGTAAAAGAGGCAGGGGTAACAATCATGATCTCAATGCAAAAGCAAAAATAATTAAAAGAGGCAGCAATTTCAAAGAGATAATCAGGGATACCACATTTTGCTAAACACTACCATAGGCAGTGAAGTGATATAAAAAAAATTTACAGTAAGTTTCTCTGATAAATGCTTTATTTCTCAAACATATAGCAAACCAAGTCAAACTTATAAAAAATAAGAGCCATTCCCCAATTGATAAAGGTCAAAGAATATGGATAGGTAGTTTTCAGAAGAAGAAATCAAAGCTATCTATAGTCCTATGGGAAAAAATGCTCTGAATTACTAAGGATAAGAGAAAGGCAAATTAAAATAAATCTGAGGCACCATTCCATACCTATCAGAAATGACAAATGCTGTAGGAGACGAGGGAAATAGGTATATTAATGAACAATTGGTGGAATCCAACAGTTCTGAAGAATGATCTGGAACTATACCCAAATGGCTATAAAACTGTGCATACCCTTTGATCCAGCAATTTCACTACTAGGTCTATACCCCACAGAGATCAATGAAAAAGGAAAATGACCTATGTGTACAAAAATATTTATAGCAGTTCTGTTTGTGGTGGCAAAGAATTGGAAATTAAGGGGCTCATCAATTGGAGAATGGCTGAAGCAAATGTGGGACTTCATACTTATGCCTACTACATTTTATCCACTTAGGTTTTGTTCACAAATGAAGAAACGTGAAGTTTCATAACTTGCCCAAATTCATACAAATGTTTAGTGGAAAAAGCCTGGTATCCTGAGATATCCTGAGATAGTCCAGTATTACTGATACCACACTGAAGATTTCCTTTGCATATGCTGGGAACAATATTTCCTGGTCGCAGGACTTTTTGAAAAACAATATAAAAATTTAAGAAACCTCAGTGACTCCCTATAATCACTACATTAAAATATAAACTCCTGGTGTGGCACTTAAGACCCTTTGGAGTTTGACTTCAACCAATTCTTTCCAGACTTAGGAGTATTTTGCAGAGTTCTGAGAGTTCCCCAGACATATTCTGGATTCTAGCCAAACCAGCCTACTTGCTGTTCCCTACATGTGCCATTCTATCTCTTGCCTCTTTGCCTAGAAAAAAACTCTCTCTTCAACTTGTCCTCTAAAAATCCCTAAGACCTTTCAACATCCAGCTCAAGTACCACCTTCTGTAAAAGGCATTTTCTGATTCACTTCATTGTTTACTCTACCTCACAAATATTATTATAACTAATTTTCCTTGTATGTACTATATAGTGATTCATTTATATAGTTTGCCACTAACAAAATGCAAACTCATTTAAGACAAGCACTGTTCCATTTTTGTCTTTGTATTTCAAACACCTAATAGTGCCTTAGACACTATAGGCACTTACATGTTTGTTAAATGAATGCATGTATGGATGAATAAATGAATGAAGGTAGGTGTTTTAAAAGGGTAATTTTAAGTCCCTTTGCCTATAATTAAGACACAGAAGGAAAGAAAGATGGAGGAATAAAAGCAGTGTCAGAAACAGAGAGGGATACGATTAGAGAGTGTCTAGTTTAAATCTGCCATTTTATTGCTGATGAAGCTGAGACTTAATTGACTTGCTTGAAGTCACCTAAGTACATTCAAATCCAGGTCCTCTAACTCTAGGTCTAGTGCTTTGTTTTCCATTACGTTATGGATTTCCCCCAAGGAAGGCTCTGATTTGGGATGAGTTGAATGGGGGTGGAGTGGTATAGAAAGTACATGGAAAAGACAAGGAATGGAGGAAATCAGAGTATAGGGTACCTAGGGAGGACTAGCTGTATAGGAGATGAGTCAGAGGCTCAAGCTGACAGTTCATGACTCACTAAACTACTCAATATTGGCACTGCTTGGTAGATAACTTAATTGAGGAATGTTTACATTCCTTTTCTATCTTCTTCCTAGAAAGTATGGCTGACTTTTGTGTGGGATAATAACAACAATGATAATGATGATGATAAAATTTTACAGTTGAGGAGACAGAAGTTATGTGACTTGCCCAGAGTTACACAGCTGGAAAGTGTCGAAGGCCAGATTTAAAATCAAATCTTCCTGATTTCAGGCCCAGCTTTTTAAACCATTGTGCCACCCAGCTGTTTACTATTTATAATTATATATAATTCAACTATTCATAATTACCTTTCCTCAACTGATAGGACAGTAGCTGTAAGATCCAGCAGAATCTTCATTTTGACAAAGACAAACAGCTCAAAATGTTTTCCCATTAAGTATGCAGAGCTCCAAAATATATATTAAAAGCCACCAAAGACTGATGTCTTGCCTACTCCACAAGGACCTAAAAGCCTCCATGGGGCTTACTTTATGTTTTTTTAAATATATTTTCATTTTTTTAATATTCCACTAAAGCCCTACATGGGCATCTAAGTGGTACAGTGGATAAAGTTCCAGGCTTGGAGTCAGGAAGACTTGAGTTCAAGTGTAGATGCTTACTAGCTGTGTGACCCTGGGCAAGTCATTTAACCCTGTTTGCCTCAATTTCCTTATCTGTAAAATGATCTGGAGAAGGAAATGGCAAACCGTTCCAGTATCTTTGCCAAGAAAACACCAAATGGGGCCATGAAGAGTTGGACATGACCGAAACAACTAAACAACAAAGCTCTGCACTGTTTCATCATAATATATAAGGAGACCTGGATTTTCAAAAGTTATGCCTATGGGATACAGTCTCTGAAGGATCTCCCAAGTTTACAAAACTGTGGGTCTTGTCAATTGTTTCTCTAGCTCCCCATCTCTCATCTTCACCATTTCTCACCATTTGCATGGTCTACATGGGGCCAGGTGACTTCATCAGTTCCCAAGGGTTTAATTATCATCTACATGCAGATGTCTCCTAGATATATCTATCCAGCCCTAACGACTCTTCTGAACTCTAGTCTCTTACTATGAACTATTATACCTCCCAAACTACATCTCCCAAAGATACCTTATAGTCAACATATCCAAAATATGACTCATTATCTTTCCCCACAAACCTACCTCTCTTTTAAAGTGCTCTACATCTTTCAAAGGTACCACCATTCTTCCAGCTTCTCAGGCTCATAGCCTTGGTGGTATCCTCAATTCCAAATACTCCTTCACCCCCACATCCAATCAAACCTTGCCATTTCTATTTCCACATCTCTTGCATCCAGTCATTCTCTGTACTCACACAACTTCTTCCTTAGTTCGAAGCTTCACCACCTTTCATCTCTAGACTGTTGTTAAGGACTTCCTAATTGGTCTTTCTGCCTCAAGTCTCTCCCTACTCCAATGCATTCTTCACACAGCAATAAAAGTGATTTTCCTAAAGCTCAAGTCTGACCATGTAACTCTGCTATCCAATAAACTCCAGTGGTTTCTTATTATCTCTAGGATAAAACAGAAACTCCTCTGTTTGACTTTTAAAGCCCTTCACAACCAGGACCCAATCTCTCTTTCTGGCCTTGTTATAAATTCCTACATTTTCCATATTGTACAATCAGCCAGCTTGGCCTTCTCTCAGACTCTCACCCTTGGCACTCTATCTTCTACTTCTTTTCTTTGCATTAACTACCCTCATTTGGAGTAATGTCTGTACAAACATATCTGCAGTTTATGCAGACAAACTTATTTATTTGTTAAATATATATAACAGTTATTAAATATTAAATATCTGTTATTAACAGATTAATAACAGAAGGGAAAATGGCTTCCAGTTCAGGAAAAAGAATTCTAGCATCTATGAATAAGTATAGCACGGCAAGGGAAAATTAATCAACATCTGATGAGACGCAGGACCTTGTGAATTCTCAAGAGAGCATGGAACCATAGCAGAATGTTCTTGAATGTTTAAAAGGGAAATAATAATTGTGAAAGCAAAATTTATGACCTGCACAGCAGAAATAATTGGTAGAATGGAAAAACTTGAATCCATCATGATCTCACCAAAGAAAGAAAATAATTTCTTTGTATATGTTTATTATGAATATGCATATATATATGTATATATATGTATATACATGTTTATATCTCTCCTGACAGAAAGTAAGGTCCTGGAGGGAAGAGATTAGTTCATTCTTTATATTTGTATCCCTAGCACCTAACAGTGCATGGCACATAGTAGATGTTTAATCAATGCTTATGGATTGATGATAGATTGATTCAAGTCCTCATTCCCTCTCACAAAAGCCTTTCTATTGGTCTCCCCACATTCAGTCTCTTCCTTTCACTGTAATCCATCCTTCACATAGCTATCAAATTAAAATTCTGAAAACAGAGAGTTGACCACGTCACTCTAATGCTCAAAATATATATTAGCTTACTATTTCTGCTATGAGAAAATAAAAATTCTCCACCTGACATTAAAGCCCTTAAGAATCTAGTTCCCATTATAGTTTTATTATTCATATCACTCCTCTTTACAAACTTTTTATTCCAGTCAGACAGACCCAATAGTTATTTTGTATGCAAAATCTCATTTCCTGTTTCCAGAACTGCTTCCCATCTCTGAAATGAATACCCCCCCCTTCTCATTTATGTCTTTTTGAAGCCTTATCTTCCTTCAAAGCACAGCTCACATGCCACCTCTTACGTTGGGCCTTTCTAAGATGCCCCTGGTTGTCAGCACAGTGCTTGGCACATAGATGGTGTTTAATAAATGTTTATTGATTGATTGACAGTGCTCTCTTCATCTTAAAATGACTGCATATTGCATTTGATCTTTTGGTTGAACCTGTAATTTCAGTGGTAAACTCCACAGGAATAAACTTCCTTTCCTGGTGGAAATTGGCATCCACTCTAAAATTTAGAGTCTTCATTGTCTAGGCACTGAGATTTGCCCAGGCTCACAAAGCCAGTATATGTCAGAGGTAAAACATGAACCTAGATTTTCCTGCTTTGGATAGTTTTCTATCCACTAGGCCATATTGTAGTGCTGTGTTTTCTCATGTTGCATATGCTTTGTGTTGATTTATCTATCTACATGGTACTTCTTCCAGTAGAATGTTAGCTCCTTCAGGGTAGGGAGGTTGTATTTCTGCCTTTCTATCTTCACTACCTTGAACATTTGTTGCTGTTGTTCAGTCATTGCAGTCGTGGCTAACTCTTTGTGATCCCATTTGGGGTTTTCTTGGTAAAGATACTGGACTGGTTGCCATTTCCTCCTCTAGCTCATTTGACTGATGTGGAAAGTGAGGCAAACAGGGTCAAGTGACTGTCCAGGGTCACATAGCTAGTTAAATGTCTGAGGTCCAATATGAATTCAAGAAGTTATCTTCCTGACTTCAGGCCCGGTGCTCTACACACACTGCACCCCCTAGCTGCCCCACCTTGCACACAGCTGAAGAGAATAAGTTAAATTGAATTTAATGTGGTTTGAGCAACAGATGGTACATCCATCATTTTGGGAGCAAACTTAGCTATATTTCAGGAGTTTCTTGACCATTAAGAGCCCACAAAATGATGAATCTTTTGAGGTCAAAATAGTTCATGAAGACAGTGTCTAAGGCAGGAAAGAAATCTTATCTATGCCTACATTGCGGGTGCCCACAGCAGTGAAATCACGGCTGAATCAAAGCACTGAAGCCTTGAAGCATTCTTTCCTAGGGCCTGATTTTTCTCAGGCCTTTGCATTTCTCCTCTGGACACTTGCCTATTAGTCATTCAGGGAGTGTTCTGTTTCTTTTCTTAATTTCTTTTTTTCTTTTAATGCTCAGCTTTTTAGGAAGGAGGAGATGTAACGTGTTCATCTCCAAGTTCTATGTGGTGTCACTGAGAGAGGCATTCAAAGAAAGCCAGATGCCGCATCTGGAAAATGCTTTTTACAGGAGAGAAAAACAATCACCTCCACTCTTGCTTGAAAACCAAACGGGGCCCCTGCCAGTCAGAGTTTTCTAATGAGCCAGTGGAATTGGCTTAAACAATCTGACAAAAGGAGGAATCCCTTCTCCCACCAGCACCCTTCTCCACCTCTATCTATCTCCCTTTTTCTTGAGAATACAGAGTTTTGCACTTGTCCTTCATACAAATAACCCGAGGGTGGGAATTATTCAGAAAGCTCATGTTCAACACCCCATCTGTTCATTTCTGACAGCAATATATAATGTAAGGCTATAAAAACTTGAAAAATAATGCAACATAAAAAGGGATTGACTCAGATCCAAGAGGCCATAAACGGTAACAAATACCAGTGGATGATTTATTTCACGCTGTAATCTTTACAGTAAGTCATCTTTCAGACATTTCCTTGTGACAGGTTTTAATAATATTAATGCCCAGAGCAATCCAAATCATCGCCAATAGGCGTATTTATCAAGCTGCCAATCCAAGTAAATGAAATTCTATAAGCAATAATGTAACATGTTTAAAGGAAGCTAATAAAACAAGTCAGCAGAGAAATATTACTTCAAAGTATTCTCTCCCTCTAATCCAGTCCTGTGTGTTATACAGCCAAAATGCAAATCTTTCTGTACGTGATTTATTGCTCCAAAAATACTGATGACCTTTTTCTGAGCTCCTGTATATATTCACTCACACACATTCATGAAGCCCACAGTACATCCTGCCAGATTAGCTGAACACTGTAGTGCTTAGCATCATTGTTTTGTTTGCCTCACTTTGGGGCAAGGCCATGATTGGTGGCTTCCCTGAATGCCATCTAAGTTCCTAAGTTCTTTTAAAACCTGACCAGTTTCAAAGCTGGGGGTACGGCTCCACAGTCTTGGCTTTGGCTAAGACTAAGTCTTTGCTCCTTATTACTCATCACCTATTTTCTGTTTTCCTGAATATCCTCTGATCCTTCCCTCTTCTTTTCCAACTATATATTTGATATGCACATCTTGTCCATTAAATGGTTAAATTTTGCAGAGCTGCTCTCTCGATGTACTAAATTTATGTTCTTTTAGAGTGATATCTACTATTTGATGTATCCATTACAAGTGTTCAATACAAAATGCAATGTATTCTATTCTATCACAGTAAGTAGTCACTGAATGATAAGCTAATACACAGGGGAAAGAAGTGTGGGTTTTAACAAATGAATTACTTTAATTAATTATGTTGATTATGACATGTTGCATGTTTATAGTATGCTATTTCATTAGCTTCCAATGGAATATAAGCTCCTTGAGGTCAGGGCCAGTTTTTCTATCTTCAATGCCTAGGATAAAGAACAAACACCTGACACATGCTTGCTGAATTGGATTGGGTTGAACTCACAAAAAGTCACAAACTAGAAAGCATCTGTGGCCTTGAAGGAATTTTTAACCCTTGGAACTTGAATAAAGCATCAGGATATGCAATTTTGATGCTCTTTGGGGTTTGGAAATGAAGGATGTTTTAGAGTCAGTATTAAGTATGTTCTAGGCCTTCAACAATTCCCACAGAATGTCTGAGCTAGGATAAACCATAAAGAACAGGTAATTCAACCCATTTATTTGACAGATAAGGAAACTAAGGATCTGAGCTGCAGAACTGGGTTTCAAACCCAGATGCTCTATTAATTTTTCTATATCTCCTAAGCAGGGCTTCGAGAAAAGCTTTCTACAAGGTCCCTCCTGGGATATGTCTTTCAGTCCCTGGATAGGCCTACCATCCTGTGAGCTAGCCTTGAAGAATGCCATGGAAATGTAAATAGACTTTGCATAAGTCATAGGACAGAGGAGCAGGACTAAGGCAAAGAGAGCTACCCTATTCTTCTCAAGATGGGACAGGAAATGTCCTCCTGAATAGTCCCATTCCTTTATTAAAATAGTCTCTCGTGGATCATCATAGGATGGGGATCACATGGGGTCATCCCAGGATAAGTCAGATGCTCTGGCAGCTCCTACAACACTGGAGATATTCTAGGGATAGGCTGGTGATGGACTGCTCATCTGTCATCCAGCTGTCACCTGAGATAGATTTGGAAATGTTCCCCATCAAGATTGGCCATGATGACTTTTTGTCTACTGGAACTAATGAAGATTGTGAAATAATGCATAGAAGGGACTGAATAGCAGAGATAGAAAGGTTCCTCCACTGAGGACTGCTGAAGTATTGAAGAAATAAAATATTGAAACCTATAATTAGATGTTTAAAGGTTGACAATAGCTTCTGTTAGAAAAACCCTAGAGTCTTCCAGCTGGATGGGAACTTGAGAAATCAATAGAACCTTATGTCTAGCTTTAGGCAGATGAATATCTAAGTCTTCTGGAGGAGATTGTGACCTCTCTGAGATCTTCAGCTGCATCCTACAGACTGGCTAGTGAACTATCAAGACCAGGCAGAAGAACAATGTTAGATGGAAGAAGTGGAAACAATGGCTTGATGACTAAATGCGTAGGGCAAGGGAGGAATTAAAGTGTTATCTGGAAAATAGTAAAGATGCTGGTTAAAGTCTAGCCTTTAATCTTGAGTCTTTTATAATTATTTTAAAATATCTCAAAGAGCTGGCCCACAAAAAAAGCATCTTTGAGGGAAGCTGAATTTTTTAAAAGAAAGCTAAAATCAAGCAGTGAGATCTAGAGAAGATGCTAATGATGGCCCTCAGGGTAGGTGAATATATATGCTGTATCTATTGGGGTTTAAGACTTGACCACCTTGATTTAGATATATGTGAACAAATGGAGCTTTGCCTCGAAATCACAGACACTCATTAGTGCTTGGAGAATACCAGCAAATTGATTAAATTTATTTTAATTGACCTCAAATCTAGCAAATCAGTACAAAAAGAAATAGAAATAAATTTCCCACAGATTTAAACATTTTAAGAAATGAAACATTTAATGAACTTAGGTGCAGTAAATAAAGAGGTAGAAATATTTATCCTAACTCTTAAATTCATGGAATGAAAACAATCAAACAAGAATCAGTGTTCAATAAGGAGTATAATCCCAGACCTAGGGCCTTGAAGATTGACTCACACTCAGCTCCTGTCTCTGACATTTGCTGTATGACCCTGGCAGAGTTAGTTCAATCCTCTGAGCCTTAATTTCCTGTTCTGTAAAATGAAGTGGGTGATGTCTCTAGTTGCTACCTCATTGGATTGCTAGGAGAATCAATTAAGACAATGTAAGTAAGACAATATGTAAACTTTCGAGCACTACATAAATAGCATCTAAAAAAATACTGAGTCTGCATGCCTATAATTATGTCTCTTCCAAAAGCAAGGAAACTTACACTGTTTATTAATTACTTGTCCAAGCTGCATGACAAAACAAGGGTATTATTGGATAAAGACATTTCATTAAGACAGTCTCCCCAGATTTGTTCCTGTTCAATTGGACCCTCCTGGATTTTCCTGTCTACATAATTAAATAATTTGATGGATCTATGATCTCACTATGGGGGTATTCCTTACAATATTATAGATCACAAATCATTTGTGCCTACCCATTCAAAACTACTTTTGTCCATGCGCTACTATGCTATAGGGGATCTACCAATGTATTCCTCTAAAATGTGGAGCCTACGTCTATGTGTCTAACGGTGCTAAGTACAGCACGGAGATCTTCAGAAAATGAAGGGACACATATAGATATGCCCTAATTTCTAGACTTATTTAAAATACATTCATTCATTCAATAAACATACTAAATAGCTACTGAGTTTGTGATATACTATAGTTGAGTGCAGTGGGGGTGGGTACAAGAGCCTTCTTTCCCTCAAGGAGTTGATAATTCAGTAAGGATAACAAGGGATGTACATAAATAATGGCAATACAAATCCTAATCTGACAAATATATAATAAAAGTATAAGGAAAGGTGAATAAATCCATAGGAGTTAAGTGATTCCTGCTGGCTAGAAGAGTTTCAAGGAAGGCCATTTAAAGGAGGTGACATGCATTAGGCCTTGAAAGAAGGATTTCAAATAGCAGAAGCGAGAGGGGAAGGCATCCCAAGTACAAGGGATAGTGTGAGCCAAAATACACAGAGCTGGGAGAGTACGGAATGAGTTTGCTGGAACATAGAGTCCAGAGCACTAGTATGGATGAGGTTGGAGTCAGATTGTAGGGGTCTTGAATTCCAGCCTCATTAATATCACATTAATAATATTCAGAATTAAAGTCACATCCATTCCTTAAACTGAATTGAAAAGTTTGAGACTAGAGAGCTTGCAGCTACTTTTTACATTTATTAATTGCTTTATGATTTTTTTACTATTTCCCACTCAAACGTTTAGTAGGTGAGATATAATCTTAGCTACAGTTTAACATATGAAAGACTTAGAATGGAAAAGCAGTGTGATTTCCCTAGGTCAATGGGAGAAGTGGAGTTCAAACTCAGTACCATACCATTATCAGAGTTGGGCTAGTCTTTAGAGATAATCATGTCCAGCCTACCCACTTTACAAAGGTGGAAACTGCGGCTCAGAGACATAAAGTGACTTGCCAAAGTCCACACAGCTATTAAGTGACAGAGGTAGAGGACTTGCATGTAGAATTCAGATTAGATGATTACTAATGTCCATTCCAACTCTAGATCATGTGACATTATAACACTTTCCAGAACACCTTTTCTCTCCTTAGCACCCACATTTCTTGTGAGTTACTTGGCAACTGAGCTACACTGACCCCTACTGAAAAAAAAATATCAAATCAAATGTGGGAGACAGCAAGATATTGATACACCATGGATCTAAAAAGTGCAAATGGCAGAATATATGTTGATGTCATAGCCCTGGAAAGATGGCAGAAACCATGTGCTATTTTGTGCCCACCTACCAAGGCAAGGACTTAGCTTTTTTATATGGAGGGGTGAGAAAGAGTGAAGAGTTCAGGATGACTCCTATGTTGCGAGCCTGAGGGGCTGGGAAGATACTGTTGCCCTCTACAGTAACAGGGAAGGTAGGAGGTAGAGAGGGTTTAAGGGCAAAATAATGAGTTTCCATTTTGTACATGCTCAGTTTAAGATGACCACTAGGCATCCTGTTTGAGATGTCTGAAAGGTAGTTGGAGATACAAGATCTGAGGTTGTCAGTAGAGTTAAGGCTTTATAAGTTGATTTGAGAACCATCACCATAGTTAAATCCATTGGAGCTGATGTGATCACCAAGTGAAATAATATAGAGGGAAAAGAAAAAAGGCCACAAAACAGAACCCTGAGGGACACTTATGGTTAGATGAGCATCCAACAGAAGAGACTTAGGAGAATCAGATAAATAGGAAGAGAGTGTTATCCCAAAAACCTAGAGAAAAGAGAGTCTCCAGGAGAAGATGGTGACCAAATGACAAAGGCTTCAGAGAGGTCAAGGAGAATGAGGACTGAAAAAGGTCATTAGCTTTGGCTACTAACAGATCATTGGTAACTTTGGAGAGAGCAGTTTTGGTGATGCTAAGGTCAGAAATGAGATTGTGAGAGATTTAGAAAAGAGAGGAGAGAAAGTAGAGGCATCTATTGAGGATGGCTAATTCAAGCAAACTCCATATTGGATAATCAAAATTTCCATAAAAGTTAAATCTGGGGCAGGAAGAAGGTTAAGCCTGATCCCTTTAAAAATGTTTACCATTGGTCACCAGAATCCCAACTTTAAACTTTTGCTTTATATATGAGGTTTCAGTGGACTTAATGGAACTGAGTAAACATTTTAAGTGCTAATTGTGTCCATGACAATGTTAGGCACTGGGGGTACAAAGATAAAAAAAAATCTGCTGCTCTCTGAGATATTGCATTTAGTGTAGAAACAGCATGAGGAGCATTATAGTTTAATGGACTGGGAGAAGGGATGCCCGGAATTTAAAACATGGTTCTGTCAGTCATTTGTTGTGGGACCTGCATCACATGCTATAAATTTTGATTCTTAGATCTATCATCTGTCCACAATAAGGGGTTTGGAGTGAGCAAAAGGGTAGCAGGAGCTAGTGGGAAAAGCACTGGACTGGGAGTTAGAAAGGCTGTGTTCTAGTTAGGAGTGCGATGAAGGCAGCCTGTGCTGGCTTGGGAGAGTTGATTGTTAAATTTTCAGTGAAAGCATTTATACCTCAGACATCAGCAAACTAGAGATGAGGTTTCGACTTATTGTTTTCTTGGTTGTCTAGACTTAGGTGATGTAGAAAATATTAATAATGAAGATTAAGCTTAAAAGTATGTCCTGTGATCTTTTATTTTTTCTTTAAATTTTCCTTCTGGAGAGCTGGTTGTTAAACACACATCTCTGGTTCTAGTACTAGTTCTACCATTCATAGGCTGTGTGTACTGATCCAGTCAATTCTTAATAATAAGTTTCAGTTTCCCCATCAATAAACTGGGAAAAGGGAGTAAGAATTGGGCTAGATGCTCTGTAACCTCACCATCAGTTCCAAACTCCTATGATGACCTTTAAGCTCAATTGTTCCAGCTATGTGACTCTATGAACACTCTTTTCATTTTAAGCAAAGTATACCTAACTCAGATGACAACGTATACCAAAACTCCCACCAGTATCCTCCCTGGGGCATTGGTGAGAATAGAGTAGGGAGACTTGTACCAAGTAGGGTTATTTACTACTAGTGTTATTACTCTTTGGCATTCTCTTCAGTAAAATTTTAAAATGAAAAAAAAAATCTGTTTCTTTGGCAGCAACAAAGATCTGAGGGGAAAAATATAAATTAGAAATATGCAATCCCCACCATGTAATCCCAGAGTATAGAAACTCACTTCTCTTAAATACCTCCCTCTGGCATAATTGACTTTTCATGTGCATTTTAATAATGATATTTCAGCAGGTTGCATGAGGATTTTTTTCCTGTTGTTGTTGTAAATTATGGTTAGAAAAAAAGTGTTATAAATCTAATTACATTTTCACTTATATTAACAAGTCAGCACAATCTACCAGCATGTTTACCAAGCAATTCCAATATTTACAGCTGACCTAATTGGTTGTAGAGTAGACACAATGAACATTATATCGTCTCAATAGTGTGCATGAGCTGGAAAATGTTGCTGAGTTGTGAAACTACCCAGAAATATTCTAGTTTATGCTTCATCTCTCTAGTGCCAAATAGCACTGAGGTAGTAAAGGGGCAGGGAGAGCATTAAGTTAAAGTTGGATTTTCATAAATCCTTTCTCTGAGAGCTGTTTTTCCTATGATTCTGAGATGTTGGCCACCTATGATAGTAGCTGCCTACAGAGAAGCAGCTAAAGTAATATTTTTAATTTCCTCATTTTACCATGAATCACTCTTCCCTCCCCTGTGCTCTAGAAGCTTCAGTGACTCCCCATTGTCTCTAGAAGAAAAAATAAATAAACTGGAATATTAAAAAAGGTTAGAGAACAGTCTCAGGAGGGAGAAACTTCTTCAAGTTCTGCCCATGGGGGTCTTTAGCAAGAAACCAAATGCCCTCTTTTCAGATATATTGAAAGGGGGAGGGGGTAATCTTATAGAATGGTCCCAACTTTAAAATTCTTGTGTAGTAGATTAAGGACAGGAGTTCAAATTAGAAGACTCAGGCTTTGACTCTAACACTTATTAGCTGGGTGCTGTGGGTAAATCACTTAATTGCAGATCCTATTTCATTTGCAAAATGAAGATAAGGATATGCATAGCACCCAGCTCACAGAACTGGTATAAGGTCAGATGAAATAATGTAGGTAAAGCATTTCATAAACCTTGAAGTGGCAAATGAAAAGACAGATTTTCCCCTTCTTATATGGACTCTATGCTCCAGCCAAACAGGGATATGACTCCTTGATGATATCTTGGCCTTTCAAATGTTTGCACATGCTATCTCTGATGTAGGATGAACTCCTCACATAAATTATCTGTTGAAATCCTTCACTTCCTGCAAAACTCAGCTCATGTGACTCTTTACTCAGTCCTTCTCTGATGCTCCCAAGTTGGATGTGAGCTACCCTTCCTTAGATCTCACTTGCTTCTCTCCTGTGCACTTGATTACAGTCTAGCCTCTATCAACTTTAGGGGTGTACATGTTTCTTTCCTAGTCTAAAATGTAAGTTCCTTGAGGGCAGCGACTGTCTTGTTTCAACTTTGTATTCCCAACAGGGATTACAATGTCTTGTGCAAAAAGGCTTGTTTACTTGAATTTAAATATATATGTATACATATACGTGTATGTATACGTATATTATGTATACATACATATATGTATGTATACATATACATATATGTATGTATACATATACATATATACACACACATATATATGTACCTGTGTGTGTGTGTGTGTGTGTGTGTGTATTATATATATAACTAGATGGCTGATCCAAATTAGTGTATACAGAGAAAGCAGGATGTATTAGTGATGTCCCCAAACTTTAAGATTGAGATTGGTTCAAGGAAGCCAATCATGACCTTTCATAACAAGGCCTTTATTGTCACTGTCAAAGAAAGAACATTGGGATAGCATCTATCCGCAGTCTTGGCATAGGGAAACAATATTAATATACCTCTATTCTTATAGAAGCAGTTAACAGATAAAAGAGACAGACTTTCTTTCCAAAGAAACAACTATTACCAGAATGCAATGACTCCCGCAGAGCAAGTTGGACAAACTGCTAGGAATTTCCAAGGACGGCAAGCCACTATTTCTTCCTTCTAGTCTGGACAAGTGTTAAGTTCAACACTGTATCTCCCTCAGATCTAGTTTTTCATGTGAATCCAGCAGATCCTCTAGTATCCACCATATTTAAATAATTCATCAGACATAAACAGAGAGTCTCAGAGCCAGGGACCTCAGAACCTACCTAGTCCAATCTTAACCTGAACAAGGGTCCCTTCTATAATGTACCTGATGAGAGACCACTCAGTCTGAAAACAGGTATCCAGTGACAGTGATCTCACTCACCTGTTCTTAAATCTTCAGTGTTTCCTCTTTGCCTAGCAAATAAAGGTCAAATTGCTTTATTTATCAATCAAAGCCTGATGCCCTATATACCTTATATTATTCTCCTTTATATACTCTATGCTGCAGCCAAAACGTATTACCATCTTTTCCCTGGACATAGTCTGTAGTTTTCCATGTCCATGTTTTGGGTCACATTCTTCCTATTTCATTTCTATTGGAGCCCAGGTCAAACATACTGCTTTTATGAAACCTTCAATGATCTTCATGTTAGATGGCCACTGCCTCCTCCATACTTCACATAACACCCTGTTTTTGTACCTATCATGCAATAATTTGTGCTCTACTTGTCTTTGTGTCTTATCACTTTTCTAGACTGTAATCTCCATGAGGGCAGGGACAGTATGTTGTCTGAAAGTTGTTTAACCTGCATTGCTTAGTGAAAGACTCTGCATATAGCAGATATTTATTCAGATATTTGTTCAATAAAATAATTGATTTGCCCATGCATAGATTAATGGTGGGGGCATGAGATACAATAATACATGAATAAACTAAGATGAATATCAAGCTCAATGACCCAAATTTCATAAACAGCAGCTTCCTCTTTATGTTGCTACTCAGCTTGTCTCATGGACATCTTTTTCCCAACTATAGTGCTAAAAAGAGACTAAGTACCTCAGAAAGTTCTTCGGTTTCTCCATAATTTCTGCTTTCCTTATCTCTCCCATTTTTATATGTTAGGGACTCAAAGTCTCTGAGGTATAATCGAGAGATGACTATAGACAAGTATATACATGTACACTCTTTATTTTTGTTTATATTCTTATGCATGACCATCAAAGTCCATTCCAAAATATTCAAATAGGAAAATACTAAAGGAATGGGAAAATATCTCATACATTTATACCATATATTTCTTATACCTAGGAAGATCAACAAATGCCAACTCGTAAGACTATTTTCTCATTCCCATAGCAGTTCATACACACATCAAGGGCACCAGGGATAAGAGTATTAGCAGGAATCAGGCAAGTTTGCACAAATGAAATTCCACAGTAATCCATATCTCTACCATCATACAGTTTAATGAAAGTGGAGGATACAATTTCCCACTGCCTAATTGTTTGATCTGATAGAGCAACATAACACCTTAAAAGCTTTCTTCCAACAAACTGTCTCTGATCCATATATCAAAATTTATTTAACATCTCTTAAAGATATAACAATAGAAATATCTCTATTAGACAATACTCTAATCATAAATAGGAGGCACATAAAAAGGAGAGGTATGTGTTTGACCAAGATAGTTGTCATTGCCATGAAGGAGATCTAAAAGGAAATCTTTATGGATGTGAAGTCCTCCACATATTTATGTTTGCAATGGACATAGATTTGATTCCATTAAATCACAGAATATTGCAGAGTCTACTGCAAGAAATTTAAAACACTAGAAAGATTTTGGTCTAATTATTCATATGGGAAACACTGTATGGATGAAAAGTAGTTATTATCGAATAGCATATAAGTTGTTTGAGAAAAAGGAAAAAAACAAACAAACAAATAAATTCATTTACATATGATAAGTCTTGCAACTTTTTGTATTTTAAAATATGATTTGTCTTCTTTTGATATAATCATTTGGTTTAGAAGATTTGATATTGAAGTCATAAGATACAACACATATTCTTTATTTAAGTGTACATAGAGACAGACAGATGAAGCAACGGGTTTTTTTTTGGGGGGGGCTACGTTTCATAATAGGACAGTGTACAAAAGGGAAAAAGGGAAGAAAAAAGGGAATACAATTTTGTCTAATTAAGGCAATATTTAATAATGAAGGGAAAATAGCTCCTAAAGTTTCTTTTAAAGAAGAGGGCCTATAGGAGAACAGGTGAGAAGACAAAAGGAGTAATTGAAATAGGGGGGAAGAAGAGAGGAAATCATTTCATAGTGAGATAGGGTCCCATTAAAAAACAATACCATAGAGGAAGAGAGATACTCTACATATGGAGATTAGGACCTTACAGTGGGTAAAATTTCCAGGGATGTAGTTCTTAGAAAGAACACTCATTCTGCTTCTGTAAAAGGGTAATCAGAACTCCTGGTAGCAACTGACACCCAGAAGAGTTGGAGGGAATGGATTCAGAGAAGTAATTTCATGGGAAATGGGGAAAGGATAATCATGGGGAGGGATATAGGGAAATTGTTACCATGAAGAAACATCTATATCACTTGTAGGAATTACTGTTTCAGAAGTGAAGTACAACACAAAAAAGCAGGTCAAGAGGGCAAGATTTACAAGGCAATAACATAGCAACTATTTAGAAGATGGAAACTAAAACAGTTATCTTAAATGTTTTAATTCCATGAAGAATATAGAGGCTAAAGAGGGATAAAATAAATATAAAGGCCATGAATTAAAGAATACAATTTTAGGATAGACAAGAAATAAAGATAAATAATAAAGAGAATGAAAGTAATTATTTTTCGAAAAAGTCTCAGAAAATGAAAATCTAAAAGTAACAAACAAAAATATATTTAATCAGAGGAGATTGAAGGGGATTTTACTTGACTATTTAATTGAGAGTGGGAAAAAAGAGGGGAAGACTTAGACAACCATACAGAGAGAAGGAAAAAGAATTAAGAAGTTAAGCCAAACTCTAAAAGTATGTAAAAGGCTAACAAATGGCAAGAGGTCTTGAGAGTGAGGGGAGGAGAAGCCAAGTAGAATAGGGTTGCCATAATGTAAATTAAAAGAATCAAGAAGACAAAGTATTTTTTTTAACAGAAGAAGAAGGAAAAATCCTATTTAATTTTTTTAGAAACAAATGGAGGAAAATATAAACCTACATCTTATATCTTCAGATGCAAATGGATTAAATAATGCAATAAAATAAAAAAGTGACAAATTGGATAAAAAAATAAAACTCCACAATTTGTTGCTTACAAATAATACAACTAAACCTCTCCCCCTGAAAATGAAGTAAACAAACAAAAAAGCATAGAATCAAAATGAGGTGGAATAAAATTTACTATGCATCAAATGACAAAACAGGATCATCACAATCATGCTATCAAACAAAGGAAAAATAAAAATTGACAACATAAAAAGAAATGAACCAGGACACTACATTATATTATAAGGAACAAGAGAGTAAAAATATCAATATTAAACATGTATGCTAAATGTTTTAACATATACATTTATAAAATAAAAAGCCATTGAAATATAAGACATAAACAGTAAAACAATAGAGGTAGTGGATTTCAATGTAGCTTTCTCAGGTTATGGTGAATCTTATAAAAAAAGATCAACAAAAGTGAAAATATGGAAATATACAAATTGCTGGAGAAACCAGATCTAAAAACTTGTTCCATCTTCTAAATGGGACTAAGGAATATATGTATTTCTCAGTACCACATGGAAACTTTACAAAAACTGATGACATATTAAGGCATAGAGATATTGCAAACAAATATCAAAAGGTAGAAATAATAAACATATCCTTTAGAGAACATAATGGAATAAAAATAGTAATCAGTTCAAGGATCATAAAAAAAGTCAAAGACCCCAGTGGAGACTTAACAATGAAATCCTAAATAATGAGTGAATCAAAGAACAAGTCATATAAACAATGAACAAGTGTGTGGGAAAAAATGACAAAAGTTTCTGAGATGCAGCCAAAGCAGTCTGCTGGGGAAAATTGATATTCCTACAAATATGCATTAACAAAGAGAAAAGGAAAGGATTAATGAGAAGAATATGCTTAAAAAGTTAGAAAGTCAGCAAACTAGGTATGAAGGAGGAGATTTTTTTTAAATAGAGGATAAATAGATAAGCTGGAAACCAAAATAAAACCAAAATCAAAACTATAGAAATGACAATTGAACCTAACATCTTTTTCTATGAAGAAACTAATAAAATTGATCAACATTTAACCAATACAATAAAATAGGGTAGAAAATCAGATCAGCACAATAGTAAATGAACAAGATAAAAATTACAACAACATCATAAGTAAAAATAATTATTTGAATCTGTTATGCATAGTTATATGCTACCAAAACTGAGAACACAAAAAGGAATACCTTAAAACATATAAAACACTCAAACTAACCAAAAGAAATACAGATTATGAATAATCCAATCTCAGAAAAAGATATAGACTAGCTACATAAGAAGTGCCAAAGAAAAGACTCCTTGTCCTAATTGATTCAAAGGAGAATTCAATTAAACTTTTAAAGAATAATTAGTAACCACACTATGCAAATTGTTTATAAAAGTTTGGGAAAAAAAGAAAGCATTTTATGAAATTATTTTTATGTGACAAATATAATCCTAATGTCATAGAAGGAATGAATAAAGCACAAAAAGAAAATTATGGGCCAATATCATTAATAAATAATATTAATTAAGAAATTTATATAAATCCTGTCAAATAGACTAGAGTGAATCATCCACAAAATCATTCATCATGAAAAAGTTGAATTTATAGCAAAGGCATAAAGATTGGTAAACATTAGGGAAAAAATCAATAGAACTATTCATAGTAAAAACAAAAATCCAAAAAAACATGATTTTCTCAATGGATGTGGAATGAAGCCTTTTACAATATAAAACATACATTTATGCTAGGAATCTTACAAAGTATAGGCAAACTTTAAAAAATTTCATAGAAAGTATCTACCTAAAACGAAAAGTAACCATCACATGCAATGAGGATACACAGGAAGCTTTCCCAGGTAATACAAGAGTAAACACAGATGCTCACTCTCCCAATTTATTAGATATAGAACTGAAATGCTGGACATAATAACAAGAAGAGAAGTTTAAGGTGAAAAGATAGATAAAGAAGAGATAAAACTATCCCTACCTGCTTATGACATGGTGGTTTACTTAGAAAATCCTAGGGAATGAGTAAAAATACTGTTTGAAACAATTAATAGCTTCAGTAAAGTCACAGACCTTCAAATACAAATAGGATTTCTATATAATAATAATAACGATAACAATAAAAAAATCAAGAGACTATACTATAAAGGGAAATACCATTCCATATAATTACAAAATGGATAAACTATCTGGAGATCAATCTACCAAAGCACTCAAAGTCAATCTACAGAAAGTACACAAAATATTTGCATAGATTCAATTACAAATAATCCTTAGAGAAATTAAAAAACAATTTAAAAAGGTGAAGTGATATTCAATGTCCACGGCTGGGCTATGCTAATATAATAAAAATGACAATACTACTGAAGTATTAATGCCGAACCAATCGAAAAAGGAATGGAATTGCTTGAGCAGGTAAAAGGTTTAGCTTTGGTAAGGACTAAGTATAATCCTTAATCATCTGAAATGTGTGGAGTAGAAAGTAAGTTATGAATCCAGATTCTCAGCTGAGAGAGTTGGTGGGGAGGGACCTCAGGAAGGTTGAAGGAGAGACAAAAAGGTTTGGAAGAGCTGCTATGAGGAGTGAGTTGATAGCAGAGTTATATTAGAATTATCTAGCATCAGTGAAAGCCAAGTTGAAGTTATTTAATGTTAATTTGTAGTAGACCCAGTCAAAATAGTTGTGAGATTTGTTCCACTTTCATTCAGTAGCGTGTGTAGGAATGAAAGGGATGAATAATGGGAGTGATCCAAGGATGAGATTTGGCTAAGCATAACTGGTAAAAGATCAGGGGGTTAGGGATTCAAGAGAGAAGGAGAGTATAGAGTTGAATTGGTTCACCAAGAGGCTAAGATGGAGCAAAGGGAAGAGATTGGTTAGTGCAGGAGAGATGACCAGAGAGAGAATGTATGTGTATATGCATATGTAGGTGCATGTGTACATATTTGTGTATATATATAAACACATGTAGATGTATGTACGTATATGTATATGCACATATAAGTATATATATGTATGTATATGCAACCAAATGTTATTACCTAATAGGTAAGTGGTTAAAGCATATAAACAAACTTTTTAAAGGAAGAATGGTGATGCATTATAAACCACATCAAAGCATGTTGCAAGTCACTAAAATAATAAGAGAAATCAAAGCAAAACAATCTTGAGGTTTCACTTCACATTCTGGAAACTGGCAAAGATGACAAAAGATAGGAATAGTCAATGTTTGTGGGATGGTGAGATGATTGGTACACTAGTACATTGTTGATGGAGCTGTGAATCAGTAAAACCATTTTGGAAAGTAAATTGGATTATGCGAATAAAGTAACTAAAATGCCACAGCTTGTACTATACTATGCTATACTATACTGTACTGTACCCTACTCTATCATACCATACTATACT